>NC_057359.1:17945000-18590000 GCF_016509475.1 Prionailurus bengalensis
TGTGTATGGTGTAAGAAAATGGTCCAGGTTCATTCTTCTGCATGTTGCTGTCCAGTTCTCCCGGCACCATTTGCTAAAGAGACTATCTTTTTTCCATTGGATACTCTTTCCTGTTTTGTCAAAGATGAGTTGGCCATACATTTTTGGGTCCAATTCTGGGTTCTCTATTCTATTCCATTGGCCTATGTGTCTGTTTTTGTGCCAATACCATACTTTTCACTGTTCTCTTCAAATCTTCCTACCTATATCTGAGAAGTTTGGCCCTCCGAAAAACAGGATGTTTTCTGAATGAATCTTGGTGGACCTGGGGTTTGCTAGGGTTTCATAATGCATCTGAGAAGAACATGGCTTGGAAGGTTGACACTTTTGTGGTCTCAAGAGTCCATGTTCCGCCAGATCGGGGGTTTGTGCTCCGTTTTGACGTGTAGCTGTAGAATCACCAAATGCACATCATATCCTCCCATTCTCCTTCCCTTAAAGGATAACGTTCCCCCAACTCAAAGTTGTAGAGGGCAGCAACTTGTGTGCCCCACCCCTATGACAGTTCTCTTTATCTTCTTTGCCCCATGGGAACCAGCAGACTCCTGGCATGAAATCACAAACAGAGAAGAGCCCAGGATCCAAGGGCGTGATTTTTAAGTTGGATTTGAACTAGGGATTTAATTAAGGACAAAACATGACGTTAGATCATTTGAAAGTGCCAAGTGTACGGACACAAAAATAGTTGGATGTTTGCAATTTCACGTGGTCCAATCCATTATACTGATGTTAAGATTCTGCATGTGCAACATGGAGTTAGCGCTATCTTCATCCACAGATTTCAGCAGCCTTGCACCTTGAAGGTCAATGGTTCTGGATCTTCGTGTGGTAGATCACAAGTGAACACCCAACTCCGGCTATTTTGGGTAACACAGGTCAGCCGTTCTGCAGAGGCAGGAGCATATGGGAGACGTGATTCAGAGAAGATCGATACCCTAAACACACTCAGCATAAACAAAGACTCCAGTAGGGTGAGGGCAGGAGACCTCTAGGAGTATCTATATTAATTTTGTCATATATATACACACACACACACACACACACACACACACACACACTTATTATAATGATTTTTTTGTTAACTGTGAGTTTATAATTGGTTTGAATTTTCTATTCCCTCCCAAACCAAATTCCCATAGTCTTATACTAGACGTACGGTTATTTTTTCCATGTAGACTCCAATGTTGTCAGAAGCTCAGGACTTTCAAAAATCCATTCGAGGAACCAAAAAGCTGTGCTTGGTCTAGCGCTTTAATACACTGTCTTCATAGGAGTTGGTACCTCTGCAAAAATTCAGACTTTAGACAGTTAACACAAGCGTGTGATTTTGACAACAGAATTCAGACTCTTTCTAAAAGACTGCCCTCTTCCAAAAATGGTTCTATCGGTAAGCATTTGTTTATTGTCACAGGATCTCTATTGCCCCCAAGTCTGACAGCTTCCACAGATACCAAAAGGAGCCCTTGGGAAGATGAAACACACTCTGACTCATAGTTATCCACGGACTGTGGTTTCTGCTTTTGCAGTGACATCCCAGGGAATAGTCCCTATTGGCTCAAATACACAAAATGTTGAAAAATTATTCCCCACGATGAAAACTGTTCTACTATAAGCATATAGATATTGTACTTTTCATTAAAAGAATTCTTATATACTCCTGGTCCCCGAGGAGCCAAAATACTCAGTTACATCATTTAAAAAATATATATATATATCTTAGGTTATATTAGCTTCCTGGTTAATTTCGTACATTTTCTTTCTTTTTCTTGCCCCTCTGTCTGTTCAGATAAGCATGGCCAGGAGCGCTTCCTGTATCAGGGGGAGTGTTGGGAGAGCTGCCCAGCAGGCTACTACCCTGCTGAGGGGCACACCTGCCTGCCGTGCCCTGACAACTGTGACCTTTGCCACAATGCACACATCTGTATACGATGCACGGGAGGCTACTTCCTAGTGCCCACCGACCATACCTGCCAGAAGTTGGGATGTGGACAAGGTAAGTCTGCTCTGAGCCACTGTCTTGCACCAGGATGTGGCATGAGGAGCTATCCCCTGGACGTCCCAGAGATCTGCATTGTGTTCCAGGTTTTAATGTTGGCACCCGGGATGACTTTATGTGACTATATGTGCAGTGGGGACGGTGATGACTGCTCCTCTCTCTCCCTCCGCGCACCTTTCTCTGGGTTCCCCAAGACACATTCCAGAGACACAGGAATGCAACTAATCACAGAGAAACTGATCTTGAATTGAGAGTTCGTGGGCACGATATAATGGAGAGAAAATCAGATAAGAACCTAAAAGTCCCGACAACGTTCTCCTTCCCAATTACTAGGTATGGGACCCTGTGCGAAATCAGTCTAATTTTTCTATGCCCTGTTTTCTTCATGTGTGAAAGGGCGAGCATTGCACCACGATGGTTCCTGTGAGAAGCCAATGAAAATAAGCCTATCTAAAGCTACTTGAAAATATTCAATGTTCTATGAATCGTATGTGTTACTGCTATTGCCAATCCCTTATCGTACATGGGAAGACAGAAATTAGAAAACAGGACTTGTAGTGGTTTTTTTTTTTTTCCTTTCCATTAAGAATGCTACAGACTTTCTTTGCTCTAAGAATGCTACAGACTTTCTCTGCTCTATATAAGAATTATGCCTGGTCTAATGCTGCAAAGAGTTCCAAGATGTTTGTAGAATAAATGAGATACTTATTCCTTTTCTGCTGGTGTTTACTAATGTAGTATAGGCTTTAAAACTTCAAAAAAAAAAAAAGGATTTAGAAAGGCAGATTTAAAAAGACAAAGTATGGGGGTGCCTGGGCGGCTCAGTCGGTTGAGCCCTCAACTTTGGCTCAGGTCATGATCTCACAGTTCGTGAGTTCAGGCCCGACGTCGGGCTCAATGCTATCAGCACATAGCCCACTTCAGATCCTCTGTCCCCCTATCCCTGCCCCTCCCCCACTCGTGCTCTCTCAAAAATAAATAAATCATTAAAAAAAAAAATAAATACTTTTATTCATGGCCAACGAGCACATTAAAAGATGTTCAGCATCACTAATTTTTAGGGAAACACAAATCAAAGCCACGATGAGGTATCACCTCACACCTGTTAGAATGGCTATTATCACAAAGACAAGACATAACAAGTGTTGGAGAAAACGTAGAGAAATGGGAACTCTCATACACTGTTGGCAGGAATGTAAATTGACATAGTCACTGTGGAAAACATATGCGTATTCCTCAAAAAATTAAAAATAAAACTACCATTTGATCCCACTACTCCACTACTGGGTTTTTACCCGAAAAAAATATGAAAACACTAATTTGAAAAGACATACGCCTCTCTATGTCGATCACAGCATTATTTACAATAGCCAAGAAACTGAAACAAGCTAAATGTTCATCAAGGGATGAATGGATAAAGTTGATCCATTTTTTATTTTTTTTTTTAATTTATTTTTTTTTCTAAAATTTTTTTAAGTTTTTTTTTTAAGTTTTTACTTTTTTTAAATTTTTTTTTTCAACGTTTTTTTATTTATTTTTGGGACAGAGAGAGACAGAGCATGAACGGGGGAGGGGCAGAGAGAGAGGGAGACACAGAATCGGAAACAGGCTCCAGGCTCTGAGCCGTCAGCCCAGAGCCCGACGCGGGGCTCGAACTCACGGACCGCAAGATTGTGACCTGGCTGAAGTCGGACGCTTAACCGACTGCGCCACCCAGGCGCCCCGATCCATTTTTTAAAAGAATGAAATCTTGCCATTTACAATACGGATGGACCATGAGAGTATTATGCTGAGTGGAATAACTCAGGAGAAAGACAAATACCACGTGATTTCACTCATATGTAGAATCTGAGAAACAAAACAAACGAACTCAGGGATGCAGAGAACAGATTGGTATTAACAGAGGGAAGGGGACTTGAGGGTGGGAGAAGGGCTGAAGGGGACCAATTGTAGGGTGACGGATGGTAACTAGATTTTGGGGGATGTCACTTTGCAGTATATACAGAGAGCAAATTATAATGTATACTTGAAACACATCATTTTAAAGGTACATTTAAAAAAAGAATATTCAGAAAATAAAAATATGATCTTGGAAATTGTTTTGAAAAAAAATTATAGAAGAATGAGAATGAAGAAGAGAGGTAGAAAGATAAAAAATTTTAAAGTCACTGACACAGTAGAACCCAAAGAAAAAGTAAACGTAGAAAAGGGAGACAAGGGAAGAAAAATAAAGGATCACCCAGGAATTTCAAATAATATAGGTTTTCCCGTAAAAGACTCTTAATGATAGAGAACAAACTGAGAGTTGATGAGGGGGTGGGGGGGATGGGCTAGATAGGTGATGGACATTGAGGGTGCCATTGGTTGTGATGAGCACTGGGTGTTAGATATAAGTGATGAATCACTAAATTCTCCTCCAGAAACCAATATTACACTACATGTTAACTAATTAGAATTTAAATAAAAACTTGAAAGAAACAAAAAAAACCAAACAAATAATATAGGCTTTTCAGAGTAAACAGCAGAAACAGGAGAGAGAACATTAACGAAGAACTAATTCCGAAAAATCCCAGAACGGAAGGACATGAATTTCCGGATTGAACAAGCCCTCTGCGTGTTCAGCATATAATGGATTTTAAAAGGACACACACCAAGACACGTGATTGTAAGAATCTGGAAATCTGAGATTTTTTTTTTTTTTTTTCTGCAAGAGGAAAATCTTGAAAACTTCTAGGGGAAAATAAAGGAGATCATACAAAAAAGGATTGGCTATCAGAATGGCATTGAACTTCTCAACGATCCTGGAAACTGAAACATAAAAATGGAACAAAAACTTTAAACTTCTGAGAAAAGAAAGTATTTCTCTTTTAAAGCCTAAATTCGGTCAAGCCATGAGTCACATGTGAGGGCATAAAAAAACATTATTTTCAATCGCGCAAATTTTCGAAAACTTTACCTCCCATGCATCCATCCTTTCTTGGGAAAATGATTTGTAGAGGGTGTATTCCACCAAAAATATAGGACAAGAAATAAGAAAATATAAGGTCCAGAAAATTCATCCAAAGGAGGAGGATGAAAGGAATCTTCAGGACGATGGTGAAAAAGATACTAATGCGATAGCGGGAAGATTTCTACTTAGGGTACAGTTGAGGACACATCAAGGACAGATATTGAGAAAACAAATAAAGAAGCCAGACAGATATGAGCACAAGAGAAAACAAAAAGGTGTGCAAGAACCTTAATGTTGGGGCAGCTGGGTGGCTCAGTCAGTTAAGCATCCGACTTCAGCTCAGGTCATGATCTCAGCGTTAGCGTGGGGCTCTGTGCTGCCTGCTCAGAGCCTGGAGCCTTCTTCAGATTCTGTGTCTCCTTCTCTTTCTGCCCCTCCCCCGCTCATGCTCTGTCTCTCAAAAAATAAATAAATGTTAAAAAATTTAAAAAAAAAAGAACCTCAATGTCATCAGAACGTGAACAGTAATAGTATAATCATAATATAAATGCTGAGTATTAATCTAGCAAAATCTGTAACTTGGGAGGATGGAACGTATGTCTGTGTTTGTTGGAGTATTGGCGAAAGAAAGCTAGTCTTTACTACTACAGGTAGTGCCTAAGAATAAACTCACAAGGCAGCATCATAATCACGTTACTTAGAAATTTGGAGGTAAAAACTAAAAGAAACAGCTAAAAGAATCACAGTTTTTTGTCGCTGAGAAAAGAGAAGGGGCAGAAAATAAGCTACACACCAATATATTTTCACAGCAATTAACGTTTCTCCACACTAAAGTGAATCGTGTTTTTCCCTCTTCTTGTACAGGTGAAGTCCAAGACCCAGACTATGGAGAGTGTGTGCCTTGTGAAGAAGGTTGCCTGGGATGCAACTTGGGTATGCCACTTGGTTTTTTTTTGCCTAAAGAGTTAATATAGCATTTTTTTTCTTTTTCCCCACACATCCTCATTGTTATCACCAATGTCACCATCAATGCCCACTAAGCAGGCTCACTCCCATGAGACAGGGTCACTGCAAGACATGTTCCCTTTTGAGGCAAAGGAGAGGTCACTTATCTTAACGAAACCCAAGTTTAGGAAAGGACAGGCATCTTTTCCTCTGGTTGTTAGCTATCTAGTGGGGGACATCCGCAACCATATTTCCAGTTGCATAGGACGTGACCTCTCCTTAGCTTCTTAAGGTCACAAATATGGAGTGAAACAATGGTGGGAGAAAGGAACTGAAGCAAAGAAATGCCTAATTAATTTAACTCACTTGGCATGTGATTCACAAAAACTTGTCAGGAGTATAGGGATTTTCCTTTGCAGAATGACTCTATTGGTTGAAGCCTAAGACAGTCCTTTGAGAAGAAAGCAATATGGTGACAGCGAGTTAAAATCCCCACCGTACAACAAACAGTTGTCAGTCTTCCGTATACTTCCCTAATTCAAATCACTGATCCCTTTCTCCCCATGCATACCTGGTTCTCCAGTGGAAAGGAGGAGAGGGAGTCTACACCACACAGAATCGTTGGATTGGGTGTAAAATTAAATATAGGGAGGGCGCCAAATTCCAAGCATGTATCTTAATGTAAACTTAGTCAAGTCACTGAAAATAATTAACATCTGGGTCTGTAGATCTTTGAAAGGAAACCCAACCTAAATTAAAGATTGATGGAGTAATTTCTATTCATGGAATTTCCCTGAAGCTCTATGATTGGTTAACGTCTGCTTCTAAAACTTTAATGTGCACACAGATCCCATGGGGGATTTGTTAAAATGCAAATTCTGATTCACAGGTCTAGGTAGGGCCTGAGAATTACGTTTCTAATAAGCTGCCTGGTGAAGCCAAGGCTTCGTCAAACACTCATGAGGTTGCAAGGGGTCAGACTGTGGCAGGATTAAGTAGAATTTTTATTGGTTTTTCCCTAATAGATGTCCTTGAATTCTTAAATACTATACATGAATTATCATTTATCTGATGACTGTCATGGATTCTTTCCACCTTAAATGGAAATTATGTATTTTCTATAATATCTGTAACTACCAAACAGAGTTTTTAGGACCTTGAATACCATCCTGCCATTACCTGCCACTGTGAAATGGGGCATATGCTTTGGAAAATAAAACATAAGAATGAAAATCACACTTAGGAAGGGGCTCCATTTAGAGGCTTATCAGCCATCTAAGGGTAAAACGCTAATTTTCTGGGAAGCACACATAGACCTAAACGTAAGTAATAAAAGTACTAAAGTTGAAAAGATAAGAAAATTCCAGCATACCTTGTGAAGTGATAGGAGGCGGACTTTCTTGCAGGGAGCCAGGACAAATGTCTTGACTGTCTTGATTTCACATTTTGCCTACTTCAGACCATATCGTCTCATCAGGTTTCACATCCCAGCTAACTTTTGTGATCTCCATTTCAACCTTTGCTATTACTGTATGTTGTGTGCCCATGCTAGCTAGCATCTTTGTGTATCACGGAAAGGGGTGTGTATGTGGGTGGGTGGGTGTGGGTGTGTGTCTGCCTCTCTGTAAAATCTCAAAACTTGGAAACAATGACAACCGTGATCACTAAGGATACACGCTGCGCCCACTCTTCCCTTAGCTGATCTGGCTACAGAGGGGACCAAGTGTAGCCCCTGGGAAAAAATAAAAGCTGTACCAGACCTAGGCTATCTGGGGCCTCAAAATCCAAAAGAATCAACTTGTAAGAAGAGATAAATTAGAACGTTTCACTCCCTCCGCAGTGTACTACTGAAATATTTAGTTCATTCACTCCTTTAAGAAACTTTGTCGACAATGTTGAGGGCTCACTGGAATACTGGGAATTGAAAGCTGACAACGGCTGTGATCCCACTACAAGGCCCCCTCTGGCTGTTACAAGCGACATACCTTGAACCAAGTCTTTTACAAGGCAACCTACCAGAATAGAGAGAGCTACACTGTTCAGTGGGAATCACAGGAGTGCTAATTTCTCATTTTAAATTAGAAAATGTCTCTTAATGTATAAAGTTTCTATATGTTGGCCTTTGTGTATTTTTAGACTGTCCTGGCCGAGGTCAGCTGTCACTTTCTGGGGTCTCTGTTGCTCTCTGCAGTTGAGTTCATTCTCTTTTCTTTCCTCCTCCTATTTGCAAACCAACGATAATACTCTTTACAGCTGATCTGCGTGATATTTGGTGCATACACATTTTTCTGCCTCGACGCTAAACTGCTTAGAATAAGCTCAATGACTTATACACTGTGCTACCAAAAGAACTAGCAGCAGGGCCTAGGATATAATAAATGTATAATATTTGTTGAATTGAATTTGAGAGTTGCTGGGACTTAGAGGGGAGATGTGCGGTTCAAGACACCCAGGGATCTAGATATGATGTTTTCTCCATTCAAACTTTGTTTATGGGCCAAGAAGGGAAAATAAATCACACAATGCAGAAATAAATAGCTTTTCATAAAATATTAGAACCATTAGGGAGATCTGAAGAGGACATGGTTAGTAAACCATAAAATTTCATAATTTTAATAAAATGCAAATATAAATTTTAAAAGATACGAATAACGTACCATAGATTTTCCTCAGATTCTTCTTGTGAGACAGGATATCATCCTTTAGAGAAAACTCCACTTTCTTCCATTTTAATAATGTAGATTCATCTTTGAACCAGAGCCAGACAACCTCTAGAAGAGTTAGAGAAAAGTGAAATCAGTCACTTTGAGACATTTTCTCTACACCATGTAATGATTAGTTGTTGGAAATAGTGGATTTTTTTTCTGGGCTTTTTATTCCTTTCCAGATATTTAGCGCAACTAGAGAGTAAGATTTTTTATACCCAACGAAAAAGAACTCAAATTCCAGACTGACTCCAATCTTGTCTAGTTCCTGGGTGGAGTTGTTTATCATTCCGAAGACTTACCAGAAAGAGGAGAGAAAAGGAAACGTGACCAAAAAGTGGCTGTTGTATTTTGAAGAAAATATTGAATTTGCTATTCTAGGATGGAACGAGGGTGTTTTTATTATTATGGGGTTAGATTTCTCTTCTTTTTTATTGAGATATAACTGACATCAAAAATTACATTAGTTTCAGGTGTAATGATTCAAGTACTGATTCAATATTTATAGCCACTGTGATCATCACAAGAAGTCTAGTTTACATCTGTCACTTTAGAGTTACAGACTTATTTTTTCTTGTGATGAGAACTTTTATAATCTACTGTCTTAGCACCTTTCACATATACAATGCAGTATTATTAACTATAGCCATCATGCTACACATTATATTCCCAGGATTTATTCATTTTAGAAGTAAACTTTTGTTCCTTTGGACATCCTTCACCCTTTACCTCTGGCAATCACCAGTCTGTTCTCTCTTAGATTTCTCCTCTTTATTAGGCTGAAAACAAACAGACAGCATTTTATATAATATCTTCTTGTTCCAAAATGATTGGACGCAAAATTCTTTCTCTTCCTAGCTGGTATCTTGAATGGAAATTGTAACTAAGATAAATCAAAGTTTTCTAAATTACATTTCTTCGTTAATTGAGAGAATAAGTAAATGGAGTCATTTTTACTTGATGCTTTGAGGTGCCTTTTTTGGTGTTGTTTTAATTTGGAGATATAGCAATAGGCGACACCTGATTATAAAATAAGATTTGGGGCCTCTACTTACAACACCACTGACTTATTAATCAATTTAATCAAAATTGCTACTATCTGTTCACTTCCTTACCTTGTCAATAAAATAGATGTCGACGTGCCTTTATCTTGGCTTAGAAGTAGGTAATAAAAAGCCATTCATTTTTTCTCATTTAAATGGCTTTAGTCCCTACTCTTGGGGAAAAATATACACAAATTTAAAATTTTTAAGTACTTGTAATAAAAGAAAAAGGCCATAGGATCAAAGTGTTCTAAAAATAGAAGAGGAAGGAATGCTTCCAAATTCATCCTATGAAGCCAGCATCACCCTGATAACAAAACCAGACAAGACACTAGGAGGAGGAGGAGGAGGAGGAGGAGGAGAAGAAAAAGAAGAAGAAGAAGAAGAAAGGGAGAGAGAGAGAGAGGAAGGAAGGAAGGAAGGAAGGAAGGAAGGAAGGAAGGAAACTACAGGCCAATATCCCTGATGAATATAGATACAAAAATCCTCAACAAAATAATAGCAAGCTGAGCTCAACAATATTTTCAAAGGATCATTTCCCATGATCAGTTAGGACTTATTCTGAGGATACAAGAGTAGTTCAATATTCATAAATCAGTCAACTTGATACATATTCACAAAATGAAAGATTAAAAAACATAATCATCTCAATAAATGCAGAAAAAGCATTTGACAAAATTCAACATCCATTCGTGATAAAACCTCTCGATAGAACGGATTTAGGGGGAACATACCTCAACATTATAAAGGTCTTCTATGAAAAACCTATGGCTAGTATTATACTCAATGGTGAAAACTGAAAGCTTTTCCTCTAAGATCAGGAACAAGACAAAAATATCCACTCTCATTACTTTTATTCAACACAGTATTGGAAATCCTAGCCTCAGCAATCAGACAAGAAAAAGAAATAAAAGGCATCCAAATCAGAAATGAAGTAACACTGTCACTATTTGTAGGCAACATGATACTATACATACAAAACTCTAAAGATTCCATCAGAAAAACTAATAGAATAAATGAATTCAGTACATTTGTAGCATATAAAATCAATATACAGAAAAATGTTGCATTTCTGTACACTAATAACAAAGTCGCAGAAAGATAAATTAAGAAAACAATCTCATTTACAAATGCAAAAAAATAAAATACCTAGGAATAAATTAATCAAAATGATGAAAGACCTATACTCTGAAAACTATAAGACAGTGATTAAATAAAATGAAGACAACACAAAAAAATGGAAAGACATTTCATGCTCTTGGACTGGAGAAATTAACATTGTTAAAACACCCATACTACCCAAAATAACTTACTGATTCAGTACAATCCCTACCAAAATGCCAATAGCATTTTTAATAAAACTAAAACAAATAATCCTAAAATTTGTGTAGAACCACAAAAGAACACAAATAGCCAAAGCAATCATGAGAAAAAACAAAGCTGGAGGTATCATGCTTCCTGATTTCAAGATATACTACAAAGCTATAATAATCAAAACAAGATGGCACAAGTACAAAAATAGACACAGATCAACATAACAGAATAGAGGACCCAAAAAGAAACTGTCACCTATATGGTCAATTAATCTGCGACAAAGGAGGCAAAAATGTACAATGGGGAAGATTCTCTTCAACAAATGGTGCTAGGAGAACTGGACAGCTACATGCAAAAGAATGGACCACTTTCTTACACCATACACAAAAATAAACTCAAAATGGGTTAAAGAGGGGCACCTGGGTGGGTCAGTCAGTTAAGCGTCCGACTTCGGCTCAGGTCAGGATCTTGTGACTCGTGAGTTCAAGCCCCACATCGGGCTCACTGCTGACGGCTCAGGGCCTGGAGCCTGCTTCGGATTCTGTGTCTCCCTCTCTCTCTGTCCCTCCTCCACTCTCTCTCTCTCTCTCTCAAAAATAAACATTTAAAACATTTTTTAATGGATTAAAGATCTGAAACTATAAAACTCCTAAAAAATAGGCAGTAGTCTTTTTTGGCACTAGCCTTAGCAAAATATTTATGGATAGATCTCCTCGGGCACGGGGAATAAAGACAGAAATAAACTGTTGGCATTACACCAAAATACAAAACATTTTGCCCAGCAGAGGCAACCATCAACAAAACAAAAAGGCAACCTACTGAATGGGAGACAATATTTGCAAATCATACGTAGCCAATAAAGTGTTAATACTCAAAATATATAAAGAACTTATACAACTCAACACCAAAAAAAAAAAAAAAAAATCCAAACAATCCAATTAAAAAACGGGCAGAGGACATGAATAAACATTTTTCTAAAGAAGACATACAGATGGCAAACAGATACTGAAACAATGCTCAACATTGCTAATTATTAACGATGTGCATATCAAAACTACAATGAGATATCACTTTACACCTGTCAGAATGGCTACAATCAACAATATTCGTGAAGATGTGGAGAAAAAGGAACCCTTGTGCACTGTTGGTAGGACTATACATTGGTATAGCCACTGTGGAAAACAGTAGAGTGTTTCCTCAAAAAATTACAAACAGAACTACCATATGATCCAGTAATTCCAATACTGAGTATTTATCCGAAAAAGATGAAAACACTGATTTATAAAGATATATGCACCCCTCTGTTTATTACAGCATTATCTACAATAACCAAAATATGGAAGCAACCCATGTCCATCAGTAGATGCGTGGGCAAAGAAGTGGTACACACACACACACACACATACACACACACACACACACACACACACTGGAAGATTATTCGGCCATAAAAAAATTGAGCTCTTGTCACTTGAGACAACATAGACGGACCTAGAGGGTACCGCACTAAGTGAAAAAATAATAGAGACAGACAAATACCATATGATTTTACTTGTATGTGGAATCTAAAAAGCAAAACAGAAACAGACTCATACAGAGAACAACTTGCTGGTTGCCAGAGAGGAGGGGAGTGGAGAGTGGGAAAAACAGGTGAAGGGGATTAAGAAGTATAAACGTCCAGCTATACAACCAATAAGTCACAGAGACAGAAAGTACAGCACAGGGAATATCGTCAACAATATTATAATAACATCGTACGGTGACAGATGGTAACTAACCCTCTGCCATCACACATCGTGTAATGTACAGAAGTGTTAAATCACCAGGCTGTGCTCCTGAACTAATATAACCTTGGATATCAACTATTCTTAAATAATAAACATTTTTAGAAAGATAAAGCTCATATAAATTAAGTGCCAAAGGAGGGGACAAGCATTTGCAGCAAAAGAATTTAGAGAAGGAGGGAAGCTCTGGGCACTGAAGTGGTCAACAAGGCTTCCGAGAGGCTAACACTTAGAAAGTGCATGGAATTTAGACAGATGAGAAGGCAGAGCAGCATTACGGAGGGGCTTTCAAGCCGGAAAACAGCAGGAAGAAAGGTCTGGAGGGAAGAATTTTTGCTGGGGATTTTAGGACACCGAGAGTACCAAGGTTGCAGAGGGAATACGGTTTAGTCCCCCTTTATCCACGGATTCACTCGTCACAGTTTCAGTTTTTCACAGTCAACTGAGTTCCAGAAGCAGATGATCCACCTTTGGACATACTGTCAGAAGGTCAGGTGTAGCCTAACGCTATGTCACGATGCCTTTGTCATTCGCCTCCCTTCATCGTATCCCGTAGCATTTTATCATTACAAGAAGAGGGAGAACAGTACAATAAAATATTTTTGAGAGAGAGAGAGAGAGACCACATTCACATACCTTTTATTACAATATATTGTTATAATTATTCTATTTTATTGTTGGTGTTGTTAACCACTCACTGTGCCTAATTTATAAACTAAGCTTTATCATAGGCATATACATATAGGAAAAAAACATAGGATGTATAGTGTTTGGTTCTATCCGTGGTTTCAGGCATCCACGGGGGTCTTGGAACATATAGCCCACAGATAAGGGGGGAGTACTGTTAAGTAAATATAGGAGAACAAACAAAAAGAAGTTTAGAGAAGTGGTGGAAAACCATATCTTGAATTCTGGACTAATGAGTTTAAGCTATTCTGTGGCTAAAAAGGAATCATTGAAAGTTCTTTAAAAGGGAGAGAGAGAGAGAGAGAGAGAGAGAGAGGGAGAATGTTTTGGAGAAGTGTTTTCAGAAGATGAGCTTGGTAACTGTGTTGCCTGTGTTCAGGATAATTGAAAGGGAGAATGGCAGTTGGCAGAGAAATCAGCTAGAAGATTATTCCAGAAATCCAAGTATGAAGGAACAGGAGCTGGATCTCAGGTAACAGCCAGGAAATAATGAAGAAGGAGCCAGGTTTTAAAAATCGTGTTCAGCAAATGGCCCTCACACATAAGAAGAGATGCTTAGCCTCGTTCGTTGCATGGGAAATGCAAATTAAAACTATCACGACAGACCATCTCTCACCCATCAGAGTGGCAAAAATTCAAAAGCTTACGGTGCACTGCGCAGGCACGGCTGTGGGAAGACAAACATTCTTCTCTATTACTGGTAGAATGGCGGAATGGTGCAAGCACTACCGAGGGAAATGTAGTGATAGATAACACATTTACATATGCATTTATCCTTACCCTATGACGTCTCTTCCGGAATTTCCCGAGGACACACATCCCAGAGAGCACATTCACGATGTTATTCTTTGTGGCCTTATCTGGGGTGGTAAGCTCTCTCAAACATCCTCAAGGCTCATTCGCGGAAGACGGGTTGAATAAAGTAAGGTGCACACACACAGTGGAGGGCTGCGTAGCCCTCAAAAGGGCAAAGGAGATCTTTGCGAACTGGTAGCGATTTCCTGAAATACCGTTAGGTAGAGGGCAAGGGGCAAAAAACCTGAAAAATTAAAAAATAAAACCATACACAGTATACTAACTTCTGGGTTAGAAAGGATGGTGAAATCAAATATACATGTGTGTTTATACACATTGTTTACTTGTTTTGGAATGAGAAATACACAGAGACTCGGCAGAAAACTAATGAAAACTGTGACCTAGACAGAAAGAGGTAAAGGAGATGGGAGTGAAACGCCTCTCGATACGTCTTTTTTACCCAGTTTTCCTTTGAATCGTGTAGGCGGTTTACCCGTTCCTAGGAAAGGACACAGTAATTAGCGTGAACGATTCCCACTGGCCAATTTGGGATGATTTGATAATCCAAACATATAGATGATAAAGAATCACAACTGAATTAATTAAAAATAATCCATGCATCAGTAATGATATTTAAAGAAGAGAGAAAAGCAGAAGGAGGGAAAATAAAGGGGAAGGCCCTCTACAGAAGTTTCAGCTGCTACATATACAAGGGAAGAAATAGAAATTTATCATTTTACATCCCTTAGTGTACTGACTCAAAAGAGAGTCTTCAGTGGATGCCAAAGTCATTCGGTGAAAAGCTGATCACTGAACGGACCCAAAGCACTTCTACAGTTCCTTACAAGGAGGGGGTCTGCTGGCTACCAACTTAACTTTGAGCCTGGGTAGCTCAATCAGTTGATTTCCTGACTTCCACTCTAAGTAGTAACTAAACTACTACATTTGGCATTATACATTCCATACAACATGATGCCGTGTGTGTCCTGCTATGACACATGAACAAGTATACAACGTTACCTACTACCCCTGACAAGGGTCTAGACCAATGATTCCCGACCGGAGGTGACTACGACCCTAGGGACATTTGCCAAAGTTCTGAGACATTTTTGGTTGTCATGACGGGGCTATCGTTATTTGAATCTGGGGAGCAAAGCTTCAGGAGGCCTTAAAACATTCTGTAATATACAGGGCTGCCCCCAACAACAAAGAATTATCTTATCTAAAAAAGGTTAATGCTGAGATTGAGAAACCCTTATTTAGCCTGAAGATCACTATAAGATAAATCTAGAACGTGGGATAGCTGTAAGACAACTGACCCACACGCCTAAAGGAAACAACAACAACAACAACAACAACGAAATTCAGTAGAACAACAACAAAGAACAAAACAAAAAGGGGGTTAATCCAGAGACCAAAGAGATGAAACAACTAAGGAAATGTGCAAATATTTATTACAGACTGGATTTTAAAAGTTTTAAAAAATATATTTTGGGAACAATTAAGAATATGTGAAAATAATCGGATAATATTGAGTTAATATTTCCTCAGATGTGGCAATTTTGTTGTACTAAATAGAACCGGGTGTTTCGTTTAGGAGATGGCTGATGAAGTATTTAAGGGACGAAATGTCATGATGTCTACAACTTATTTTCAAATGGTTCAGGGAGGGGCGCCTGGGTGGCTCAATGATTGGTTTCTTGATTTCGGCTCAGGTCATAATCTCACAGTTCATGAGTTCAAGCCCCACGTCAGCTTCTGTGCTGACAGTGCACAGCCTGCTTGGGATTCTCTCTCTCTCTCTCTCTCTCTCTCTCTCTCAAATAAATAAACATAATAAATAAATAAATAAATAAATAATCAAATGGTTCAGGAAGGAAAAGGGATCTAGCTAAAGCATACAAAGTTGTTCGCCTCACTATTTCAGCCATCCTGTAACTTAAAAAATATATATTTTTTAAGTTGGAGGAAACAAGTGCTTCAAGCTATCAGCTGAGGGGGCCTAGAAGCAGTGACACCTGACTAGCAATAAGCACACAGTGGGTCCAGATCTTGATTTCTAATACCAATCTCCAAGAAAAAAGACACCAAGTCTCCCTGGAGAACTGGCTGTTTCTGGGACTGGCCGGGAAACATACAAGACGGGCCTGCGGCATCTTGCAGCGGCAGAAAGCACGGAAATGCTCCAAACACAAAAACAAAAGCCATCACAGCGCTGGGGGTATATCAAAGGGACGCAGGGAAGAACTGAAAGACTTCCTAAGAGCCAAAGTAGGAACAATTTGAGTAATAATTAAAATAGTATTCGTTTATAATCCAAAGTACAAAACAAAAATTCACGAGTTTCTATCGATCAAAACAAATAAAGGGTTGAATAAATAAGTAATTCCAAGTAACTTATTTAGCACTCCTCCCTCCAGGAAGTGGACCATAACCCCCTACCCCATAAGTGTAGGCTGCACATAGCAACTTCCTTCCAAGAGCACAGTATGGAAGAGAGGAGGGGACAGAACTCGATCGTGGACATACCGGACAAGCATTCCCTCATCCAGGCGATCAGGTCGACAGCAACAGTGTTATATCACACTGGGGGCGCATCCCCTTGATATGGTGTGATGAGAATGGCACTTTACCGCTGTGGTTTCCCACCCGAGAACCCCAGTCTGATCATGAGAAAAACACGACACATCCCAAGAGAGGTATTTTGTCAAATACCTGATCGGTACTCCTCAAATCTGTCAAGGTCATCAAACAAGTCTGAGAAACTGTCATGGTCTAGAGAAGCCTAAGGAGACATGACAGCTATATGCTGTATGGCATCCTGAGACAGAAAAAGAAATGAGGTAAAAACTAAGGGAATCGGAATACATTATGGACTTCAGTTAATAATAGCCATGCCAGTGCGCCTGGGTGGCTCAATCGGTTAAGTATCTGACTCTTGATTTTGGTTAAGGTCATGATCTCGCAGTTCAGGAGTTCCAGGCCTGCATCGGGTTCTGCCCGATGTGTCAGTGCACAGCCCACTTGGGATTCTCTCTCTCTCTCTCTCTCTCTCTCAAAATAAATAAATAAATCCTTAAAATAAAATAATAGTAATAATCACCACATTGCACGAGGCAATTATTTGGGGTATTAGAAATGTCCTATATCTTGATGCTTGATGCATTTGTCAAAATTTCATAGAACTGTACTCCTAAAAAAGGCAAATGGTAGACTGAAAATATTTCAATAAATTTGACTTCAATTAAAAAGTACAATGTTCGGGTAAACCTCTTAACCTCCCTCCTTCCTGTCTCAACATGGCATAAACTATACCAGTAACCTGTTTTAGCATTTACTGAACACTTAACCAATGTTCCAGGTGCTATCCTAAGTTCCTGAAGTGTAATACCTCATTTGAGTCCGAGAAGCAGATGTCATTGTTGTTCACATTTTGCTGATGCAGAAATTAGGCTTAGAACAGTCAAGCAACTCGTATAAAGTCACGGAGCTGCTACTACTAAAACCAGGAATGGATTCTGCAAAGCCCAAGGCCAAAACCCATGTGTTTGACCACTATTTCATCCACATCACCAAATGCTCGTCCCTTCTAGTTCTAGAGAAAAGAGCACCGTGCTTTATGGAATAAAAGAAAACCTTACTTCCTGCCCCTTTCCTCTGTTCTACACACTATAACCGTTGTACTTCATCGGGCTACAGCTTTGAGTCCGGTGACATAACTGAATTCACCAGGCAAACAGCGAAACTGTCTATAATAGCCATGCAAATTCATTTGGGGTCATTGTTCACCCGAAGCTGTCAGCCTTGAGGACCTACCTCAGGAATGCTCTGACACTGGGCCGAGCAGACAAGGGAAACCACAACAGAAGCAGAGTAGATAGATAAGCATGCTCCCAGGGAGCTCTGGGTTCCCCGACTGCCCTTTATCTCTGCAGTTCGAAGCACCTCGACAGGATCTCCTTTGCTCTCTGAGAAAGTGGCTCCATAACCCTCTGTCCTCCACATGAACACGAGGTGAGCTCTCACCACCCTGTCCCATATTCAGTTCGAGTTGCACTGACCCTTGCTACGGTCTCTTTCTGTCAAGGAGAGAGACCTCATTCAGAGAAGAAATGAACCTCCGAGACAAGAAGGTCACATTTGAATTTTCCGATGGAGCAAATATACAGACTTTTTCAAGTCGGATATTATGATCCCAGATCTCTGTTTATTTCACTGGTACCCAGATCTCTCATTGGACCTTTTCCAAAACTTTCAGGGGGGGAATAAAAACCAGTATCAAGTAGTTTGGGTACCTGCCACACCAAAGGCACTGGGGAATAAAATTCTCACTAGCCTGGCATCTTTTTTTTTTTTTTAATGTTTATTTAGTTTTGAGACAGAGAGAGACAGAGCATGAACAGGGGAGGGTCAGAGAGAGAGGGAGACACAGAATCGGAAACAGGCTCCGGGCTCTGAGCCGTCAGCCCAGAGCCCGACGCGGGGCTCGAACCCACGGACCGTGAGATCATGACCTGAGCCGAAGTCAGACGCCCAACCGACGGAGCCACCCAGGTGCCCCTAGCCTGGCATCTTTCAATTGGAAAAAAGTTTCTGACTGTTAGAGCGGAAATCAACATTCATAAAGGAACTTTTTTCCGGGGACCCAGTGCATCACTCACTGGCCAGCCCACCTTAGGGCATGACCGAGGTGATTACCTACGTCACCTCCATGGACAGCTCAGGATGCCTCTTCTTTTTTTTTTTTTTTTTTTTTTTTTTAAAATTTTTTTTTTCAACGTTTATTTATTTTTGGGACAGAGAGAGACAGAGCACGAACTGGGGAGGGGCAGAGAGAGAGGGAGACACAGAATCGGAAACAGGCTCCAGGCTCTGAGCCATCAGCCCAGAGCCCGACGCGGGGCTCGAACTCCCGGACCGCGAGATCGTGACCTGGCTGAAGTCGGACGCTTAACCGACTGCGCCACCCAGGCGCCCCCCAGGATGCCTCTTCTTTAAAAGGCCAAACACAAGGCAGCCGCAGAAGAAGGATTAGAATCTAAATGCACTGTCACCCATGTGTTGAAGAAAAGAGAACCGGGCGAGCTCCATCAGTGAGGTCTTTAAAAAATATATATAAACTGGTTGTTTTTATTTTTAGAGCCTCCTTCTCCCTTCATTTTCTACATGATACCTCATTTCAAAGATGGGGTTTGGAAAAAACAAAACCTTAACAAAAGAACCCAGTGTTGGGAGAATTTGCAGAGATTTTGCAATGTCACGGCCACTTACTCATCCTGGCTTTCGTTATTAATTCACTTGGCAAATATTTATTGCATAGTTTTGTGCTTCCCGCTGCCCCATTATTTGTTTCAGTTGATTCCACAAATAAGAGGGACCTTTATGTATAACTTAATATTTACCAAGCATCACCGTGCACCACACGCTGCTAAACACTTCATGTAGATGATGTGTTCTCACATCTACAATCCAAATATTTTTACAGATAGAGAAACTGAGGATTAAGGAAATGCTGAAACTGGACCAGTTTTATGCACACGGGAAGTAACAGAGGAGTTGGTCAGTCCTACGCAAGCTGTGTGTAACTCTGTTTACTGTTTTCACAGAGGAAGCGTAGTGGCCTTAGAAGCTCTGTGTCATGTGTATGCCCTAGGACAGGCAGGGTTGTGCCCTGATAACAAAGGACCCCCCGCATCTCAAGAACTCAAAGATTTTTCTCTCATTCATGCTACATCCCCATCATGGGTCAGATGAGAATTCTGGTCTTCGTGGTCCTCAACCCAGCGCCCAGGTTGATGGAGCATGCCTTACCATGTCAAGGCAAAAGAAAGCACACTGGGTCTTAAAGCTTTCCCCACGATGCGACACTTGTAACTCCTGCTCACGTTGATGTTGGCCAAAGCAAGTCACGTGGTCATGCCTGAGGTCACAGGATGGGGAAATGCAATCTTGCCACGTGCCTGCAGAAAAACAGAGAGAGAGAGAGAGAGAGAAACTAATATTGTGAACACCCTAATGACATTCTCAGCACTGTCATGACTGGGACTGCTACTGGTATGTGCCCAGGTCTCGCGTCACATGAGTGTACGTGAGAGGGTCCCAAACAAGTGCCCGCTGTGTTTTACTGATTTCTCTCTTCTGCCCCTCTGGCCTATTATCTTCCCGTGGCAAGCGTCTGACCTGCCCCTTCTACCAAAGGAATTCTTCTGAAGAAGTCGCTATTTCTTTTCTAAGTGATAGAGTCTCCCCAAGTAGTCTGCTTTCTCTTCTCTGATCCCTCGGCTACTGACGAGTCGAAAATAGGACTGGTGATAAATGGCATGCGGTCAGTGGGTGGTGAACTGTCAGCTGAAAGGACCCTGACCTTTCTTTACCCCACTCTTTCAAATCCCTGTTGTGAGAATAACAAAATGCTGGTGCCCTTGCTTTGATCTGCTGCCCGAGAAAGGTGTCCATATGAGCCCAGAGTTGGGGATTTGGGCCATTTCCTTTCATTGTTGTAAACTGAGTCCAGGACATGTTTACCGAGCATCGACATCAGGCTAAGATGGGGACATGAAAGAGACTAAACCACGTTCTCTGCTCTCAAAGGGCTCACATGTAAATGGAGAAGGCCAGTGGTTTTCAGCCCTAGATGCGCATTTGAACTGCCTGGGGAGACGTAAAATGCAATGCTGGGACCCACTCCCCGTGTTGCCGTGTTGCCGATTGCATTGGTCTGGGGGAAGTCTCGGGCATCCTTGTCTTTTGAAAACTCCCCACATGATCCTAATATGCAATCAGAGCTGATTAAGATGGGCATACAAACCACCGATTAAGATGGGCATAGAAACACATAATTTGAACATGTTTAGAATACTGTGTTGAGAACGGGAGCTGAAGCAGAGGCAGATATATTGTCGTGATAATAACTTATTGTCAACTTCATGCTAGGTGCTCAGCTAGGTAGGCACTTTGCAGGCATGATATCTTATCCTGCATACGATCCTCTCGGTTTGAAATCCTTCTCCCCATTTTACAGATGGGAGCAGCAGGACCCAGAGAGTTTATGTGACTTGCCCAAAGTCACAGATCCGGCGAGTTTTAGAGCCAAACTCAAACTTAGGACCACGTGGCTCCAAATCCAAAGAATAGCCAAACATTTGCTCTTTTTCAAGAGTAGACCGCACACATACACCATTTTCCTAAAGACTATGAACGACAGTCACGGAGAGGTCAACCCGCCATATTCATTTCATTCTTGGTTCTCCTCCTGTGCTCTTTGGCCGTGCCCCCTGAAGTTTCCTTTTGCTCCTCGTCCTATGCTCAAGTGCACATTCTTACGGTTACGGGGGAAAAGAAACTAGCGGCGAGGTATTCTAAGTTCAATTCTAGAGCAATGAGCTCATCATCTTGGGTCTTGGTGTTATTACGCTGTTTTCCCTCAGAGCCGGGGATCATCAAAATTCTTCCTACTTGTTGTGTAACTGACCTGCACAGTTAAGCTGCAAGCCAAGGCTTTCTGGATCACGTATGCTTGCACAAAGAGAACTGAGCCAAGCACTTCCAAAACAAACCTAGTGCAACAAAAGCAGAGTGTGGCTAAGCACAATATATGGGGCAGAGGTGTCCAGATGAGAGCAACGTGGGGCTTGTAGCATTAAATTTCCAGGGACTGGGGGGGGTGCAGGGGCAGCTGAGCGGGTGGAATGGATCTCACCTGAACAGAGGTATCTAGAAACCAAAAAGAATGTGTCTCTCTTGCATGTTTAAGAAGAACAAACTAGAAACGTGTGGCCAAATTACTGTCTTTGGGTGAAACATTCCTGAGGTTTCTAAAACCCCTCAGTAGCCAAGAGCCCCGTTTACCGTCTATTACGTTCAAAACAAAAGTAAAAGTCAGATCAGCAGTTAATAACTGGAACTTCGCGTGTTTGGGTCTTACCGGATTTGTGAAATTGTAGAAAATGGACTCAGATCTTAGCATCTATTTCCGTCCTTCCCCTAAACACCGTGAAAATCTTTGGACCAAGTCCTACCCACTTTGGTTTCTTAATTCCATCCTGTTTTACGAAGGAAACCATCCATAAGTTGCCTGCCTTCTACTTTCTAAGATGGCTCTAGATATTATAATGAAAACTAAAAGATAATCCTAACTCAAGCTCTTCCAGAGAACGAAACCAAGAGGCTCTATTATTACTACCAACATAAAATTTGACTTGCTTTCTTATCACAAATGCCACTATCAAGAGTCCCGTTGGCCCATCTGAGGCCACGCACCTAACCTGCGTGCCCCTGTGCCACAAACACTGGGCATAGTGCCTATCACCGGGTAGCACCCAGTGAACACGTGGCCTTCGCGCGTGTGGTTAGGTGTCCTCATTTCACCCCAATGCCCCATCCCCCTATGCCACTGGCACACAGCCATTCCACAGCCCTCCACCAGATGGTAGGAAGAACTTCAAGCTCCGCTGGTTGAGGAGAAAAAACTTGACTGGAGCCACAGAACAGACACCAGAATAGAGAGAAGCCGAGTGTGGGGGAGGCAGGAGCATCGGCATATTGATACCCAGCTGCTCAGAAGGCAAGTCTCCAACTAAGAGTGAGGCCAACAGCGAATGTCAGTAAATTGCCTCCGCACCTCCAGAGTCTGAAATTCCAGCCTTCCAAAAGTCAACGGGAGTGTAATTTGGTACAAGTCCAGACTCATCCTTTCCATGAAGTCTCCCTGCAACTCCCACCAGAGGAACCTTGGCCGCAGCCCTACCGACAGCCTTCAGCTCAGCTTCCAGCACCATGGGCCAGCCCAGGGCGTGAGCAGCAGCATGGGGACCAAACAGCACAGCGTGCTGGAGGAGGCAGTGGGCTCAGGGACAGGGTCTGGGCAGGGCCATGCCTCATTTACCAGCCCTTGGCCAAGGACCCGAAGTCAAAGTATGAGAAGGCAGGGGGCATCCAGGCTGACCTCTCCAAACACTAGTCATGTTCCCACTGGTGATGTTACCAGGTCAATCAAGCCTTTTTTCCTCCCAGCTGTGCCCATGGCCATCTGTAGCAGCCAACTTCTTCTTTTTTTTTTTTTTTGCAAACCTCTTCCATAGAACCGTGTTCGGACTCTCTATAAACTATCCAACACTAGGTGATACATGAGAATAATGTTTTGCGTGAACCGGGCAGGCAATGTAGCAACGTCTACCCAGGGTGACCAGGGATAGGGAGGTCCATGAGGGCACTTGGAGAGGAGCATTTCTGCCTGAAGGGACCCCCACCCCATTCAAAGAGATCACCGGTACAAGCAAATCCGAGGGTAAGCATTGCCTCCAGAGGGGTAACATACATAAATCTGGAGGTACAAAGAGTGTGACATTAGAGCAGAAAACTTTCTCAATCTCTCCAACCTCTAATTTGGACCAGGAAGAGCTGACAGCTTGATTTACCATCATGATAGAACGTTATGCCCTAAAATAATTGCTGGAAACCTGGATGTTCCGTTAGAAAACTAAATCAACCTAAACTGTGATCTCCATATTACTATGTCCCCAACGTTTCAGTGATGGCATTGAGCCTTTGGGTGAGATCCGAAGGTGAATCCTGAAAGAAAAAGGAGGTTATTTGGAAGGAATGCTTATTGGAAAGCCTAGTCCAGTCATGCTAGCCACCCGGGCCAATTGTAAAATTGCAGATTTATTATGTTTAGTAGAATGCAGCTGTACATTTGAAATATTATCCAAATGACCTGGCTTCCACTTAGAAATCTTCTATGAATTGAAACAAGTGAATTAGGGAGGCCTCTTGCCTTTAGCACTGATGGGTCTGTGGGAGGTAAGTCAAGAACCATTTATAGTAGTGATAAAATACTATATTTAAGGCTATAAAAATTTGGCATACAAGGTCTCAGATCGGAAGTAAATTCGTTTTATGTGCTTGACAAAGGAGCAACTGAAAAGTTTTACAAATGGGAGGTTTGACCTACTGAGGTTTCAAACATAAAATCTGTCAATTATTCCTTGGGACTAGGTATAGTAATTACCCCGCTGAATGTTAAAATGCAAATCAGAACCATGAAGTCAGTTACAGCTTAACTTTACCATGGTATGCATGGCTGATAAGAGTTACCCAAAGCCATTGTCCAACGGTCCTATTGTGCATCAGTGGGATGGGCCACTTGGGAATTGCGCAAGTAACTGGGGGAAAGCATCAGAACCCTGTTCAATGAACAAATACGTCATCTGACGGGGGCATTATGCTTTTGCTCTGCCAAGAAACCAGCGACCCTTCGCTTGAGAACTCTGTAACTCCAGCTAGAACTGGTACATAATGCTTGACGACGGACAGATGTGGGCTTCAGTCCAAAGGGCCTTACTAATTTAATCTTCTCCACATCTCTGACGTCATCACTGGACCTTACTCTCCAGCTACACAGGAGGACCCTGGTCTGGATTGCTTCTAGCCCGTTCCTGCTCCTAGACCCTGCACTCGCCTTCACCTGAAGTGCTCTTCTCAAGCTGTTAACTTAACGTGGGGGCTTCCAACATCACATCTCTGTTCAAATCTCACCTCTAAGAAGCTTCTCCTCGGTGCTCAATCCAGAGAAAGCATCTCTGTCTCTCTCCCGCTCTGTGTCCCTCCTTCACTTCTCCCTCCTCCCCTGACCTCCCACCCCCTACACACACACACACACACACACACACACACACACACACGTATCAATCACCTTAGTTTAATTCTGGCAGATCACATACAATGATCTGACATTTTGATTTTTTATTTCCTTTTGAAACTTGCTACATTTCTTCCTTCGCTGAAACGCAACTTCTGTGCAGGCAGACACTTTGTCATATTTATTCTTGCATCACAGCGCCTATAATTCTGCCCACCCCGTGTAGATGCTCAGGACATGAAAGGAGAGAGAGGAGAGAGGAGAGGCCCGTCGTTGCTAGTTTTAGGCTCCCTCCCCCAAAGTGAATACAGGTGGCATCAAAAAGCCAAGTACAACCTTCACTGGATGGCCAGCTGGGACGTGGATCTCAGTCCTACAACCATAAGGAACTGAATTCCGCCAATAACTCAAGTGACCAAAAGAAACCACTCTTCTGCTAGAGCCCCCGGAAAGGAACCCAGCCTTGGGGCGACTCTGATTTTAGCCCAGCGAGACCCACAGTGGACTTCTGACCCACAGAACTGTAGAATAGTAAATCTGTAATGTTTTAGGCTACTAAATTTGGTAATTTGTTACAACAGCCATAGAAAACTGCTACACTATTTAAAAGACGGAATGAAGGGGCGCCTGGGTGGCTCCGTCGGTTGAGCGTCCGACTTTGGCTCAGGTCATGATCTCACGGTTCGTGGGTCCGAGCCCCATGTCGGGCTCTGTGCTGACAGCTCGGAGCCTGGAGTCTGCTTCGGATTCTGGGTCTCCCTCTCTCTCTGCCCCTCCCCTGCTAACGCTCTGGCTCTCTCACTCTCAAAAATGAATACACATTAAAAAATAATAATAATAATAATAAAATGCATATGCCAGAATACAAAATACAAATGCCAGAATTTCTTATGAACAACATTAATGGCATAATTATTAATACTGTTTTATAATCTCAAAAATCTCTTTATGCCTTGATGCTGAGCTCTAAATTCTGAAACTCTTCTTCCTGTCTCTTCTAGAAAAGCTTCCTTTTAGTTGTCTTAGGGAACTGTTCACCAGCTTCATGGGCTCAGTATTGTGCCGGACTTAAGTGAGAAGAAATTTGCCGAGAGACAAAACCCACAGTGCAAATCAGACTCACTAAAGAGGGACAGCTGGATAGGAGATACTTTGGGACAGGATACCTTGAAAAGGACACCACATGACCTATGCAGGAGTTTGGCCCGGAACGCTTAACCTGAATGTAAACAAAAAGAAATATCAAGCAAATGCCAAAGGAGAAACACGCTATAAAAAAAGGACATGTTGCCTTTTTAAAATGTCAGTGTCACAAAAGACAAAAAACAGCCAAGGAGTTGTTCCAGATTAGAGACGACTAACCAGACAAGGGGTCTACATGCAATACGTGATCCTAGAATTGAGTCAATTGGGGAAAAAAATGGAATATTGAGAGCAGATTACATAAAGGTATTTATTAACATTAAATTTCCAGAAGTCGATGTCTGCCCTGGGATTATACAAAAGGATGTACTTATTCTTAGGAAATAGGCACTGAGATATTTAGGGGTAAAAAGCCACGGAGTATGTATCTTACTTTGAATGATTCCAAAAAAAAAAAAATTCAAAATTTAAAACATAAACAGAATGAGAGCAAGTGAGCAAATTCTACACAAATGGGGTGAAAAGTGAATAGTGAATGTGAGTAAAGGGTACGAGGATTTATTCTTGCAACTTTTCCGTAAGTTTGAAGTTATCAATCTTTCTTCTATAAGTTTGAAACTATCAATACTTGTCAGTATTGAAGTTATCACCCAATAAAATGCTAAGACGAAAACCAGCCAAGTTTGCAATCCAGTAAAGAGAAGGAATTGTGAGCACAGAGTACCCACTCAAAGCCACGTGTTTCCTTCTGAGTTGTCATCCCGTCTGAACCTATCTTATCATGACCGCCCATTTTTTTCAGACATTAGAATGCATAGCTTCTAAAATTCGCTGAAGACCGAACATCTCCTCAAACTTCCCTTTAGGTGTTATCAACCATAAGTCCTGGTCAAAGAAAGTACAATTTTCAAATAATACACCACTTTCGGACATAATAGTTCTTAGACTGGAATGCTAGCAGAGTGCAAAGAAATAATTCATGTTGCAGGCTAAATAAACATATTTCCTCAAAAGGGAGGCAAAGCTGTCAGCAAAAATGTTAGACGAATGAAGTAAATAGTCTATTGTACAAAGTAATTGCATGTACTTACATGCAGACATAATTGACAATAATGGGTCCAAAGGAGGGATCGTGGTGGCTTGCTAAATCACAGGTGTCTCCGAATGTTCCTAACTGTGTGACTCTTTAATTCTCATTGCAAAAGAAGCCCTTTCACCTTTTATGCGGTGCTAAAGAACGCTGATGTCTGCAGCGGTGTTTTTCTAGAAACTGAATCTCATTCCCTTCCACTCGCGTAACCAAAGTATATGAGCTTTTGAGCTTTCTGTGGTCAAGTCAGTCCCCCCACCATCCGTGCCAAAATTTTTAGAAAATACTAGAGATTTCCAAAATGTGCCAACGCTTTGGAAAATTGCCTCATCGCCAGCAACGAACACCCGCACGCTCGGACACCCACGTGTCCATCGATCATTCGATAATGTCTCGGTCAGTAGCGCCTCAAGAGCCGGAGATGAAAATGACGATGGCTCTCCTAGCAGGTTGGTGGCTTCTCCCAAAGCGAAGACAGAAATGCTGAGCAGTCTCATCCGTGTAATTTGTGACCATTAGAAAAATTGGTAGACCCTCTTTCACTGAGTCCCTTTGGACTCACCACAGGGCCCATCTGGAGCACAAAAGCGCTAAACCTACAGAAAAGAAACAGCACAGATGAACAGCTTTTCCACGCGCTTTCCCCATTCAGAGGGGCTAATAAGGAAAAACGCTGAATTACTATGATTACCCGTGCCTTGAAAATAGCTTATCACCTGCCAATATGAATGGAGGCCCCTGGAGGGCTGTAAAATGGCAGGAAGAATGGCCTTGGAGACAGAATCTTTGCAGCATCTGAGAGCGGAATCTCAGCTGACTGTAAAAGGCCCAGCCTCTATGAAACGGAGCTCTTACTCTGCGCGAACCCGGCGAACTAGTCCTGGGGTGTTCCTCCGCCATGGGGAAGAAAAACAGAAGAGCTTCCCGGAACAATCAGGCCCATAGAACGTGAAATAGGGAGAAGACGTAGCCAGTCATTACCCAAAGGATCAAACTAGACAGACAGCCATTCGAAGGTATTTCATGATGGGACAGAGCTCTCCCCCTATCTGGCAGATGATCGTCAACCTGCTTTCTACTTTGTGTGATTGTGCTGGACTTCATCGTACTGCGAAATCTCGCCTGTGTTCAGACCTAAGTGCCACCGGGATGCTGTTCGAGCGGTCACAGGAGGTTCATTAGGAGGGAGAGCGTGGCTTTGCAGGGACTGGCTGTTTGGCTGTTCCGTGCAGTCTTTTCTCTTGTCACCACAAATGTGGCGTGAAGGCCATTGAAAGCACTAGGGTAGAGCATTTCGAGCCCTGCAAGCCTCCTCCCGCCCCACCCTGTCTCCCCAAGACGTAATGTTTCAGTGGTAGCCTGTCTCACTGGCAGGTGCTAAGCTTGTATTTATATCATGGCAACGGCTTCATTTCTCCCCGAATCGTTTAGATTAAATATCACCACAGCCCGAGTTCTCTTTCATGGCCAACTTTTTACCGTATTTACTGCACCATCAAAACAACCAGGGTTTGTTCGTTAATTGTTGTTCTGAGAATGGCTACTGGGACAAAGGGCTCGCACAAATTGGAAGAGTATTTTCGTTCAGTAATGTATTCCCCGTCCTCACAAAACCTACATACACGTTTACGAGTATGTACGTACACACACACACACACACACACACACACACACACACACGCTTGGGTGCCCACCTTTATACCATAGGCACGGCACTGTCCTAACATGGGAATGGAGGGGCGGATAGACCCCCTTTGTGCTGGGGACCAGGGCATGTGCCGTTTATTAATTTGGGGAGGGGGGCAAGGAACATAAAAATTCGTCTAATGTTTCACTACCTTCTAGATAAATCAGTGTTGTGCTCACGGCACTGCTTCTAATATTCTTTCCTCTTGTTCTTAACTTCGAGCCCTCAGGTCAATCTACTACATTTGAAGCATCTTAAAAAGCTACCACTCTGGGGGAATGTGTTCTGAGAGCCTCTCCCTTCTTCGTGTGCCCCATCCCACACATACACACATATGCACACTCTGCACCTGGTAGTGTGTTGCTCTATACCTGAAAAAATTATGCCCTTCTTATTCTAAATGACAGAGTATTTTTCAAAAAGCTCGAGTGACAAAAGTTGGTGTGACGTTTACCTGCGCGGGTTTGTACAGTTCTTGGTCATCGTTAAAAATGCCCTTCCTGGGGCGCCTGGGTGGCTCAGTCGGTTGAGCGGCCAACTTCGGCTCAGGTCATGATCTCGAGGTCCGTGAGTTCGAGCCCCGCGTCGGGCTCTGTGCGGACAGCTCAGAGCCTGGAGCCTGTTTCGGATTCTGTGTCTCCCTCTCTCTGACCCTCCCCCGTTCATGCTCTGTCTCTCTCTGTCTCAAAAATAAATAAGCGTTAAAAAAAAAAAAAAAAAGCCCTTCCTGAGTATTTAGCATGTACTCCATTCTGTAGGAGAAAGAGAAACATGGTTTTCGGCTTCAAAGAACTTAACGCACCAGGCTGGTGGTCAGCAAATTAGATTTAGTTTTCACTGATCACTGTTTGGTTTTGGCCAGGTACTGGAAAATCTAGATCTCAACATCTATACAAATGGGGGAGGAGGCAGAAATTGAACAAGGTCAAGGGTCCTCAATTCAAACACCTACCGGTGCCAGACAGGTACCAGAATCAGGTGGTTCAGCTGGGGACTCGGGCCCATAGGAGAACACCACCTCGGAGTCTTTTGCAGCTCAGACCCTCAACTGTTTCAGGCAGAACGTCGAGTATCCAGACTTTCACGAGAAGTCGTTTGACCTCTTTAAACAGAGTATGGGTCAACATCGCGCTCGCCAACAAAACATTCCTGGCAAACCAGCTAGGAGCTCTGGACCACAGGCACTCCCGGGTCCTTCTTCCTTTTTTTTTTTTTCTTTTTTTTTTTTTTCATCGTTTTATTTTTATTTTTGGGACAGAGAGAGACAGAGCATGAACGGGGGAGGGGCAGAGAGAGAGGGAGACACAGAATCGGAAACAGGCTCCAGGCTCTGAGCCATCAGCCCAGAGCCGGACGCGGGGCTCGAACTCACGGACCGCGAGATCGTGGCCTGGTTGAAGTCGGACGCTTAACCGGCTGCGCCACCCAGGCGCCCCGGGTCCTTCTTCCTTATGTTGCATGATGTTTGGAGTCACCAATACTCCCATGCGAGCCCAGTATTCAGAAGGGCGTATGGACCCCAGGAGACAGGGTCACCGAATCCCTCAGGCCATCAAATGATTAGCAATTGTGTGCACCACTCATCACTGTGTCAGGAGGTCCAAGGGTTACTCATGAAAACCCAAATGGGACTGCTGACTTTTGAGAAGGAGGAGGAGCTTAGAAAGAACACGAAAGGAAGCAAAACTCCATTTTTTAACTGTGAAAAGCCCGTCTGATCTATGGTATGTGTAATGAGGAGGAAGTGGAAAGGTTCCGTATAATCCACCACCTGACTCCAGAGACTGAGCAGAACCCCCCATTAGCTGTTAGAAATAACAGCACAGAAGTACAGAGGAAGGAGCCATCAAAGCACACCTAGTAGTCCACAGAAGATCTCAAGTAACACAGAAGAGAAAATGTGTAGCAGTGAATAAAGCACCAAACGCGGCAAAATGCTCAGATCGAGGGAACGGTTTTTGAAGACAACTATTTCCAAAACCTAGGAAGTTTGAAAAAGATAGAAGAACAGGCAAACAATCCCCAAAATCTAGGAGGAAGCGTAGATTCTCCGGTTGGTGCCTCCTGATTAATGAGTAAAAAGTGATCCAGTTGCTAGAGCAACTTGAAGACACACGAAAGAAAACATCGCTTCTTTAAAATATGGCCCGATGATGAATCGGCAGAGTCTTTAAAAATATCTTTTTTTAAATGTAAGAGGCTCTTTGCCCGCCCCCGGAAAAGCATATCACAGAGGGTGGCTCTTTGTTTCCCCAGATATAACAGGACTTTTTACGCAAGCCTCAGTTTGCTTACACAAAACCAGCAATTTGGGCAAAAAGTAATGACCAGAAAATATGTCTGTGGGAGAATAAATTGTTTTTCAGCAGTTTTGTTTCTGTTCAGGCAGCAAGGGAGACAAATGTATGTCGTCTTCGTTTTCTTGTTTTTAACGACGTGTTTAGTAGGGAGTTTCCTTGGATGCTGAGAATCTGAAATGCACCTAAGCAGAGTCAGGAAATGAAAGGTCAGGCTTTCTGCAACCTTTGCTTGTTGTCTAAATGGAGAAGTAATAAAAAATATGACTTCGATGGGACTGCACTCCCCATCCCTTGGCCTTCTTCAGCTTGGCTCCTGCTGTCCCGGACACTTCTTTCAGAATCCAAAGGATTGTTCTGTTTTGCTTCAGGCAGTTCAACTTTGGCAGAATACCCTGAATCGATTGGAGATTCCAAGCAAGGTCTTGAAATGCAAGCTGTAATGATAAAATATCCTGGGGACCCCTTCCGTGGACAACGGAAGGCCCTTAATTGAATGATTTGGGTAAATCGTTGGTGCAAAGCCCAGCTACGTGTCCCGAGGCCCACGGCCTGTTCAGTCTTTAGCCGATGATGTGATGTGGGCTTTTGCCAACCAGTAGAGGGATAAATTGTCTTGAGTAGCATGGTAAGGCTGCATAAAGGGGTCTTTTAGAGTGGGTGTGTAAATATCTTTAAGCAAGGATATGTCACCTTAAATAGAGGCAGCGTGGAGGAGATAGAGAAATCATTTGGAGTCCACAGGAACAGAAGTTTCCAAATTTGCATTTGTTCTGTATGACCGTGGACAAGTGACTGATGTTCCTTGGGGCTCAGCTTACTCATCCTTAACCTGAGGAAGCTGGACCACGTTCAATGCAGCAAACATAAGCTACATGTTGTCGTCTCCCACCTGCGTCCTCCACGCCCCCGCCTCCTGAGTTATATGGCTCCAGATAGAGTACCACTCGGCTGCTTAAGCCAAAATTCTAGGAAACCCTCCATTTCTCTCTCTCTCTCTCTGGGCTTTGTTAAAAATAACTCTTTCCAAGATTCAGAACCAACTGAGCAACAAGACTGGGGAAGGGGGGGGGGGGGAGGGCGGGCAAACACAGAAAAAGATCAAAGTATCAACTTGAGTACTTATAAGGCTAAAATGGAGAATGTGAATTCAATCTATAAACAGTAAGCTTCCTAACACTCCCTGCCCTGCATTAAACTTGCCATCTCTCCCACACAGAGTTCCTTCTCTCTAATTCTTGGAATCGTAGAAGACAAAGCATCCCTCCCGCCATTAAAAGGAAGCAGGTGAATAAGAAAGGATTAGTAGCTATCTTCTCAGTATTTTAAGGATCAAAGCAGAAACACAGGGGCAAATGATGTTTGTAAATACTTACTGTATCACTGCATTAGTTTCCTAACACCGCTGTAACAAAGAACCACAAAAAATGGCTTAAAAGAACAGAAATACTGGGGCGCCTGGGTGGCTCAGTCAGTTGAGCATCTGACTTTGGCTCAGGTCATGATTTCACGGTTCGTGGGTTCGAGTCCCACGCTAGGCTCTGTGCTGACAGCTCAGAGCCTGGAGCCTGCCTCGGATTCTATGTCTCCCTCTCTCCCTGCCTCTCTCCCCTGCTCACACCCTGTCTCTCTCTCTCAAAAAGTGAATAAAAACATTAAAAGCTTGTTTAAAAAGAACTATAGAAATTTACACTTAAAAAAAACCCAGAAATATATATATTTCTCAGTGTTTTGGAGGCCAGAAGTCCAAAATCAAGGAATCAGCAGGGTTGATTCCTTCTGGAGGCTCTGGGGGGAGGATCCTTCCTTGCCTCTCCCTAGCTTCATTGCCAACAATCCCTGCTGGCCCTTGGCTTGCAGATGCAACTCATCAATCCGTGCCTCGATGGTCTCATCACCATCTTCCTTCTGTGTCTGCGTGTCTGTCTTCACGTGACCTTCTTATATGGACATCAGTCACTGGCCTTAGGCTCCACCCTAATCCAGTGGGACCTCATCTTGACTTCATTATAAGGACCCTATTTCCAAGTAAGGTCGCATTTGTGGGTACCAGAGGTTCGGACTTGGACACATTGTTCTGAGGGACGTAGCTCAACCCCCAACAGCCACCAGGTCATTTCCACCGGCCACATATCTTTTCATTCTGTCCACTTGGACCCAACTCCACTACTACGCTTTAGTTTGGGGCCACTAACATAGCTCACCTGGATAATGCAAACGTCTTCTACCGAGGTCCCCAGTTCTAGTCCTTTGTTTCTTCTCTTTCACTCTTGAAATCCACTCCCTATGCCACAATAACCACGTCCTTTCTCAAATTTAAACCTGATCATTACACAACCACATACAAATCTAAAGTGGTTTCCCATGGCTCTGGACAAAGTCTGTCCTCCCAAGCACGACAGAGGAGCTTCTTCACGACCCAGCCTCTTATCTCTTCCATCTTCCCTCCCATTTCTTCTTGCTTTCTCAAACCCCAACGTCCACTCATCACTTGCAAACTCTTTGCAATCCCTTTTGTCCTTTTCCCATTCTTTTATTTAAAATGTTGTGTGTTTTTGGGGCGCCTGGGTGGCGCAGTTGGTTAAGCATCCGACTTCAGCCAGGTCACGATCTCGCGGTCCGGGAGTTCGATCCCTGCGTCAGGCTCTGGGCTGATGGCTCAGAGCCTGGAGCCTGTTTCCGATTCTGTGTCTCCCTCTCTCTCTGCCCCTCCCCCGTTCATGCTCTGTCTCTCTGTCCCAAAAATAAATAAACGTTAAAAAAAAATAATAATAAAATAAAAAATAATAAATAAATAAATAAATAAATAAATAAATAAATAAAATGTTGTGTGTTTTTAAGGTGAGAGCAACCATGCTATATAAGGGGAATCTCATGAGCCCTTTACTAGAGGAATCATCTCCATAGATTTAGCTCTCTCTGCCTTAAGGCCTTTCCACATGGAAATAATCCTGCCTTCTCTCCTTCAAACTCACTTTCCAGGCTCACTAAGCCTTCACTTCCTCAAGGAGCCATTCTGTGGCCACACTCCCCTTCCCTCAAACACACACCCTGCTTTAGGTATCACCCTTTGCTCTTCTTAATGAATTGTTCATCATCCCGTGAGTAACACTATGCAGCATTCGTGGCAACATCTTTTTCCTTGCTGCATTCCTCCCTACGCCCTGAGCTCCGTGTTGTACCAGGAATTAGTTATCATCTTAGCCCTAGCAAATAGTAGGACTCAAAATATATTTGTGAAAGAAATCAATTCATGCTGGGCATGACACGAGGCACTAGGGTTGCTGAGTAAGACATGGTTCCTGACTATGGCGGAGCAGTCACATTTCACCATACCCCAACTTGACCGTAACTGCAGCATCAGTTTACTTGACAAAGTTACTTTACAAAAAGTTTACTTTACAAAGTTTACTGGAGGCTCAAACACACACACACACACACACACACACACACACACACCAACAAACCAAAAACCCCACTCATCACTTCAGCAGAACTATAGGACTCAAAAGAAACAAGCAAAAATGCTTCATACTCTCACGACATCTGAGTGGGGCCAAAGCCTCACTTCCCTTCTGGTCCTTCGATTTTATGATTCCCGGTCTTTTGCCAGAATTTCCAAGAACTTTCTGCCACTGTTTTTAGTGTCCTCTTGAAACGACTGATGCTCTTTCATCCACCAAACTTCCAAGTCTTCTTCTCGAAGCATTTTCTGTCTTCTGACACAGTCTGTCTCTTTATCCCTTCTCCGCGGACTAAGAGCCGTTTGTATTCTTGGTTATTCTGCAATTTCACGAGGATGACGCTTCTTGCAGACTAAAAAAATAATAACGTCCGTGTTTATGCTTATGGGTGTTTAGTATATGCTTACTAATATATATGCTTAGTTCTTGGGACTAATGATGGGTATCTTTTAATAAGTCTGGAAAATTCTCAGACACTTTATTTCTTTTACTGCTACCTCTTCCCCATGCTATTCTTCCTTTTTGGAACTTTGACGCGTATTAAATCTTCTCATTCTATCCTCCTTGGCTCTTAACTGCCCTTCTCGTGTCTTCGACCTTTGTGTCCCTCTGAATTTTCTGTCTGTTCTTTGTACCTGTCTTTGAGATTGCTCATTCTCCTTCTGCTATGCCTAATCGATTGTTTAATATGTCCACTTAGTTTCAGTCTTGAATGTTTATGTCTTCCATTTACAGAAGTTATATTTGCTTCTTTTCCAAACTGGTTACTCTTCGACTTTTCAAGATGTTCTTTTATTTCTTTAAAACCACTAAACATTGGCAATTTTTATATTCTGTGTCAGGTAATTTCGAGATCAGTGGCCTCTGCGGGTCTGATTCTGATATCTGTCATTTCTGCCAACTTTCTCTCAGAGAGCCTGACTTCCTTCTTTGTAATTTTGTTGAACATTTATTTATTATTGAGAGGGAAAGAGAGAGACAGAGCACGAGCGGGGGAGGGGCAGACAGAGGGGGAGACACAGAATCTGAATCTGAGCTGTCAGCACAGAGCCTGACGTGGGGCTCGAACCCACGAATTGTGAGATCATGACCTGAGCCGAAGTCGGACGCTTAACAGACTGCCTTGTTTTCTTTGTTTTTTTTTTTTTTAATTTTTTTTCAACATTTATTTATTTTTGGGACAGAAAGAGACAGAGCATGAACGGGGGAGGAGCAGAGAGAGAGGGAGACACAGAATCAGAAACAGGCTCCAGGCTCCGAGCCGTCAGCACAGAGCCCGATGCGGGGCTCGAACTCACGGACCGCGAGATCGTGACCTGGCTGAAGTCGGACGCTTAACCGACTGCGCCACCCAGGCGCCCCCAGACTTCCTTGTTTTTAAACTGTGACCGATTTCCTTGAAAATGTACCTGTGAGCATACTTTGAGATCTGGGCTAAGGCTGCATTTCTCTAGAGAGGATTTGCATTTGTTTCTACCAATTGTCCTGGGATACTATCTACCTAGGACTGCTTTAAGGTGAATTTTCCTTTTGAGACGTTCCAGAACACACAGAAAACATGAACTCAGATAACCCGTGTAAGATCCAGCTTATAGTTATAGATTCTCAGAAGAGGGTTTGATGTTGTTTCTTAATCTACCCAGTGCCACGGCTGAGACTGGGATGATGTCTTTTGCTGTCCCCTTCTCCTGGCAATTTTATTTTTCATTCATCCTTACACTGAAACTATAGTCCCTGGCGTCCCGTTTCAGTCTTGCATTTTATCTGGCAACTCTAACTGTAAGAAAAATGCCCCAAAATGTTCTATTCAAAAAGAGAGATAAAGGCTAAGTAAGTGGGAAGAGAGGAAGAGAATCAGAACTCAGTTTCTTTCAGGCCCTAGGCTAATATTTCTGTGGTCTGCTAGATTAGAGGCTTATCTCTTCTATATTTTGCCACATTGTGGTTTCTTCCCTAATTAGCTTTGCTAATTACTGTCTCCTCACCAAACTCCTTGAGGGTAGGGATTGCCTTTCTTGTCTGCATATACTTATAATAACCCAAGTGGCGTATGAACTATCACGCAGAGTCAGTTAAGTATTTGCTTATTACTCCTACGCCCACCCCCCACCCCCCGAATGTTCCTCCTTTCCATCCACCCAAGTACTCAAGCCAGCGCGAGGGAACCATGCTACATCCTCACCTCCCACATCATGTCATCTGAGCTTCTCGATTTTATCTGCTTAGTTTCCCTCAAATCTGATCTCTCTTCATTACTACAGCTGCAGACTGGCCAGTAAGGTAACATTCGATCTGATCCAGCCGATGACCCTGGCCTCATCTCCTGACCCTCTTCCCTCCTCTTCATCCACTGTAGCCCCACTGGCCTTCTCAATGTTTCTTGAACAGAGGAAGCTTTCTTAGGCTCTGAGTTCAGACCTCATCTCCTGGTCACGATCCTGATCTCCTCCCAAAGGTCAATTCCTGAAAGACTCTCTCCCCAACTAGCCTACCTAAATTAAGACCTCTTGTCTCCATTCTAATCTCATCACTCCCTGACCCTTTATCTGAATTTATGTACTTATTTTATATGTTTTTCTTCTTCATTCAATGCGTATTTCTGGAGCTTCTGCTATGTGCCAGGCAATATCCGTGGCACTGAGGTACAGGAAAAGCAAACCAAACCACCTGTCCTCATGGAGCTTGCATTTTAGTGGCTGTTTCGTGCACTTACTGAAGATTCACGTTTTATTTTACACTATAATAATTATCTAATTTTTCTTGCATTGTCTACTTTCCCCCTAAAACGTAAGCCCCGGGATGAATGAATGGGTGAATGAACACGCAGCCGTAGTGAGCAATCCTCACAGGCACGCGGCTGTGTATATTCATCTGTCATTTCCACCCCTAATTGGTTGAGAGAAGAATGGAAATCCAGAAACAGCTTGCCTAGTTTCATAGTCCATTGTTGGAACCAGAGGACTTGGTAAAGACGAGAGTCCAACAGAGAACGGAGCCCTCCTTTAGCCAACATTTGTAGACAATGATTTAGATTATTTATTCCGCTCTCTACTCCCGCGCCCCTCCAGGGAGTTGTGCCCCCTTGTCAGCTGCGCCATTTACATTATTGCCAATTCAAATATTTATTCATTATCCTTGGACGCCGGAGAGGGCAAAATGGTTGAAAATCATCAACAGTCCCCCTAACCAAGTACTTTGTATCCCGGCGCCATTGAACCGTCCAGGAAAAGAATCTGCTTTGGCAAAGCTGGTCAGAGGGTCCGTTCTGTATGCGAGCGCTAATTGCTTGAAGTAATACTTCTTAGTGCCACTGGGGACTTAAATTTACTTGTACTTTGTGGGCATATAAATCTCTTATCCGCTTCGTTATTTCTGAGTAAAATGAAGAATGCCAGTGACTCTCCTAACGGATGTGGACAGCATCATCCAGTTAGCATATATTTACTCCGAGAGAATATGCATTATTGACAACACGCTTAATTATCTCCCCAAACAATTTAAGTAAGGCCTGCTCGCAATACTTGGGATACTGCCTCTCCCCTCAAAGGGAGCCGTGGTACCTCTCAGTAGGGGATGGGCATCCTGCTGATGCCCCCACAAGGCTTCAGGTGCTCGCGAAGAGAAGTGTTTAAGGATGCTCGGCCCAAGTGACGGCACCTCAGCCAGTGAGTAAGTCTGGAGGCAGAGCCGAGAATAACCCCGCTTCCTAGTCATCGGCCTCCTTTACAGAATCCGATCAGGAAAACATTTTGTACGAAAAGTGAATTTGGAAAAAGGAATTTGTTTGAACATCGGCCACGGTTTTAAACAAACCCCGTGGACTAGCAGTCTTGTCCTGGTGATGTAGAATCAAGAACTGCTGAGAAATGAGGTGGAGAGATGAAAAGCCAGACGCGTGAAGAAAGGGGACAGAAACTGAAGAGCGTGACCAAAAGACCAGCTCTCTTGAAAGAGAGGTCTGTGAGAGAAGACCGTTTTCCAAACACAAATGACTCCGGGGATTCACAACCTGGGCACGCGCTTTCTTTCCTTAATAGCAGTTTTTAAAATTAATTCCATAGCACACATTTATTAAGAAAATATAGAAACATACACATAAATAATATCAGAGATAGCTACTAATAGTTGAGCTTTCCTTCTGATTTTTGATAAAGTCATATCTATATACATATAGACAGCTTTGCGTATATATTACGGACATATCTAGGTATGGATTGCTGTCCTTATTCACAGAGCCTGTCACGTCATTAAAGATTTTTTTTAAGTTTATTTATTTTTGCGAGAGAGAGCAGGAGCAGGGGAGGGGCGGAGAGAGAGGGAAACAGAGGATCCGAAGCAGCTCTGCTCTGACAGCACAGAGCCCGATGCAGGGCTTGAACCCACGAACCGTGAGATCATGACCCGAGCTAAAGTCAGACACTCAACTGAGTGAGCCACCCGGACGCCCCGTTAAATATTTTTGAGAAACAAAATTTTAATGTATACATGTACCACACTTTTTAAATCCAGTCTCAGCAGATAAATTTTTATGCTGTCTTTCACGGGCATGTAATCATTGGTTATTTTAATCTAGAAAGTTTTTTTCTGGGGAACACATTTATGCACCAGAGCTATAGAATGTGATGGAAAGGCAAGAAAAGTAGACTCCAGGCATATCATTCAAACACTTTAATTTCTATCTATATTTTAAATTTATCTCCCAACCCCAAAACACTACGTAAACAAGTTCATTAGAATCATGGAGTCTGTCTACAAAATATGGAAGGGCTAGAAGCCAAGGGCAGGAAGTCCGTATATACGTGCAGATGTGTGAGCCCATCAGAGAACCACCCCTTCCGGGTATAACTTTATGGAATCAAAGGTAAAACATATTTTTGGAAAGTTGGTATAGGAATGTATTAGCTCAGATGTGGCATTCTGTTAAGTGTGGCCTGAGTCACTTGTCCCCAAAGAGAAATATGCAAGACAATCCACTGGCCTACAGTAAAACACAGATCTTGCATTTCTAATCATTTTGTTATTAAATTTTCTATGTGAGCGTACCTTCTTCAAGATGGAACGCATTCATGCACTAGAACGTATAAATAATTCACACACACACACGCGCATTGGGGGAGGCACTGGGGAGGTGAACAGAGCCCCAAGTTTGGTCGAGCCTAGAATACAGGTGAGTGGAACTGGGAAGGTAATTGACCAAAAGGTTGAAATCATCTGGGAAAAGCAAGCATACAGGGTAGGTTCAATTGCAATAAGGTGGGTGCTGCCTTCTGGACATCTACAGAGGTGGCCTAAGAGGTCAAAGCAAAAGGAGCCTTATGAGTCTAGGATACCTGAGGAGGGATGGAAGCAGATGAGAACCTAGGAGCTTCCCGAGAGCACAAGTTTCACATGCCCATTACTCTATCATCCCGGGCAGTAGCTAGGAGGGTCTGTGTAGCAAAGGACTATAGAACAGATCAGTTTCAATAGGCCGTGTAGAGGAAGGCCTGGGCTACCACGAGCTACGGATCAAAGTCCTAGAAGCCTGCAAGTGAATCCTGAGAGAAAGACCATCCTGACATTAACTGCAAAACCTCACAGTTTTGCAGAGAGGCAATTCTGCCTCAACAATGTACCTGATGCATGGCTAGCTGTGGCATACCTAGATGTTATATGCTAAAGGGCTGCTCTTTGAAAAACGACGGGTCGCTTGTCCCCTTCAAATGAAAACTAACCCTACAAGAAGAATTAATTTAGAAAAGGCAAAGTCGAGTCATTTTGGCTTCTATGTATCTTTAATTATAGGACTCCGTTTATGTAACCCATAAAAAATTCCCTTCCTCTCCCCGTTGTTAACATTCAGTTCCATTTGAAGTTTAAAATACCTCTTTCCCATACATTTTGTAAGTGAGGTGTCCATAACTACTAACACGGCCCTGATCCATCCATATTCGATGGTGAGGGTATAGGTATTTCTGAGAACAAAATAACATGGCGGAGGATGTAAGTTGACCCCCGAAGGAGACGTTGACAGCAGCCGTCAATATCCCCACGAGAAGACTGAGTTTGCACGAGACCCAGCACCGATGAAACTAAGGAAAACATGGAAGGTGACGCGGAGGATCACCCAGAACTCTCCAGACAGAGGGGACACTGTGGTCCTGCGCCCCCCCCCCCCCCCGGCCCATAAAAAGGAGACCATAAAAATGGGTTTTCTCGAGAAAGGCAGGCTGTATCCCCAGCCTGACAAGGCTTCTGCTCACACATTCTCCTTGGTGGGGATGTGAGCAGCTGGAAGCCAGTAACTGTTTCTGAAGGCTTTTTTCCAAATGTGTGACACTCTCTCTGAATTCTGACTGAACGTGCCCCATTTCCACCCAGACTATGTTCTCGCAGCTCAAAAGTCTGACAATACCAAGGAACCAGAGCTAAGTAAACATCCTACTCTGGATACCACCTTCCGAGACAGTGCACAATTCTAGACTGTTTAGACTTTTCCGCCCCCACCCCCCCCCCCATACACACGCATGCATACAACACGCGAAGCCAGGAAAATTCATCTTTGTCCTTAAGCCAACCCTCCTCACCATCCAAATGCCAACTTGACTTAGAGTCAACTTCTAGGTTTGGGACTGTTACCTTTCCTTAATCCCATAACAGCTGCCTCTCAGTGGTCAAGCTAAATCCATTTAGTTTATGTCTGACTTGTGGATCTTCGGGGGTGGAAAATTTTTTTTTTTAATAATCCTTATTCTTCAGAATAACCGGTAATAATGAGAAAGACTAATGGGCATTCATAAGCTATTATAAGACATACTTCCTCTTCTATGCATTATTCATTTATGCAAACTACTGTGAAGGTACCACATTCACTGTGCATCTGGGCTGGAAAGGTCCCTGGACTCAAGATCACATTGGTATGCACATTTCTGAGGCTTGGTTCTGTTTAACATTTTCATCAGTGACCTGCTTAAAGGAGCAGAGAGCAAACTCATTAAATTCCTAGATGGGAGGGATGGCCAGAACATTAGAGAACAGGATTAGAATTTCCCCAGCCCTTGCCAAATTAGCAAAACTGTCAGAGTCAAATATGTTCATCGGGGACAGGCAGGAAAAAGTAAGCTGCCCAACTGTGAGCTGAGAAGTAGCAGCTTATTTAGCACCAGAACTGAAAAGAATACAGATGCAAACATAGATCCGTAGCAGGAAACAAACTTACCCAGGGGAGCCACTAGTGTTCGCTGGGGCCCTCCCACCCCCTTCAAAGGGTTTCAGATCCCCAAACAATGGATTGCGGAAAGCATGAAGCCCCCCTCCCCGCCGGCAAGAATTCTAAGAATTTCAGCGAGCTTTGCTTTGTCGTGGCACCTCTGAGATTCCTTATGTCCCTTAATTAGCCTGGTTTATGGTTCATTTCACTGCCCTGCCCGGGTTGCCCTATAACAGACCATGTCTCTGTATAACGGAGGGGAAAAAAAACCCCATTTCCTCACCGAGAGCAAATCCCAGCCTCCTGCCGAAGGGTCTGGCTACGTCCTTGGCTGTCTTGACTCTCGTTCAATCCTTCCTTATGGAAGGGACGTGGCTGAATTCGGCCCCAGAGTGGGCCACAGATTGCCAACCCCTGCTAGACTCAGCATCAGAATTTTTGACTTTTGCGCCGTTTATGCACGTTCACAAGGCAGTGAAGCCAGGGTTAAAACTTCGAACTAGAAACAGATAGCCCAGTTCCCAGGCCGGTGCCCTGTGTCCTGCATCATCACTAGGCTATTTCCACAAGGTTCTGGCAATCCCTGGTGAAGGGGCAGAGCCTCTGACAGAAATTTTGCCACAACAGGGGCCCCCGGGCGGCTCAGTCAGTTGGGCGTCCGACTCTTGGTGTCAGCACAGGTCATGATCTCACAGTTCCTGAGTTCGAGCCCTGTATCGGGCTCTGCTCTGACAGTGTGGGGCCTGCTTGGGATTCTCTCTCTCTCTCTCTCTCTCTGCCCCTCCCACGCTCGCTTGCAGACGCTCTCTCTCTCAAAATAAATAAATGAAATTTTAAAAAAGAAAGTTTTCCACGATAACTCTTGGTGCAATGCATTAGACATATAGTGTGTAATATACAGTAGTATTGTCTTGAAACATCCCTGGGAGGATTCAAGGGGAACGCTTGGCTATAGGTTCAAGCAAGGCCCTACCGCCAAGAGGCAGACTTTGTGAACACCGAAATAGAGCCTGGAGTACATTAGGAAGGAGAGCCGTGCACAAAGTTCAAAGGACATAGTTTTGTTTAAGATCCAATTAAAGGTGACATACAATCTTCACGTACCAAAAGGAATCTTCTGAAAAGGAGCAATCGTCTTCCACCTCCGACTAGAAGGAAAAAGAGCAGAACCGGGGTGTCACGGGAACCTGTTGGTCACAGGCATGGCGGGCCAGCAGAAATCACAGAACGCCCTTCATGATGGGATCTGGGAATTGGCGTCTTTCCGGGAGGGTTAAGAGGAAGCGAGACAGACTGACTTAGTGAATCTCAAAGTCCTTTCTCTCTCATTAAGTCCCCTGAAAGCTGCAGGAGAGGGTCCCTTCTCGGAGCCAACAGGAACACATGGAATCATTGTACCTAATGAGAACAGGACAGTTTCTTCAAGAGGGTCGTGAAGTGCGGAACACAAAGTGGATACTGTATTGGAAAAAAAATAATTGTCCAGATTTCAAAGGAGTCTCCCAGATGACGCTCCCTGACATTGGCAGGCATTTGGGGTAACTCATGGAAAACCTATCATTCGAGGGATGGAACCTCGCGGCCCCTTCCAAACGTGCGCGTGTGGACACGCTTGAGGCCCTCCCCTCGGTAGAGGCCAGGGGGTGTTTAATGGAGACGGGTCTTAATCTGCACTTTGAAAACCTAGCAGCTTGGGACTACACTTCCTTGCAAAGCAGGGCCAGCTATTTATGAGAACTCTGATTTTCCTAGCTTTGATTAAGACAAATCAGTGCATCCACCGTGTTACTAATTAACAACGGCATAACCTGGGGGCGCCCGGGTGGCTCCGTCGGTTCAGCGTCCGACTTCAGCTCAGGTCATGATCTCGCGGTTTACGAGTTCGAGCCCCAATTCAGGCTCCGTGCCGACGGCTCCGAACCTGGAGCCTGCTTCGGATTCTGCGTCTCCCTCCTCTCCCTCTCAAAAATAAATAAAAAACATTAAAAAATAAAATAGAAAGTGTAATCTGTTCAAATATCATTTCTGGACAGTCCACGTCACAAACCTATCTCAAAAGACTGTCTCAAGCCACAACTTTTCCAAAGCCCATTTCTCCAAATGATGGACTCTTGATAATTATGATGTCTCTTTATTCTCATTGTCTTCCAGGTGATCCAGGAACCTGTGCATCATGCGGTACGGGGTATTACATGTGAGTCCGGCTGTTCTTTTCTGTTTTCATGGCACTAACTTTTCTGCAGTTTAAGCATTACTGACTTAATCCTAAATCCAGTGATTAAAGCAGAGAGGCCCTGCGGCCTGAAGCAACTCTGCCCCGTCAGGCTATTAATGAACGATTCTTGGATTTAGCAATAAGAGCCCAGCTGTTTTCTTGACTCAAAAGGAGGCCCTCTTTTTCTTGGTCCTGGAAGTCACCCAACCTGACACTGGTGTCTAGGAATCTTGCCATGGGTTACCAGGATTCAGACCTTGCTGTTCACGGACAAACCTTCATAACAGAACTGACCCCCAAGCAAGCTATTCCCAAATGTCTGCACGGAGACCTTGTGCTTAACGAGAGTCAGGAAGTCGGGGAGGAAGCCAGGTACGTGGGTAGCTCTTAGCCGTTTTCTGGGTAACGAGAGACACAAGACCACCAGATTAAATGCAACACAGATTAACAACCACTCCCAAAGTTCTCCAATTCAAACCTACAAATCAAAGATGGCATGTCTCAACGTCACCTTCCATTCCTACTCTAGTCTGCCTCCCAGGGCACATGGGCGCCTGTCTTGGAAGAAAAGCTAAGAAGGCAGAGGAGAAGGAAAGGAAGGCCTGGATGATGTATAAGATGCCTGGTTCCTTCCTGTCATGCTAAGAACTGGGGGGGGGGGGGGGGGGGGGGGGGTTGTGAGAAATTCCCACCCAGTACTTCTCTTCACCTTTCCGTGAATGTTGCCAGGGACACGGGATTGACATTATTCTCCAGAAGAGAAAACTGAATCTCCGAGAGGCTCTCGGTTCCCTCATGTGGCCCCACAAGCCAGTGGGGGGGGGGGGGGGTCCGGGTTTGGGTCACCTCGGCTTTAGTGGGCTGGTTCCTCCCGTCACCATGCTGCCTTGTGCCTCCATCACATTCGAGAGGCCCGAGGTGTGGTACTGGGTGAGAAGATGCTGAAAGGGGTGCGGCCCTTGGGAGGGAAAGGGGAACCCGACAAGCTGAAACCCAGCGAAAATAATCAGTCCGCCTTGTCGTTACCTAAGCTGATGACAGTAAATGAGCAGAAAGCAATCTGTCAGCACATTCACGGTTGGCCTTTACCCAGCACGTGGCCCGCCACACACCGCCTCAGGCGGAGACGAACAGCTGAGATGCAAGCACTCCTTGGTGAGGTCACATGGTGGGGAGCCCAGAATGTTCCTTGAAGAACCAAAGAAGGAGAACTTAGACTCTCAGATAGTGGCCGCGCAGAAGCGGGCGTTCCCACTTTGTTCTTCTTTGTTCCTTTTCTCTGCACCCCTCCGGCTAAACTGCACCCTTCCTCGTGTTGACACGGGAGCACACGCCTTGACCTCCTCTGTCACCTGACAGCATTCTGGTCATCCTCGGGGCCAGCCCGGCCAGGCGCTCCAGCTCACTGCTGGCCAACAACGAGAAGGCTTCGTAACCTCCTTTGAGAAACAAATACACCACAAGAAAACGCCCCGTATCACTGAGAGTGAAACGTGAGGTGTTTCTTTCCAGAAACACACGCTTATAACCCTTTAGAATGGTTAGGAACTGGCTGTAATGAGTGACACCCTGTATGATTGACGTTATTAACGAAGAGATGCAAAGCTTTCCTCTGGTATCTTGTCAATGCTGTGAAATTCATCAACGGGCAAAGGCCAACTTGATTCTGCTCCCCCTTCAGATGACCCTGTAATTCAGTGGAGTCTGAAATACAACATTCTACCGTAGCATGAAAACGGACACTAGGCATAACAATATAAATACATGACAGCTAAGACACTTCACCCTTACTGATCTCGTGGCAGACATTTTGGTAAGCCACTTGAACTCTACACTGAGCTGTTTCCAAACGTCTGCCTGGCGACCTTGTCCTTGACAGAAGTCAGAAAGTCCAGAATGAAGCCAGTTACTTTTTATTAGTTCTTAATCATCCTCTGGCTAACACGAGACACAGACCACCGAGTTTAATGAAACGCAGATTACAACCACTCCCAAAGTTCTCCAATTCGAATCTGTACGTCTAAGATGGTATGTCTCGGGGCGCCTGGGTGGCTCGGTCGGTTGAGCGTCCGACTTCGGCTCAGGTCAAGATCTCGCGGTCCGTGAGTTCGCGCCCCGCGTCAGGCTCTGTGCTGACAGCTCGGAGCCTGGAGCCTGCTTCAAATTCTGTTGTCTCCCTCTTTCTCTGTCCCTCCCCAACTTGCGCTCTGCCTCCCTCTCTGAAAAATACATTAATATTAGAAGAATTCAAAATAAATAAATACACGAGTCATAAATGCATAATCAGTAGCCCATAAATATATCTCGGTGCTGCTTTCCTTCGCCCCAGCCTCTTCACAGCTGCCTGCATGAAGGGTCCTCAGGGTCCAGATCAACCTTGTTTGTTGAGCACAAAGACCAAGAGAAGGTTTTTGCCCTTGAAACCCACATATCTATACCTATTAAAACACGATGAGCGTACATATGTGAGGACATTGAATTCTGGTGGTTAAGAGAAATACGCCAACGTAGCTCACGGAAGAAACCCCATCTCCTCCCCGTAGGTTTCAGCACCACTGTCATAAAACGTGTCCTGAGAGGACCTACGGCGAAGGATCTGAATGTAAACCGTGTGACACGAGCTGCAGCAACTGTGACCAGCAGGAGTGCTACTCGTGTGAAGAGGGCTTCTTTCTCCTGGGTAAGTGTGACAACAGCAGGGTGCAGAGGAAGAACAAAGGCTCCGGGGCCTCACCCGGAAAGGAGAGCACCCGCCTGATCGGTCTGGGTCTTGCGCCTCTCGTCCGGGGACGGACTGTAATTTGGTTTCAGAATAAGCATTAGCCCAGACTACTTCTTTCTGCTTCTATTACTGTAGCGGAGTTCCTATTTCACTAATTAATTGCAAACATCTCCGAGCTGATGGAAACGAGAGTGAAAGGGGCGGGGGGGGGGGGGGGGGAGTGGGCAGGAACACCGAAGATAAAGGCCTTGAGAGGAGTCACCTGAAATATCCAGAACCATGACTCTTCCTAAGCACTGTAACAGGTAAACAAGATCCTCTGGTCAGTTCTGGATGGTTAGGAAAGAAATACACTACGAGTCTTGCAGTCCAAGAACTAATGGTCCAGTGCTCTCGAATGTTTGTGGGAGAGAGAGAGAGGGGCAGACAGCCCACCCAGATCTCCAGTGGTTCTATATGGACACTATTTTATTTGTTCAGGGCCCTGAGAATTGACTAGGCTCTTAACCCCTTGAGCTAATAACCAATTTAAATTCCCCGCTAAAGGCGGACTTTAAATGTTGGATTTAAGACCCGTTCCTTGGTTGAAATAAGCTTACGCCAGCTTGGTTTCTTAAAAAAACGAACTCAAAAATAAATACACATTAAAAAAACTAAAAAAAAAAAAAAAACCACAAAAGTTTAAAAGGAAAAGGTGGGGCGCCTGGGTGGCTCAGTGAAGCGTCCGACTTCGGCTCAGGTCATAATATCGCAGTTGGTGAGTTCGAGCCCCGCGTCGGGCTCTGTGCTGACAGCTCGGAGCCTGGAGCCTGCTTCGGATCCTGGGTCTCCCTCTCTCTCTGCCCCTCCTCCGCTCATGTCATCTCTGTCTCTGTCTCTCTGTCTCTTTCAAAACTAAACAAGCATTTAAAAAATTTTTTTTAAAGAAGTTTACAAACAAACTCCAACAAAAGTGTTCCCGAGACGCCCCTCGGCCTGTTTGGAACTTGGCCTTGCACAGAGCACCAGGCCAAGCCAGCCAGGGACCCACCTTCAGCCTCCCTCTCTGCGTTCTCACGTAGGCGGCACGTGTGTGCGCACATGTGGCCCCGGCTTCTACGGCGACCCGGAGACGGGGAGAATGTGAGCCCTGCCACCGGGCCTGTGAAACCTGCACTGGCTTTGGCCACCAGCGGTGTCGCACGTGCCGAGAAGGACTGCAGCTGTGGCAGGGGACGTGTGTGGGTCCCGCCCGGACCCGGTGGAAGGCGAATTCTGGAACGGTATGTGCCTCCCGAGAGAGAAAGCAGGTGCCTGGCCGCCTTCTCTGCCTCCCTCCCTCTTTAACCCTCGCCTTCGGGATGTCCCAGAGATGCAGGGAACAAAAGCTGGGAGTGGGCGTCCAGTCTGGGCCACTCCCGCGGGCTCTGATGCTCCCGGCGGGGAGAGGGGAGGAGGCTATGGTCGGTGGGCATCCGTCCTGGAGGGAAACCCAGAGGGCGGCTCACGGGTGGCGTGGCCACCGGGTTTCTATCCCCGCGGAGGGGACGTCGGAGCTCGTAAGAGAGTCGTGTAGGGCAATCGCCCAGCGACCACTGTCTCCAAGATTTCAGAGTGGCTTCTGTCACGTTCGTGTATCTCCTGGTCACGGTAAAGGGCAACGGCCGGTAAGGGTGGGCGTCTTCGGTTGGACAAGGAAGAACCTCTCGCAAGTACCGGAGCTAAAGCTGGGTCAGCTGATCCTTCCGGCCGCTTGATCAGAACTTACCATCATTCGAGCTTGCCTTTTCAAAGCCCCCCACCCCACCGCGCTCCGGTTGCAGATGGGGAAAGTGGGCATCTTCATGGGGGCAGGAGGAAAGATGCGGGAGTGCGGGAGCTTGTGATCCAACAGCGAAGGCCTGTGTGTGTTCATTCCTGCCCGCGTCCTCGGAACCGGCCTCCTCACCCTGGAGCCTCCGCCACGGGCTTCCTTGCAAGGTAGCTGCAAACTTCGATGACCTCTCGGTGTCTGTGGTGGTTAAAAAACAAAGCCCTCATCCGGCTGGGGAAAAAAAAAAATCTGACTCACATTCTATGCAGAGACGCTCTCCGTTTGATTTCAAGGCGAGGATTTGTTGCAAAGGTCATTTCGGTGCAGAAGCCATGGGGGCCGAAGGGAGGTCCGCCGAGGACGAGTCTTCTAAGGGCCGGGGAGAGGGATCGATCCGGGGCCGGAGAAAGGCTCTTGCTGGGTTCCAGAGGAGGGACATCCAGGGCCACTGCCCACCACGACAGTGTCACCAATGTGACTGAAAGGAAAAGCAGCCCGGAGATCATCACAAACCCAGCAGCCAAAGGCCCCGGAGAACACGGGCCAATTTCAGAGACGTAGCCGGGAAGAAAATCATTCAATCCAGATTGGGATATCTTCCGTGAATTATAGCTGGACCAAAAACGCTGAAAACGAGTTTGTCTGGCATTCAGGCATTTAAGAGGCAGCGCGAGCCAAGAGGAAAATAGTCTGGTGCTGTGTTTCTAGCTCAGAACATCTGTATTTTATCTGGCATCCAGATGATGAAAAGGTCCAGGGAGCCAAGAGTCAGAGCAGACTTGATTCCCCAAATGATTACATGTCCCTTTCAACCGGACTACGCGCTTCGCAAGCAGAAATCAGGCCTGGACTCTTCCCCTCCGTCGGAGCACCACACCCACCCCTCTGCATTTTCTACTAGCAAAAATATAGTGTTTTTGAAGACAGGAAGGCATTAGTCCATTTGGGGAGTTAGCACTACTAAGGGATCGGGGAAGCAGATGAAAATGTTTCTCACGGCTGGACCAAAGCAGTCAAGTCAATGGCATGGCTGCCCTTCTCCAGGATCTAGGAAAGAAGACAGGCAGACTGTTAACAGGGGGGAAAAAAAGACGCGTCTTTTCAGAGCAAGGTGCGGCTATAGCTCCGCTTCCCCAGCACGGTTTAGATCCCACTGGAGTGGACAGGAAGTGGGAAATGTACCCCATCGAGACCCGGGAGCACTTGAGCCAATGCCAACAATCTTTCCCCCTGACTTCTAACTCTCAAAAAAACAAAGTTGAGAGTGTAATCGGAGAGCAGAGGGTTCCAGAAAACAGCCACTAATTAGCCACCCCTTAAAGATGATGCAAAGCAGATTGCAGTCATCCGGGGTCGACTCCTGAGGGAGCCCGGGCAAATTACAGACCGGCCGTAAAAGAATACAGCTGCCTAGGTGGTATCAGCCAGGTGCCGTCGCCGTTTGAAACACAGCTCAGATCCAGGCAGGGAAAGGAAAACGGGACTAACGTGCCTTCACCCGCACGACTTCCGCAGCAATGGTGAGATCGCATTTGCATCCAAAGACTACGACTGCCTGCGCTGTCTGTGCCAGCACGTGTTGGAGAAGACCCCGTGCAATAAAAATCCAACCGGAGTTCACGGAACTCCTCTTTTCATAAGGTGGCCACTCACAACGAGAGTGGCCACGGTGGGAGGCCATCATTCTTTGTTCATGACGCAGCCGGTGGAAATACTTCCCACCCTAGGCCAAGGATGGAGATCTCCCTACACGCGGGACCGTGCCTGGCAAATCCTCCAGCCGAGACTAAGTAATGGCCAAAGATGGCCACTCAACTCTGTTCTTCCTGCCAAGAATCCCTCGCACAAAAGTAGAGATCGGCACCAGATCCCCCGTCTCAGTTACTGACGTATCGTGGAGACCACTTAGTTCAGCGTCCCTACCACAGCAGCAGCAGAAACCGACATTAAATAGGCTGCCGATGGCTTGACCAGTGACTCAGGCATCACAGACCTACCACTGGGGCAAACATTCAGGCGTGGCAGGCCACGGCTTCGGTTGGTTTCCTGAAACCATTGTTGGGAATGGAAACAGCTTATTCTATTACTGTTAAATCATTCGGATTTTCTTAGGCGGTTTTCCCCTGGGAGTGCCGGAAAGTCCTAAGAGTAATTCCTGCACATTTCCCCTACCCACCTAATTCCATCATCGATTAAAACCGTGTTTGTAGCAGGCTCTAATTACATCTTCTGATGATGGTTTAATCTACAAAGCACAGACACAGTGAATTAACTTTTTATCTTTGACCACATCCTAACAATTTCTCACTGGCCTGTCTTTGGATCTTAATTCCGATGCCCTGAGGACGCCTGAATCCCACAGTCAGTCGTAAACACTGAGAGCCATACGTAAAAAATAAATCTCAATAGCGTGGAGGTACGTCGCCTACCTGTAACTCAGTTGTAGAGAACTTTCAAGATGCCCGAAAATCTAACTTTTAGAAGGACTTTCTAGGTATATATAGTTGTCTCACTTAGAAGTGAGGGTCATGATCTTTCGGTTCATGGGATCGAGCCCCACGTCGGGCTCTTAGCTGACAGCGAGGAGCCTGCGTGGGTTTCTCTCTCTCTGTCCCTCCCCTACTCATACTCTCCTCCTCTCCATGCCCTCCACCCCCCCCCCCAAAAATAAGTAAACTTTAAGAAAAAAAGTAAAGCATATAAATGAAATAAAATAAGAACGTGGAACTACCTCAGGCAAGTTCATTTTGAGAATTAAATGAGAACACACATAGAGCTCCCAGGACGGACTATGACACAATAAAAGTTAAACTACCATCCAACGCTGTAACCTGATTCTGGTCTTAACGCAGGAAATACTAGTTCACTATCTAAACAGTCTTCCTACGTCATGAAAGCAAGTAACTTTGGAGCCCTAAAGAGTAATACAGGTCTGGGAAAAACAGTCCCAGAAAGAAGGTACCAAATAATGCTCAGCTTGGGACGTCTAAGAGCCAAGCAGGGTCCGGACTTAACTAATAAGGTGTATACAGAGGTCAATGACAGCTGTATTTAGAACCAAAAAAAGAGGGGGGAGGGACGCGGTAATCTAAACATGTCACGAAAGAAAAAAATTAAGTGACTTATGGTTCATGCAAACGCACAAACCTTTAAAAATTGTGTGTTCAAAGAATTTTAATAGAAATGCCTATAACAGTTATACTATTAAATATAAAATGGAGAGTCAGTATCATAGCCACAGATGTAAATGATTACGCAAACATACGTAATTATACTCACACGTTCAAGGTAAAGACGGGACATCTACGTGCTACAGTAGATGCCGCAGGCATTTCTGGGTGGGGAGATGATGGGCAGGACTTTTTTGTATTTAAAAAAAAAAACTTTTTTTTTTTTTTTTTTAAATAAAAAAGAACCTGCACCCACTGCAAACCCATCTTTGGTGAAGACCTGGCCACAGAAACGACGGCGGAAGTTTCCAATCAAAAGAGGTAACAGGGAAATAGGGAGGGGACGACAATCACAATGAAGCAAGGAGCCTCTGTGATTTAGAAACCAACCCAAGACGCTGGGCTACCGCGAGCAGATGGGGGTGCAGAAGTCACAAGACAAAAACCAGAAAGAGGTGGTGACCACAACGTAGGCGCTCAAAGGCCAACGACGGGGAGGAAACTCAGCAGGAGAGTATTCTGGAACACATAAGGGTGTTCCTGATGTGCTGAGTGGCTCTGTCTGGGGGACGCTATCAAGAGAAGCCCCTGTCCTTGCAAATCTGTAAGAATGGGCTGAAGAAAAAAAGCACCTTTTGCCTTCCCAGTCACCGTAGTATGATTTGAAATAGCAGGGACTGGAAAAAAACCACATGGTCACCAGCGGTTACCAATTGGAAAAATGAACTATGATTCACCCGTGCAATGGAATACTGTCGAGGCATAAACAAGAATGAGGGGGTTCTTCATGTACCGATAGAGAATGGTCCCCAAAATATAGTATTATCAAAAAATGTGATAAACAGTGTGAATAGATAGTTTGCATAAAAAGGGTGGAGAGAGGGGGACTGGGTGGCTCAGTTGTTTAAGCGTCCCAGCTTTGGTTTCGGCTCAGGTCATGATCTCACAGTTCTCGAGATCGAGCCCCATGTCGGGTTCTGTGCTGGCAGTGTGGGGTCTGCTTGGGATTCCCTCTGCCTCTCTTTGTTTTTTTTTTTTTTTTTAAACTTTGTGAATGTTGCTTATTTAAAAATTAAAAAAGCAAATAAAACTTCTGTTTTATATGGCTTAGCTATACTCATTTCTCAAGGACAGACCACAGCATTTCCCTGGTCAAGGAGATTTTTTTTTTCTTTGAGGTCTTGTCCAGTCCAGAATTTCTTGAGTGAAAAAAAAAAAAAAGAAAAACTACAATCAAGGTCAAAATTTACTTGTGATTAAGTCACTAACCTTTGATACAAAAGAGCAGTGTCTGGGAATGACGCTTGGTTGCCCACAGTTAAGTGCTGTTAACTGTGTGTATAGAGCACCCTCTCGTGGCCATTTCCTGACATTACAGAAATGTATTCAAGCCTATGACAACCTGCCCAAATGTGAGATAGTTGTAATTATAAATACATACGTATGTGTAGATAGATACATTCTAGCTTACAAAACAGCGGGAAAGTTCTTTAAAACTCGTATCTTTGCAAATTAAAAAAATAGTATAAAAACAATAAAATCAAAAATTCAACTCGTGGGGGGGGGAGGGGATTCAACCCCTGATCTAGACATAATAATATTAAAGGTTCCGATGCTGTCTGAAAAAGCTTTTTTCGCTATTATGTTTCAAGAACTGCCCTCGGCCATTAAGTATCTTTTTTTCTGTTTTATTGAAATCTAACTGACATACAACCCTATGCAGGCTTACCACGTATGATGTGATGCTTTGATATACGTATGCGCTGCAAAATGGTTACCACAATGAGGTTGATACATCTACCACGTCCATTGTTACCTTTCCTGTGTGTGTGTGTGTGTGTGTGTGTGTGTGTGTGAAAACCTAGTCTCTTAGCAGCTTTCATGTGCACAGTGCAGGACTAGCCATAGTCACCATGCCGCACATGACATCCCCAGAACGAATTCATCTTATAACCACAAGTTTGTGCCTTTGGTCCCCTTCACCCCTTCTCCCCAGCTGCGCTCCTGATGCTGGAAACCACCAATGTACTCTAGGAGTTTGGCTCCTTTCTAGATTCCACGTATAAGTGAGATCATACAGTGTTTCTCTCTCTCTCTCTCTCTCTCTCTGACATATTTCATTTAGCATAATGCTCAAGGTTCATTCATCCATTTGTTCCAAGTGACAGGATTTCCTTCCTTCTATGGGTGAATAATTTTCTAATTGCATGAATACCCCACAACTCCTTTATCCATTCATCCATCGATGGACACTTCGGTGGTTGCCATGTCTTGGCCGTTGCAAACGACGCAGCAGGGAACGCGGGCAGGCGGGTATCTCTTCAAGAGGGTGATTTCATTTCCTCCAGAAGTGGAACGGCCGGATCACATGGTGGTTCCATTTTTAATCTTCTGAGGCCCCTCCACACCGTTGTCCCCAGTGGCTGTGCCCATTCCCATTCCCACCAGTGGCGCACAAGGGCTCCCTTTCCTCCACGATCTGCACTTCCCTGGCGACTCGTGAGGACTGATGTCGGCAACAGAATCGTTGCTCATCTGCGCTGCCTTCTCTTTTGGGTGAAGTGATACCGTCGGGTTAAAAAGGCCTTCAGGGAAACCCCCGGTCCTGCCGAGGGGCAGGAGGACCGCCGGCGGGAGAAGCCCAGGATGGGCATTCGCTCTGCACCAGGCTAACTGAGCTCTGAGCAGCTCCCCCGAGGGAGACTACACCAGTCAGTCTCCTGAAAAACGAGGGCGTATTGCTCTCCCCAAACTGGGACAAAAACTACCACTTAAGCACAGCAGGATGATCATTTCTGTCCGCACATCTATAGCTACATCCGCACCGATGTCTATCTACCCACCTCTGAATCTGGTTTCCTCCGGAGCAAGTCTCAGCGGCTGATCTACCGTAGCTCCTTCCTAGAAAGCCCGCAATGCCTCCCAGGGCCACTCCAGGTACGGAACAGAAGAAAGAGAGAGAGAGAGAGAGAGAGAGAGAGAGAGAAATCAAGTCCAAGGCCGGGACCCAGGGTGGAATGGTAACAAAGGAGGAAACGGGGAGAAAGGAAGCAGAAGGGACTACCGTTTACTGAGCCACTCTGCGTCCACATCACACACACGGTTTCATTCCGTCTTCGCAACGGTCCTATAAGGGAAGGACCTTTTGCTTTTTCATTCCAGAGACATGGAAAGTAGGACTCTTCAAGTTTCATTGCCGTATCCATGGTTACCCTCCGTAAGTGGCACAGCTGGGCTCTGGAGGCAGGTGTCACTACAGAACCAACTATGGCAGACTGACCCTCGGGAAGAGAAGCAGCAGGACGCGGGGGAGGGAGGGTGGGAAGGGATGGGAATGGGAAGATGCCAACAATCGCTGACTGAGGGTCAGACTCATTCGTATCACACATCCTGAGCCAGAACTTCTTTTTCTAATTGCTCCCCGCTGTGGGACTCATGCTGATCCCCAAGCCAGGCTTGAGACTCCGTCAAGATCTCCTGCACCGATTCAGTGATGTCGCTAAGGCTATTCTGCAGGTCGCTGAAATTGTCCCGCGGACTCGCTGACATCCTGGAAAAGCCTGGCCGGCGAATGCTCTTGGAGGGAAAGGGAGAGCGGAGCACCTCGAATGTTTCCCAGGTTAATGGTGGGTTGACCTCGGGTGGTCTGCTGATCACCTGACCAACCAGAAAGCTCGACGGTGGCTCCATCATGTGAATGTTTAATGATGACTTGAGAGGACATAGAGTTAGGTTTGCTTCCCACAAATGGCTACTCTGAAGATCACAGAGACCAAGCATTGCCCGATCGTGAGACCTGGTTCCAAAGAACAAAAAAAGAAAGAAAAGGAAAAAAGTTTCTCCACGAAAGGCGTGACGAATTCTCAGTTATCTTCTTAGACTGAAGAGAAACGGTCATCCAAGAATCTTGGGGAAAGAAGGGATGGCCTTTAACCAGAAAACTCTTTATGTGCGCATACACACAAGCAATACTCCCACAGACTGCTGACAGACGAAGGAAGGAACCCGTTGTTAGTTCAAACATCCCTTTTGTGTCGAAGGTTATTCTGTCAGTGGATTTGCAAAGCATGTTTTGATAATCAATTGTCAGCGGAGAAGGAAGAGAAAGAATAAATGAATAAAGCCCACCATGTAGGCAGCGAGTGGGTACCAGTGTTTAGCCAATGTAAACTCGAAGGGATTCTATTCGGGCAGGAAGGCGGAGGAGATTACCCCCCAAGACTCCTCCCCACACTGTAATAATGTCTGTTCATAGGACACTGACTTCTGGTTTCTGTCCCCACACAGACATTTTGAGAGGACACCAGCCTTGTCATCCTTCTTGTGAAACCTGCAATGAATCTGCAACCCTGTGCACTTCGTGTCCGAAAGGTCAGTGTGGAGGGTGACAAGGGGCGGAAGTGGCCAAGCCACTTTGCTGTCCCTTACGTACAGGTATCGGCATCTTTACGTAAAAGGTTTGCAGGACTCGATCTAGTCTCCTCATTATTCCTATCACAGGGAATGCAGGGACCCAAACAGTGACCTCTTGTAAAAAACTTGCTCTCAGAGGCACCTGGCTGGCTCAGTCAGTAGAGCATGGAACTCTTGATCTCGGGGTGGTAAATTCGAGGCCCACGTTGGGTGTAGAGATTACTGAAAAATGAAATCTTTATAAAAAAAAAAAAAGCTGGCTTTCAAAGGAAAAAGAAAAGAGAAAAGAAAAGAAAAGGTTCTTATCCAAAGGCATGATGAGGCTATCTGTTGATTTTGCCACAGAATTTGTTAGGGTATCTGGGTATGTGACATTTCTAGAAGTTCCATTACTCCCCCCCCCCCCCGTTTTGTTTAGCATTTTTTATTTTTGAGAGAGAGAGAGAGAGAGAGAGAGAGAGCGAGAGCACCAACGGGGTAAAGGCAGAGAAAGAGGGAGACAGAGGATCCAAAGCAGGCTCTGCACTGACAGCAGAGTCTGACAAGGGACTTGAACTCACAAACCATGAGATCATGACCCGAGCCAAAGTCGGATGCTTAACCGACTCGGCCACCCAGGGGCCCCTAGAAGTTCCATTACTCTTTAAAGTTCATTAGCCATGGGGTGCCTGGGTGGCTCAGTCACTTACGTGTCCAACTCTTGGTTTCGGCTCAGGTCGTGATCTCACGGCTGGTGAGTTCGAGCCCCGTATCAGGCTCTGTGCTGACAGCATGGAGCCTGCTTGACGTTCTCTCTCCCTGTCTCTCTCTGCCCCTCCCTGCTCATGCTCTCTCGAAAACAAACATTGAAATTAATCAATTAGTTAATAATTACTTCATGGACGTGTGCGCTGTTGGACCAGACACATGATGACCGTCTGATCTGCCTTCTTCCCTGGGCTTCTAGGCACGTATCTGTTGGCCCAGGCCTGTGTCTCCTCGTGTCCCGAAGGCACATGGCCCTCGGTGACGAGTGGCAGCTGCGAAAACTGTCCAGAGGACTGTGCCTCCTGCTCTGGAGCCAATCTTTGCGGAAAGTGCCGGACTCGGCCAGACTTCCCTCTCTTCCTCCATGAAGGCAGGTGCTACACCAGATGTCCTGAGTAAGTGTCCCTCTTCCTTTCACGTCCGGGTCCGGTTCATTCTCCTGTACCCGGAGGACAATCGCTTCTCGCACCAAAGAAGCCCTGTCCCGTGTTCCTGGTCACAGAGCCGCCAAAAGTGTCCCCTCGCGACTCTGACATCACTGTTGGCTGCAGCAGCCAAAACAAACAGAAGGCCAGAGATGCATGCTCCGCCCTTGTGACTGCTACATACACACATTTTCACTCTTGCAAAAATACATTCTTTTTCCACCTTGTCTCTAGTTGCTTTTTTCCCATCACAAGAGTCAGACCGTGATGGGCTGTGAGCACATGAATGAATCTTTTCTCCTGAAATGTTTTTTTTTTTTTTTCAACGTTTATTTATTTTTGGGACAGAGAGAGACAGAGCATGAACGGGGGAGGGGCAGAGAGAGAGGGAGACACAGAATCGGAAACAGGCTCCAGGCTCTGAGCCATCAGCCCAGAGCCTGACGCGGGGCTCGAACTCCCGGACCGCGAGATCGTGACCTGGCTGAAGTCAGACGCTTAACCGACTGCGCCACCCAGGCGCCCCTCTCCTGAAATGTTTATAGTAGGTGAGGTAGGAGGTCTACATCATAAATATAGAATAATACCTGGTTAATTATTTATTGATTCCTCATGGTTCCCTCGGTCCCCTGGTTTCTAATTCCTTCTCTCTTCCCATCAGTGGCTCTACCTCCAGGATTTAACAGGGAAGCGGAAAACATCAAATGGAAAAGTATATCAGGAAACTCACAGTGACGAACAACAGAAATCCTAGGTAGAATCCTAAGTAGAAGTGTCCATCCTGAGACAAAATGGGGTAGATTTTGTCACGTAACAAGGAGTTTAGAAATCCAGCGTTGGTTACGTGAGTGGCCAACGCTTCGTTGAAAACCCACAACCTTTACATTTTGCTCTTGGATCACGCTTAGCCGGTCCTCCCCGGAGCCCCTTCACATCTCATTAGCCAGAAGGCATCACTTGCATTTCCGAAACCGATCTCGGTCAAGAGGGATGGACACAGAAGGATCGGTTTAGGCTAAACACGGTTCACCCCTGGATACCCCCATAAAATCAGAACCCTGACAGCCAGGCAGACTGGAAAGAGGAAGGCACGAGAAAAGTTTGGGGACGTGACCGACAGAATCTGTTGTGAGGAATTCGAAATTTCATTTGCTCACTGATTCAAAAGAACTCGATGACAGATCCACAAGATCTATCTCAGTAGTGGAGAGAGAGAGAGCATTAGTATCTGTATCCACTACTGAGACAGAGCCTGGAGGTACAGTCATAAGTCACGGTACTCCAGGAGCTCCCAATCTAGCAGAGAAGCCAAACACATTCAATTCAATCCCGCCAATAAATATTTAGCACCTACTAGGTGTTGAGAATCGCTATTGGAAGCTAAGGTATGAGCAACTGAAGGAAGTCTGAGCCTGCAAAAGGCTTACAATCCAGTAGGGGAGGTTTATATCAACGAGTGTCATCCTTCTCAGGGCCTAAATACACAAAAGGCGAAGACATTCCCAGGGAAAGGAAACCACGTAAAAACAGCTACTTGTCGAGTCTTGTGATGTCCCGACACCGTGCTAAGGGCTTCCAATGTATGACCTCACTAATCCTCGCAAGAATCTTCTTTTCTGCTGTTTCGAGAACGAGGTAGCATGCCAGGATCACACAGCTAATCCCTGGTATGGCGAGGATTTTACCCCAAATCTCTCTAGCACTTAAATGTATGTGCTTAGTCATCACACAATGCCACCTTCTCATCTAACTGGGGTTTCTTTTTTTAAAGAACAGCTTACATATAATTTAACACCACGCAATTCCTCCATGCCAAGCGTACAATTCAATGGCTTTGGGGATATTGCCGGAGTTGTGTAATCACCACCACAATCCATTCTAAAATACTTTCATCGCCCCAAAAAAGAAACTCCGAATTTCCCCCATCCCTAAACAACCACTAATTTACGTTCTGTCTCAATAGATTTGCCTTTTCCTTGATATTTCACAAAAATAGAACCCTACAAAATGTGATCTTTCGGGCCGGTTTCCTTCACTTAGCGTATTTTCAAGGCTCCTCTCCAGCTGGGTATTTGAGAAGAGGCTTAAGAGTGAATAGCTCTTAACGCATTTTGTCAGGCAGACAGTAGGGGAAGGGAAGGAAACCGTCAGCCGGGGAGAGAAGGATGATGCAAGAGAGAGTCAGAAAACTCCCAGCCCAGCCGCTTCATCAACCACGCTCCAGCCTCAGCAAAGCTAGCCAAGACACGAGAGAAAAACGAAGGTGAAGCCCCGTAACCTACTTCCCAAAGTCCATCATTGCGTCTTCGCTAACCTCTACCATGGTGGGACTCAACCGACTGCTGTTATCGTCACCTTACTGATTTAATCATTCCCACCCTTTGCCAACTCCATCTTGGATTCTTTGAACGTTACGGGAATTGGTAACGCAGTAAAGCGAAGAAGGAGCAGCGTTTGGCCTCCCTCCGGTGAGCTGGTGGCTCAACGCTACCCCAAACCGGGATGGAGCTGCTCCTTGAAGCAATGGGACACCATGCAGATACACGGCAGCCAAGATATTCTGTCTTTTTTGAGCGGTAGGGAAGCCACCGACATGGCCCAAAAGTCCTGTAGACTACAGAATCGTGAGCATGTGCCCTCTGCTTTGAGTAGGGTGGGTTCCTTCCAGTAGCCCCACCCCCCCATTCTTGTGTTTACAAAAAAAACAACAACAGGGAAGATGAAGTCTGAGGAACGTATAACATCTAGCTTGGCTTGGTGGCTTTGTTGCTATTTCTGAGAAAACACCCTTATGGGTGCAACCCATCCTCCAACAGCCGTCAGACTTAGACCAGGACTACAACCTGCAGTGAAATGGCCGCCAAATATTCAGAATTACTTACAAGTCAACCGTAGTGGCCACGACTTTTTCAAATATGGTACATGCTCATGAAAGAGGAAAGCCTGAGTAGCAGCATACATCATTTACAGCGATTGTTTAAAAGGCGACCAAAAAAACCCCAAAGTGTGCTCAAATTCACCAAATAGGAGTGATCTGAAACTCTGATGGCGGGAAAACAATCTTCCGTCAAGCGCTGGCTGTCACTGTCTTAGGTGTCCATAGAAACCAGGTAAAGCTCCACAACCACACAGCTCTTGTGACATCCATGTATCTGGGTCGAACAACCTCCATATAAAGTACTTTGAAATTAACAACGTAATACAAATGGCCATTTCTTCTCCAAAGAGATATTCTTTTTCTTCTTAAATGAAAATAACAGGGAAGTAAAGCATTAACAAAAAAAAAAAAAAAAAAAAAAAGTTGTGTAAAGGTGAGGAGAACATAGCAGGACCAAGTACTGGGCAGGTCTGTGGAGAGAAGGCTGCTTTTAGCAAAGGGGTTCTGCAGAAGAACCTTCCGGCTGATTCCCAACAAGTTCCCGAGATTTACGTATTTTTCAGTTAGCAGTTATCTTCAATAGTGTGTGTGTGTGTGTGTGTGTGTGTGTGTGTGTGCGTGCTTTTTTTACCATTTGAAGTGAAGAAAATTTTATGCTAGTGAGGAATCACTAAACAAAATATTGAAAAAATAATATCCAATTAAAAAAATCTTTTTAATATTTATTTTAGAGAGCGAGCGAGCGAGGGGGGGGGGAGGGCAGGGCAAAGAGAGAGGGGGACAGAGGATCCCAAGCAGGTCTGTGCTGACAGCAGAGAGCCTGATGCGGGGCTCAAACTCACAAACTGTGAGATCATGACCTGAGCTGGAGTCAGATGCTTAATTGACCGAGCCACCCAAAGAAATAGCATCCATCTGAATCTTTCTCATATGCCATCCCTTGGACGTTTTTCTGTTCCTCCTCATTCTTCCGTGTTTTAGAACTCTTGCGATTATCTTGACGCAAACTTGACCCGACCTGCTTAACATTTTGTGTTCTTTTTTTGACTGAATCCATTCCTTTTACGTTAGCATCTCATAGGACATCCACTGACTCCCCTAGGAGAAGAATCTGGAACAGGTTCTTGGTGCTGCACCTTTTCAAACTCTATACTCGAGCCGCTCGTGTTCAGTGTCCAGAAACAATTCGGTAGGGACCTTGGCCAGGCAGAGCGCTGAAAATCCCCCAGAGGTCAAGTGATAGCCCACGAACCAAAGCCTCCAACCTCTAAGCACAAGACTGGCTCCTTAGTCAGTCCCCCTCCTAAAACTACAGAGTGTGGCTGGCCCCGCCCTGAGTCATTCCTTTCTTCAAAGGATCAAATGTGGTCCGTCGGGTCTCAAGGAATAACAAAGACATTCACACCCCTTGGGAAGTTCCAAGAGTTTAGAAGTTAGCTGGGGAGGAAAGCCAGGCCTCTCTTTGGGTGAGGCCAAAGCCCTCACTACGTACACAGAAACAACGAACCCATGAAACTCTCATTCAGGTAGAAGACGTGACATGCTTGAGAATGCACTAATTTCCTTACCTTCAAATTTCTCAAATTCAGTCAAGCTCTTGTTGGGCATGTAACACATTTCTACCCGCTGTCCTGCCAAATTCACTTTTAAGAGACTGACGTGGCTGGACACAGTTGCATTGGCTTTGACTCTTCCCCACTGTGGACCAAACCAGCTAAGATACTCGTGCATAAGGAAGCCTGGTCCTGGCTTTCATCTGGATTCTACTGAGTTCTTCCTCTTCTGCTAAACTGCTTCTCCTCCAATTTTTCTTTCTCGCAACCACATAAGGTACGTGACTTTTATTCACGCCTGTCCTATTTTGTCCTGTTTCTTCCTGATGCATTCAATACATTTTTGCTTACTGAATAAATACCAAGGGAGAGCTGAAAGAACGATTAGATAGATGTAAAATGCCTTAATTAATTAAGACATCAAGTAAAGACGCCGGGCAGGATCCCTGATTGGCGTTCGGATTCAAACGTGACTCTAGGATATTGAGTAGTTGCTGCAATTTTTCAGCCTTCCGTGGATCCGTGTCCTCTGCTTGTCAATCTGCAGCAACTCCCACGGAGACAGAATGGACGTCCCTGACCCTTGACTTTGGCCAGGGTTGATTCAGCCAACGGGATGTTAGCAGAAGGCAGGCAGAGGCTTAAAACGGGTGTGCCTGGATGAACCTGCCCCCTCGCGCTTCTGCCGTGACTAAGAGAAGAATGTGCCCCACGAGGTCCCTGTGCCAGGGAGGACAAAGTGACGTGAAGACGACCTGGGCCTAGTGCGCACCTTGGGGCCCAGCCTCCTTCCCTGGAGCACATGCCTGAGCTCTTCTAGTGCAGTGACACGAGTTTCTCTGAGCGTAAGCTCAGCCTAAACGTGGCGCCCCACAGACGGACAAGGGATGAGTTCTGGGGTGTTTTGTTACACGGCGATAACTGACTAACGGAATGCAAATCACAGAAAACAACTGGAATAGGTACCTATGACATCGGAAGCCCACGTTCTCTATACTGGTTTATGATTTCCCTGCTTCTGCAAGTTCCAGCTCTTGCCCTCAGCTTTTTTCGTCAAAGAAACGACCTCTATTCCCCTCGTCTTCCGAATAGATTTGAAAAGGTTGAGGCTTTCAGATTTGCTGTGCTCACTGAGCAGTGAGAGATTTCTATGGCACGATAATTTCATCATGCAGATGTACAACGTATATACAGACATCAGATTCCACCTGGAAGAAAGCCAATCAGAAAAACATACATTCCAAGAACAGCGACTCCAAATACGTTTGCTGCTGTGTGCGAAGACCAGACGTGTGTGTTTCACAGAAGCCCCCAGAGGTTGGCTGAGGGCAGCCAGAAGCAAACGTGGTTCCAGTCTGACAGGGCCTCAAGCCTTGTGAGCCTTTTAAAAACAGTTGTTTAACGTAACTATTAACATTGCATATTAGGTGTCAAGGTAAGTAATCTCTTAAATTAAAATTCTTCATTAAAAAATGGATTGAATAAATGCGTTTTCTCCTCGAACATTAGACTCTGATTTCAAGAAAAAAAAAAAAAAAAAAAAGAAAAATGATGGGGCACCGGGGTGGCTCGGTCGGTTGAGCAACCGGACTTCAGCTCAGGTCCCGATCAGTCACGATCTCACAGTTTGTGAGTTCGAGCCCTGCACTGGGCATGTTGCTGTCAGCACAGAGCCCACTGCATATTCTCTGTCTCCCTCTCTCCGTGGTGCTCCCCGGCTTGTGCTCTCTCTCAAAAATAAATGAACCTCTTAAATAAAGAAAATAAAGAAAAAAGATTAGTTAGGCAAATGGGGACATCAGAAGATGGCTAAACTATATACAAATGAACAAAAGTCGTTTCCAAACAAACCAAATTCGCAGGGATAGTAAGTACCTAGGACTTTCACTTGATCTTCCCACATTTGATCTCTGCCCGCACTCCCTCGGGAAGCTGACGGACTCATCCTGCCCGAGGGCACGAGCAGCGCCTCTGGTTTGCTCAGTCCCAAACCCTCCGCCACCAGGCGTGGCTCACTTCCCTAGTGGGAAGGCTTCTCCAGTTGTGCTCTGTCCTCCCCACAGGGGCTTCTACGCAGAAGACCGCGCATGTAGGCGCTGCAGCGCCCCCTGCAGAACATGTGAAGGAAATGCCACCAGCTGCCGCTCTTGCCAAGGAGGCTTCGTCTTGGACCAGGGAGCATGCCGGGAAACCTGCCCCGAGAGGCACGTGGCCATGGACGGGGTGTGCAAGCCTTGCCCCAAGATGTGTCAGGACTGCATCCATGAGCAAACATGCAAAGGTACCCGGGGGGGGGGGGGGGGGCATCCCAGGGGAGGATGTGGCTCTCCCATGCCACCCCTGCTGGGTATGGGGGGGGGGGGGGAAGGTCCGTGCGGAACGGAAGGAGCCAGTCTCCTTACCTTTACTGGAATAGATCTACCTCTGTGCACCTCACTGAGGACATTCAGAGTGCGATAAAGCCTTTCCATTATGGATTCTGCGAGTGAAGACAGACGAGAACCCCTTTTCTGCATATGTACTGAGCCCTGGGGGTGTGCCAAGCTATCCCAGGCGCTAGAGATACAGATAAGAACCCAAAGTTCCTGCCTCCGTGAGCTCAAAATCTTACAGGACAGACCAATACTAATGAAACACAGAGGTAGCCAGAGAATCGCAACTCCTAAAAAAGACGTGAAAGAAAAATTCAGGCAGCAGTTAAGGCTCAGAAGAGCACTCTGGCTAGGAATTCTTTCTCTGGAATTATCTCCAGGAAAGGCTGTCTTGATTTCCTCTCCAGAGTAAGGCTCATCTCACTGGCACGGTTCTATCGACAGGATTCTCTTGGCGCGATTGAAAGCGTTTTCTTGGTTTCCCCCCAAATAAGAGAATGAGTCAAAATCAAAGAAACCCACAGTGCCCTCCTCACGCTGAGTAACCGCGTCTATTCCACTGATCTACCCTAGCAGTGAATAAAAAAATTAGCTAACGCAAGAATTCCTTAACCACTTGGGGATCGAACAAGAGTGCGAGGGGCTCAGTACAACTTTAAAAATCCGTTACAGCCTTCCGGGTTTTCAAACGATACCCCCAGCATCTCCGCCACCGCCGGTCTGCGCCACAGCACTGAGATTTTCTGGAAGCTCCAAGGGGCTGATCATTTCGGGCTGGAAAACCCTGCACCTTCTCCTCAGGCCCCCCTAGGTGGTCTTCTCTCCCAAAGTTTGGAGACGTGGGGGATGCGCCCTGGCAGGGTGGGCTTGGGACGCACACACGTTAACACCCAGGTCGGCGGAGTCAGTGTGGAAGGAATGAATCCCCCTTTCCTGTGCCCCAGGGCTAACTTGCCGTTTCCTCCTCTCCCCCAGAGTGTATGCCTGAGTCCGTCCTGTACAAGGACATGTGCCATCAGTCCTGTCCCCGCGGCTACTACGCAGACAGACGCCAGTGTGTCCCCTGCCACGAAGACTGTCTGGAGTGTGATGGCCCCTCAGCGGATGACTGTGACCTCTGTGCTGAGTCATCCTCGGTTCTCTATGATGGACGCTGCTTGGAGGAGTGTCCGGCAGGGACTTACTATGAGAAAGAGACCAAGGAGTGCAGAGGTAACGACTTCCGGGGGCGTGGCCAAGCGCTGCACCCCGGGGCGCCTGACTCAGCTGTGGGTTTCTGCAGAGGGCAGGTGCTGGGGTGTGCAGGGTTCCGGCCCCAGAGCCGTCACCCAAGCCGTTTCCCTCCTGCTCCAGAAAGCAGCTTGTGAATCGGCTCTGATTTATTACGTCTTTCTTTTAAATGAATCGTTCACAAGCTTTGACCATGTTAACTCTTCTTAATAACAAATCAGGTTGACCCTCGTCACAACAGTGGCTCCGAACTGCTGATCAAAAAGAATTCTCGTGGGGTGCCTGGGTGGCTCGGCCGGTGAAGCGTCCGACTTCGGCTCAGGTCATGATCTCACGGTCTGTGAGTTCGAGCCCCGCGTCGGGCTCTGTGCTGACAGCTCAGAGCCCGGAGCCTGTTTCAGATTCTGTGTCTCCCTCTCTCTCTGCCCCTCCCCTGCTCATGCTCTGTCTCTCTCTGTCCCAAAAATAAATAAACGTTAAAAAAGAAAAAAAAAAAAAAGAATTCTGTAAAGCTTCCCAGGGGAGATAAGGCTTTGAAAGTCACCCAAAATGGAAGCTTTTTTTTTTTTTTAACGTTTATTTATTTTTGTGAGAGAGAGAGAGAGAGAGACAGAGAGACAGAGAGGGGGGGGGGGGGAGGGCGCAGACAGGGAGACAGAGGATCCAAAGCAAGCAGGCTCTGTGCTGACAGCTGCGAGCCAGATGCAGGGCTGGAACTCATGAACTGCGAGATCATGACCTGAGCCGAAGTCGGATGCTTAACCGACTGAACTACTTGGGCACCTCATATGAGAGGGTTTTGTTTTGTTTTGTTTTGTTTTGTCTCTTAAAACTTGAAGCCACTGAAGGTTTACAGCAGCATATCCGCGCCTCTCGTCTCCCTCCTCGGTTCCTCCCTAAGATTTCCCTCCTTGACTCATCCCCTTCAGCAGCTCCTTCCCTGGGACCACCTACTCGGCACTTTTAAGTAGAGATCTGCTATTGTTTGTGCCTCCTTATGTTTGAGCTGGGTATAAACTGTTTGCCTCAGAGCAGGATAAATAAAATAAATTGTCTGTTACTAGAATCCTCAAACAAATGAATCATTCCGGGTGAACTTTTCCAGAGTTCCAGGGTTCATTCCAGCTAGGCAGCCGGTCGGAACTTTGCCCCGTGTTGCCACCAAGCAAACGCTGGCCAGATAGGCAGAGGGGGTCCCAACAACAGCCGGGGCTTGAGGGCGAGCCCCCGTGGCAGGAAAAACCCAGAACGTCCTCAGGCAAACGTTGTGCATGGCATGGGACAGGAAGATGGAGCTGGCTCCCGAAGTTTCTGCTCTGGCTCTGTGATCTGGGTATACTTTTTTGTGTGTTTGACGGAAGGCACCCTTTAGCGTCAACCTGAAAGAACACGGGCTCAGAAATGCGCAGAGGACGGGGCGGGAGCGAGCCTGGGGGTCCGTTTCCTTGACAGTTTAGCCACTCGGCCGAAGTTCTGAGGTGCCACCTTGCCTGTGCTCGGGCAGGAACAGAGGGTCAATTTCTGGCCCTTTTCTGTTCAACAACAAAGGTAATTTGCCACACGGAAGACTTTACAGGCCTCACAGTACGTTCACATGATTTACCTGATTTAATTTTCTCATTGAGAAAGGCCCCTGGTTCCCATCCCCGGTTGCCCATTAGAATCGCGTGGGGAGCTTTAAAACAACAAAAACAAACAAACAAAAAAACGCCCACACAACCCTACAGATGCCTGGGCTCCCCTCAGGCCAGCTCAACTGTTGGGAACTTGAGGCCTCTCCTTGCTAGGCCAGGGCACCCGCCACCAGCCCAAAAGCAGACTGAGGGAAGCTGGTACCGGGAGAAATAAAGATGCAGAGAAGCATCCGGAACCAAACAAGATCTCCTCTAAGAAACACAAGGGCTTGGGATCCATTCAGATCACCCAAATTATCCACTATGAGATAGCATAGGCGCCTCTAAGAATCCCATGCCTATCCCAAGGTACTGGGGCAGAAAGCGCTCTTAGTAAACTCCTGGGTTCAGCCCCTAATCCTGCCCTTTTCCACCCTCAGTTTTCTGATCTAGATAATACTAATGCTGTGTGTCTATGCATTCAGTGAGCCCTTATTGGGGGCCTACTATGTGCCGTGCACTCCTCTGGGCCTGGGGAAAAGCGGGGGACGATTCAGGCAGATTCCTGGCCTCAAGGAGCTTATATTCCACTGGGGAAGACAGACTTATCTAAAGAAGGCAAAAGGAAAAATAAGTCAAGGGAGGGGATAGAATGGAGTCACAATTGGAGAGAGGGAGCCTGAAGATATCATGGACAAACAGAGGCAACAAACCACACATATACCTAGAAGAGAACTCTAGGCCGAGAGAACAGCAATTGCTAAAAACCCCGAGGGGGGAATGAATTGCTGTCATTTTATTTGTCTAACAGGAATTTACTGAGAGCCTGTTGTATGCCAGGCCCTCTCATAGGTACTATGCATTCATCAGTGACTACAAAAGGGGCCTTTTTTTTTTTTTGGTCAAGGGGTAATTGTAACACATCCCAACAATTGTTCCATTAGTGATACGCTCAAGGTGCTCTGGGAGGTCAGTGGGGGACCACAGAACAAGAGTTACGGTGGTGAATAGGCCGCACGCACATCATTACTTTATTGCTGTTTTGGTAATTTTGCAAGAAGGGGCTCTCTAGTTATTAGAGAGAATGCTCTACGCAGAGTCCCAAGGGCCGTACCCAACTCACGGCCCCCTGCCCTTGGCCCAGAGCCCTAGAAATCTCTAAAGGAACTGAGGAAGGAACGTGAACACACCCTCCAGGGGCGCCCTGGCCCTCTCTCACTGTGTCTCCTGCCCGCACCCCGCCCACAGAGTGTCACAAGTCTTGCCGGACCTGCTCGTCGCCTGGGACCTGCACCACCTGTCGGGAAGGCCTGGGGGTGGCCAGCCACGGACGCTGTGTGCCTCACAAGGAATGTGCCCCCGTTGAGTACTGGGATGAGGCTCTGGGATGCAAGCCCTGTCATGCTAAGTGTTTCCGCTGCACCGGGCCCGCAGAGGACCAGTGTCGCACCTGCCCGAGGGACAGCCTTCTTCTCAGTGAGTTGCTTTTCCTCCGGGGCGGGCTCTCTCTCCCTCCATGGGGGAAACTGCCTTGCACGATGCCTGGGGCCCGGTCAATGGGTAGGGTCCTTCTAATTTTTCACTTTGTATTTGGAACATGTTCAAACCTATAGAAAAGGCAAAAGCACAAAGAACGCCACACGGGTGCCCTTTACCCACCTGACCCGCTGCTAATCTTGCACCCCGTCTGCCCGATCGTGAGCGTGGTCTCAGTCTCTGTCAATGTGAATGCCACGATATATTTGTTTCCGACCACAGTACAGTTGTCAATGCACGTGAATTTAGCATCAAGACTATTTCATCGGTTTTCTAATTTTGGCAATCCCCCTGTAGACCAAGGTCCAGTCTCCAATCAGGTACTGCTTCTAGTTGCCATGAGTCTGAGGCCCCCCCTTAACCTGAACCGTTGCCACAGACTTTTTTTTTCTATATAATATTGGGATTTGAGAAGAATACAGCCCCTATCCCTCTGTTGACGTCTGGGCGAAGTTTCCCACGATGAGACAGAGATTATGCACTCTCAGGCCAGAATGCTTCACAGGAGATGTCGCGCCCTTCTGGAAACCCAGGATGTTCCCCTGCCCCTCATCAGTGAGGCGAACCATGGCCCTCTGTTCAAGGTGCTGTCCGATGTGTCCACTGCTTAGTTACTATTGTCCCTCGCAATTAATAAGCAGTCCGTGCAGGGACACTTTACGAACATGCAGGCATTCACCCCCTCATCAAAATTTCCCCTTGAGTTTGCATCCACTGATTAATACGTCTTCTTGAAGTATGGCACGGTCTGAGGATGGCCACCTCCAGCAGGTCATATTCGAAGGTCACAGCTAATGTGAAGCAATGCTCTCGGGTTCCCAGGGATCCCATGATTAAGCGTAACACGGGTATGGGAGAACAAAAATGAAACAAAGCTCACTCGGCTAAGAGAAGGAACAAGGGAGGGGCACAGGAGAGAGGGAAGAAGGAGAGGGATATTCTGAAGACCTGCAAGGTGTTAGCGTCCATCTGGACCCAGGAGACCTGAGAAGGATGGCATTGACAAGGACATTGTCCCCTTCGTCCAGCATCCTCCCCACCCCCCCACCATGGTTCACTCTGGGGAGCGCGTAGAGGAGGGCTGGGAGACATGTGTCCTACTTGATACGACGACAGACTCTTTTCCTTCCTTGGCAGATACGACCTGCGTGCAGGACTGCCCCGAGGGCCACTACGCTGATGAGGACAGCCACCAGTGTGCGCCCTGCCACAGCTCTTGTAGGACATGTGAAGGGAGACGCAGCACACAGTGCCTCTCCTGCCAACCAAGCTCGTTCCAGCTGGAAAAGGAGTGCCTGCCCCAGTGCAGGGAAGGGTAAGGTGCTCGCTACATGTTTCCCTCATTTGATCCCAAAGCCACTCCAGATATCACTACTGGCAAACCCCCTGGGCAGACATCGAAGCTAAGTTACAGAACACCAGACTGAAGTCTCGGTGCTGGTAAGAAATGAAGACGAGAGTCCAACCAAGGTCTCATGGTCTCTAAAGGATCTCAGCTGGTTCGTAGTAATGGATGAGGACGTGGGAGAGGCGAGCGACCCAGTGAAATAACACGAGACGCCAATCATCAGGTCAGGCTCACGTGCCAAACTTCGCTACTGATTTCGAGGTACAAGCCATCACAAGGCAGAGGCAAAGGATTCTTCCCCCAGAGCAGTCTTAAGACCATAAACGTAGGTTCTTTCTCTTCTGCGTTAGGATTTGTTCTGCTGGCGAGATCAAAGTGATGTACGGGGCGCATTAATTTTACAAAGGGAACCATTTCAGTTACATATCCCCATTTATACCCTCCCAATGCTCCAACCTACCACGGCCCCATAAATCCATTATTTGCAGGTTGAGTTCCCATAAGCAATGTAGGGACACTGCTACGTTCTCCTAAAAGCCCCTTGCATATGAGAACTCGATTATTTTTTGCTAGGAAAATCTTTGAGTGCATTTATCAGGGGGTCGGGTTACCACCTTAGTTGAAAGATTTGACCGGGGCATCCCTCCCCGCCCCCAACCCAGGAATCACCAAAAAAGAGAAAGATTGATTACGGGCCTGTTGCTGATTCTTCCTTCCCAGCCGGTAACCGAAGGCACCGAGAGTTTCCGGACCCAAAATGAAAGCCTGTAACCTCAGACTTTCCCAAATGCTTCTGCCCAGATTGGACATCACTTTTCTTTTCTTCAGTTTCTATAGCAGCTACTGCCTGCATTACTCATTATAGTCCTTATACACTGCCCTGTGTTTTGATTTACCTCGTCCATTCGTTCATTCATTCATTCGACACATGTTTAATAAAGAACACCTTGGAGGTGTGAGTAATGCGAAGATGTTGACCTTCAAGAATTTATGCTTCTTTTATATTTCTTACCAAGAAAATTACGAGCGCCTGGAAAAAAGAACCAGCCTCTTATTTTTTCGCACATATTGCTACAATACTCAGCACAAAGTCACACACATTAGCGGCCCTCAAAGACACCAGCCATGTAGATCAAGGAAGAAAGGGCCCTACCGAACAAGAGAGGCGATGGGGCCACCTGGCTTAGCCTTTGATCTTCATTCCACAAGGTGCCTGAAAAGATCGGAAAGGAATCACCATCTTCCCCAAATCGAGTCATTAAATACTCCTATACGCAAGAGGGTGTAATCTTGTGATCTCAACTGATTGTAGACCATGGAGTTAAGAAGACAGATGTTCCATTGTAAAGTTACCCACGGAGAGGAGACACACAGGTTGCCATAAATCTCTTTAATGGGGAACAAATGGGATATTAATGAGGTATAAGTGGAGATATTTAACGGAGATTGTCCCTTTTTGTAAAATCAGTGTCCCACATACATTACATCTGAGATGTGTTAAACCTCTTTGCCTTGGAAAGGCAGGTATATGATCTTCTGACCCCTTTACCAACACATATAGTTATGTTAGTGTTTAACCTCGGAGCAGGTTTTTCAAGGCTCCCATTATTGGTTGTATTTATGCACAAAATCCTCTTCCGGGCATTGAGGATGTGGGCATCTCATAGCCACCTCGTGCAAAAGTCATCAAAGTAAGCAGTGGTATATCATACTCTTCTTTTAATCGTATCTAGTAACCGCCCCCCCCCACCATCTTTCACTCTTTGATAATTTTTTAAATTTTTTTAATGCTTATTTATTTTTGAGACAGAGACAGAACGTGAACAGGGGAGGGGCAGAGAGAGAGAGGGAGACACAGAATCGGAAACAGGCTCCAGGCTCCGAGCCGTCAGCACAGAGCCCGATGCGTGGCTCGAACCCACGAACTGTGAGATCATGACCTGAGCTGAAGTCGGATGCTTAACCGACTGAGCCACCCAGGCGCTCCTCTTTGATAATTTTTAAAACCTCCTAGGTATTAAGAAGCTTTCTTCCCCACAGTTCTTATTGATGCTTTTCATCTTAAAAACCCATCACGTTAGTAAAACACATTCATGCTGCTTTAGAGTTTACGAAGTATTTCTACTCAGAATGGATTTTTATATGACGATTCAGTTCTCCACTAATCCTATGAGATTGATATTATTCTCTCCGTATTAAAAATGAGGAAACTGAGGCTCAAAGAGGTTACGTGACTTGCCCAAAGTCGCAAAGCTTCTAAAACACAGTGGAGCCAAGACTAGAAATCAGATCTTCTGACTTCAGCCTGTATATTCTCTGGGTGGGCAAGTGCGGATTTCTACCTTGCCCTGTGGCTCTCTCTTGTGAGCCTCCTGTGGGCTTTATCAACCCTTCACTTCATGACTGAAGTTTCCCCTTGTGTTCCTTTCATGACCCTGTCTCTCTCATACCCCAGTCCTACTGATGGACTCGGTGGTAATTGTTCCTCACCCACCCGTGGAAGGTAAAGCAAGGCTTGACCGCTGAGGTGCAGGTGCATTCACTCAGGTCAGTGACAGGTGGCTGAGTAAGGCAGACTCAGCCATGGCCTTAGTTTCCAACAAGTTAGCGGGACTGAAAGAAACTTTAAGGAACCTAATGTGGCAGATAGTTTCACGCCAGAGAAGCCAAGGGCAGACCTTCCAGTTTCTAGGATAGTTTCAGTGTGCCAATGTCCAGAGATGCCAAGGAGGGTCAGATGAGCTCTAGAAGTTCATCTTTGTCCACGATTTCTTTCCTCTCGTCTATCTTACTTGAAATATTCTTATTTACTTTGCGCTGCTTTGCTATAGCGGTATTTACCAGGTAGGTTGAAATCACATTACCCCACTTCGCTAGCTGTTTGACATTGAGCCAAGTGGTCTAAATTCTCTGAGCCTCAGTTTTTACATACATAAAATAGGGACAATAATATCTAAATCGTAAGGTTTGCTTTGAGGTTTAACATACAATTCATAATTATCACGAACACGCATTATTTATAATGTGCCAGGCACTGTTGTAACTATTTTCTCAGTAATAACTTATTTAATTTTAGCTGCTAACATTAAGCCCCATATGACGACCTGAGACAGAGACGTTGTGTGAATTGGCCAAAGTCGCACAGCTCATGCCTGGAACAGCTTGGCTTTGACCCCATGCAGTCTTGTTCCAAAAGGCAAGCTCCTGACTGTCACGCTCTAGTGTCTCAGTTCTAGGTTCAATAAAGGGAACTAACGTTTACCAAGTCCCTAGCGTACGATCGGGGACGCAGTAAAAAGTTAACGAACAGGGATTATTGTTACGTCAGCCTCCAAAAATCTTTCCGACCAGGTTACACCTGTTATTGTGTAAACATTAGCATCACGCACATCATCTCCCAGGTCAAGATGATTTTTTTTAATTGAGGCACCAGAAGAATCACTCGGAGGTACATTTAGAACATCCTCCATAACCGGGTCCCATTCTACAAAACCTGAGACTTGAATGTTCAAGTGGAGAAGCATATAGGTATAAGGAAGTGAACGATTATCATAACTCTGCAACATACGATAAGTCCTTTCGTATGTGTTACCTAATTTAGTACTCACAAATAGCAAGGAAGGGATTGCAGTGCCCAAGTTAAAGGTAAGAAAACAGAGAATCATTAGGTTTGTTAGTATCGTTACAGGCATACCTTGGGGATACCGCAGTTCACTCCCAGACCACTGCAGTAAGGTGACTATCGCAACAGAGCAAGTCAAATGAATGTTTCGGTTTCCAAGTGCACATAAAAGTTGGGCGTACACTACACAGTAGTCCATGAAGCGTGCAAGGGCATGACGTCTCAAAGAGCGATGTACGTGCCCAAACTGAAAAACATGTTAGTGCTAAAGAATGGTAGCCATCATCTGAGCTTTCAGTGAGCCACTGTCACCGAGCACGGATCACCGTAACGCGTGTGATAATGAGAAGAGTTGAAATATTGCGAGAATTACCGAATCGTGACAGAGGCACGGGGTGAGCAAATGGCATTGGAAAAAATGGTGGCAAGAGACTTGCTCAACGCAGCGTTGCCGCAAACCTCGAGTTGGTAAAAGGCACAATGCTTGCAAAGCGCGTAAAGCGAAGCGTGGTAAGAGGGGTGCCCCGTGGTAGTGTATCTACTGAGTACGGTTAGCGAGTCGAGCCTAAAGTCCCCCAACTCGGAAACAATCACCGTCTGGCTAACCTCGATTTTCCCACCACACCCAACCCAAGAGCAAAGCCTGGGATTCAGTCTTCGCTTCCGCACTTGGTTTCAGATATTACGCAGAAGAAGCCACCGGACGGTGTGAGAGGTGCAGCAAGAGTTGCAAGGCGTGCCGGGGCCCACGGCCCACCGACTGCCTGTCTTGCGATACGTTTTTCTTCCTGCTCCGCTCCAAGGGAGAGTGTCATCGCACCTGCCCAGAGCATTACTACGCGGATCAAAACACACGGACGTGTGAGAGATGCCACCCAACTTGCAGCAAATGCAGAGGTGAGGGTGTACCTGTCACTTTGCATGTGTGGAGGGAAAAATGAGAAGGTCTCCTTTGTGCTTGGCCCCTGTTTTGGTTTGTGTTGTCTTGTTAGTTTTATTTGGAGAGAAAGAGGGGGAGGGAGAGAAAGAGAGGGAGGGAGAGAAAGAGAGCATGCTGGGGAGGGGCAGAGAGGGAGAGAGAAATTCCCAAGCAGGCTCCACGCTGACAGCGCACAGCCCGACACAGGGCTCGATCCCATGATCCTGAGATGACATCAAGGGTCAGATGCTTAACCGACAGAGCCACCCAAGTGCTCCATTAGCCCTCTCTTTTTTCACCACCTTTGGAGGTTCCTCTCTCTTACCAATCCAGCCAAAACTCTCCAGCACCCTCCGTTCAGCATCAGCACCCTCTGTTCTCACTCAGCTTCTGCATCTGCCCTGCCCAGGCTGCCCTGCATTACATTTCTGCCTCTGCAGACCCTCCCAACCTTCCAGGCCCAGATACAGGCATCATCTCCCCCTGGAGGTGTTTCCCACCTGCGCTGTCCTCCTCCTCTACTTGTTGAACTTGGAATCTGGGTAGGGCATTTTATTTCTATTACTTCAACACCTACTTAAGATGTCTGCCTCCAGCTCTCCCAAATTCCATTGTTACTTTCCTGATACCTACTTCTCTGTCCAAGAGAACCGTAAAATCAACATGTCCCAGAGTAAACCCAACCCGGGCTTCCTCCGATAGTCATGCTGTTAATAGACCCACTGTCCAACCACCTATCCAGGTTTGATACCTTAACGTTATCCTTCTCTTGCCTCTTGCCCAACCCACCTACCCTCCAACAAAGGTGAACTTCAAGGTCTGCTGATTTTCTCTCCTAAGCATTTTTTTTCTTTTAACTCAGATCTCTTTCTCCATTTTTACTATCCTTGTTCTCCATTTTCAGCATGTCTCAGCCAACTTTCTGAAGTACCAACACGTGAGCTCGACTCCGGTCTTGCCACCCCCCTTCCCCAACTCATCCTGTATAGTAATGCCAAAGCAATAAAAAATTCACATCTGCCGGGCACTGAAAGACAATCAGGATGAATTATTCTCAACATTTAAGAAATGCCTCCAACAACGTGTTAGTTGTTAAAACTTATCAGATTAATATTGACAGTTGGGAAGGTACATTTCTGCTATCCTTTTCAAAAGTATTTTGGTTAATTAGTTTGGCCCCTTCTCTATATAAATTTTACACTCAGTCACATTTCATTAAAAAAAATCCCTTGGGTATTAATTGATATAGCACTGAATTTATTTGGGGAGAAAAATCCATCTTTATGATGCTGGGTCATCACATTGATGAACATGGTATATCTCTGCAATCTATGCATTTACTTTTTGTCTTTCAATAAACTGCCAATAAATGTGGGGTTTTTTTTGTTTTACTTCTTAAAAGGTAATTAAATTCTTTCCCCAGTCAGTCCTTTCAGCTTATGATCTCACCTCTCCTTCCAGGTAGTCTAGAACCCAGAACCACCTAGAACTACTCAGCAGCCAGCAAACATGTCACGCTCTTTCATGCTTCTGTGCCTTTTGTCCATGTGTTTCCTCTTCCTGGAAAACAACCCTGTAGGAAACACTCAACTTACAAGGAAACTTACAAGACCCAGCTTGAAGGTCATCTCCTCTGAGAAGGAGGCTTGTCTTAGTCCTCCCAGAAATGTTCTTCCTTCTTGATTCTGTAATATGTCCTTTATCATAGCCTTTTTTACATTACATTTTAATTAAACATGTCCATCTCTCCTACTAATTGTGAGACCCTCAGGGCTCAGATTCTACCACTGTTATTTCATATACCCTATTCTAGTCTAGACTGTACAGATAGTAAGTGCTCATTCAGTGTTTGCTGAATGAATGAATGAATGAACAGAAAACAAATCCTAAAGTCTTTTTGCAAATTGGAGAATTTTCAATTATGAGATCTTCAAATGTTGCTTCTCCACCCTTTCCTCTAATCTCTTTTCCTGGAATTCCTTAGTTAATGTCATTCAGGGTGTCCCGACCTCTAGGTCTCTTACCTGCTGTGTATATTTTTATCTCTTTGACTCTCTATGCTTCATACTAGGTTGACTCTTCACAGCTTTAGTCCAGGTCTCTAATTTGTTCTCTGTGTTTAATCTAAAGTCCAGCCCATCTATTATTGTAGTTCTTTTTTAATTTAAATGACTTACTTTAACATTTTTTAATTATTTGTTCTTTATATCCATCTCTTTTGTTTCATATCTCAAAAGTTTATTAGAATAGAAGAACAGAAAGGAAGAATAGTAGGAAAGCTCTCTTTACAGAAAAGACCCCTTTGAAAGTGAATGCCCTCCTTAGTATTTCTTTATGGATATTAGGTCTTCATTTATTTGTTAACATCCTCAATCTACTGAGTTTTAAAACCATGTCAAACTTCCCTATAAAACTGGTATTATCTGGGGGCATCTGGCTGGCTCAGTCAGTTGAGTGTCCAACTCTTGATTTCAGCCCAGGTCATGATCTCACAGTTCATGAGTTCTAGCCCCACCCTGGACTCTGCACTGACAACACAGAGTCTGTCTGGGATTCTCTCTCTCCCTTTTTCCACCCCTCCCCTGTCCTTTCTCTCTAAATAAATAAATATTTTTTAAAAAGATTCTCTCTCTCTCTCTCTCTCTCTCTGCCCCTCTCTCCCACTGGCTCTCTCTTTAAGGGGGGCGGGGAGGAAAGACTAAAAAAAAAAAAATGACTCTCCACTGATTTTAAAATAGAATCGTAACTAGCAACTCTGCCTATGAGGTCTTCATCCTGGGACTCATCCCTCACCAGCTCGTCCACCACGCTCTAAATCCAGGCGTAATCAGTTACTGGAAACCAGGGCCAACCTCGCCTTTCCTCTTTCTAGAATACTTTGTCTAGCCTGCTTTACCCAGCTACCTCTTTCTAATGCATGACAGTATTTCCTCTACAAAGCCTTCCTGAATCTCTCTATTCTGTGTACCTTTCATCCTCTGCACTCATCTATTTATTCAACACACAATTATCCTGCAGTATTCAGGCGGTGTCCATAGAACTGTGAACAAGGCAGCCCAGAGGGCATATTTTATACTCTTTACTTATTATTTCTCCCTCTCTCTCTTTCTCTGACTGAGGTCTCACTCACCTTTGTATCTCTAGCACTGAGCACAGTCACAGGGGCAGGCAGTGACGGTGGTCAGTGGCTCCAAGGGCACCTCCAACAAAGGTGATGGCTCCGGGCGGGTGGCCATGCCAGCCGGGCTAAGGCGATGGCTACCGCAGTCCATGACACGTCTGGGACAGTGGAGCTCTGGCCTTTGTAGGCCTCTGTCTCAAGCCCATCATGAAGGTGACCATCAGCATGGCCCATCACTGCTGAGGTGGCCGGGGAGGACCATTTCCAGCTGGGAGGTGCTAGAAAGGCTTAAGGCCATGGTGCACAATCGCCGCTTCTCCACCCTGAAGATTTCCTAGGGCACCATGGACTTCATCCTCTCAGATGGCCAGGTAGGCAAGAATCTGGTCAAGTTTTTTTATTTGGTTTTTAAATTTTTTTTCACATTTTTGAGAGAAAGAGAGACAGCGTGTTAGCGGGCAGAGAGAAAGGGAGGCACAGAATTCAAAGCAGGCTCCAGGCTCTGAGCTGTCAGCAGAGGAGCCCCATGTGGGGCTGGAACCCACAAACCAGGAGATCATGACCTGAGCGGAAGCCAAATACTCAAGTGAGCCACCCAGGCGCCCCAAGAATCCGATCGCGTTTTAACTGGCCTGCTTCCACCACAAGGTCCTTAAGCTTCCCTGAAGTCCTCAAGACGCATGCCACCAAGTTCAAGACCAATTTCCCTACACACTGGGACTAGGGCTCTTTCTTCCATGACACAAAGGACGGGAATGAAATGCTGCCCAGGGAGCCGCCAGGAGGAGGAGGAGGAACGCCACGAGGAGGTTCGTGGTCAAGGTGCTTTGAGACAAGTGCGGGGACATATGGAACGTGGGCATCCCCATGCTGGACCCCCAACGCGAGGAGACGACAGGCCGGAACTTACACACCTTCAGTTTCGGGGATCCATGAACTTCCAGGCGAACGTCGCATACCGCGAGGACCCACCTGGCGCGGCATCCAAGTCCCGAGCGCCACGCGCCGCTGCAGCTCACGGGGAAAGGCCAGGACCGCAAGGCCACCGCCTGCAACATAAGGCTTCTTCCGACTCCAAACACCTGGGCGATGCCTCACGGAAGAAACAGCAGCTCAAGAGGCAGAAACTCCAGGAGCTAAAACAGGAGAGAAGATCAAAGCGCCTAGAGAAAGAGGCAGAGAACCGAGCAAAGGAAAGACAAAGAATTAAGAATTGGAGAGAGGAGGAAAACGAGAGAAGCTTCCCAAGAGGGGGGGAAAAAACCCAGAAGGACTGTGAACTCTGTGAGAACCAGAAAACGCTGGAGAAGCTACGAGCAGAGGAGCGGGGGGAAAAGCCGCGAGAGAAAGGAAAGCAGGAAGCGTGGTGGGGGTGGGGGGCGTGGTTGGTCTTGATCTTCCAATCGGCAGCCACCTGTGCCTGCTCTGGGCTGCCTGCAGTGCGCTTCTCTGAACCCTGGGGTCCCTGTCACCGCCCCCTGCCTTCCTCAGCTGTTTGCAACCATAACCAAAAAAAAAAAAAAAAAGGAAGTCTGAAAACCAAGAGAAAAATCAAAAACTTGAAGAGAGTACTCGGTAATTTTTTTCATCGTTTTAGAGTGACGATCAGTGACATAAGCGTTAAATTACTCTCAGCTACCAAGTGCTTAGACTGCGGATGATCTAAATTAATCCGGGAATGGCCACCTGCTATTCACACTAGGCCTAGAAGGTCTTTTCTTTTTTTATTTTTTTTTAACGCTTATTTGTTTTTTAGAGACAGAGAGAGACAGAGCATGAGCAGGGGAGGGGCAGAGAGGGAGAGGGAGACACAGAATCGGAAGCAGGCTCCAGGCTCCCAGCTGCCAGCACAGAGCCCAACGTGGGGCTCGAACTCAGCCACAGCCAGATAAGTCGGACGCTTAACCAACTGAGCCACCCTGGGGCCCCTAGAATGTCTTTTACATAACTCCCAACATGGGGTGTCAGCACTATCCCACTGAGATATAATGCAAGCCATGCATACATTTTTTAAATCTTCAGTGGTCACATTTTAGAGAATAAAAATAAACCGGTGAAATTAACTTTAATAATATACTTATTCAATTAATATATCCACAATGTAATCATTTGAACATGCAACCAACATAAAAATTGAGAATTTTTTAACACTCAGTCTTTGAAACCCAATGTTGATTTTACATTTACAGCACAACTCAAGTTGTACTAACCACATTTCGGGTGCTCAGTGCCACAGTGGCCACTGGCTGTGCACTGGACAGCACATTTCTAATTTAGAATGATGGCTCGGGAGTGCCTGGGTGGCTCAGTCGGTTGAGCATCTGACTCTTGGTTTTGTCTCAGGTCATGATCCCAGGGTCACGGGATCGAGCCCCGTGTCAGGCTCTGTGCTGAGTGTGGAGCCTGCTTGAGATTCTCTCTCTCCCTCTGCCCCTCTCCCCTGTTCACGCTCTCTCTCTGAAATAAAAAATTAAAACAACAACAACAACAATGGTTTCAGATGGTATTTAGGCAGAAGCCCATCTTCTTCAGGTGGAATCTTAAGCTGAATCCCATTATGTAAAATGACCAAGCAGAGCTGCTCGGATCGGAGCGCAGAGCCCTGCCTAGAATGCCCTCATTTGCTCCTCCTTCCTGCCCCCAGGGAGTCCCTTGAGGCAACTCCATGAGAACTGCCATACCGTGGTTCCCACCCTTTACCTATCTGCAATTGACTCCAGTCTTAGAAAGAACTGGCCTTCCAGAACAACCTTGCATCAAGTAACCATCCATTTGTGTTCTCTTATTTTCATTCCAGAGGCACACAGAGTTGCTGCTCAAAACTTCTAATCAGAATAAGATAAATGGGAGAATACATTGAATTGGGGGCGGGGTGGGAGGGTGGTGGAGGGTTGGCATTGTCATTGGCCGTAGGCCACATCGTAGTAAATACAGTGTTGGCTTTCCGTTAGGTTTTTTACCACTCTTTGATGCCACTATTACTAGCTGTGTGGGGCCTTTATTCCAACTGGGATTGCCAGATACTCTATATTTTGAACTCTATAACTCGATGCGCTAAATCTGATGCCCTACGAGCAGCGCCATGGGCTGCAGCACGTGGTTTTTATTCAAGCCCAGGCAGCCATCGTTAGGTAAGTTAATGCCTCAACCTCAGCCGATCAAAACAGGATACCAGCTTTTCAAGATTTTTTTTCTTTTGTAGGGATTGTAGAAATTATTAGTGATGTTGTAAGCACAGCTGGGAAAACTATAAATTCCTTTAATTGAGTCTGAGATAGCCCGGGTAGATGAAGGGTGATGGTTCCGAGGATTCCCGGTCTCAAAAGTACATCAACACATCCAGACAATGAAATACTATTCAGTGCTATCGGAGATGAGCTATCAGGCCACGAGAAGACACGGAGGGAGCACAAATGCGTATTCCTAAGTGAAGGAAGCCAATCTGAAAAGGCCACACTGTGATGCCAACTGTATGACAACTTGGAAAAGGGAAAACTATGGCGAAGACAGTAACAGGTCAATGGCCGCCAGGGGTGGGGTGCAGGGAGAGAGGAACAGGCAGGCCACAGAGGATTTTAGGGCAGCAAAAGTATTTCTGTATGATATTATAATGACAGGGAGGTATTATTATACATTGGTCCAAATGCTTAGGATGTACAACACCAAGAGAGGACCCCAAGGTAAACTAGAGACTTCGGGTGATAATGATACGTCTATATAGGTTTATCTTTGGTTAAAAAAAAAAAAAATTACCATTTTTTTTTCACTTTTGGTTTTATTCATTTTGAGAAAGAGAAAGTGAGAGCGAACAGGGCAGGGGCAGAGAGGGGGAGAGGGGATTCCCTAAGCAGGTTCCGCTCTGTCAGTGAAGAGCCTGATCATGGATCTCACGACCCATGAGACCTTGAGCCGAAATCAAGAGGCTGACGCTCAACTGATTGAGCCACCCAGTCGCCCCCCAAATTTTCCATTCTGGTAAGTGACGTTGAGTAACGGGGGACGCCAGGCCTGTGCGGCAGCAGAGTCCACGGACGGTGTCTGTACCTTCCTCTCTATTTTGTTGTAAGCCTAAAACGCCTCTAAAAAAAAAAAAAATAGTCTTAATCGGCACATCCGCCGCCGTGAGAGTGTATTCAAAGGATGGCTGGTCACAGCTGGGTAAATCTCACCGCCGTTCGGTTCGGGCCGCCTCCTCCTGTGTTTGACTTGAACTCCAAATGTACCTGGCTGAAGCCTCCCACATGTGCTCATTTAGACCAGCAGCCTTCGTCCCCCTGCCACACACACCCTTTGCTGCTTAGTGCATCTTTGTGCCGTCTTCCGGTTTTGCGGCATCGAGATTCCAAAACAGGGGAACAGGTTTTCTCCTGGGTTGCAAACTGGGTGAAAAAAGGATGAATTCCAAGGTGCCTTCCTAAAACATTAGCTGCCATACTAATAGATGAGGGTGCACAAGAATTCCGGGGAAAATTTAGCAACCTAAATAAGCAATTTGCCAACCAGACGGCATTTCATTCACATTTGACTGCCCGGTAGTAGGAGAGTACGAAAAAAAAAAAATATTTCAGAGCACTGGGCAGGGTGGGGGTAGGAGATGGGTGGCACATTAACGCCTGATATTACCTTTGCATGAGGTGGGTCCCTCCAGAATTAGCTCATTCCTTACCTTTACACATTTAACTTTGTATTTATCCTCCTCACAAAATCGTTTGGAACACAAATCCAGGCTGGTAGCCAAAACCTCCTAACTCTTTCCAGCTTCCTCTTCCTGTATGGAATGACACCATGGACAACCCCAGGGGTTGCTCTGCATTGCTGGGTTCGTTCATCCTGCGGGGTCCGTCCAAGGGAAAACCAATAGTGACTTGTGCATTCTAAGGAAAAACCGAAACAATCTTTACAGGTCCCACAGTTCCTGCCGATCCTTAGAAGCAAGGATAAAAGTAGGTTGTTGGGGCGCCTGGGTGGCGCAGTCGGTTAAGCGTCCGACTTCAGCCAGGTCACGATCTCGCGGTCCGTGAGTTCGAGCCCCGCGTCGGGCTCTGGGCTGATGGCTCAGAGCCTGGAGCCTGTTTCCGATTCTGTGTCTCCTTCTCTCTCTGCCCCTCCCCCGTTCATGCTCTGTCTCTCTCTGTCCCAAAAATAAATAAAAACGCTGGGAAAAAAAAAATTAAAAAAAAAAGTAGGTTGTTAAACTTGGAAACAATAGAAAACTTCCTGGAAATTAACAAACTGCCTTCGGCAAAAGACTCTCCGTACCCAGGGCGCACGGATTTTTTGCAATAAATCAATGTAGGAGACTTAACTCCAGGATATCACCTTCAGCCAAATTGCTGCTGGTGTTCTGGAAAATGTAAACAACCTTAAGGCACAACCGTTGTGACCTCATCTTTTTACTGCCTTTTTTGATGCTTCCTACCCTCGATTTCTCTTCATTAAAAACAAAACAAAATTTTTAAAGAGAGTATTTTGTATTCTAAAAATTGAAGTAAGACATCTCAGCTGTGTTTTGGAAAAATGTAGGTTGGGAAGAGGAAGGAAGGAGAGAAGGAGAAGATTTATTCTCTCATGAGAGACCACAGTTCTGTTCCAGAACATGTGGGAAATTCTGTATGAAGCTCTGGGTTAGTAAAAATAGGATGGCTTTCTCAGATTTCAAACTTTACCACAAATCTATGGTAATCAAAACAGTATGGTACTGGCACAAAAATAGACACAGAGATCACTGGAACAAGATATAGCCCCCAGAAATAAACGCACATTTACATGGTTAATTAATCTATAACAAAGGAGGCAAGAATCTACAATGGGGAAAAGACAGTCTCTTCAATCAATGGTGCTGGGAAAACCAAACAGCCACATGCCAAAGAATGAAACTGGACCACTTTCTTACACCATACACAAAAATAAATTCAAAATGAAATAAATAAATAAATAAATAAATAAACTCAAGACGGATTAAAGACTTAAATGTAAGACCTGAAACCACTGGGGTGCCTGGGTGGCTCAGTCGGTTAAGTGTCCGACTTCGGCTCAGGTCCTGAACTCACAGTGTGTGCGTTCGAGCCCCGCATCGGGCTTTGCGCTGACAGCTCAGAGCCTGGAGCGTGCTTCAGATTCTGTGTCTCCCACTCTCTGCCCCATTCACTCTCTCTCTCTCAAAAATAAATAAACATAAAAAATCTTAAAAAAAAAAAATAAATAAAAGACCTGAAACCATAAAACTCTTCAAAGAAAACCTAGGCAGTAAACTCTTAAACATCATAATATTTATTAGTAAAATTTATTAACAATATTTTTCTGAATCTGTCTTCCCAGGCAAGGGGAACACAGGCAAGAGTAAATAAGTGAAACTACATTGCACTAAAAAGCTTTTGCACAGCACAGGAAACTATCAACAAAACAAAAAGACCACCTACTGAATGGAAGAAGATATTTGCAAATGATATATCTGATAAGGGGTTAAAACACCAAATATATAAAGAACTCCTACAACTTAACAACAACAAAAAATCTGATGACAAAATGGGCAGAGGACTTGAATACATTTTTCTAAAGAAGACATACAGATGGCCTACAGTCACATGAAAAGATATTCAACATTACTATGGATCAGGGAAATACAGATCAAAACCACAATGAGCTATCTAGCCTTAGACGGGTCAGAACGACTGGTGTCAAAGAGACAAGAAAGGACAGATGTTGGTGAGGCTGTGGAGAAAATGGAGCCCTTGTGCGCCATTGGTAGAAACGCAAACTGGGGCGTTCATTATGGAAAACAGCAGGGAGATTCATCAAAAAATTAAAAACAGAAATACCCTATGATCCGGTAATTCCACTTCTGGGTATTTATTCAAAGAAAAGGAAAACGCTAAAGTGAAAAGATACATGCATTCTATGTTTATCGCAGCATCATTTACAGTAGCCAAAATATGAAAGCAGCCCATGTCCATCGAGAGACGAATGGATAAAGAGGCGATGTGTCTATACAATGGAATGTGACTTCTCCGTAAAAACGAATGAAACCTTGCCATTCATGGCAACACGGACGGACCTTGAGGGTACTATGCTGAGTGAAAGAAGTCAGACAGGGGAAGACAACCACCATATGATTTCACTGTACGTGGCATCTGAAACAAAGTAAACACACAAACCAGTCGACTTACAAATACAGAGAACAAACGGGTGGCCGCCAGAGGTCAGGGAGATGGGAGGATGGGCGAAATCGGGAATTAGGAGGTACAAACGTCCAGTTGTAAAATAAATAAGTCACAGGGATGAAAAGTGCAGCATAGGGAATAGAGTCAATACTATTGTGATCACTGTGCACGATGACAGATGGTAACGATACTTAATGTGCTGAGCACTCCGTAACGTACATATTTGTTGAATCACTGTTGTGCCCCCGAAACTAATATTTTATGTCAACTCTACTTCAATTTAAAACTTAAAATTATTAAATGGCTTTGAATTTATATCACTACAGGCAGCCCCCAACCTGAGAAGCAATTGGGTAATAACGGTTGGTTCTCTAATCTGTTGTTCAGAGCTTAGAATTCTTTTTTTCCATAGAAACGTCATAGATGACTGAGCTCACAGATCAGACACGAAGAGCTGACTTACCTCCACGGTGTCTGCGAAGCGTAGGACTTGTGGGTCTGCCTCAAACTCAACTAACCACTCTTCACCGTGTTCTTCTGATGGGAAGACTTATATCAAGTTCCGACTCACAATGACAGGCATAGATAGTCCAGCCCCCCCCCCCCCCCCATCTACCTCCCTGCTCTTGTTTTGAAATTCTCAGCAAAAAACACCAGGACCTTCCTAATGGAATGAATGGAGAATTCGGGTCTCTTGTCTCCAAACCCTTTCCAGAAGTTATCCCTTCAAGATCTGCATAAAAGGTGATGCTTGGGTCAGTCATTCTTGAGGTCTCTGAATTAGGAGAGCGGAGTATTACCCGCCACCCCCCCCCCAAAAAAAAAACCCTGTAGATTCAGACCTCCTCTACTTGATGGGTCATAAGATGTTAAGGCAGATAGTATGACTGAGAGAGCACTGAATTGTGGGTCAACAAACCTGACTTCGAATCTTGACCTTGACCATTACCTATGTGACCTTGAACGAATGTCTTGACATTGCCTGGGCCTTAGTTTTCTTTTACTTAAAAAATATTAAATAAATAGCACATCCAATTTTTGAAAAGACAGTTTTTAGCTTTCAAGAGAATGTCAATGGAATCTGGCGCCACCAACTAATTAAGAGCTGGACAAAATGATATTCTTCTAGAAAATTTTTCTTCTAAAAAATTTTTTTTTAATGTTTATTTATTTTCGAGAGGCGGGGAGAAGCAGAGAGAGAGGGAGACAGAGTCCGAAGCAGGCTCCAGGCTCTGAGCCGTCAGCACAGAGCCCCACGCGGGTCTCGAACCCACGAACCGTGAGATCATGACCTGAGCCACCGGCCACCCCAGCCCTGGCATTTAAATTCGAAGTCTGGTGGTTTTTAGTTAGAAAGTGCCTCATAACGATTTCCTCACCAACTGAGTATTGGGACCTCCAAGTCCTCTGGTATCATTCTCCTCCTCTATCCTAGTTAAATAAGCAGAAGGACAAATAAAAGCTTTATAGCCTTTCTACACGATTTCTTATTCTCTGAAAATCCTTCCTTTTGTGGTCATAAAACAGCTATCACTTCCAAATCCCCAACGTCCAAACGCGAGTTTTTACACTGACTGGACTAATTGGGTAATTTCTAGGTTTTTCCTTGGTGACTTGCACACTCTTTTCTCCCCCATCTCTTCAATCAACTCCCCCTTCTACTTCAATTCGCTGGGCGTATTCCTTGCTCCGAAGTGTGTTGAATCCAACACAGAGGTAGATATCGAAGATCAGCCTCATAACTTAGAATCATCTTTTTTTTTTCTTTCAGGAAAAGGACCGTTGAACTGTTTATCTTGTGTGTGGAGTTACCACCTAGCGGGAGGAATCTGCACCTCAGACTGTCTGGTGGGAGAATACAGAGTGAAAGAGGTACTGGGAGCTGGGCGTGATGTGCCCTGGCCATTTCTTTCTTCTTTTTTTTTTTTTTTAACGTTTATTGATTTTGAGAGAGAGAGACAGACCGACCAAGTGCGAGCAGGGAAGGGGCAGAGAGACAGGGAGACAAAGAATCCGAAGCAGGCTCCAGCCTCCGAGCTGTCAGCACACGGCCCGACACGGGGCTCGAACTCACGAACCGCGAGATCATGACCTGAGCTGACGTCGGCCGCTTAACTGACTGAGCCCCATTGCCCTAGCCATTTCTGCAGAGGCATGGGAGCCAGTTTCCGCGTGTATTCTGGGCAAAGTCAAAAAGTCCTAAAATTCCTACACTCGCTCTACTTTTTAAATCTTCTACCCATGCATCATGGAATAATGGTGCTACCTACCTGCAGCCTTAACTTCAATCAAAGGGACTGAGATGACCTGAGATAAATAAGGGGAAGTTAGGTAATGAGGACCTCAGATTTAACTCTACGTTCATTGCTTGTGACCTTGGAAGTTTCAGGTCCCCTTATATCAGAAATAAGTAGCTTCTCTCCTACCCCTCTGCTGTCTAACCTGAAATGCCTGAATAATGTCACAACTACAAAACTGCTGCTTTTCATTTCCTCCACCCCGCCACAGTGTAGTGAGAGAGAGAGATTTCAGGGCACCCAGGTGGCTCAGTCAGTTCAGTGTCCGACTTCGGCCTAGGTCATGATCTCACCATTGCCGAGTTCGAGCCTTGAGTCAGGTTCTGTGCTGACAGCTCAGAGCCTGGAGCCTGCTTTGGATTCTGTGTCTCCCTGTCTCTCTGTGTCTTCCTCTATCTCAAAAATAAATAATTTTTCAAAAAGAGAGAGAGAGAGATTTCATTTCCTTGCTTACAAATCATGGATATTCTGAGTTCACTAACTTCTTATATTTCCAAACGTTACAAATTAAGTAAATCTCGGGGCACCTGGCTGTCTCAGTCAGAGTCCCACTCTGGGTTTCAGCTCAAGTCATGATCTCATGGTGTGGGAGATCGAGCCCCGAGTCGGGCTCTGTGCTGATGGTGTGGAGCCTGCTTGGGATTCTCTCTCTCTCTCTGCACCTCCCTGCTTGTGTGCGTGCTCTCTCTCTCTCTCAAAATAAATGAATAAACTTAAAAACAAATGAAATTAGGTAAATCTCCCCCATGGTGAAATTAACAAGACTTGACATATTCACATACGAGCTCTCTTTTAATCCTTAAACTTTGAAGAAACTGGGGCTCCAAGAGACTGAATAATTTTCTAAAGATCACATAAATAGTAAGGAACAAAGCTGGGACGGAAGCCAGGACTTCGGACAGCTAATCCGTGATTTGATAAGATAATAACAGCTGAGAAAGCGCCTTATCAGCACCGGAAATGGCCAAAGTGCTCAACAAAGGCAATTTCCATTCCTTCTGTCCCACAGCACACAAGGAAAATAGAAAGATATCTTCCCTCATCTACATTTTCAGCACCAGCAAAGAAGCAACCTGTCAGGAGGGAAGCCACTTTCTCCTTATCTCTTGGTTCTTCTCATGGAGATTTAACTATTTCAGCTAAAGAGTCACAAATGATATTCGGGGGCAGGGCCAAAAGAATCTAGTAACCATGGAGGCCAGGTAGCTGAATGTGTATGAGTGAAGGGTGTTGGGTCAAAGGAAACCCCAGCGCAAGCTTGACGAAAAGTGGAATTTGACGTGTCACCTGTCTTGGTGACATCAGAGCAAGCGCTGGGGTCGTATCAGCTAGGAGAGCCCAAAAAGGGAGCCACTGCCCCCTCAGCGGTCTGTGATGTTGCCACGTGGTTGTGATGACCTTGTTGACCGTCTAGTGCCTCTTTTTTTGAGAGAGAGAGCGCATGTGTGTGCATGCGTGTGTGCGAGCAGAAAAGGGGCAGAGCGAGAAGGAGAGACAGCATCTCAAGCAGGGTCCGCACAGCCAGTGCAGGGCCCAGTGCGGGGCTCAATCTCACCACCGTGAGATCATGACCTTGAGATCGCAACCTGCGCCAAAATCAAGAGGGGGACGTTCAACCGACTGAGCCACCCAGGTGCCCCTGACAGTCTAGTTCTTAAAGAGAAATTAGGAACTGACTTACAAGTGGAATATCTTCATTTTGAACGTGGGCAAGGAACTGAAAAAAATTTTTTTAACTGTGAAGGTCAATTTGGATGAGCCAGACAAAACGTGTCCTTGACCAGGTACAGCACATGAGCCACCAGTGTGCAACTTGAGCTGTTCTAGAAGCCTGTTCTCCCACTGTTGTGGCCAGCAGATCTCAGATGGAAAGACCCAGCAGCGATTTCCTCCACGTGCAGTCGGTTCTGTCTTCCACCCTGAACAGCTAAAATGGACCCAGAGCAAAGCTATCTGGCTCCTGTCCCCCACGTGCCTCCATCTGTCAATGGAGGCCAGATAGAACTCCCACCTGGAAACTCCAGTAGCTTGTCAATGCCTCCACACTCAGAAAGAATCTCCCAATTGTTCTTAACAGGGGGAGAAGTTTAACTGTGAAAAATGCCACGAAAGCTGCGTGGAATGCAAGGGACCCGGCACCAAGAACTGCACTGTGTGCCCCGCCGACCTGGTGCTGCTTCTGGACGACAGTCGTTGTCTACACTGCTGCAATACTTCTGACCCCTCCGATGCCCAGGAGTGCTGTGACTGCCGGGACACCACAGGTGAGGGGAGAGGAAGAGCAGCCTGCAGAGGAAGGGCCTGTCCACCAGAAGCAGATGGGAACAGAGGGGAGAGGAGGACGGAAAGTTCCGGAGAATCAACAGAGCTCCCTTTTATTGAGTGCCTGCTGTGTGCTTAGTGTACCTAGAACTTTCTGTCCATCAACTCATATAAACAGGTTTTTTTTTTTTTTTTTAAGTAATCTCTACACCCAACGTGGAGCTCAAACTCACAACCCTGAGATCAAGAGTCACATGCTCCACCCACTGAACCAGCCAGGCGCCCCTCTGCGTAGATTTATCAATCCCCTTTTGCAGATGAGGAAGGAGACCAAAGCTCAAACGGTTTGATCAGCATGCTCAAGTCCATAGCAACGTTAAGGGTTCGTCTGGAATTAGAATATAGATTCCTTGGACGGCAAAGCCTGCGTTCTTTAAAAAAAAAAATTTTTTTTTGAGTTTATTTATTTATTTGGGGAAACAGAGCACATGCAGGAGAGGGGCCGAGAGAGGGGGAGAGAATCCCAAGCAGGCTCCAGGCTCCAAGCTGTCAGAGCAGAGCCCGATGCAGCGTTCAGTCTCATGAACCATGAGATCGTGACCTGAGGCAAAATCAAGAACCAGACGTTCGACGGACTGAATCACCCAGGTGACCCTGCAAAGCCTGTCTTCTTTCCACTACTATGCTGCCTCTGAGATGAGAGTTCAAGTCAGTCTGGAATCTCACCTCTTCTTTTTTTTTTCCTTTCTTTCTTTCTTTCTTTTTTTTTTTTCTAGAACCTTATCTTTATAATTTTTTTTTCTTCTTTCTTATTCTTCCCTCCCAGGGAAAAGGAAAGGAGTCAACTCTCAAAGAAGCTAATGACAATATTATTTTTAATCATTCTATGGAAGTTAGCCAACATCTTGGGCTCCCCTTAGAGACTTAAGGCATTTTAGACATGAACTTTCATCAAAGGCTAAAAAGAAACAAAACCGCTTTTACCAATTCCCAGGCCCCCAACTGGCTTCTACCCCCAACCCCATCCATATGGGTACTTGGTCTTCACTGACCACAAACTTAGATCCCAAATGGAGTAATCCCTAAACACACACACACACACACACACACACACACACAAATATATATGATATATATTCTTAAAATATATTCTCTAGTCCAGAAGCAGATCATTTCCTTGGGGTTCAGATGTATCACTGTCTGACAAAGAGACATCATATTTATGTGAGCCTGTCCATGTATAAGTGAAGTAAATCCCAGACCCATAACTGCTACTAGCTATTTTTTTATTGTTCATTAGCCTTTGCAATTCAATTCTAAACATCTTTCCAAAAACCAGCCATTCCCTTCTTTTAGCTTTCCTACCCCCACAAACGGCTGATTTCCCTATCTCCTCAGCCATATCCATCTTCAGGGTCTGATTGCCCAATATCCAGGCTATGTCAGCTAAGAATAGTAACCCTCATTATATCGATGGCTTTAAATGAAACCAGAAGTGTGTACATGTTGGGTGCAGAGTTTCTCCAAGCCTGTTCCAACTGAGAACTATTTAGTCAGCTTTCCTGGGCCTTCTGTGACACCTGAAGATCCACATGGGACAAACCGGAACAGTCTATATACTCTTGATTATCTGCTCATTTCTTCCTGAGACTCTCTGCTCCTTCCACGAAACCAGATCACAGAGGGTGACCCTAACTCTGCAGACCTAAGCCTAGAGAACAGCGAGAAGACATGATTGCATATGGCGCCCTAGTAATTGAAACGATCTTGAAACATCTTTTATTGATTCTCCTGCTTTGGGCAGTATTTACCTCCAAACACCACACATAGACAGTTTACCCATCCCTCTGGTGCTTTAATATTTCCTCCAGAGAAAAATTCTGTGCTGATATTGTTAATGACGGAAGCAACTGTGATAGTGCTATTGTTTCAGAAGAGGACACTCTGCTTGATGGGCAAAACTCCCATGAGGATGAAAATTTGAATAAAATCGGAAATTTGTTTATTACTAGCACAAAGAGAGGGGAGATACATAGTGGTGGTGAATCCGACCTAATTAGCTAGTATGTAATAAGCAAAAATCATTGCCCCCAAAATAACTAGGGGCAGAATTGCATCCATTAAGCTAGTGTATATAATGTATCTAGAATCTCATAAAAGAACCCTGGGGGCAGACCCACGTGTTTCAAAAACCATTTATGGAAAACTCAGTGTCACGTCAACTCGTACATCCAACAGAGCCTGCTAGTTTTGTCCCCGGTTCTCACACTCTCTTTCACGTTCCCATTTGGCAGGTTAAGGAATAGGGAAAGGGGCGCCTGGCTGGCTTAGTCAGTAGAGCAAGTGACTCTTCATCTCAGGATTGTGAGTTCAAGCCCCACACTGGGCGTATTAAAAAAAAAAAAAAAGTCAATGGTTTTATAAGTAATCTTTTCTACCTTTGAACGTTGGACCAGGTTGAAGGGTAGCTGGGGAGAGGAATCAGTCTTAGAGAAAGTCAGAGTTGAAACAAAAAATGGAGCATTTAGCAGTAACTGAAGCATGGCCCCAGATGAAATCTTTTCCGTAAGAGGGAACTAGAAAACTCAATTGTTACGGTTGAATACTTAGTGACTGACACATGAGGTATGAGGATGAGGGGACTCTTTCATTCTCACACTGACCTTCATCCTCGAAGGGTTTGTTGGTATCATCAGACGTAGACTCGGACCCTCAGGGGGGACACAGTGCGATTCTGTAGAGCGGTATGCCCTCTAGGAAAATCAGAGACAGCGATTCTGCCATTTTAGATTTCAAAGACAGAGCAAAGCTTTTTACCCCAGAAACTAATTTTCCTTATTCCATTTCTCCTCTCCCCTCCTTCCCCTCTCTCCTCTCTCCTCTTCCTTTGAGGTCTTCTTCCCACAGACGAGTGTATCCTTCAAGCAAGTGAAATTGGGCCTGCAGGCGAGCGGACCAAGACAGCCCTGTTCATCACCTCCTCCATTATGCTGGTGCTTCTGCTCGGGGCGGCGGTGATTGTCTGGAAGAAATCACGGGGCCGAGCCCAGCCAGTAGCAAAAGCCGGCTATGAGAAGCTGGCCGACCCTGGCAAGTCATATGTTTCCTATAAGAGCAGCCATCTTGAAAGCACCAGCTTTGAAGAAGATCAGGTCATTGAGTACAGGGACCAGGACTATGATGAGGAGGAGGATGATGACATCGTCTACATGGGCCAAGATGGCACCATCTACCGGAAATTTAAGTATGGGCTGCTGGATGATGATGAGGATGAGCTGGAATACGACGATGAGAGTTACTCCTTTCAGTAGACAGAGCCCTCCCCCGCCTTCGACCCGCCCCATCCTGTCCCAGGCATTACAGTTTTGGGGTTTTAGTCCCACACACCAGGCTGATGTGCGGGTGTTTGTGTCCTCTTAACCCTGAGTCCAGCTAGAGCTAGTAAGAAATGCTGAATGATTGGTTCTTCTTTGGGGTGACTACATTCAATCGACCGTAACTGGGGAACAAGGATAAAATTCAGAGGGATTTTCCTCAAAATAATATGTCAAAATACAGAAGTGAAAAAAAAAAAGTGAGATTTGTACAAACTGTTTCATGGGATTGAAAAAAAAAAAGCGGTGGGCCTATAGGAATTCTGTTTCTCAGCGATATTGCGGGGATATTTGCTGCCTTCTGGAATTCTGATATTTCTGTAAATGATTTTGGGGGGACAGGGAGAGGAAAGAGATTCTTGTTTGTCTTCGGGGATTCTTCTCCCCTGTGAGCTATCTGTAGGCAGAGGTTGGCTCTGTAAGGGCCAGCTAAAGAGGGCTCACCACCTCATGCCACTTATCACCCCGTTCCTCCCCAAAGAAAGAGTTGGAATGGATTCTAACATGGAAAAATCCCAACGTCCTGCTCACCAGCGTAACAACCCAGTTGCCCACCAGCCTTCCAAAGCTCTCTACCTCTGGGATCTGTTTTTAGACGTCCTAGGCTTCCCTTGGTCCACTCTCCTGTCACGTACACGCTTGGATTTGTGCACGAGGCACAGTTTTCTACAAATAGCAATCCAGAGGGAAGGGCTCTTACTGCGTGAAATTACATAGGCCGGGTTTTGCGGATTTCCTTGTCAAAGCAGAAATTACAGGCAATGTTAGGAGGGGATCGCAAGAAAATGACGTTTTCGGATGATAATGCTACTCAGAAAAAAATTTATTGCACACCTACTATGCGCTAGGTACCGAGCTAAATAATGCCTTTCAGAAAAAAATCACCCCACTTAATACCATGACTTCATGAGGTTGGTACCATTATTGTTCTGTTTTTATAGGGAACCTCAGACTTCCTGAGAGGTTAGGTAACTAGCCCAAGGTCACAGAAAGCTAAGCAAGATTCCTGGAAAAAGAATGACCCTAAAAGGCATATTCTTAATAACTATGCTAGACTGGCATAAAATAAAAAGGAACCTAAATATAGTAAAAGCATGTATATTATTTTATGATACGGCAACTCTATTTATTACCTTTACTAAATCCATGCATTTTTCTTGTCTTTTAATGTAACGAATCACGGATACGGGAAATCTCTGTGAAGAAGTCTTCATTGTACTGAAGGCCTCAGTGTTGCTTTAAGGGAATATGCTCTTAAAACAAAGGTTGGCAAACTTACTCTGGAAAGGGCCAGATAGTAAATACTTTAGGCTTTGCAGGACAATCAACTCGGCCACATGGAACAAATGGGTGGGCTATGTTCCAATTAAACTTTATTTATGGACACTGAAATTCAAGGGAATTTTCATGTATCATGAAATTTTATTCTTCTTTTGATTTTTTTTTTCCTTCCATCACTTAAAAACGTAAAACCGTTCTTAGCTCAGACTGGCCACCAGAGTGCAGTTTGCCGACCTCGTCTTAAAAATCTATTTTTAAGAGACCATGTGTATTAAACACACAGGATATGCCTCCACCATTTTTGACGATTTAAAATCATCTCTTCAAGATTTATTTGAAGCCCTGTTAGTTCCCTTTTCAATTCTTAGAGATTAAAAATAGATGTAAGATAGCCATCATCATCAATGGAATCATTTCTTATCCCTCTGCTGTGTAATTATGGAGTGTAGCCTATGCAAATGAGTAACGTTGTCGATTCTGTGTTTTTCGTCTTCCCTGGTAATCCAAAAGCCCTGACAGAATGAGTTGGACACGTCCTCGTGTAACCTGGAAATAGTTTTCCAAGAAAAATCTGTGTTTATGGTACACAGTTAACGACTAAATGAGGTTCGAAATAACCCTGAATACAAAGAAAAACTGTATTGTTACCTTATGTGAGCCCGAAAAAAAGGCTTGTGCTGTGCGTTGGTGCAGTTTGACGTGTTTCCTTTGTTCTTGATCATGCCACATTATCCTCAGGCTTCTTTTGAATACTATGCTAACAACTGTCTAAATAGATAAATAATGTGGTTGGAAAACAAAGTCCCTTTTTGGTTTTCTGTTTGCAAATAACTTGGAAATATTAAGAGGATCCCTTATAGACTGGAAATGCACTAAGAGGCTGAGCAAGGGCTTGGAAAGTTCCAGTTCGTAGAAAGTCATTTTAAAACTGGAAACAAACTTAAATCAAGACCAGACAATGCTATGGGCAATGGCTTGTTAACAGCCTATTTCTGGGCACTTTTTGTGTGATTGGTATTACGCTTTACCAAGTAAGAGACACAAAACAATGCTGCTTGTTAAGAGTGTTTCTTTTTCTCCTTTTTATCTTTCTACCTCCAATGACCGAAGCTAGTCAGAGCAGTTTTGAAGCTTCTTCCTAAAGATCAATCTGTCAGCCCCACCCTCACTGTTTCAGTTAGGCCCCCAGGCTCTCTCATCGGGGCCTTCCCTACTTCCTCTTGAATTTTGCTGAACTTCAGTCTTTCTTTCTCCCAATTTACCCTCCATCCCTCTATCAGAGATCCACCAGATCTTAGGTCCACCGGACCATCGCATTCAGGGATCCCCATCACCCACATGGACTGTGACATTCAAAACTCTGCAAGATAGAGCCAATGCCTCTGTCACCCCCTAGTTCCTGCCCCTCCTTATTTCCCAGGTACTCCATACTTCTTGTTTTAAGCTTATTTATTTTTGAAAGAGAAAGCACACACATGTTCGTGTGCAGGGGAGGAGTAGAGAGGGAGAGTGAATCCTAAGCAGGCTCCCCGCTGTCAACACAGAGCCCAACATGGGACTTGATCCCATGAACCGTGAGATCGTGATCGGAGCCGAAACCAAGAGTCAGACTCTTAACCGACTGAGCCAGGTGCCCCAGATTCTCTTCTTCTCACTTCTCTGGGATAACATCCTCTCATCTCACGTTCTTGGGCACACACAGTTCATGCCTTGGAATGTTCTTCCCTCACCTTGACCAATTGGAAGATTTCCGACAATCTTTTAAAATCATGTTCACGTCACTTATAACCTCTCCTGGAATGTCTTGAGGATGAATCACTTTCTCACCTCTCTTCTACCTAGGTACTCTGTGCATATAGTTTTCCACATCACATTGTGATGTTACCGTTTGATTGTACATCTGTATTTACTAAAAGAGGGGGCAGCTGCTTGATTCCTTGAAGTGGCTACTATTTCCTTTCCAGAACCTAGCACAGTGCCCAGAATGTGACGAACAGTCAAGAACTCTTGGTGGAATTGAACTTTAAGAAGATAGGACTTGCATACACGAAACAACCGGACAGTGAGAACAGTCCTGGAGTGCAGTGTTAAGTGGAAAGGAGGAGGAGAACTATTGTCCATTAAGCATGAGAAAGACCAGATAACTCAAATTAGAGCCTGCTGGGGACGGTTTCATGGGGGGATTTGTGTGTGGACCTGATTTGAAAAAGAAAAGGGGATGTAGAAGATATTCCTCAAAATAGTCACTGGAATCAGTAAGTTGTTGATCTGACTTTCATGATAATAGTAACAATATTAACCCACCAAGTATGTATTGAGCATTAACCATGTGCCAGGCACTGTTCTAGATACAGCACAGACCTGTTCTCTCTACAGAATATATCTGTATCTGGAAAATACCAGCAAATGAAACGAATCAGATCTTGAGTCTTAAGGAACTTGCAATCTAGTTGGGGAGAAAAACATAAATCATAACACTACAACTACGACTTTTGATGCCTTCTATGTGCCAGGCACGGTCGGTCATAGGCACTTTTCTCCTGTAATTCTATTTCATCCTTATGACACAAATGCTATAGAGCAGTAATAGGATTCCTCTTTACGAATGGATACTCAGGGTGCTCTCAGAGTGTTTTTGAGTGGTCCACCTGGGATTTGAATCTAGGACCTTCTAGTCCATATTCTTTCTGCTGTACCACTCTGCTCCTGCCTGAAGAATGAACCTCGCCTCTGTCCAAAATCCCTGGATCTCTCTCATTTGGCAATTAGTTTTAGCTGAATGGAATTTGCCATAATGACGAACCACCAGAAGGTGATGCCAGTGAAACATGGATGAAAGCCTGCAGTTAAGGTGCATCATCCCACCTAGAGGCACGGTGTTGAGGGTCAAGGATGAAAGAAATTATTTTAGGTAATTGTGAACATTAACTGTATATATATATACACACACACACACACACACATGTATACACACACACACACACACACATTTCAACATATTAAAACCGAAGATGTGGGGCACCTGGGTGGCTCAGTTGGTTAAGCATCCAATTCTTGATTTCGGTTCAGTTTGTGATGATATGGTTTGTGAGATCAAGCCCCACACTGAGCTCTGCACTGACAGCACAGAGCCTACTTGGGATTCTGTCCCTCCCTCTCTCCTCTCTCTCTCTGTCCTTCCCTGGCTCACATACACATGTGCTCTCTCTCTCTCTCTAAATAAACAAACAAATAAAAAAAAAAAACCTCTGAAGATAAAGACATAGGTTCTTACTATATACATTTGACATTGGAATAGATGTTTCAAGATCTATTCAGAGTTAAGGTCTGCTTCACAGCTCATGGAAAAAAGAAACTGTACAATGTCCTACCCAAGCTTAGATGTCATCAACTAAAATAAATAGGAGTCTACATTTCATATCAAATGTAACAAGTGTAAACAGATTGTGTTTCAAAAAGAAACATAAGAATTTCGTCAATGCGTGCCTGGCATAGACTTTGAATCTAACTGATCACTACATAACAACATCTGATAAGGCATAACTGTGACCAAAATTTAAGGATGTGTTTGGGGGCTTCACATTTAAAGCCACCTACGCCTACCTCGCATCATTCTCAAAGTAGGCCAAAATATGCAAAAACAAAGAAAAAAAGTCATAAAGATGAAGCAAGGTAAGAGGGATGACGTCTGTTCTGTTTACTTCTATTGCCTTAGTGACTAATACATCCAATGGTACAAAGGTACGTATCTGTTGAGTGATTACAGGTATAAAAAATAATTGCAGTTGCCTACTGAGCTAAGGATATACGGCGGAACCAGGTCCCGTGGTCACACTTAGCTGTAAGGAAGGCTTGAAAGCAAATATCTGGTAAAGAGTAATGAGATTGATTACCTTGCTGGGTTTAGAAAAACCACGATTCACCTTCTGGGGCTTTGCCTTCCACGATACAAGTTTCCCGTTACCAAGGAAGAGGCCAGCAGGGCAGTAGGGCTGTTGTATCACCCGGTAAGAATGTCTCCCCATCTAACAAAAGCATCCATGGATAAGAGCTGATCCCCAGCTGCCAAGGGAAACGGAATAAGGCTAGTTAAACGATTCCATGAAGCCAACCCGTGTCTGCAAAGCAGAGAATTATAATGCAAGAACAGAACCAGATTGGAGTTGGGAAGATTACCATCTCTCTGTTACTGCCGCCCGTGAAGCAGGAACTACCCATGGCCTCAGGTACTGGTTGGTCTCCATCACTTGCCTCCGCCTTTTGCTGGGTCGGCTCCCTTCTCCCCGGAGGCCTCCCCTCAAAGTGCCAGACTGCATTCTCTTGGGGCCACGTCCAATAAGAAAAAGGCCCTACCTGACCCCGATTCAAGTCTCAAAAGAACTCTCTCACTGGTTCAGAAAAGGCATTTGCCAGTTTCTGTCAATATGGCCGTCATTGCCAATTTCAAGCTTCAAACGGGAGGTCACCTGAGGTGAAGCCGGGAAGAAACGTGAGGAGGCAAATCATCATAGTATTTCTACCGTACAGATGCATCAGAGACAAAAATGACCCCAAGAGCAGAGCTAACAGTAAAATATAAAACGACGAGGAAGTGATGAGTTTGGGGTATTGGTTACCTGTGTTTTTAACATAATTCTTTCATCGGAAGTTTTATGATTTAATTTTTAATAATTGCCGCGTCTAACAACTGACTAAGAAGGTTCCTGAACAGTGAACAACTGGCTTTGATGAGCCAGGATGAGCCAGCTTCAACACAACCACTCTTTTTTAGGTGGACTCTTTCCCTCTGTGATTTCTTTCTCTCACTAGCAAATCTCTTATCCAGAAATTCCTGCCTGTTCTTCTATTGGTTCCCCAACGCCAATGTTATCAGAAAGCAACAAAATAATTACTTGTTTGCTCATTTCCACCAGCAATCAAAGAAAAACAAATTTAGTGAATAATAATGTTTTAGCAAAGACTTTTTTTTTTAATGTCTATTTGCTTTTGAGAGAGAGAGAGAGAGAGAGAGAGGGAGAGAGAGAGAGAGAGAGAGAGAGAGAGAGAGAGTATGTGAGCAGGCAAGGGGCACAGAGAGGAAGACACAGAATCCGAAACAGGCTCCAGGCTCTGAGCTGTCAGCACAGAGCCTGTCGTGGGGCTCGAACTCACAAACCGTGAGATCATGACCTGGGCCCAATTTGGACACTTAACCAACTGGGCCACCCAGGCGCCCCTGTTTTAGCAAAGACTTTTAATCACACAATTCCAGACTTCCGTCCACTGCTACCTGTGGTGATGTGAACAATTTCATGTATTACTTGGTACAGAGTAAGCCAATGTATTCATTACTACTACTGCATAACAAGCTACTACAGGTATAGCAGCTTAAAATAATATGCATTTATTATTTCACAGTTTTATAAGCCAGAAGTCTAGGTGGGCTTGACTGGGCTTCTCTGCTTAGGGTCTCACAAGGGCAAAATCCAGATACAGGCCTCTTACCTGGAGGCTCTGGAGAAAAAATCATCTTGCGAGGTATTCAGTTTCTGGCAGCTATCGGATCGAGGTCCCACTTAACTTTTCTGGCTGTTGACCAGGGATCGCTCTCAGCTCCTGGAGGCCACTCTGGTCTTAGGCACGGCACGCAGCCCCCTTGCCAAGCCAACATCCACCCCGCTTTGAATCCCTCTTGCTACCAGCTGGAGAAAAGTCTGCTTTTAAAAAGGTTAAGCTCGGGGCGCCTGGGTGGCGCAGTCGGTTAAGCGTCCGACTTCAGCCAGGTCACGATCTCGCGGTCCGGGAGTTGGAGCCCCGCGTCGGGCTCTGGGCTGATGGCTCGGAGCCTGGAGCCTGTTTCCGATCCTGTGTCTCCCTCTCTCTCTGACCCTCCCCCGTTCATGCTCTGTCTCTCTCTGTCCCAAAAATAAATAAAAAACGTTGAAAAAAAAATTAAAAAAAATAAAATAAAATAAAAAGGTTAAGCTCAGATGGAGAATCTCCCTTTGGCTACAACATAGCATAATCATAGGCATGATGACCCATCATATTCACAGTCCTGGAGATCAAAGTGGGAAATCTTGAGGGCCCACTTTAGGATTCGGCCCACCATAGCCAACAAGACTCTTTTGGAAATCAATTTCGCAACAAGCGTGCTGTGTCTTTTCAATATTTGTTCTGAGTTCAACACTCATTCCTTACTGGGAAATATGTAAACAGTACTAAGGCATTTACAAACGTTTCGCTTTTGTTTATAATTTAAAACTACTCTATAATACTCGAAAAGTAAGTTTATAAAGACTCTCCAAAATACGCTATGATAGTTACACATAATAATAAGCAAGATTTAAAAGTTTATATACACTTGCTACGGGGGGCGCCTGGGTAGCTCAGTCGGCCAGCATCCCACTCTTGATTTCGGTTCAGGTCATGATCTCACGGTTTGTGGTACCCAGCCCCGCATCTGCACAGATACGCCGGAGCCTGCTGGGGATTCTCTCCCTCCCTCTCTCAAAATAAATAAAAACCCAACAACTTATGTGGATTATGCAACTGAACCATAGAGAGCAAATAAACAACATTACCTGCCCCAAAATATTTCATATTAAGGTGAAAAAAGACCCAATTCTGTGTACATCTAACCAAAAACAAGGGAGAATGCATGCAATGCAATAATTCAGGAGGGAAAAAAAGCCAATAAAACCATTAGAATGCAGGGACGCCTGGCTGGCTCAGTCGGTGGAGGGCACGACTCTTGATCTCGGGGTCGTTGAGCTGGAGACCCTCATTGGGTGTAGACATTACTTAAAAAACAAAATGGTAATAAGCACTTTTCACATGAACTTGAACTCACAGGAGTATTTCAGCTACATGTGATAAAGGATATTAGTCCTGCCAACTAGGGCCCCTTGGAGTTCGTAGAGGCAAGACAGACACTGTATTTGGTGGACCCCACCTGCTCTTGCCACTTCATTTCCCCCTCGTGTTGTTTCTCAGGGAACCAACAAGCCTAAGTGGCAAAGTTGGACAAATGTCCAAAGACACTGGCTCCGTGCCAGCTCCACGAACTATGCGCTTGCTTCAGTTCTAATAATTACATCTCATTCTGTCCATTGATAAACTATTCCTAAGTATGAAGCTCTTGGTTTTGTTTTGCTCTTGGGGGGGGGGGGGGGTAATGCCCTGATTAGATTCACCATTTCTGTACGCATTTAAAAAAAAATTTTTTTTTAATGTTTTATTTATTCTTGAGAGAGAGACAGCATGAACCGGGGAGGAGCAGAGTAAGAGAGGGAGACACAGAATCTGAATCAGGCTTCGGGCTCTGAGTGGCCAGCACAGAGCCGGAGGCGGGGCTTGAACTCACGGACGGTGAGATCATGACCTGAGCCGAAATCGGATGCCCAACCGACTGAGCTACTCAGGCACCCCTCTTCACTCTTTTTTATGAAGAGGACTTGGCGTAACAGAAATACGCATTTTTGAGAGTTAAAGATTCCCAGGATAGGATTCCAGCTCTGGCCCTTTCCTGCGTGGAATCTTGGGCAAGTTACTGAAATTCTCACATTCCTCACTACGTATAGGGAATTTGAACTCCAGACTTCGCCAGGTTGCCGTGAGGAATGAATGACATTACATAAGCAATGGGCCTGGTACACAGACCCCATACTTCCCTCCCCAGTCCCTCCCACATCATTTTAGTAGCAGTGAAAACTTTTAGTAGTCTCCTTCCCATGAACCTGTATTTTGAAAGGATTTGTGAGGCCAGATTCCTTGAGGGAGAAAAGTAGACTTAACCTGCTGTATACACTTAATCTGGAAGCAAATACCCACCCACTCAGCACTTACTGACAAGACCTTCTCGGCAAGCAAATACTGTTGGATTCGTGGCTTTAAGTGTATCATTAAGCAGATTTTATTACTTGAGTTCTGAGAAGATAGGGAAACAGGAGATTGTTCCTTCAGAAATCCAGTGATGTGCTCCAAAGCCAGGAGGAAATAAAATCCATTCCTCACTGAAATGATAATAGTTTTACTTGAAGGGCCATACATTCAGTAGACACGTTGGCCAAATGCTTGACCTCTGATGAAAATCTGTTCAACTCTCCACACCTTTTCACGCTCTAAAATGTAACCATAGTCCCCTCCCCCCCCCACCTCCAGCAGAACAGTTTTTTGTTCTTGTTTTTAGTAATCTCTACACTCAACGTGGGGCTCAAGCTCATGACCCCAATGTCAAGAGTTGCATGCTCTCCGGACTGGGGCCAGTCTCAGAATAGTTTCACAGAAATCCTATTTACAGCTTTCCAAGAGAATTTGCAAGAGAATCCACACTTCTACAATAAAGCCCTCCTTTCTCCCCAGAGTTTGCCTACGAAGCCATGGGCAATCTTACCAATATGCTGAGAATATAGACAAGGAAGGGCAACGATCTAGTCTTTCCAGGTCACTTTTACCGAGAATCTGTGTAGAAAAACCTTTAGATCACAGGATTTGAAAGTGGGCTTCAAAGAGTCAGGAAGATAGGCCTGTCTGGACGGTAGAGCTGAGAACTCACCGAAAGTGTCCTCCTTTGCCTCTGTGGCCCTCAAATGTCTGTAAGTTGAGGACAGCCTTGCAGGCATCATGTTCCCCACTGAACGCCACCAGTCGACGCCCGGCAGCCAGGAGCAGTGGCCTGGACCTCAGACATCAGGGTGCAGATGCAGCCGGGCAAACACGACAGGCAGAGGCAGGAGAGCATAAAGTCAGGCAACCAGGTGGCAACTAAAAACCCACAGTCTGGGTGCCCTAAGATTGTCCAAAGGTGGTACAGTTGACCCTCGAACAATACGGGTACGAACCGCGTGGGTCCACCGACACGTGGATGTTTTTGATAAGCACAGAACGGTACTGTGAATGTATTTCCCTCATGATTTTCTCAATAAGATCTTCCTTTCTCTAGGTCACTTTATTGCAACGCACAAAGCATACAACATGCAAAATATGTGCTCCTCAACTGTTGATGTTGTTGGCAAGGCTTCCAGTCAACAGTAGGCTATTAGTAGTCAAGTTTTGGGGGAGCCAAAGGGCATGGGCGGATTTTTGATGGCATGAGGAATCGGTACCCCAGCTCCCATGTTGCTCAAGGTCAACCGTATGGAGTTTGGGTTCCAGACTTCAGGTCTCAGTCCGGCAAGCTTAAAAGGGTGGCTCGAGCTATGTTTTCAGTATTGATTTATTCCCGGGGCAAAGGAACACAGAAAGCAAATCAAATTGCTAACCAACAAGTGGCTGGGCAAAGAATCCTTGACAAAGGAGTCTTCAGCCTGACTTTGTGATACACACCGTTGGGCTGTAAGGGATCACGAGGGATCTTTATAACTGATGCTTCCAACAAGGTCTCTCTCTCAGCCTGGGACTGGAATTTTTATCCTCTGTGATCCCTTTGGCCAAACTCCACACTGAGTCCTTTACTGCCTTGGTAACTCCCTTTGCAGCACAGCTGTATAACATCTGGATAATTTCTCTGTCCTGTTTTTCCGTTGATTTTTACTTTTAAAGAGCTGTTTGCTGTTTGCCTGTCAAATCAATTTTGTCCCCTGTAGGTGGATTTCCGATGACCTCAAACAGGCTTGTCTCCTTACATTTGCCTGTGAGGTTTAAAGGAAATAATGCATGTCAAAGTCTTTTGTAAGCTATAAGGGGCTACACCAGTGTTATTATTTCTCTGTTCACCTGTATTGTCACTTACACTGTGGAAACTGGGAGAAATCAAGTAATACTCTCACGCCAACCATCTGGATGTGGTTTTTCAGAAAACTGGGCAGCTACATAATCCATGGGGCCCCGTGTAAAAGTCAAGAATTTCAAAATGGCGGGGCACCTGGGTGGCTCAGTCAGTTAAGTGTCTGAGTGCGGCTCCAGTCATGACCTCATGGTTTGTGAGTTTGAGCCCTGCGTGGGCTCTGTGCTGACAGCAGAATCCAAAGCAGGCCCTTGGATTCTGTGTCTCCCTCTCTCTCTTCCCCTCCCCGGCTCAGACTCTGTCTGTCTCTCTGTCTCAAAAATAAACAAGCATTAAAAAAAAAAAAAAATTAGAACAAATTTCAAAATGGTAGCAGCAGAGCCGCGGCTCTACACACGGGGCCCAAGCCCTGGTGAAACACTTCGCGAAGCCAACCACGGTTTCAGGATATTCAGAGAGATGGGAGACTTGCAAAATCCATCACCCCCAAGTGGGTCAAAGAAGTTGAACACAGAGGTGGTAGCTTTGGAGAAAAGGGAAGAAGAGCTCCTTAAGATCTACAAAACACGGAGATTTAAGGAAAACCCCAAGGAAGGAGGCTTGGTATAGAAGAAATTCCTTCCGGACATAAAACGCTTAATTGAAAGAGAGCTGCTCTTCGCATTCAGGACATCTTCATCCTCATCTTCGCCTGCGTGACATCGGCCAAGTCATCTGAGACAAACGTATGTGGCTGTGCCTTGTGTTCTGTAACCCGTAGACGGCACAACAACCGAAGTGTAAACTTTCACCGTGGCCGTTCTGAAAGGTGGCCCTTGGCCACACTACACACGCTGAGTGGGGCCTCGCCTGAGGGCGGGGTACACTCCTTCCCAGGCAAGGGTGGGGAGGGCTTTACTTTGTCCCAACTCAGCCTTCTTTTTTTTTTTTTTTTTCTTTTTTCCTTTTTCTCCTGGTTTCTACTCCCTCTGGGCTAAAAACAAAACCAAAACGGAGCCCACCCTGTCAACCTGTTAATTTCCTAGGCAACCGTTTGGAAGGCTTCGCCACCCTCCCAAAGGCAGGAGGGCAGGGCAAGGAAGGAAGGGCTGGGACCTCCCTCGGGGTCGTGACCTCAGAGCCAAGTTTACGTAGCTGAGGGACTGGCAGTGCTGGAAGGGAGGGCGGAGACCACACCGCATCCCTGGCTCTTTTTCTCCTACTGGCTTCTCAGCTTCCTGGAGCCAGCAAAGAGTGGAGAAATCTCTAAGAGTCCCCGCTTACACCATCTATTTCCTTTGTCGCTCATTTCCTGAAAACTTCTTTCAGGGGACACGGTGAAATAAACACCACAGGGTGTCCTCAAGAGCAAATTCGTCTTCCCCGAAATGCTGGCTGGTGGGGACCTTTGGCACGGCAGAAGCCTCCTGTGCTCTTTCTTCCACATTTAGAAGGTACGGGAACAAAGGAAGAGACATCATGCCCCTTTATTTCCTGCATCTGGGGGAGGCAAGGAGAGTCCATGATTCCTTCCCCAGAAACGCACTCAAACACCTATTTCCCAGAGACCCAAACTATACCAGGAGCCCCACGGAGGTGAAGATGAAGTCTAATAAAACTGGAACTTCTCTGGGAGGCTGCCTGCATGTTCCTCAGAGTCACGGACGTCGACGTATTCCATCGGTACCCCTAGCCCATAGCAGAGGGCTAACACACAGTCGTCCTCCCTAAGTATCTGGGGAGGGAATCTGCTCACAGAAAGCATTGTCTGCCGCTGACCAGAACTCGACTCGGCATTTAATCTAGGGAACAGTTGGCTGCGTCCTTAAAGTTGCCATGTTATCTTTGGCCAGAGGAACAGATGGCCACCTTACAACAGTAACCAGCACTGTTTTTCGGGTACTAAAAATCACTTTGCACGATCGATCCGTTTAGTCCTTATACTCATCAGGACACTGTTGTTATTCTTGTTTCAACGGATAAGACACGAAGCCACAGGCGGTTAAATAACTTGTCTATTTGCATAGATACTGTCTGAGAGGGCTTGCTTCCTCACTTTCCGGATTGCAGCTGCCAGATGCCTCCAGAACCAAAGACAAGGAGGGCAAATTAAAATGGGGACTTTCTCTTATTACAATCCACAATAAAACAAAACAAAATTTATACCAACACCTCTTTATAAAACTAAAGCAAAAGTCCGAGGAAACGATACTTACCCAAATTATGTTTTTCATCATACTCTGATTTTCTTTGACGCTGACCACAATACACTAATCTGATTTCACAATGTATACTTTGGAAAAACCTGAGCTAGATAGATAAATTTTTTTTAAACCCTGTATCTAGGACGCCTGGGTGGCTCAGTCGCTTAAGCGTCCGACTTTGGCTCAGGTCGTGATCTCCCCGTTCGAGTTTGAGCCCCACAACACGCTCTGAGCTCTCAGCACAGAGCCAGCTTCGGATCCTCTGTCTCCCTCTCTCTCTGCCCCTCCTTCTCTCTCTCTCTCTCTCTCAAAAATAAATAACCATTAAAACAAATAACAAACAAAACCTGTATTAGGTAAGAGCCTAGGTTAGCCCCAGACTTGCTGGATTTAGAGGGTTCTCTCTGTATTTTTTTTCCCTTCTGGAGCAATTCAAGTGCAATGCCTGCGGGGCACCCAAAGCCCCTGCTAGGTCGCTCAGATCCTGGGCTTCTGAAAGTCCGCCTCTGCCCATCTTCTGGGTCACTTCGCCGCTCCAGATGGCCATCTTAGGTACAGTCTCTATCAGATTTGGCTCCAGCCCTATCTGTGCATCTAGCCCAGGGGAAGTGCCCTTTGCACTCTCTCTTCACCCCCTCCCTTAAGTGCCACATTCTCTCCCTCTCTGGTCTGTTGTCAACACCCAGTCTTCCTCCAGCTTCTTACACCATCTTTACATTCCATCTCCCCACCTAGGAAACACAAGCTCTCTGCCTGAAGTATCTGGAAGGGTCCAGACACAGCACGCCGATGTCATCTCCAAAGGAGTCTTCCCTCCCTCGTGAACTTGACTCCTCTCCAGGTAGGAGGAAAGCGATGGACAGAACAGGTTTCACGTGGTCTCAGCGCGACCTGGATTTTCTAGGACGTAGGACTGGAAAGTGGGGGAGTTAGCATCATCTATTACAAAGATTTTACCCTTGATGGCCTCTTCCAAAAGCATCAGGAAGAGTTCCATACTCCCATGATTTTACACATGGGTGGGCTTCAGGTAAGTGGAGGGAATGGAAAGATAATGAGCAAAGGCTTAGAGTCTGGGATAAGCAGTTTAGGAGTTACGAGGGAACATGAGCTCGCTGGGGAGCGTCCACGTACGATAGAAGTCACGGAGAACAAAAGGTGGATGTCAATGAAACAACAGGTGGCCCAGCGAGCCTGCCAGAGGCTAAAGGCTCAGGTCTGGGCACTCTGCCCTGACCTTAGCTGGCCCTCCAGATCTGGTCTATGACCCACATCCTTGGTACCTCCCTATTCCTCCAGACTCAAGAGACCTTGTTCCTGTCCACAATGTGTCAATTTGATTAATGCTTATGTGTTTGTGAACTTTCTGCCTTTTTTGCTGGCTCTACTAAAAGTTGTTTGTTTTTTTTGTAATGTTTACCTATTTCTGAGAAAGAGAGAGAGAGAGAGAGAGAGAGAGAGCGCAAGGGGGAAGGGGCAGAGAGAGAGGGAGACAGAGGATCCAAAGCAGGCTCCGCACTGACAGCAGAGAGCCCAATATGAGGCTCGAACCCACAATCTGAGAGATCATGACCTGAGCCAAAGTCAGAGGCTTAACTGACTCTTGATTTCGGCTCAGGTCACGATCTCACAGTTACATGAGTTCAAGCCCCACATCAGGCTCCACACTGTGTGCAGCCTGCTCAAGATTCTCCCTCTCTCTCTCTCCCTCTGCCCTTCCCCAGCTCACACTGTCTCTCTCAAAATAGATAAACTTAAAAATACATAAATAAGTAGAAGTTTGGTCTCAGCTTTGCTAACTCTATCCTGTGCCTGAAACACTCTAGCCTGTATAGAAGCCTGTGGAAGGGTGAGCTGCCAGGTTCTGCAAAAGCTGCTAACGGGCAGACCTGGAGATGGTTCCTGCCCACCCCCCAGGACCCCCAGGGTCCCACGTACACTGTAAACTCCTTTCAGGCCAGGCAGCCAAGCCTGTCTGCCAAGATTGTTTCCCTCTTGAAACAGGCTGAGTTCCAACGCTCAGCTCTGAAACTTTCTTCCTACACAGTCTGAGTTGGACTGAGTTTATCTCTGACTTTCCGTTTCCTCATGAAACCACGAAGTGTGGTAACAATACCATCTAGCTAGATGGCTTAGCGTAAAGAACAATGAAATGATGGAAGCGAGAGCACATAGAAGCTCCTACTGCTACAACAGCTAACATTCATCACTGGCCAGTAGGTGGCCAGAATGTAACCACTCCCATCTTGAGTCTCTACAGTGAAACATAGGGATAAGAGCCCCTACTCTTCTTCTGAGTGTTCAACGTGCACCTAGTTACCTGGGTTTTACTCTGCAAATTGTGTTCTTACAAAAAACATGATACCCTCAATGTAGTTAAGCTGCGGCAATAACAAGTATTTCATATTATCCCTCCTTTGGCAAGACCGTAAAAAGGAATGAAGAAAACAAACGTTCACCACGGGCAGAGAACCCAAGGTAACACTTCCTTCTCCCTTCCCTAAAACTTCACGAGAAGCCCTCAAACTCATTCTATAGGCAACAGTAGAAAACAGGTCCGGCAGGTCAGGCTAAGGGCCAGGGAAAGTCCTACTTTTGAAATATGGCAGAAATCTCAGTTATTAGGTTTTGCTGGGCTCAGAAGAGATTTAAAGACAAAACAAAAAGCTTCATTTGACAGAAATTCTGTACTGGTTGGAGAGCCTTTAATAAACTTGAAATTCCAGCAAATTTGCAAGCAAAACACCACCCTGGGCGGCCAGAGAAAATGTTTTGAATTCTCAGAGGCCTAAAGGGACCCTGAGATGAACTTGGACTTGTGAGTGACTCATAGTTAGCAGCAGGTATTTGTTTACAGGGATCCAGGCAAAACTCACACCCGGGGAACCTTCTCAATGCCCCAGAGGGAGTGACTCTCCTAGGATTTATATCCACCTGCTTCCAGAAGGGCTTCCTGGTGCCTCCTCTTGCGTGCACAAAGTGAAATCGTTGACATGGAAAGAGAACCTGAGCCTTGAGAGAGGCTGGCAAGTGGGCTGACCCACCCAAGCACAGGTTTAAATATTCCCTAGCAATGGAGGTCTTTCATCAAATGTCTTCAGTAGAAGCCACAGATATAAAACAGAGAGGGGTGCTACCTTAAAGTAAGCAGGGTGGGGCAGGGCGGAGATCCCCTGGCTGGCCCAGCTCCGGGTGTTTCTCTACGAAGCTCTTAGGCTCTTCCAAGAACACTCTGAAAATCAGGTTTCTATAGGATGATCCCTGCTGGGATCAAACCTGAGGCCTGAGCTTCCTGCAAATCAAGGTAAAAAAGAAAAACACACGGGGCGCCTGGGTGGCTCAGGTCATGATCTCACGGTTTGTGGGTTCAAGCCCCGCATCGGGCTCTATGCTGACAGCTCAGAGCCTGGAGCCTGCTTCAGATTCTGTCTCCTCTCTCTGCCCCTCCCCACTTGTGCCCTGTCTCTCTCTCAAAAATAAATAAATGTAATAAAAAAAAAAAGAAAGAAAGAAAAACACTATGACTATAGACTTTTTTTCTTTAGATGAGAGTAGAGTCTTGTCCTTTTTTTCCCCCTTACTGTCCAGTATCAGACTCCCCCCTCGTTACATTTAAAGAATTTACTTCCCACTGTATGAGCCTTGGTGGCAAAGCGTCTGTCTCTCTACAGAAGCTGAAGTAGGTATTCAGTTTCCCAGCCCATCCCTTGCAGCTAACACATGGGCACATGACCAAAGCTCGGCCAATCGGCTATGAATCGTAGAAAGATTAGTTTCCGGGGCAACAGGGCCAGCTGAGTAGAGCAGGTGGTGGCACCGTCTTCAGGGAACCAGCTCTGCGTGCGACTTTGGCTCTGGTTCCGGCTGGGGCCCCCCGTTCTTACCCAGCTTCCAGCTGTCCCATCCAACCTCTGAATTATCCATCGTTCTGCCAATGAAGTTCATTCCCTGCTGAAGCCAGCCAGGTCCATTTCTGTTACTTGCGACCAGTCAGATTCCTAAGCGAAACGGTAACATCGGAGGCTGCAGCCGGCTGTGGGAAATACAGAAGATAACCCAGTGCAGTTACATGATAACTTGGATTTAACTTAAGGCAATGCAACTACAGGGACTCCCTGGACAAGAGCATGAGAGGGGACAGTAAGATTCTTTGATTTGCTTAGTCATCCTTGCCTGTTCAAACTCAACCGAGGCCTCTACTGTCCCAGAAGGAGGCCCTGGCCAAAATGCAAAGAGACATGAAAGGATTCAATTTTAGGTTTGAGCTTCAAAAAAAAAAAACAAAACAAAACAACCCCGAAGCTTTTGCAATTTAAAGATAAGCACTCATAGGTCGTTTTGACTTCTCTACCGGGCTTGCTGACAACCTAAGCGCTTCCTAAGAGGAGGCTTCACTCCAGACAGCAATCGGGAACACTCAAGACTGGCACCCACCCCTTGCCCCACACCCTTCCGCAGCCCTGCTCTCCCACTGGCTTGGGTAACCCAGGGAACTAGGCCTGGTTTAGAGCACTGATCGTGAGGAACTTGATTCAGACTAATCTCGTAGAGGCAGGCAATTTATAAATAGAAAATCCCTTCTTCACTCCCAATCCCAGGGCTCATGCCTGTTTCCACTAGAGAGAAAAAGAAGAGGAGGAGGAGCCAGAGGAAGAGGAGAGGAGAAGAGAAAGGGGAGGGGAAGGGAGAGGAGAGCAGGGAAGGAAGAGGCCATCTATTCTAAGCTTCACATCAGGGTTCCTCTAAGTCTGTTCAGGCTGCTATAACAAAACACCCCAGACTGAGTGGCTTCTAGAGGAAACTTAATTCTCGCAGTTCTGGAGACCAGAAGTCCAAGCCAGCCTGGTCAAGCTCTGGTGAGATGCTTCCCCTCGGCTGCAGGCTGCAGACTGCCGACTTCTCAGAGTACCCTCACATGACAGAAAGAGCAAAAGAAAGTTCTCCAGGGTAACCTTTTATAAGGGCAATCCCATTCAAGACAGCTCCGCTCCCCGCCCCACAGAGGTCCCACCTGCTGACACATTGGGTGTTAAGACGTTCCCACCCAGCGCTGGCATCTTGTGATCTACACCTCCAACTGAAATTGTAAACCTCTAAGTTCCCCTGGACACTCCGGGTTTGAACATGTGAATACCACTTTAAGTTCATGCTCAACCCCCACCAAAGCTGGGGGGGGGGGAGTGATATTTATTATCCTGATTTTGGTTTTGATTTCACAGGTGTGCATCCATATATCAAAACTCGCCAAGTCGCACAACTTAAATATGTGCAGCTTATGTCAATTGTACCCTAATAAAGCTATAATAAACTCTTTATCGAAATATAATTACCACACGGGCATACAACGTACCGATTCAACACCTCCTTACGAGTGCTCACCACGATAACTGGAGTCACCATCTGTCATCCCTCGTTACTACCTTAATTATATTCCCTGTGCTGTACTTTTCTTCCCCGTGACTTATCTTACAACTGAAAGTTTGCACCTCTTAAATCCCCTTTATCTATTCTTCCCATCCCCCCGCCTACCTCCCCTCCACCCAATTTTTGTAGAACCTTATTTTACCGTTTTTAATGCTCATTTCTTTTTTTTTTTTAATTTTTTTTTTCAACGTTTATTTATTTTTGGGACAGAGAGAGATAGAGCATGAGCGGGGGAGGGGCAGAGAGAGAGGGAGACACAGAATCGGAAACAGGCTCCAGGCTCTGAGCCATCCGCCCAGAGCCCGACGCGGGGCTCGAACTCACGGACTGCGAGATCGTGACCTGGCTGAAGTCGGACGCTTAACCGACTGCGCCACCCAGGCGCCCCTTAACGCTCATTTCTTTTTTTTTTTTTTTAATTTTTTTTTCAACGTTTATTTATTTTTGGGACAGACAGAGACAGAGCATGAACGGGGGAGGGGCAGAGAGAGAGGGAGACACAGAATCGGAAACACGCTCCAGGCTCTGAGCCATCAGCCCAGAGCCCGACGCGGGGCTCGAACTCACGGACCGCGAGATCGTGACCTGGCTGAAGTCGGACGCCTAACCGACTGCGCCACCCAGGCGCCCCTAACTCTCATTTTTTTACACACATTAAAGTCGTTTCCAACTCGGATAAATCCCTGGGTCTGTCATCTTTGTATGCTTCTGTAGTGGGTTTCTGCCAACCCTTGCTTAGGACGGCATCTCTTTACAGGGTCGATTTATTTCCCAGCTCGGTCTCTGAAGGTCAGATTGGATCTCCTCTATCAGCCTCGTGACCATTTTCCAAGTCAGGGAGGAACAGGAAAAGGCGAGCACTTTTACCAGGAAAGCAACACGGTCCTCGTAACTTCTAAGTACATGTCCCGCTTCTGTCTCCCTGATCGCAACTGTCACAGAGGAGCCTCAACGACGAACATTTAGACCCCCGTCGTTGAGCGCGCTGGAGGCAGTCCTGCAAGAACCCCTGCGCGGCCCTGCATACACTAGACACAGGCGAGAGTTCCAAGGGACTGCTAGTCATGGAGACCGCAGGACCCCGTTCTGCAGCGGGAGTTACGGAAGGGAACTCACACCCACTTACACTCCCCCGGCTCTTGTGACTCTAAAACATAACGGGGACCCTCACCCTCAGAAAGTAGGCTTTTGAGGACGGACACCGTGCGAACAGAAGGCTCTCGAAAGAAGCCCGTGACGGTGCCGCGGGCACACACGGCAGCCCGTGAAGGCAAGGCGGTGGGCTCTAGAAGTACCCTTGCACGCCAGCCCCTCCCTCCAGATGCCGCCCGCGACCGCTATGCAGGCCTCCAACCCACCGGCAAGCAGCCGGCAAGGGAGGGACTCAGATACACACAAGGCAAAAGGTGCAAAGAAACATCACCTGGTTCAGATTTATTTCAAGGCCTGAAACCATTCAGATTAATAAAAAATGGTATTACTGCAATTTCTCATCATACATACGCCACGTAAAACTTTAAGAAGTGTAGACACTATTAACTCCTGCACCTCACGATATACAATTTTCAAACTGCAAGGTGACAACAGCAAAGACTTTCCACACACTTAGTGAGGACATGATTAGCAGCAGGCTATACAAATACAAATCCGTTTTTACACTTTCCATGTCTGTTTTTACCTTTGCTTTGGAAAGCCACTAATAATCGAGGCTTCTTTCAAGCACAGGCTCCCTAACATCAAATCACATTTCCTAAGTATTTTCATAAAGGAAGTAAGACACACACTACATTGTCCGCCATAAATTCATACACCAAACAGAAAAACACAATCCAACTAAATTTGCCCATGCTTCCCCTTTCTCCAGATGTTTTAGGTATTTTTCTGCTTTATGTGTTTGTTAACATCAGTTCTCTATGCCGATTAGAGAAAATGCTCGATGGTGAGTTACTTTTAAAATTACCTTCTCTGTCTTCCTGCTCGCCTTCCCCACGCCAAATCTGGTGCTTAAGCGAACGAGAGCACAATGTACTGTTTCAGGGGGGGCCAAACAAGCTGTCGTCTCAATTTCCTAAATACCCAAAGACTTCAATTTTCTGCCAATATAAACAGTGTCCCAAGTAGCCAAATACTGCTTCTTAGTTAGGAGGAAGAAAAAATGCATAGCGTGAGGATTATTTAACTAAAGCTTTATTACGTATGCCTTTTCCCCAAGCTACAAGCACTGTTTAGCGTTAAATTACATTGTGCGTACACAGCTACGACAGTTTACATTTGCTCAGGAATATATAATTACATTAAAAATAAATAACTGTTTCATAATTTAATTGGCTCTTAAAAGGCTTCTCTAGGGGGAAAACAAATGTTTGTGTTCTTCAAGAAACTGGTATATACAAATCATCCACTGTGTGCTCACCCTAAACATGAGGAAACCTAAGGATGAAGTTCTGGGCATTTTTTTCCCTGCAATGCAATACAGCTTTGCACTTAGTCACTGTTCACGGGGCGAAGGGATGGAATGATATAGGCGCCATCTTTTGTCCAAGCGTATAGCTGTAGAACATTCTAAATGGAATAGGGAAAACAAACAAACAAAAATAACCCTGACATTGACAACTGTTTCAAGGAGAACAGAACCCAAATCAAGAAAAACGTTGACCATCGACCCTAAAAAGGACAAATGTCATACCACACAGAAATGCAACATAGGGATTTAGAAAAACACTCACTTTACTGCTCTAGGAGACAGATGATAGGAAGAGGAAGTCTAGACCAATTGGAACTGAGTCAGCTGTCAACAAAAATGGAACACAGTACAATGATTTGACCTCATAAGAGGAACTGACTGACTACAGTGAAACCCCACATGTCTATTTGTAATCTATTGACATACCAGATATCAAAAATATAAAGTATGGATTTTCCCCCTTAGGCTTACAATAAACTCTCAAAGCTCTGGTGAATGCACTTATTTACAAGCCTTCCCTAGTTAGCAGCACATCCTACACAGATACATACATGCTACTTTTTACCATGAGAATTATAGTCCTCATCTCAAAACCAGTGACTTGCCTTTTTACCCATAATTATATACATTTCATCCCCATTATAAGACACTTAAGACCTGTCTAGTGGTACATTTTAAGTGACATAGCGCATAAAAAAGAAGCTTGATTTTTAAAATGGATCGTTTTAGTGCTATAGCATGATGCATTGAATGTGAACAGTTGAAGCATAACGTGGTAAGTACATTGTACTGTTTAATTCACAGCTGTAGGAAAATGTTTGATTTTTAAAATATAACAACTGAGGAGTTATGAGTAGTAAAATACTAGAACACAGTGAATGAATAAATAAGAGTAAGATGATTTTTCATCAGTGGCCATTCATTATTTTGCTTTTAGGAACCCGGAAGAAATTATCTTCTTTCAATTTCAAATGTTCTGGTAAATCTAGTCGTTTCTTGGCTTCCTCGATATCACCTTGAATTGCTGAAATAAGGGACTCTGTAGAGAGAACACAGCAGGCAGACGATGAGAAACTGCCGCTCTTCTCTACTCGTTCAGACTCTCCTGAAAGCTCACAGGCTGGCAGCGCCTTTAGCACAGGGGAGACGCCCAATAAACGTTTGTCCCGTCCCTTCTTCCGGACTGACGTAAACATCAGTGGTACCCAAAAGATGTCCCTCTTCTCCTGGCAATTTCTCGGAGAAAGGCATTAGCAACAAGTGTGTCGCAAGTACCAAATGGAAGGAAGATGCACGATCAAGCCTCTTCAGTATTTACATTTGTAAAAGACCCTCTCCAACAGAATCAAAGCAACCACACCACGCTGACATACTTGATGCTCTACGTTTCAAATATTGACTTAGTTTGTGACACTTCAAGCACCGCAAAGCATCTTTACTCACGACAGCATTCTCTCTTGTTCCTTGAACTACGAAAAGGAAATAGAGATTTCACTAACTTCATACTGTTGGGAGAGAAGCAGCCAGCCTACTGATACTGATAAGAAGCATCACATACTTGTGTGACCCTGGGCAAACTATTTAACCCTCCTCTGCCGATCTCCTCACCTGTGAAATGGGCAAAATAATTCCTCAGGTTACGGTGGGGGGAAGCGACTTGATTCATGTAAGGCACTTACAGTGCCTGGCACATACTAAATGCTCCAATACCGTCTCGCCTGCCGTGCTGTTACTACCAGAAGCATTAGAAGTGGCTGCGGTAATACCTAAGAAGACCCAAATGGAACTTTACCTAAAGAATCGAAGTTCTTCTCGGGTCTGAGGTAGCCAACGATGGCCACATTGAGGATTTCCCCATAGAAGTCCTCTTCGAAGGTGTGCATGATATGAGTTTCCTATAGTTAAGAAATATCAAAAAGATTACCATCAGATCACAGAATACCTGAAATTTGAAATACTACCTTCGCATTTACGGTGGGGGTCATTTAAATGAAACCATGAACGCTTGCTAAATTTTTAAAGACAGGTTAAAATCTAAGTGTACTTTTTCTCCCGAATGCTTCCATCAGTCCTGTTCCTGCTCCTGACCCTACATGTAAACATTGTATCTGAGTAAGGCAGGTGTTATACCACAAATATTGAGCACAATGCTAAGCAGTTCTGGCTCATCTCTACTGTTTTTACCAGCACTTAGTCCTGTGGTTTTCAACTGTGACACACTTCTATAAACTCTTCAAGGACGCTGAAATTTATACCAACTCTGTTTCTGCCATGCGCCTGAGCTGACCAAGACTCAGCCCTATCTCGCAGATTAAGCTGTTAAGTGGTAGGGGTACTGTGAACAGAGCAGAAGGGTATGCCCTTAAGGTAGTTTAAGAGGAAAGAAAAAAAAGCATCACCTCGCAATTTTATCAGAAAGCACCATTTGTGTAGTAAGCAGCTCTATCTTAGCAGGATGAGCAAGTAATTAAAAAGTGAATGAACTATATTAATTGTGGCAAGCTCCATTTTATAAAACATGCTCTTAAGTAATTCACTTAAAAAAATTTTTTTTAATATTTACTTATTTCTGAGAGAGAGAGCACAGAGCACGAGCAGGAGAGGGGCAGAGAGAGAGAGGGAGACACAGAACCCAAAGCAGGCTCCAGGGTCCGAGCTGTCAGCACAGAGCCGACAAAGGGCTCAGACTCACAAACCATGAGATCACGATCTGAACTGAAGTCGGACACTGAGCCACCCAGGTGTCCCATAAGTAATTCACTTTTATCTCCAGTGAGGATAAGTCCATGGGCAGCTATAAAAATTAATATTGCAATTTTGGCTTGAAACTCTACTTTTTATTTTCTACAGGACTTGAAAGACAAATGCACCAAAATTCGTAACTTCAGAATGTTAAAGGCAATCCTCGCGGTAACCGCACAGAAAATAGTTATGTCAAGTACACAAAAGGAAATAAGGTAATCAAAATTTGTCACTGCAAAAAAAAAAAAAAAAAAAAAAAAAAAATTAAAAAACAAAAGGCAGTAGTGGAAGAAATATCAAAAAGGCTGTAAGGCATTTAGAAAACAGCAAAATAGCAGAAGTCCCTCCTCAGCAGTCATTAGCTTACATGTAAATGGATTAAACTCTCCAAAGAAAAGGCAGAGATTAATAGAACGATTAAAAAGCACAATCCAATTATACCCCCCCCCCTTTTACAAGAGATCATTTTAAGAGATTCACTTTGGATCCAAAGACACGATACACTGAAAGGAGGACAAACTCTTCCATTCAAACAGTAACTAAACACTTGAAAATCCTTCAGTCCCGCTGCCAGAAAGCCTAGTCATTTGGACTATGCTGTGAGCACCACTGGGGAGTTCTACATGCATCTGCTACTGAATATTACCTTAAATCATTATCCCATTTCCAGTTACAGACCTAGATATAACTCTTACCATGGACTTTTTTGTATTTTTGTAGTACGGGTTCCATCCTATGCTCACCACCATCTTATGAACATCTCCACTTCCAACACTGGCCCAACCATAATAAATGCCAGTGGATACATCAGCTGGGAGATTGTCAACTACTTGTTCCGGAAAGTTGGCTAAAGAACAGAAACAAATATTACGAGGGTTAATAGCGTCATAGCAAATCTTTATAAAAATCGCAGGCAAGGAAGCATAGTCTAAATCATTAGGCTCACCAGAGTCCCAGGACCCTGCCCTGCCTATGCTTATCAATCCCACCCTCCTTCGATAGTCTGGCTCAGGTTTTTCTTTCTCATCTCCATGTGGATAGGTTAAGAACAATTAAGTGTATAAACATCTCCAAAAAAAACCACCTAACTCTTGAGGCAGAAGAAAACGGGTGCACGAACAGCTGGGGTTTTTAGACCTGGGCTTTCTTAAGGAGGTTCGGAATCTCTTGAAACGATTCTTATTCTCCAAATATGGGCGCCTACGTCCCAAGCTCAACAACCGGGGGTAACCGTGGTATGTGTTTTTCAGGATGAATTACACATGATCAGGTCCTGCCTACTGCAACGAATGCAGACAGACCAGAAAGGAGATCTGATTCTCATCCAATTACTAGCAAGACACTTAAAGAGAACAAAAAACCTTGCAGCTGGCTTGGCAATCTAACCAGCCTGGTTCACGTTACGTTTTCTAACGGGGAAGCCGCGTGCCAGGCCTGGCAGCTCTAGCTCGGTTGGATAGGGAGGCGGGAAAGAGGGGTCCCGAAACTCCGCTCGCCTTTCTGCCCTCACCACCCCTCCGGCCCAGTTGCTCGGTGAGCTCGGAGCCAGGGACAGGGACGAGTTTCCTCAACCCGCCTCAACAAAGCAGAAACCAGGCGGAGCGGAGGGCGTCGCCTCTGCCCTCGGCCCCAAGTTCCCCGTCTGACGTCCCCGCTCCCACCTGACCCAACCCCGCGAGTCGGAGGGGGGCCCCAGAGGGGGGCCCGCGACCGTCCGCGCTCACCTGTAGGGATGCCCAGCTGCTTGGAGCCGCGGCCGAAGCCCCGCACCACCTGGCCGCGGCAGAAATACGGCAGGTGCCTCATGACGGCGTCCGCTCGGGGCGCGGGCTGCGACCGGGGTCGCGGGTCCGGCGAAGCCGCCGTCGAAGCGGTGCCCGGATCTCCCGGACCAGCCGGGGGACGCAAGCGGGAGCTCGGCCGGCCGGCCGGCCGGGAGGGCGGGCGCGCTACGAGCTTGGCGGCGCGGACGACACGCCGCAGTGAGTCCGTCACGCCGCCGACCCAACAGGAGCCGCCGAGCGACCCAGAGCTCGTGTCTCCGCCCCGGGAGCTGCGGCCGCGGCGGGTACCCGTGCGGGCGGCAGGAGGGCGGGAGGGTCAGCGTGGGAGGGCCCGAGCCCGCCCAGCGCCGCGAGCCTGCGCACACTTCCTCAGCTAAACGCCGCACAGCCCTCTCGGCTTCCGTAGCCCCGCCCCCGCGTGGGCCCGCCCCCAGCCGTGGCCCTGGAGCCACCGCCCCGCCCCTCCTTGGCCTCTCCCGCCCCGGGCGGTGGAAAGTGTGGCTGGAATCGCTCTCGTCTTGCGGGCTGTGAGAGCACCGGTCTCCGACAGCCCTACGCGTTTCTGTTCCCTCCCACCGTGTCCATAACGATCCTGACGCCAGATATGTTCTTTGGCTCCTTGGCAACCGCCAGCTCGATGGTCATTCGTCGTTCATTCGTTCTTTCAGCGTTTATTAAAGTTCCAGAATTCCAGCTGGAGAACGCTTCGTAGAGGAAGCTTTTCCTAAAGGCCAGAAATGCCCTTCTGCCCGCGGGCTGACGTTATACCAGAATGTCAGCGCCGAGGGAGCGGGTCCTAGTCTGTCACCCTGCCCCCCGCTGACTAGTGCAAGGTTGCACTAATGCAGTTGTCTCCCAGGAAGGATGCAGCCGACTACCTACCCCTCCCTCTGTGAGGTGTTACCTGGAGAATTTAATACACCCGACAAAAAGCGTCATCCCTACTGCAATGCCAATTTGGGGGCCTTCTGACCCTTGGGGCCATAAACGTTACCTGGGGAAGTAGCTCAAGGGAAATTTCTTGCTCACCAGACATACAAGGGTCCGTCGCAAGGTGCATCCTCTTGTTCTTGAGAAAGAAGTTTTCATTGTTCTCTTTGCTTCTCTCTATGCATTCGTGTGAAACCCTGTCCAGACTTGGAAGTCACGTCTACCCGACATGTATGTAACTATGTTTACCCAATGATAAAATTATAATCTCTCTTTATTGGCGCCGAAGGGGTTCTGCGTTGGCAAAGGCTATTTCCCTAACACCAGCATAGTGCATGGTTCATAGCAAACACTGCATGAGTATTTGCAGAAAGAACGGATCGAAGACCCCAGTGTGTGCTGAGCACAGCGCAAGGTGCTGGGGGGACAAAGGTGAGGGAGACAAGGTCTTGGCCCCTAGAGACTCTGTCTGGTGGGAGAGACTGACTGATAAGCCCGATTCCAGTGCTGTGCTGTTAATACTCCAATAGCAGCCCGCAAAGTGCTCCCAAGGCTGCTGAGGAAGCAGACCTCACATAAAAGGCCTGTCGTGTAGTTAATGGTTAAGAGCACAGGTGCCAGAGCTAGATAAGCCAGGGTTTGAATACGAGCCTGGCCTCATTTAATTGCTGGGTGACCTTGGGCAAAGTACACTGTCTGAATCTCAATGTGCTTATCAACTAAATGGGAATATTAATAATTGTGTGGGATTTGAAGTGAGATGATGTGTGCACAGCACTCAACACACTGCCAGGCCTGTCGTGAAAATTATTATCATGTTTGTTATCAGTGATGCACCAGATGAGAGAAAAACCTGGAGGTGAGAGCCTGATGAAACAGCTCTGGGTGCTAGTCCTCCACACCCCAAGGTTCCAAGGAGGTGTGGGAATTAAATGAAATAAAATAATTAAATGAGTCACAGGAGATAAATGAAGAAGGGTGCTTTTAAGAATCAAAGGAGAGGGGGGTGCCTGGGTGGCTCAGTCGGTTGAACGTCCGACTTGGGCTCAGGTCATGATCTTGCAGTTTGTGAGTTCAAGCCCCATGTCAGGCTCTGTGCTGACCGCTCAGAGCCTGAAGCCTGCTTCAGATTCTGTCTCCCCTTCTCTCTGTCCCTCCCATGCTCATGCTCTGTTTCTCTCTGTTTTTCAATAATAAATAAAAGTTAAAAAAATTAAAAAAAAAAAAAAGAATCAAAGGAGAGGGGCACCTTGGTGGCTCGTTGATTAAGCGTCCAACTTCGGCTCAGGTCATGATCTCACGGTCTGTGGGTTTGAGCCCCGCTTCAGGCTCTGTGCTGACAGCTCAGAGCCTGGAGCCTGCTTGGGATTCTGTGTCTCCCTCTCTCTCTCTGCCCCTCCCCCGCTCGCATTCTGTCTCTCTTTCAAAAATAAACAAACAAAAGAATTGAAGGAGATAGTGCTACTTACTTTACCTACCATCTCCTATAATCCTTACATCAGGTCTGAGGAAAAAGTTAACCCCAACTTATAAAGAAGGAAAGGGACCAATGGAATGGAATAGAAACCCCAGAACTAGACTCACAAACATATGGCCAACTCATCTTTGACAAAGCAGGAAAGAACATCCAATGGAAAAAAGACAGTCTCTTTAACAAATGGTGCTGGGAGAACTGGACAGCAACATGCAGAAGGTTGAAACTAGACCACTTTCTCACACCATTCACAAAAATAAACTCAAAATGGATAAAGGACCTGAATGTGAGACAGGAAACCATCAAAACCTTAGAGGAGAAAGCAGGAAAAGACCTCTCTGACCTCAGCCGTAGCAATCTCTTACTCGACACATCCCCAAAGGCAAGGGAATTAAAAGCAAAAGTGAATTACTGGGACCTTATGAAGATAAAAAGCTTCTGCACAGCAAAGGAAACAACCAACAAAACTAAAAGGCAACCAACGGAATGGGAAAAGGTATTTGCAAATGACATATCGGACAAAGGGCTAGTATCCAAAATCTATAAAGAGCTCACCAAACTCCACACCCAAAAAACAAATAACCCAGTGAAGAAATGGGCAGAAAACATGAATAGACACTTCTCTAAAGATGTCTTCTTTAGAAGACAGGCACATGAAAAGATGCTCAACATCTCTCCTCATCAGGGAAATACAAATCAAAACCACACTCAGATACCACCTCATGCCAGTCAGAGTGGCCAAAATGAACAAATCAGGAGACTGTAGATGCTGGAGAGGATGTGGAGAAATGGGAACCCTCTTGCATTGTTGGTGGGAATGCAAATTGGTGCAGCCACTCTGGAAAACAGTGTGGAGGTTCCTCAAAAAATTAAAAATAGACCTACCCTATGACCCAGCAATAGCACTGCTAGGAATTTACCCAAGGGATACAGGAGTACTGATGCATAGGGGCACTTATACCCCAACGTTTATAGCGACACTCTCAACAATAGCCAAATTATGGAAAGAGCCTAAATGTCCATCAACTGATGAATGGATAAAGAAATTGTGGTTTATACACACAATGGAGTACTACGTGGCAATGAGAAAGAATGAAATATGGCCCTTTGTAGCAACACGGAACTGGAGAGTGTGATGCTAAGTGAAATAAGCCATACAGAGAAAGACAGATACCATATGTTTTCACTCTTAGGTGGATCCTGAGAAACTTAACAGGAACCCATGGGGAGAGGTAGGAAAAAAAAATAAAAAAGGAGGTTAGAGTGGGAGGGAGCCAAAGCATAAGAGACTCTTAAAAACTGAGAACAAACTGAGGGTTGATGGGGGGTGGGAGGGAGGGGAGGGTGGGTGATGGGTATTGAGGAGAGCACCTTTTGGGATGAGCACTGGGTGTTGTATGGAAACCAATTTGACAATAAATTTCATATATTGAAAAAAAAAAAAGAAGAAGGAAAGGGAGAGTTGGAAAATTCCTAAGATGGGACATTTAGGCTCCAACTTTTTTTTAACCCTGTTGACATTTCAGTGACTATGCATAATTACTGTGTAATCAGCATAGGCTATGGAAGGCCAAAGCCTGATCCTTTTTCACTCCTGCTTAATAACCCCCAAAAGCTCCCCGGTCACTACAAAATAAAAAGCTCTCCAAACGTTTCCTTCAACGCACCATTTGAGGTTTTATCCCTAAAGTACTTTACTCATTAAAGCAGACCCCTGCACTCCACTTCAGTGGCCAAAGAATATGCTTAAAACAATTGAGATGATTATTCTGTAGCCTGTAGGATACATTTTTTTCCCTCAGTCATTTGACTACAAAAACGCACTCTCCAGCATTCACACTTACCATTTTATATGTAAATCTACTGTTGAAACCGCGCGCGTGTCTGTGTGTGTGTGTGTGTGTGTGTGTCTTTATCAAGCTTAGGCTTCAACCAAGTATTCAAAATATGTTTTATTTCCCTGTTTGAGCTGCACCAGCAGCATCCTTTCCTCTGCTGGTAGGCAAAGAGCCTACTTCTAGGATGTTAGGTTGTCTCTGCAGGAAGAAAGATCCCAAGTGAGAATCGGGAGCGAGCAGAACTGGGGAGACTTGGGAAGGGAAAAGAGAAGGCCCACCCTAAGTAAAACAACTTTTAAAAATGAATCTAAAGAACTCTTAACATTTGACAATTAGAAAACAAACAACACGGTTAAAATGGGGTCAGAAGATCGGAAGACACCTCACCAAAGAAGAAATCGAAGTGACTAATAAGTGTATGAAAGATGTTCAACATCGTGTGTCATCAGGGACTTAGAAATTAAAACAGTAACCTGCCGGGGCCCCTGCCTGGCTCAGTTGGAAGACCACGCAACTCTTGATCTCAGGGTTATGAGTTTAAGCCCTACGTTGGGTGTAGAGATGACTTAAACAAATAATACTTAAAAAAAGAATAAGATACTGCTACACTCTTGTAAGAATGGCCCAAACCCACAACACTGACAACACCAAATGCTGCTTAGGACAGGGAGCAACAGGAACTCTCACTCATGCTGGTGGGAATGCAAAATGATAAAACCATGTAGGAAGACAGTTTGGTGGTTTCTTACAAAAAACTACCATATGGTCCAGCAGTCACACTCCTTGGTGTCTACCCAAAGGAGTTCGAAACTTGTGTTCACACAAAAACGTGCACATGGCTTGCCAAAATTTGGAAGCAACTAAGAGGTCCTTCAGTAGGTAAATGCATAAATGATTCGTGATACACTTACATAATGTGATGTTATTCAGCAAGAAGAAGAAATGATCAAGCCATGAAAAGGCATGGAGGAAACTTCAATGCACATTATGCCAAGTGAAAGAAGCCAACCAGAAAAGGCTATACATGACATGATTCCAATTATAGGTCATTCTGGTAAAGGCTAAACTCTAGAGAGAGCAAAGATCAGTGGTTGCCAGGGGGTTGGAAGAAGGGAGCGAGGAACAGGTGGGGCTCAGAGGACTTTTAGGGCAGTGAAACCCTTCTAATACAGTAATGATGGACCCGTGACATTATGTATATGTCAAAACGCATAGAGCGGGACAGCACAAAGAGTGAGCCCTAAGGTAAACTATGGACTTCAGTCAATACTGATATATTAATATTGGCTTATCAATGATAACAAATGCCCCCCACATGCAAGATGTGGAATGAGGGCTGTGTTCAAGAACTCTCTGTACTTGCCATTCCACTCTTTGTAAATCTAAAGCTGCTTTAAAAAATGAAGTATTTTCAAAAAAAAATAAAGTCTGTTTTTTAAAACACATCTAAAAATTGCTGACCTTTAAGTCTGACATCGGAGTTCACACCCTCCATATCCAAGCAGTCCCCAAGTCTCTCCCAACCCATCTTTCTCCCTTGCACCAACTGACTCCCAAGTCACCACTTCTCTTCTGCAGCTGCCTCTTTTCCCTTCTCCCAAGCCTTAGATTTGACCCCAGTCAATCCCAATCAGTTATTTGAGGTGCAGTGACCTTTGTCACAATCTGATCAAGCCACGCCAACAGCGCTTTCATGTTTCTCATTACCCTAGCGTAACTCTAGACAAAACCATCATTCACAGGGTCCTCCCCCTGCCCCTCCCCAGCTTCTGCCTCCATGCCCCATCCAGGGACTCTCCTGGACTTTTGCAATTCCTCTAACATTCTCCTGGGCCTTTGCACCAACGGTTTCCTAGTACGAACCAACGCTACAGTGGACCAGAGGGGTGGGGGAGCCCCATGAATCAGGTAAACTGGACCGTGCTTTCCAGAGGTGAAGCTTGAGCTGGCCCCTCAGGATGGGTGTGAATTAGCCAAACAGGAAGGGAGAAGGAAGGGCGTGAAGAAGGGACAATCTCCAGAAGTCTCATTCCTGAGGCAGGAATGTGCAATATGCATATCAGAGCAAAAAACTCTATGTGGGGTGATAGAGCTCATTAGTAGGCAAAAGGGGACTCCTGGCTTTACTCCTTTTTAGGCACCTCAACTCACCTTTTTTGTACCCCAGTTTCCTGGCTGTAAGATGGGGATAATAACAATGGCCCCCTCATGAAGTACTGGAAAGATTTAAGAGTTAATGCATGAACACCACTAAGTCAGTGTTTCATGCGTAGTAAGCCTTTGGTATTAGCTATTACTATTAAGATTACCTGTTGGTCTGTTGGAGAATTTATTACAAACAGACTACAATACAAATGTGCTGGCTGAGATATACAATGCCTTCAGAATGCCATCCTTGAAAACAGACATGGAAAATCTCACACAAAATCCCTGTATGAGAAAGAAACAAAGAAAAATGATGCTTCATTACCTCAAATGTATTTTGTAGTTCAAAGTTGGAAATGTTACTTTGTGTGGTATAAATTTACTCAATAAGGACCCATGAACACACTGACAGTCTCAAACACGTCCAAAATCGGATCATATCACTGTATATGCTTTTATAACATAATCTGCTCAGAAAATACATATTTTTAAATACTATTATGTAAACAAAATGGACAAAATAATGTATTTTACAAGTTAACCAACCTGGTCCATCATTTTGCAGAAGAGGACACTGAGACCTGGAGCCTGGGACTTGGTAAACCCAAAAGAATATGAAAAATCTAGAAGTACCAGCAAACCATCCGGTCCACAACTTTGTCTTTGACAGTGGACCTAAGAGCACCCTTTCTGGGAGAGTTAACTCATCTCCTGGTCTTCTAGACCTATCTATCCCGTAATAACCCAAAATGAAATGTTTGTGTGGTCGATTAATAAATACACCCCTCACATGGAAATAGATGGTTGTCAATGGTACTAATAAATGCAAACATAACTTTATCATCTTCTAGCCAAGTGGCACATCAATAACATTTCTGGAAGTTCAGACCCTCATGTCAGGCCAGGCCTAAAAGACCAATAGCTGACCTGAAAACTCCGACTTGGAAAAATTCATTCCTTCATTCCTTATGCTGTTTCAATAGCGGTACTCTCCAAATCGAGATTGGGATGATTACTGGGGTGCCTGGGTGGGGCAGTTGGTTAAGTATCTGACTCTTGATCTCTGCTCAGGTCATTCATTCTCTTATAGTTCCTGAGTTCGAGTCCCACATCGGGTTCTGTACTGAAGGTGTGGAGCCTGCTCGGGATTCTGTCTCTCTGCCCCTCCCCCGCTCCCCTGTTTGTGCACGCGCTCTCTCTCTCTCTCAAAATAAATAAATAAATAAAAAAAAATTTGTTTTAAAGATTGGGATGATTACTAATGTTTTTTCATATAATCCACTAATCCATTTCAGTACGGATACTCAAATATTAGTGCTGTTCTTTACGCTTTTCCCATGTTTTTTCCGCGAATAGTTATTCCTCCTCTAACTGGAAAAAGTAAAAATGCAATGTTAAATTCTTCGCATGAGGAAAAAAACAAAAACCAAAACACTGGAAGAGTTCCATTCCTTGTGCATCCACAAGGTGGCACACTACCACTTTGTTTTTTTTTTTTACTTCCCTGATATTCGCCATTGGAAATGCAAAAACAATTAGAGTTAAGGAACGCTGTTCATTTCAGGCACTATGCTGCGTGCAGTGGAATTCTATACTCAGTAGAAGAGTTTGGATTATCACTGCTTCATGCACTTGGACTTGGTTCTTCGGTGAGGCATCACCACAGCACTGTTTTCCCGGTCGCAAACGTAGTTGATCACATTGTTTTAATTTCAAAAGTTATGATTTTTTTTTAAGATTTTCTTTTTAGATAACATCCACACCCAACGTGGGGCTTGAACTCACAACCCCGAGATCAAGAGTCGCACATTCTACTGACTGAACTAGCCAGCCACCCCGAAAAGCTATGATTTTTGAAGCTTCCTTTGAATATATGTTTCATTAAGAAGTAGAAGGTGAAGGGGAGAAGCCAGAATTATACAGTAAAAGAATTCAGACTTCTTTCCCATCAACAAATTATTTGATTTTGTTTATTTAATTTATTTATTTTTTGATTTTGAGAGAGAGAATGCGAGCAGGGGAGGGGCAGAGAGAGAGGGAGAAAGAGAATTCCAAGCAGGCTCCAATGCGGGGCTCGAACCCACAAACCGTGAGATCACGACCTGAGCCGAAACCAAGAGTCAGGGGCCTAACCGACGGAGCCACACAGGCACCCCTCCCATCAACAAATTATTTTAAATTACATGTTTAAATTACATATTTGGTATCGAACAAAAAGATGTGCTAAACGTTTCTGAGAAGAGGGCAAGAAAAACTTCCTAGGGCCCTGGCAGATTTTCACAGTAATTAGTAAATAACATTTCAGATTCGGGAGATAAATGTCTCCGTCTTTTCAGAAAACTTCTCCTCGGAAGGCAGGATGTACTCATCCCTAACATCAGCCATTCTTCGGCGTCAGTGACACTTCCCACCCTGTGTTCTCTCATCCTCATGATACCCTCGCCACATGAAAACCATGGCAAAAATACTGACGTTACCAAAAGAAATGACATTTTTAATCACTTCACTTGGCCTCTGCAGTTCCTGGTGTTTCCTTTTTCCTTTTTCACAATTCAGATAGAAACCATTAGGGGCTGCCATTTGATTCTCCCTGATATGCAAAATAACACAGGCGCACAGAAAACTAAGTTGTTTTTAGTAGGGACTACAGCTGGGTTTTGAGGAGGGAAACAAAAAAGCCTACAGAGGGTGGTTCTGATTGAAAAGCTGTCACCAGTTGAATAACATACAGCGTGGCAGTTTAAAAATGCCCACAAGTTCTTTGCCATTTCCTTCTATTGAAAGGTGGGACCCATTTCCTCTCCCCGTTAAACTGGCCCAGATCTGTAATTTTGCCGATAGAATCAGGCAGAAGTGATGCTGTGTAACCTCATAGGCGAATCCCGAAGACAACTGATCTGTTGTCAGTACTCTCTTAGAAGCCTGGAACCATCTGAGGAGTCTAGCTACCCTGCCCGACACAGAGCCATGCAGAGAGAGGCTTGAAGTATCTTGGACATTTCCACCCCAACTGAGTTCCCAGAAGAAACAGGAAACTGAGCCCCAGCCAACCCACAAAATCATGAGCAATTACGAATTGTCTTAAGTCCTTAAGTTTGGGATGTTCAGTTCTGCTGGAATAGAGAGCCTAATAGTTACAGCCAGTGAGCTCTGTTTTGCCAACATTGTTCTTCCTTTTATTTTTTTATTTTTTTAATTTAATTTACATCCAAATTAGTTAGGATATAGCGCAACAATGATTTCAGGAGTAGATTCCTTAGTGCCCCTTCCCCATTTAGCCCATCCCCCCTCCCACACCCCCTCCAGGAACCCTCAGAACCCTTGTTCTCCATATTTATGAGTCTCTTATGCTCTGTCCCCCTCCCTGTTTTTATATTATTTTTGTTTCCCTTCCCTTCTGTTCACCTGTTTTGTCTCTTAAAGTCCTCATATGAGTGAAGTCATATGATATTTGCCTTTCTCTGACTAATTTCTCTTAGCATAATACCCTCCAGTTCCATCCACGTAGTTGCAAATGGCAAGATTTCATTCTTTTTGATTGCCGAGTAATACTCCCCTGTGTGTGTGTGTGTGTGTGTGTGTGTGTGTATACCACATCTTCTTTATCCATTCATCCATCGATGGACATTTGGGCTCTTTCCATACTTTGGCTATTGTGGATAGTGCTGCTATAAACATGGGGGTGCATGTGTCCCTTCGAAACAGCACACCTGTATCCTGTGGATAAATACCTAGTCGTACAATTCCTGGGTCGTAGGGTAGATCTATTTTTTGTTTTTTGAGGAACCTCCATACTGTTTTCCAGAGTGGCTGCACCACCCTGCATTCCCATGTTCTTCCTTTTAAACAGACTTCGTTTTTTAGAGTAGTTTTAGGTTCATAGCAAAAAATGAGCAGAATGTATGGAGGGTACAGAGAATACCCACACACCCCCTTTCCCCCACGATCAATGTCCCACCCCAGAATGGAACCTTTGTTACAATGGATGCACCAACATCAACACATCATTTTCATATAGAGTTCATATGCACTAGGGTTCATTCTGGATGTTGTACATTCTATACTTTTTTGACAAATGTAAAATGACTCATACCCATCGTTGGAGTGTCATACAGGATACTTTCACTGCCCTAGGAGTGCTCTCTGGTCCGCCTATCCATCCCCGCCTTCCTCTGACCCCCAGCAACCACTGCTCTTTTTCCTGTCTGCGTAGTCTTGCCACTTCCGGATGTCATATAGTTGGAATCACACAGTGTGTAGTGTTCACTTCTAAATGTGTTAAGGTGTGTCTTATGACCAGAATGTCGTTCTTGTTAATGCACGCTCCATGTGAGTTTAAGAAGAATGTGCATTCCGCTGCTGTTGGCCAAAGTAGTCTATAGATGTCAGTTACATCCTGTTGATTGGCAGTGCTATTGACTTCAGCCAGGTCCTTATTGGTTTTCTGCCTGCCAGGTCTGTTTCTGATAGATCGATGTTGATGGCTCCAAGCATAACCGTAGATTGACCCACATCTCCTTAAAGTTTTATTAGTTTTTGCCTCGCGTATTTTGATGCTTTTTTGTCAGATGCATATGCATTAAGGATTGTTATATCTTCCTGGATAATTGATCCCTTTATTGGGACCCCTGGCTGGCCCAGTCAGTGGAGCATGTGACTCTTGATCTCAGGGTTGTGAGGTTGAGGCTCATGCTGGGTGTAAAGATGACATAAAAATTTTAAAATCTTAAAAAAAATTGGGGCGCCTGGGTGGCGCAGTCAGTTAAGTGTCCGACTTCAGCCAGGTCACGATCTCGCGGTCCGTGAGTTCGAGCCCTGCGTTGGGCTCTGGGCTGTTGGCTCAGAGCCTGGAGCCTGTTTCCGATTCTGTGTCTCCCTCTCTCTGCCCCTCCCCTGTTCATGCTCTGTCTCTCTCTGTCCCAAAAATAAAAACAAGTTGGAAAAAAAAAAATTAAAAAAAAAAAATTACCCCTTTATCATTATGTAATATTTGTCTTTATCCCTGACAATTTTCCTTGCTCTAGAGTCTGCTTTGTCTGGGATTAATATAGCTACTCCCGCCCTCATTTACTTAGTATTAGCAAGGTATTTATTTCTATATTATTTTACTATTAATTGATATATGTCTTTATATTTAAAGTGGGTTTCTTCTGGTGCAGCTGCTCTGGAAAACCATGTGGAGGTTCCTCAGAAAATTAAAAATGGAACTACTCTATGACCCAGCAATAGCACTGCTAGAAACTTACCCAAGGGATACAGGAGTGCTGATGCATAGGGGCACTTGTACCCCAACGTTTATAGCAGCGCTTTCAACAACAGCCAAATTATGGAACGAGCCTAAATGTCCATCAACTGATGAATGGATAAAGAAGATGCGGTTTATATATACGATGGAATACTACTTGGCAGTGAGAAAGAATGAAATCCTGCCATTTGCAGCGACATGGATGGAACTGGAGGGCATTATGCTAAGTGAAATAAGTCAGTCAGAGAAAGACAGATATCATCTGTTTTCACTCATATGTGGATCTTGAGAAACTTAACAGAAGACCATGCGGGAAGGGAAGGGGTGAAAATAGTTACAAACAGAGAGGGAGGAAGGCAAACCATAAAGAGACTCTTACTTAAATACAGAGAACTGAGGGTTGATGGGGTTAGGAGGAGAGGGGAGAGTGGGTGATGGGCACTGAGGAGAGCACTTGTTGGGATGAGCACTGGGTGTTGTATGGAAGCCAATTTGACAATGAATTATATTAAAAAATGAAATGCATGAAATTTCATATACTAAACGGAAGTAAACATTCTACATTAAGAAATGCAAGAAATTCCATGTGTTAAGTGGAAGTAAACTTTCTATAATATAAAATCTTATGCATTATTATGGAGTTTTGTGTGAGTCCTCAAAATTGTTTTCCCTTTATGTTGACAGCTAATATCACAAGGTAAGTTCTTATCAGGTATTAAAAAACAAAATTCGGGGCACCTGGGTGGCTCAGTTGGTTAGGCATCCAACACGAACTGTAGGATCATCGGCTCAGGTCATGATCTTACAGTTCGTGGGTTCAAACCCCACATCGGGCTCTGTGCTAACAGCTCAGAGCCTAGAGCCTGCTTCAGATTCTGTATCTCCCTCTCCTTCTGCCCTTCCCCCACTCGCTCTCTCTCTTAAAAATAAGTAAACATTTAACAAATTCAAGAAAAGAATTCAGATGAGTAACTTTTATGTCCTCTTTTATTTTATTTTCTTAAGTAAGCTGTATGCCCCATGTGGGACTTAAAGTCACAACCCTGAGATCAAGAATTGCATGCCTGGAGCATCTGGGTGGCTCAGTCAGTTGGGCATCTGACTCTTGATTTCGGCTCAGATCATGATCTCACCCTTCATGGGCTAGAGCCCTCCTCCTGACAGCATGGAACCTGCTTAGGATTTTCTCTCTGCCCCTCCCCCACTTTCTCTCTCTCTCTCAAAACAAATAAACATTAAAAAAAGAAAAAGTTGCATGCTCTACAAACCGAGTCACCCAGGGGCCCCTCAACTGAGTAACTTTTAGAGGTCTTATTGGCTTTATTCAATAATTCATGAATCAGGCAGCATCCAATCTAGCAAAGAAAAAAGAGCTCTGAGGAGCTGTACGGAATGAAAGAATTTTTTCAGTAGAATGGCACGGTAACAAAGAAATTATACTGGGCAAAAAAGCAAGTTGGTTATTATGAGGCTTCTTTCCTTTAGGGGAAGGCTGGGGTCTGTGACCCAACTATTGGGCAATTCCTGATTACCTGGTTTACTGTACCATTTCTGGGAGAGCCAAAACCATAGTTAAATCTTGGTTTGGTGACATGGGGCTTAGCATAAGTGACTCCAACTGGGGCCTGTTGTCTTCTCTTTAACATGGGTAAACAGTGAAGTAAGTTAGATTTCTTTTTAAATGACATTGGAATACTTAGCATCACAGGAACACTATTGGGTAGTCAGTGTACCAATTTTAATGTTTTTCTATTATCGTTAGAAAAGTTCCAACTTGGGGCACCTGGGTGGCTCAGTCGGTTAAGCGTCCGACTTCAGCCAGGTCACGATCTCGCGGTCCGGGAGTTCAAGCCCCGCGTCAGGCTCTGGGCTGATGGCTCAGAGCCTGGAGCCTGTTTCCGATTCTGTGTCTCCCTCTCTCTCTGCCCCTCCCCCATTCATGCTCTGTCTCTCTCTGTCCCAAAAATAAATAAACGTTGAAAAAAAAAAATTAAAAAAAAAAAAAAAAAGAAAAGTTCCAACTTGAAAAATACGGCCAATATATTCATAGCGCTAATGATTAGTTGCTTCGTTAAGAACTTGGTCTTTTTTATCTCATTTGATTTCTACATATACCAGACTATTCCAACTCCTCGAGCGATTATTATACACAATGCAATTCATCAGTACCAAAATATAAACTTTAATATATAGGGAATTTGTTTATATATAGGGAAATTACTTATTTAATACGTAGGGAAATCCTTGCAGTAGCAGGATGAATAAGAGATTTATATTAAATGTGTTAAAAATATGGGGCGCCTGGGTGGCGCAGTCGGTTGGGCGTCCGACTTCAGCCAGGTCACGATCTCGCTGTCCGTGAGTTCGAGCCCCGCGTCAGGCTCTGGGCTGATGGCTCGGAGCCTGGAGCCTGTTTCCGATTCTGTGTCTCCCTCTCTCTCTGCCCCTCCCCCGTTCATGCTCTGTCTCTCTCTGTCCCAAAAATAAATAAAAAAAAAAACCAAAAAAAAAAAACGTTGGAAAAAAGGAAAAGAAAAGAAAAGAAAAAAAAAAAAGAAAAAAAATAAGTTGTATCGTGATAGCAAAAGACTCTTTGATGTAAAATTTGCCTATCGTCTAAAAAGTTTACTTAGCTGCTCTAAATTTTTGAAGCATTAAAAATATGAAAAGAAAGTGATCACATTTCATTCATAACCTTCGAGCTTTGCTTAGAAGATTGAACAATTTTTCATGGAAAGGAAGCATGTCTGTTTTGAAAAATAGTAGTAGGCAAACTCTTAACAGTTAATGAGTAAGGTAAATAGATACAAAGGGTAATTTAATACTTGGGCTAAAGTCTTTCTCTCCACCCTCCTCAAAACAAAAACCCAGGAGATTTCTTGTTTGTCTTTCCATTGTCATTTCCTGGCTCTGCCCTCAAATCACCATTATTCAGTGTTTTGAATAATGTATTTCCATTCCCAGACCTGCCTTCCCACATCCTGGCAATAAGAGGGACTAAAGCCATCATGGTTACCTCATATTTAACCAAAGCAAACCTTGCAAGCCTTCCTTTCTGTTTGTTTACACTGTAATGCAGACATTATTATTACTTTTTAGTTTTGAAGAGAATGGCAATGCTTCTTTTGTGCTACTTAGCAGTCAAGAAGGTATGAATCACCTATGGTCATGAACTTGTCCTCTACCTGCCTTAAATCTAAACAGTGAGGTAAGAAATTATTTTCTTTGAAACCATTTAGCATTAGCTATTGTTAAAAAGCAAGACAACGGGCCCCAAATGAAGCCCCTTGTGCTAAGCCCCATATCGCGAAACCAAGACTTAATTTAATTACAGTTTTGGCTCTCGAAGGAATGGGGTCTTCAACCAGTCAGGAATCACCTAATCAGGAATCAGGAATCACCTAATCAGCACTGGTTAGGTCATCTGCCTGATCCCTGCCATCCCCCAAAGGAAACTGACCTGGTAATAACCAACCTGCTTTTTTGTCCAGTACAACTTCCTCGTTCCTGCTCCCTTCTGCCTATAAGAGTCTTTCCTTTTGTACAACTCCTCAAAGCTTTCCATCTGAAAGATTGGTCGCTGCCTGATTTGAATTGGGTTTTGTTTAAATAAACCTTTAACATGTTTGAGGTGCATCCATGTATCTTCTATCACTATGAAGTTAAATTATTTGCCTTCATGATTCTTTTTTTTTTTTTTAATTTTTTTTTCAATGTTTATTTATTTTTGGGACAGAGAGAGACAGAGCATGAACGGGGGAGGGGCAGAGAGAGAGGGAGACACAGAATCGGAAACAGGCTCCAGGCTCTGAGCCATCAGCCCAGAGCCCGACGCGGGGCTCGAACTCACGGACCGCGAGATCGTGACCTGGCTGAAGTCGGACGCTTAACCAACTGCGCCACCCAGGCGCCCCAGCCTTCATGATTCTAAATAAAATAAAAGGCAGGCATTATGGTTCATGGAAGCAGCAAAAGTAGCACGTGGATGAAAAAGACCATCTCTGTAGAAGTCAAGCGTGACAAATTTTCAACAAAATGCTCAACCTTCTTCACGCACCTCAGTGTTCATCCCAGTGTATTTTCCCAGCAACTCATCGCATCGCGGCAAGATTATGAAAATTCTGACACGTTATTCACATTCGCGATTGTTTTGTACGTTTCTTCATAAGCGGTGTAACTTCAACAATCTCTCTTTCATCCTCTGCATAATTCCTTCTAGCCATCTTGAGAAGGAAAGCCGGCAAGAGCAGATAAAAAAAAAAAGGGCCAGTCAGATGTCTGGAGCCAGATACTCCCCTTCCATGCTTTTGGCTTCCGTGATCTTACTTGCCTCTTGCATCAACCAACTGCCCGGGTGGCCCAAGTGTAGTGCCCCACATGTGCAGCCAAGAGAATGTTTGCTGGGCCAGCATCGGTGCGAAATAAACAGTCTTTTCTGATTCCCCCAGTGTGTGTCGCTTGTCTCTTCTTGGGCACCGATATTTGTTGTAAAGTTTTTGATGCACTGGCCAGGAAGGTGACTGCCGTGAGCCACTGTCGTGGGAGGCCAGCAGAGAGGCTACTCCTCACAGACCCCTGTGACTGAAAGGAAGCCACGCTGCCTGGGACCTAACTGGACCCTGACAAGAGTCGGCCAAAGCTGCACTCAGACAGACTCCAGAGGGAACAGAAAAGGCCGGTCCCAGGACATCGGATCGGTAAGGGTCCTTGGGGACTTCAGACCGAGGAGGAAGGGGAGCTTGATCACCCCCGGGGCCACATAGTCTGTGCATAGAACAGGGAACTCCCGGGTGGAGTCGGCAATCGATGTGAACGTGTGTGCGAGCGTCCCACGGTCTCGGCTACGGAGCCTGAGCAGGTCCTACCCTGCGATTCCATGCCGACCTCATATAGCTCAAGGCAGAATCAGGTCCACAGAGGGCTGATCCGAGTCAGGGGTTTATACCGACCTGCCAATGTTAAGAGGCATCTAATCCCCGAATGGGAGCGGCCAAGTGGATGAAACGACCTCTCCCATCATGTTTGTCTGGGACACGGTAAATAGGGAGGGACCCATCTAGGATACCAGGATGCGGGGGAATTCCTAAAAACCAACTGTTTTGGTGTGTATGATTAAGGACTTTAGGGGTGCCTGGGTGGCTCAGTCGGTTAAGTGTCCAGCTTCAGCTCAGGTAATGATCTCACGATTCACGAGTTCTGCCCGGCATTGGGCTCTGTGCTCACAGCTCAGAGCCTGGAGCCAGCTTCGGATTCTGTCTCTCTCTCTCTCTCTCAAAAAAAAAATAGATAAACAGTAAAAAAAATACTTTTTTAATGAATTAAAAAAAAAGATTTTCAGGTGACTATGGGGTCAAATTGACCCCTGGGAAATTACCCACTCTCTGTGAATTAGAATGGCCTATGTTCTGTGTAGGCTGGCCCAGTGAGGGCACCCTAGATGTCCCCACAGTATGAGCTGTTTACGAAGTAGTTACTGGAGACCCCAACCCCCCGGATCATCCCTATACAACGATCAGTGGCTGGAAATAGCACAAGTCAAGCCTCCTTGGGTCCGGTTCAGCGTTAACAGTAAGGGACAATGTAGCGTCTTTGTGGCAGGGGTTGAGAAGAAGACCTCACAGCAGGAAAAAAACCGCTCCCAGCCTCCAAGAAGATTCAGAGAAAGTCCTTCCATTTCTGCCACCATATGCCCCCAGACCCCTGGGGGAGAGGAACGTCACCTGCCTGACAGTTCACCTGTCGGTCTTGCCTCCACCAGTGGCTGGTCCGCCCCAACCAAGGACACCTGAACCAGTAGGAAGATGCCTTAGGTCCTTGTCTCAAGGTCTAAGGCCCCAACGGCAATGCAGATGCCACTACGGGAGACTAGGGATCCCCAGAGAATAGGCCCCGATGGGACCCTACAAGAGGGGGATTGGTTTTCTACTACCAACCATTCCGCACTGACCTCCTCAACTGGAAACACCACACCCGCCCTACTCTGCGAAGCCTCAGGCAATGATAGGTCTCCTGGAATCCATATTTGAAACTCACTGCCCTGCCTCGGTTGCAACGTGGAAGAGTGCCGACAAATCGTCACCGAAGCCAGAAAATGGCTCCAGGCTCAGGCACCAGATGCATGACCAGACACTGACGCTTGGGCACGGGAGGCTACACCCGAAGGGGAGCTTCACTGGGACCCAACACAGAAGCGTCAAGGGTCAGATTAGAAACATACTGACCTGTCTTCTTCCAAGGGGGTAAAAGCAGGGGCCTGAAAGCCCACCAACATGGCAAAGGTAGCTGAGGTTCTACAAAAGCCAGACGCGACCGGCTGACTTCTATGAAAGATTATGTGAATCCTTCAGAGTTTACACGCCCTTTGACCCAGAAGCCCCCAAAAACCAGCGCACGGTCATTGCTGCCTTCGTGGGACAGGCCCAAAGTGATATTAGACAGAAGGTCCAAAAGTTGGAAGGAATCGCCAGAAAGAATGCCACCGAACTATTGGAAATCGCCAACAAGATTTTTGTATATCAGGATCGAGCTGCCAGAAAAGAGGCGGACAGAAGAATGAAACAAAAGGCAGCTCTCCTGGCCGCGGTCTTGGGGTGATCACCCCCTCCGGAAGGACCTCCACGGAAACTGCAAGGGACTCAAGAACAGAAAAGAAGGGCACCGCTGGGACGGGATCGTTGTGCCTACTGCAAAGACTTTGGACACTGGAAAAATCCCCAGCTGCTGAAAGGGAAAACCAAAAACTTCTGCTCCAACCAGAACCACCCAAGGCTGATCTGATTGGACTGGCACAAGGGGACTCCGATTAGGAAAGACAGGGCTCTCTCCAACTGACCCCCATGAGCCCATGGTCAGATTGAGGGCCAGACAATAGACTTCATGGTCGACACTGGGGCCGAACACTCTGTGGTGACACACAACGTGGCCCCTCTGTTGGGTGGAGAATTTACCATTGTAGGAGCCACTGGGATGTAAACCCGAAGGCCATTGTGCAGTCCCCAACAGTGCCGGGTGGGGGCCACCGAGTAGTTCATGAATTCCTGTATCTATCCACCCGCCCGGTCTCACTGTTAGGTAGAGACCTCCTAGCCAACTTGGACGCAGAAATAGCCTTCACTTCGGATGGACAGACACAGTTGTGCCTAAACGAAAAGGCCCAACCCATGCTGGTTCCACGGGATTCCACGGGAAGAAGAATGGAGATTATAGACTTCCCTTCCCGGTGAGCCAACGTTGGACCCCAAGCTAGAAGCTGAATTCCCTTCATTTTGGGCAGAAGGAAACCCCCCTGGTGTGGCAAAAAAATACCACACCCCGATATTAATTGACCTAACCCCTAGGGCCCAACCTGTCAAAATACGCCAATATATGGTCCCATGGAAGGCACGCTTGGGGATCCAGACACACTTGGACAGGCTACTCAAGTGGGGACTTCTAAAAGGATGCCAGTCCCCATGGAATACTCCTGGAAAAGCCAGGGACAAAGGATTACCGCCCTGTGCAGGACCTAAGAGACATGAATGAAGCAGTCGTCACACTGCACTCAGCATTGCCTAACCCATACACTTGACCAAGACTCGTACCCTCTGAGGCAGGATGGTTCACATGTCTAGATTTACAGCAAGCCTTCTTCTGTCTCCAGCTAATGCCTAATACTCAAGCCCTATTTGCCTTTGAATGGGAAAACCCTACCACAGGGACAAAGGAACAATTGACTTGGATGAGCCTGCCACAAGGATTCACCTTGTTCAGTGGGCGCTGGCATCTGACTTAGCCAGGCTTCTGGGATGGGACCTAGGATGTGTCCTCCTCCGATATGTGGACGATCTCCTGCTAGCCAGTGCTACATGGACCCAGTGCTGGGAGGGAACCGGGGCCCTACTCAGGCTACCAGCAGAGGCAGGATATCCCGCGTCAAAGAAAAAGGCACAGATTTGCCAACAGGAAGTTAAATATTTGGGCTTCAAAATTACCCAAGGCAAACGGATGCTGGGAGCAGAAAGGAAAGAGGCAGTCTGTGCCATTCCGGTTCCCACTGCTCGCCGGCAGGTCCCAGAGTTTCCAGTAGCAGCAGGATTCTGTTGGATATGGGTCCCAGGCTTCTCAGAGTTGGCCAGACCTCTATAGGAGGCACTAAAGGGGGAAGAAAGGGCACCCCCTAATCAAGATAGGCTTTCGCATCCATAAAAATGAAACTCACAGAGGCACCAGCTTTGGGACTCCCAGCTGTATCACGAGATTTCAACCTTTCATGCATGGAAACAATGGGGTGGCCCTGGGGGTTCTAACCCAGGAATTTGGACCGTGGCAGAGGCCAGTGGCATACCTTTCAAAACACATTGACTCAGTTGCGGCAGGATGGCCACCCTGTCGGAGGGCCCTGGCACCCACCACACTTTTCATCAAGGAAGCCGACTCATGCGGGGGCAAACCTAAACGTTAAGGTTCCCCATTCAGTTATTACCCTGATGGATGCCAGGGGGCAACCCTGGAAAACTCATGCTCGAGTGACACAATATCAGGGACTACCACGTGAAAACCCACGAGTAAGAGTGGAAGCCGTGAAAACCCTAGGAACTTAACGCAACCTACCAGCCCCAGAGTTCAGGGGAAGCGAAACATATGAGCGGGACCCTCAAATCAGCCATGGCCAAATTTCCAAATCAGGAAACCGACTTGCCCTGGCCAGATACGCTACCCCCAGCTCTTCTCTGAGGACACTGTACATCCCGGAGAAATTTAGGATTCTCCCCATTCGAGATCCTATACGGAAGGCCCACTCCACTAGTCAAATTCAAGGGCGACCTGACAGAGCTAGGGGATTCAGAAAGACAAAAACAATGGCAAGGACTAGGGAAAACTGTATTTGAGATGCATAGACAAGTGACAGACAGGATACCCGTTTCCTTAGGAAAAACGGACACCCTCACAAACCTGGGGACCAGGCTTGGATAAAAGATTGGAGAAGGGAACCACTCGAACCTACCTGGAAGGGACCCTAGTTAGTTGTGCTAGCCACGCCCACAGTCCTCAAGGTTGTAGGACGAACCACCCGGATCCACCATTCTCGAGTAAAGGCAGCCCACCTGTCACCTGACAACCACTTGGAATGGAAGGTCACTGCTAACCAGAATAATCCTCTACAGATCACCCTTAAGGAGACAGCGGCCCGCAGCCAACACCTGAGAACTCTCCAGAAGAGAGAAGCTTGAGGAAATCCCCAAGCGACTGAAATGAACTCAACAGCAAATCCTTCTCTCTCGAATTTCATGGTCGTCCCCGACCTATGTCTCTTTCCACACTTGTGGCTACCCTCTTCGCTGTAGGGCTCACCCAGCTTCCTCCCACAGATTGGCGCCTCAGTCGCAAACCCTCTACTTACTGGTGTCAGGACGACATAGAATGAGTTGCCGGGTCTCTGGCGGCCTTACAGGGTCCAGTAGACTCCTTGGCGGCGGTAGTCTTACAAAACAAGAGAGGGCTAGACCTGCTACCTGCCGAGAAAGGAGGACTAGGTCTCTTCTTAAATGAGGAATGCTGCTTCTGTGTTAACTGATCGGGGATAGTTAGGGATATGGCCCAACGAGTAAGGCAGCAGATCACGAGAAGGAGGCGAGAATTAGCAGACTTGCGGAACTCAGGGCAACACATGGAACTGGGCATCCTGCTCTTCCTTCAGCTGGTCCCGTCCTAAGGCCGTTCACACCCCTCCTGTTTGGTCCTTGGATTCGCATATGCTAACCAGGTTTGCTTCCCCCCGCCTGGAAGCTACGAAACTCCAGGTGATGCTCCAGTGGGACCATTCTAGCTGTCGCCACCCCCCTTTGGATGGCGAAGAACCCTAGCTGTCACACCCCTCCCTTCCACGTCCCCGTCCAGCAGGAGGACAGCAGCAGAACAGTCTTCGCCCCTCCTCCTGTGACAGCAAGGGGTTCCCCTGCCCCCACAAACGGATTTTCTCGAAGGCTGCCACAGCAGCTTGAAAATCAAGAGGGGGGATGAGAAGGGAAGTCGGCGAGAGCAGATAAAAAATGGCCAGCCCGATGTCAGAGGCCCGATAACCCCCTTGCATGCTTTTGGCTTCTGTATTCCCACTTGCCTCTTGTCTCAGCCAACTGCCCACGTTGGCTGGTTCAAATCGGCAGAGCCTGTGGCTCTTGATCTCGGGGTCCTTAATTCAAACTCCACGTTGGGAGCAAAGACTACTTAATATTTAGAAGTTAAGAAAAAGAAGACTGAAAAGTTCGTTCCATTACCCAGATATTATTTATTAGATGTCTACTATTTCCCAGGCAGCTTGCTAGGCTGTGAATAATTCAGGGACTCAGAAGAGAGACCTAAACTAGTGTAGAAAGTTAAGGCAATAGGTTGGTTTTGCTGTTGTTCTTACCAATGTTTTTTTCTGTGTTTTTTTTAATCTTTTTTTTTTTTTTTTAACATTTATTTATTTTTGAGAGGCAGAGTGTGAGCGGGAGAGAGAGGGAGACACGGGATCCAAAGCAGGCTCCAGGCTCTGAGCTGTCAGCACAGAGCCTGACGCGGGGCTCCAACTCACAAACCCTGAGACCGTGACCTGAGCTGAAGTCGGGCACTTAACCGACTGAGCCACCCAGGCGCCTCTTTTTTTTTCCTGGTTTTATTGAGATGCAACTGACACGTAGCATTGCGTAAGTTCCGGGTATACAACATTAACAATTTGGTGTAAATATATATTGTGAAATGATCACCCCTGCAAGTTTAGACGACATCTGTCACCTCACAGAGTTACAACGTTTTGTTTTCCTTGTGAGGAGAACTTTTTTTTTTTTCTTAAACATTTATTTTGAGAGAAAAAAGTGCACACCTGCGAGCAGGGAAGGGGCAGAGAGAGACGGAGAGAGAATCCTAAGCAGCGTGGAGCCCGACATGGATCTTGATTTCACAAACCATGAGATCATGACTTGAGCCAAAATCGAGAGTCGGAAACTCGACTGACTGAGCCACCCAGGTGCCTTGTGAGGAGAACTTGTAAGATTTCTTCCCGAGCAACTTTCAAAGGCAAAAGGTTGTTGAACGCTGGCTCTCTCTGAATGCCCCCCAAATAACCCGTGCAGAAGGCCAGGCTCAGTTCAGTGCTTATCAAGGTAAGGGATATCACTATTGCCAAAGGACTCAGTAGTTTGTCAGAAGGGTGAGGGTGAAGGCAGGATATTTATGAGGTTTGGGGCATCTGGATGAGGGTGGCCATTTTCACGTAGAACTTGATCAGGATGGGGCAAATCTGTGATATAATAGTTTAGGATCGGTGGACACACCAGGATGAAAGTTAAGAGTAAATAATCTTTAGATGCTGTCTATTTTCCTGGGAAAGTATATGTACTTTAAGGAGGGTAAATTGAATAATGTGATGTTTGGATTACTGCGTCTTCAGACGGTTCCTGGAGCGAACAATTAAATTATCTGCCATTTCATTTTGGGGGTGAGAATTTCCTGGAACAGGAAAATCAGACAAATGGAGAGAGTGAGCTGTTGTGTGCATAGACAGTACGTTACTTCAATTTCTCAAAAGAAACCTCTTTCAGCTTTTTTTTAACCCAGTACTTCCCCCACCTCTTTTGACCATGACACTCTTATTTTCTCATAAAACCTGTTAGAAATTTTAAAGAAGAGATCAGAGTAAATACTAGACCCGGAAATAACCTCGATGAGAGCAGTATGAGCCAGTGGTTCTCAAAGGGTGGTCCCCAGACCAAACAACGTCAGCATCACTTGGAAACTTGTGAGATGGGGCCCCATCTAGTAAATCAGAAACCCCGGGGGTGGGGTCAGCAGCCTGTGTTTCTCACCAGTCTGTGTTTGTCACCCTCCCTGTGACTCTGACGTGGCAACTTTGAGAACCGATGCCATAAGTCTTCTCACCCCTAACTTCCCTCTTCAGGTTTCATTTTTTTTTTTTGCCCAGTGCAGGTGTGAGGTATGAAGGTGCCTGAGCAGGCTAATGCCTGGTATTCTTTCCCGGAAACCATTAAATAATTGTCTACATGAACTCAGCAGAAATGAGGGCAAACCCAAATTTGTGAGATCTGCGTCCCCCTTTCTGCATGATTCCTACTCTGATGTTCTATCCTGGTCTTTGAGCTCTACAAAAACCAGTACTCTCCCTGGACGAGGATTAGTGCATTGGTGAGGAATATAACATTTACTCAAGATTTTAGGGCAGAGCCGGAAGAAAGGGACTCGATACCATGGTAGCAGGATTTTTGTTTTTAAAATAATAAATCCCTCCACCCCCACCCCAAGGTTATCTCTTCTCCCAAACCTCTCTTCTTGGCTTGGCAACTCTTGGGTGGCCTTTCTCTTCCTGCTCCTGACTCCATACCTTCTCTCCGACCTTGGCTTCTGAGAGCAGTTCAGTTCAACCCCCACAGAAATTTTTAAAGTATTTATGGCACCTACAAGTTAATACCTACCTCAAGGAAACTGAAGGAATTATATTGAGGCTGAAGACCTTGTTTGCTCTGTGAACAAAAGCTTCTCCAGTTCCCGGATTTCACCAAAGCTGTGCCGAGTGAAAGTCATACCGATGTTTACATTTCTCCTCCCTTGGTGTGGAGGGAACCTGAGTTACAATGGGATCACGTTTCCAATTGGTTTGAGTCAGATTCCGGGGTCCCTTTTAGACTGGTATTTCAACTTGACTGTGCCCCCACCCCTCTTAGTGTGGTTCGGGTCCTACGCTTCACTATTCTGCCTCCCTCCCGGTGGTTATGGGGAGCAAATCCCAGCAGGGAGAACAAAGACTATGTCTACAGGGCATTATCTCTTGGGTGTTCAAAACTGTTTGATATTTATCTATCCATGCCCAAGGGATGAGACAAGCCTAGGGTCTCCCTACCCCTCAGCCATCTTAACTCCTCTCCCCATAAGGTATTATTGAGGGACTTTGTCTAAGAAGTAGCATATCTGAAAGAGGACTGTTTATAGCTCCCTGGGAGGAGTGTGCCCTGATTTTGGACTCTGTTGCACATTGGAATCACCTGGAAAGCTTTTAAAATGCTAATACTCAGGTCACACTCTACTGCAATGAAATCAGAATTTTTTTTCTTTTTAATTTGTATTTATTTTTGAAAGAGAGAGAGAGAGAGACCACAAGTGAAGCAGGGGCAGACAGAGAATCCACCGGGCAGACAGAGCCCGGGATGGGGCTCAAACTCACAGACTGTGAGATCATGACTTGAGCTAAAGTCAGCTCAACCGACTGAGCCACCCAGGTACCTGGGCACCAGAAGGTTTTTAAAGCTCCCTAAGTATTGCAGTTTACAGCAAGTTTCAGAGCCACCGACAAAACAGCTTACAAAATCATACACGATGCTAAGACAGTAAAAAGCCATTTTGGTCAAAGGATTTCAAACAACTGGGAGTTATATTTCTGTCACACTCTGTTTCACAGTCGGGAAATCTGAGACACGCGCAAAAAATGTGAGTCATATAAGGTAGGCCACAGGTGGCCTATTGCAGGGGGTACGGAAAGTGTGACCTAGCCATTACTGTTCCCATTAAGGCATAAGATGTGGTAAATGCTCTATTATTCTCTGAGGTTTCCTGGGACCAAAAGAGTCTGTAGAATCTCTATGGCGACGCAGCCAATTTGAACGCACTGATTTCTGAATTTAGGTTTTACACCTGAGAAACCTAAAGCCTGAGGAGGTAAAGTGATCATGATTTTTTTAAAAAATTAATAATACGGTTTGGGCTGTAACAGTAAAATCGGACTAAGAGCTATGCTCACCTATGGTCAGAATCAACATCAGAATAGTTCAACCTTGTCTCATAGCAAGTCACGCTGTGTGATTCTAGAGATGCCTCCGTTCGCCAGCTCTGGCTTGAAATAAAGGTCAGCAAATTCAGACTAAAGGCACCGTTAGGCCACAGAACCCATATTTTGGTGGTTATAGAATATTTAAATTACAGCGGGAACAATATGAGAGGAAACGAGCTAATAGGGAGTGTTTATTCTAAAAATTAAAGTTTTAAATTTAATTTTATATCTTTTTACAGATTTTATCCGGAAGTCATCTCTACATCCAACCCGGGGCTCGAACTCACAACCCTGAGATCAAGAATCGCATGCTCCACCAAATGAGCCAGCCAGATGACCCAATTTCATATTTTCAATTACCCTTTTTTCTGATTGGGTGCTAAAGTTGTAAATCACTGACTTCATCATGACCCTGGTTGGAACAGTCCAAAGAAGGCCATAGATTAATTTGAGCAGACCCGTATTTTGGCTGTTTCTGCCACTTTCCCGTTTTGCTTTCCACGCTCGAACAATTTCCGCGCTGGGACAGGCAGGGCAGAAGATACTTGCTGAAAAGGAGAAGCTAGCTGATTGGGGATTACTAGAGAGGAAACCTCCTGTCAACCCCACTGAAGACAGGTTTTACCTGGGGATTGCCTAGGATGTCGTACAACTATATGAATGGAAGGTCAAAATGGAAGTCCCTAGACTTTTTCATGGAAGAGTTCCCCCACCAGCCTGCCACCGAGTCCTGAAATTCTGCCACCAGCAGGTTCAACTTTCAGGATAAAATGCCATCCCCCTCGTGGCAGGTCCTCAACATCCACTGGTCCTTCTCTTTGCTAACCTAGAGCCAGGTAAAACACAGGATGTCCGGTTAAATTTGAATTTCAAATAAATAGTGAATCATTTTTAGTATAACTATGTCCCAGCTATTGCATACTTACACCGGAAAGAAAACAAAAAAGCATTCATTGTTTGTCAGAAAATCAAATGTAACTAGGCATCTTGTGTATTTATTTACCAAGGCTGGCATTCCTAAGATGACCTAATGGAAATTCTGTTTGTGGCAGCAACATGAGCGTCTGTAGACATTAGATCATGACTGGTCTAAATCAGTTGTGATTATACAGCCCCTTGACTTCTTGCAGCTGGGAGTATCTGTGTGATCAGTTCTGGACACTGAGACATCAGGGGAAGTCTGAATATGTGCGGGGTGCAATTTGAACGATTTGACTAGTGGGAAGAAACTAGCAAGAAACATGACTAGTGGGACCATCTTTGCTCTGTCCTTCCTTCTTGCCTAGAATGGTTGGGTGGCGCAGCCCCATCCTGGTTATAAGGGCAAGAAAGACAACGGCAGAGACACGGTGCCAGTGACATTAAGTCCTCAAAGTCAATGCCAGTGGCTGCTACTTCCGGAGGTCTTGCTTGTATGAAAGATAAACCCTTAATTATATCAACCACATGGGTTTCCTGTAACTTACAGCTGAAAAAACCCTCTTAAAGAGTGCAAATGCCCTAGGAGAGGAAACCTTTTTATGTGTATCTTAGGCTGAAATCATTTATTGGCATCTTGTCCCAATGGACTGCTAGCTGAGAGGGAGGAGGCATTGCCCAGAGAAAGCAGTGGAGGGGATCCTTCCTGGCAGGCGAGACTCCTTCACAGAAGTGACTCTCAGTGACACGGATCTGCAGGGCTCTGCGGGGTTGATTTGGAACGAGCTGTGTGGCTCCTGAAGAATTCTCATGGATTCCTGCCTATGGGGAGCAGAATCACGCCCTGCCCCCCAAGGTGCCCACATCCTAATATCCAGAACCTGTTAATATATTGCACGTCCAAGGGGAATTAAGGTAGCAGACGGAATGAAGGTAACTAGTCCGCTGATTTTACGAAAAGGAGATTATAGTGAATTATCTGGATGAGCCCAACGACATCACCGGGTTCTCGAAGGAAGAAAATGAAGGCAGAAAGGGAGACAGAGAATCAGGAGGAGATGTGAAGACATTACCAGAGGTGGGAATGACCTGATAGAAGACTTGACTGACCATTGCTAGTTTGAAGATGGAAGAAGGGCCCACAAGCTAAGGGATGTGGGTGGCCGCTAACGCTGGAAGATGGAAGGAAACAGATTCTCTCCTAGAGCCTCCAGAAAGGAAGGCAGCCCAGCTCACAGCTTGAGTTTGGACCAATGAGACCCGTGTCAGACCTCTGCCCTGGAGTACTGTAGGCTGATACATTTGTGTTGTTTAAAATCATTACACTTGTGGTAAATATCTTTATTCATTCATTTATTCCCTTATTCATCCAGCAAATATCATTGAGCCCCTACTTTGTGTCAAGCACTTTCATAGATGTTGGGGATATACTAAGATTGACACAGATTAAAAAAAAAAACAAACTCTGCTCTCACAAAAAGCTTCCCATGTATTGGAGGGGGAGCAGATTTTTTTTTTTTTTTAATTAAGTGAAACCTCCTTGTGTGACAGATTTTAGATGCTGTAAGTGCTATTGTGGAAGAACATGCCGGAGGACAGGGAGAACCAGGGAGAGGTGTTTCCGTTTGAATGTTTGTTTATTTTTGAGAGAGAGAGAGACAGAGTGTAAGCTGGGAGGGGCAGAGAGAGAGGGAGACACAGAATCCAAAGCAGGCCCCAGGCTCTGAGCTGTCAGCACAGAGCCCGACGCGGGACTCGAACCCATGAACCTGGAGATCACGACCTAAGCCGAAGTTGGACACTTGACTGAGCCACCCACGTGCCCCAGGGTGTTGCCATTTTAAATGAGGGGGTCAGTGAAGGTAACATGGCCAGTCATAGTTGAACCCAGTCTGCTACCTTCCAGGCAGTCTTCCAGGCAGTGGGGCAGCAGGTACAGAGCCCCAGAGATGAGCATATGCCTGGTGTGGTCCACTAGGAGCGAGGAAGCCCGTGTGCGTGGACCCGAGGGAGAGAGGAGAGAGACAGGAGATGAGGGCAGAGAGATTGTGGAGCCGGGTTTATAGAGGCGACCTCGAAACCACTGACCTTGACGCTCCGTTGGGAGCCCTGATCTACATCCGAGAACCATCGCTCTTGTGGCTGTGGAGATAATGGGTGGCTAGGGGTGTGAGGGGAAACAGGGCGCTTCTCGTGAGGAAGGGGGGGGGGGCGGGGGAGGCAGTGGAGGAGGCTGGAGGGATCATAATCCGGACACAGTTTGAACAGGGAGCTTAAAGCACTCGTTGATGGAGTGGACACACGCTGTGTGAGACTGAGAGCCTAGGCAGGGGGCACTGCCCACGGATTTGGCCGGAGCAGCCGGACGGAAAGGGCTGTGGATGACAGAGGCAGAAGGTGGCAGAGAAGCAGGTTGGAGGAGAAGATTAGGGGCTGCACGTGGGGCCTATTTGAGATGCCGATCTAGCCCTCGAGTGGAGTTGTCAACCAAGCAGCTGGAAATACGCATCCGGAGTTCAGAGGAGAGGTCCAGACGGGAGATCGCAAAGAGGGAGATGGCCACGTTAAATACAGGAACACTGAACGGCTTGAGGCCGGGGGAGCTCACAAGGAAGGACCGTGGAGAGAAAGGAAAAGAGACCTGAGGCCTGAGTCTGGAGGCGTGGTGGCGTCCCAAGGCCTGGGAGGTAAGGAGGAACCAGCAGGCAGAGGAAGAGTGACAGGAGAGAATCAGGAAGGATTCAGGGCCCCGTTGAAGGGCTTTCAAGGACAGCGATTATTGGCTGAAAAGTCGCCGAGATGACCCGTAGGATGAGTTCAGATAAATGCCTACCTGCTGGATTTTGGAACAACACGGACCCGACTTTGACAAGGATGGTTTCCCTACGGGCACTGGAGGAAGCACCGGATTAGAGAGCACAGGGTGTGAAGAGGACAGGCACAACCGGGTCCTTCCAGAAACTCCCTTGGCCACACCCACGGGGAGGTTTACGCTCCCTGGGACCCTCTGCACGGCTCTGGGAAGAGCTGGCGGAGGGCGGGTCACAGGAACAAGTGCGGTCACTTGCTGACTGCCCACGAGCAGGAACGGAGGTCCGTGTTCTGTAAAGCGAGGCCAGTAAACTAAGGTGAACGGCCGCCCTGCTCACTCACGTAGGTGCTGTCTGTCACTCCTGTCAGCTCCAGCGCAGAGTTAAGGACTTGTGACAGAGACCAGGGGGTCTGGTCGAAGCCCACAGTGCTCAAGATATTTACTACCCGGCCCTCCCAGGCAGAGTTTGCCAAGCTTTGCTCTAAAATAGCGAGAGGTTGGGGCGCCTGGGTGGCTCAGTCGGTTAAGCGACCGACTTCGGCTCAGGTCATGATCTCACAGCCCGTGAGTTCGAGCCCCACATCGGGCTCTGTGCTGACAGCTCAGAGCCTGGCGCCTGCTTCGGATTCTGTGTCTCCCTCTCTCTCTCTGCCCCTCCCCTGTTCATAATCTGTCTCTCTCTGTCTCAAAAATAAATAAAAACATTTAAAAAAAAATTTAAAAAAATAGCGAGAGGTAGGGGAGGGAGAGAAGAGAGAGAGAAAGGAGGAGGAGAGTGGCTAACAAAAGAAGGAGCTCTTGGAAAGGGGTCAATGCGGGGAGTTGCAGCAGAGAGGACTGTTGGGAGATGTTCTCGAGCTTGACCGAAGGGCGGGATCAAGCACCCGCGAGGCAGAGTTGCCCTGCTAGGCAGAGAGACATGTAGGTCTTTCATTGTTATTCTCTCAAAAGATGTGCCACTCTACACATGAGAGAAACGTAAAGTTGAAACCGTGTATCTCAGTTTTTACCTGTCACTATCGGCCAAGGCAAAAATCCTTGACGCTTGGCTGTCCGGGCGAGCAGGTGCAGAAACAGGCAGACGGGTGTTGTCGGTGAGAGTATAAATGGGTACGCTTCCTCTGTGGGAGGCATATGATCCCGACTAAGGCCGAGGCCTTCTAATGGGATTATTCTATCCCATCTAGGCAATCTCCACGTGACACCGACCTTCCGCTCAGTTTTGGAGCGTGGTTGTTTAGGAATGAGCTGGAGTTTTGAGCCGTTCCCTTCACGGGCTGGGTATGCAACTGGGGTCTCCAGAACCCACAGAGGGTCTGAGAGGGCCGTGAACCCTCTTGTGGGTGCAGCAAAGGGAAATTTTCAGAGACCTGTGGGGCCCCTCGCCCCGGCACCAGTATCTAAGGCACTTTGTCCTTCTGACAGAGACGACTGCTCAATCTCCAGCTCTCTGTGATCTTAGGATTGAAAGAAGCCCTTAAAGAAGGGAGAAATAAGGGGCGCCTGGGTGGCTCATCAGTTAAGCGTCCGACTTCAGCTCAGGTCATGATCTCACGGTTTGTGAGTTCGAGCCCCGCGTCGGGCTCTGTGCTGATGGCTCAGAGCCTGGAGCCTGCTTCAGATTCTGTGTGTCCCTCTCTGTCTGCCCCTACCCAGCTCACGCTCTGTCTCTCTCTCTCTCTCTCTCTCTCTCAAAACTGAATAAATGGTAAAAAAAAAAAAAATTAAAAAGAAGGGAGAAATAACATTGTTGTATGCTGATAATAAAGATTTAATAGAAAGAATAAAAATTGATTCTGCAGCAGAGAGGATTGCTGGGGGCGTTGAGTCTGGCAGAAGGGTGTGGGTCTTTTCTATCTTTTGCCTAGGCATAAAGAACTTGTTTCCTTTGCTGTGTCAGATGGTATCTTTTGCCAATGACCTTCACCCTGAAGGAAACCACTCAGAGGGTAACATCTATCAACTTTTTAAATGTCATGTGTTTTAAGCAAGCAAAACCACTTCTGGCAACTTATTCTATACATATATTTCATACATGTACGTTGTTCTTCATGGCAGCGTTGTTCGTAAGAGCAAGAAACTGGAAACAAACTAAATACCCATTAAGGGTCTATTGAAACATTGTGATGCATCCTTTCTACTATGCAGACATTGAGGAAAAACAAAGAGGCTTTATATAAACTGATGCAGAGTGATTTCCAAAACTTTGTGTTAAGTGAAAAAAAAAGGTAGGTCAAGAGCAGATATTAGACAGGTATTGCTAAACTGGTTCAAGGGTAAAGGTCATTGGCAAAAGGTATCATCAGAGGCCGGCAAAAGATACACATTTGATGAAATGTACAGAACATCTCTGGAAACATCTCAGAGGAAAAAACCCGAACCAACTCCCCAAAATCTTTCAACAGTGATTGCCTCTGTAGGGAAAGTGGAGGGGTGGAGGCTTACGCATTTTTGAATTCTGTCTGTGCTTGAATGACATTCAGAAAAGAGTATATTGAAAAAATAATGGTGCGTCTGGGTGGCTCAGTCGGTTAAGCGTCTGACTCTTGATTTTGGCTCAGGTCATGATCTCATGGTTTGTGAGCTCAAGCCCTGCATCGGGCTCTGCATTGACGGCATGGAGACTGCTTAGGATTCGCTCTCTCCCTGTCTCTTTCTTGCCCTCCTCCACTTGTGTTTGTGTGCACGCGCGCTCTCTCTCTCTCTCAATATAAATAAATAAACATTAAAAAAAAAGAAAAACGAATACATGTTTTGATAGGAAGAAATAGGGAGCACTTACAAGTTCTTAAGTAGGAGAGAAACATAACAGTATTGAAACTGTGTTTTAGAGATTAGTCGGGGGGAAGTGTTATGAACTGAGTGAACTGAAAGATTACAATGGAAACCATCAAGTTATTGAAGTATTCCATACTTGAGGTGTTAATGGGTCTAGGCTAGAGTGGAAACGAAGGAAGGATAAGAGCCTGAGACCAGACCACTTGGCAGAAGTTACAGAGAAACCTATTTCAGCTTAATATGAGAAAGCAGGGCCTAAAGATTAGAGCTACCGCTGGTGGGAATAGACAGGGAAAAGTACCCATCATGATGGTGTTCCTACAAAAGCTGGACAACTATATGATAAAGATGTTCTAAGCATAAATCAAGTGTTCCACAGTGAATGGTCCAGGGTAGGTAGTGTGTAAGATCTCTGCCCAACCCTGAAATTTCGCGACTTTATGACAAAGGCTTGGGGATACCCAAAATTCAGGGCCAGTGGAGGGAAGGAATCCACTCTGATGAGTGACAACAAAGGCAGGAAAATGACCAACTTCGAGGAACGAAGGTAGTAGACAAGGACTAGGGTTCAAAGATTAGGCAGTAAACAGTGTGATTATGTGTTGCTAAGAGGCTGGAGAGCCATTGGGATTCACAGAAAGATGGAGTTATATAAAGTCTTCACTGTGTTCAGTTATTACAGATCTTTTTAAGATTAAGATTTAAAACTATTTAGTGTTAGTAGTTTGCAGGTGGACGTTTGAGGGACGAGAATTTTTTCTTTCTCAATGGTTAAAGTAGACGCAGTAGAAAAAAGAGGTAAGAAACAAGAGTGGTTAACAGGATAGCAAAGACCCCAATTCCACATACACTATGTCGCTAAGCGGTCCCACAGCTGACGGATGATGTGCTCATTTTTTCAGTCTTTTTTCTCTCTGTGATTAATTTCCTATTCCTATTGTAGTTTCTATTGCTTCTTCTTTTTTTTTTTTTTTAATTTTTTTTTCAACATTTATTTATTTTTGGGACAGAGAGAGACAGAGCATGAACGGCAGAGGGGCAGAGAGAGAGGGAGACACAGAATTGGAAACAGGCTCCAGGCTCCGAGCCATCAGCCCAGAGCCTGACGGGGCTCGAACTCACGGACCACGAGATCGTGACCTGGCTGAAGTCGGACGCTTAACCGACTGTGCCACCCAGGTGCCCCTATTGCTGCTTCTTTAAGTACACTAATCTTTTCTTCTCTCCTCTATAATCTGTGAATTCCAGCTAGTGTATTTTTCATCTCAGACATGGTATTTTGATCCCTAGAAGTCCAATTTTAGATCATCCACATTGCTACTTAACATGTTCAGTCTTTCTTTTACCTTCTTGAATAGATGGAATGTAGTTACGATAACTGTTTTAATGTACTTCTGTTATCACTTAGAAAGATCTATTCGTATACATTTATTTTTTCCCTTCTTGTTATGGGTCATATTTTCTGGTTTCTTTGCCTGCCTAGTTAATTTCAAATGAATGCCAGACATCGTAAATTTTACTTTGTTGGGTGCTGGTTGTGTTTTGACTCCTATAAATATTCTTGGCCAAGGGATGCCTGACTGGCTCAGTCAGTAGAATACGTGATTCTTGATCTTGAGGTCGTGAGTTCAAACCCCACGTTGGGTGTACGAGTATATATGTATTTTTTTTCCTTGGCCTTTTTCTTGGACACAGTTAAGTTACTTGGAAATAGTTTGACTCTTGCTTTTCAGTTTTGCTATTCAGGACCAAAACAACTGTTACTCTAGGGACAGTTTTGCCCCATACCATGTACTTTATCTAATGTCTCTTGAATTACCAGAATTTCCACTCTGGGGGTGGGAACAGGTACTGCTCTTAGCTCTTTGTGAGTTCTAGAGATTGTTCCCGCTGCTACCTTCGGGTAGTTCCTTCCTGGCCTCAGGCAGTTTCCTCATAAACAGGCATTCACAGCTGAAGAGTTGAAAAAGGACCCTCTGAAGATCTTAGGAGTTCTCTCCCTAAGTTGTTCTCTCCTTTCTAGTATTGTGCCCTGTGGACTCTAGCTACCTTGGTCTCTCTGGCCTCCTTGCTCCATTTCTGTATCTCAGGAAACCTGCTGAGCTCTGCCTGAGTTCTCTCTCCTTAAGTGGCAGCCTGGGAACATTCTCAGGGCAACCATAAGGCTCACCTCACCTTTGTTTCCCATTTTTCAGAGATTACTATCCTGTGCTGCCTGAAGTCCAGTTTCTGAAAACCATTATTTCAGAAGTCATTTTAATACATTTTTGTACGGTTTCTCATTTCAAATGAGAAGGGCTAAAACACAAAATTCAACTGAGTAAATTGTAAAGATCTCACTGACTTCATTCAATGGTTTATAAATAGGACAGCATCTGGGGTGGCTGGGTAGCTCAGTCGGTTAAGCATCCGACTCTTGATTTCAGCTCAGGTCACGATCTCGCAGTTTGTGAGTTCGAGGCCCCTGTCAGGCTCTGCCCTGTGTCAGTGTGGAGCCTGCTTGGGATTCTCTCTCCCTTTCTCTCTGCCCCTACCCCACTTAGGCACTCTCTCTCTCAAAATAAATAAACTTAAAAAAATAAATAGGACAGCACGCAATCTAGTAGATAGAAAGGATCTCTGAACCTGTACAAAATGAAAAACTTTTATAGGCAGAAGAGAGCAGAAAAGGAAGTTATACTCGGCCAAAAAAAAAAAAAAAAGGTAAGTTGGTTATTGTAAGGCTACTTTCCTTTAGGAGAAATCAGGGGTCCATCAGGCAGATTACCTAACTAGAGCTGATCAGGTGATTCCTGATGGGCTGGTTTAAGATTCCATTTCTGAGAGCACCAAAACTGTAATTAAGTCTTGGTTTGGTGATGGGGAGCTTAAAATAAGTGACCGTTCAGATCCTGTTGTTTGTAACAGAAGGTAAATCTGATCCCTGTTACTTCCTCTTGACTGGAAATGGAATTCTATTAAGCTCTTTATTTTAGAAAATGCTAGGTAAGCATAGTCGATTTTTTCCGTGGTAAAGATTGACTGTATTTTCTTCTCACATCTAATATATATAAAAACTACAGCTGATTTTCATCCTATTTTGCAACTATTCCATATTTATACATTTGCTTTTGGATTCTACCACCAGAGGGCACCTCTGTCACATTTCAACCTCCACTTGCAAATCAGCATTGAGGAAACAATTTTAGATCTGGGACATTCTTGTTCCTTTAGCATGAGAATTACAATGCTCAGTTTGAAATGTGCTGTGACCTTGCCTGATTCTTTTGTCTCCTTTAACATAGCTGCACCCTCCCTGATGTTCAGGATAGACTGTTCATTGATTTCTCCTCCACCTTCTCCAACCCTCCCCCCTTCCTATGCTGTGCCACGGACTCATAATTGTAAAAATTCCCCATAACTTCTCCGATGCCGTCTCATCCCCAAAGCATACATTTATTTTTATTTATTTAATTTTTTTTTTTTTTTTTGAGAGGAAGACAGAGTATGAGCGAGGGAGGGGCAGAGAAAGAGGAGGACACAAAGTCTGAAGAAGGCTCCAGAGCCTGTCGTGGAGCTCGAACTCGTGAACTGCAAGATCATGACCCGAACCGAAGTCAGACGCTTAACCGACTGAGCCACTCAGGTGCCCCTTAAAAGCCTACATTTAATGTTATGGTTGCACCAGCCATCCTTTTCCAGGTGGCATCTAGGTAGGTAATGCTGGAGTCCATGCATATTTCCAGAAGCCTAGAATCCTTCTGCTGCTGGAGAGTTCATCAGCTTTGCAAACTCAGTGTGTTCAGACCTTGCCCAACACTGCTCTCCCCCCGTTCACCCCTTCTAGTGTTTTTAAACAGATATTCTTTTATATCAATTTTATTGAGATGTAGTTTGCACAGGAAGAAGAACAGAAATTTGTCACCCCAACATAGGCCTCTTTGGCATCATTTGTAAAAGATATTTACATTTATAAGGGAAATCTCCATCTGTATTCTTCATGGTTCTTCTAACTAGACTAGGAATTAAATTGACATGAGACAGATCAGAGAAAATCAAACTTAATTTTGTTAAGTATGGGGAATCCACATAGACATGAGATTCCAAAGATAGGCAAAAACGGGTACATATGTCATCCTGAACTAAGGACAAGGGGCCAGGGGTCTGGGACTTCAAAAGGATGGAATGGAACTCATAGGAAAATGAATAAGAGTAAACGTTTGGTTAACATATGTTCGGTGAGTCACTCAGAAACAATGGGACATGGAGAGAACTTTGGCCAAATAGGCCTTGCTAGGCTCCTGTCTTTCATACACAGTTCATATGATAACGTAGCTCCCTGTGGTGGCAGTTCTCTTCCAGGCGCAGGTCCTCTATCTAAATTCTCTTAGGCAGTGTTGGGGGGAGGTCAAAGTTTCTTCCTGAGTCTTTTGGGCTTTGATTTTTTTCAGTTCAGCATAATCTGCATCCCCAAATGGCCTGTCTTGGGGTAGCCTGCCCTTGACCCCTACACTCCCGTGTATATAGGAGGTATACGTGTTATTAAAGTTGTTTTTCTCCTGTTCATCTACCTTTTATTTCTACAGATGTCTCAGCCGAGAATCTAGAAGGGTAGAAGGGAAATGAATTTTCCTCCCCTACACACACAATAAAATATATCCATCTTACGTGGATGTTCAATGGGTTTTTGAGAAATGTATGCACCCGTGTAATCACTACCATGACCGAAATAAAGAACATTTCAATCATCTCAAAAAGTAAGCCCACCGCCCCCCTGCCCCAGGCAACAATTACTCCCCCGTCACTATAGATTTACCTGTTCAGAATTTCAAATATATACCTATGAATCAAACTGTATGTGGTCTTTTGCGTTTGGCACTTTTTATCTCAGCATAAGGTTTGTGAAATTCATCTGTATTGTTGTGTGAACCCATCTCCCTCCAAAAACTAAGTAGTGTTAAACCATAAAAATAAAATGGCCGGTTTTTTGGTTTTTTTTGTTTTTTCTACCAGCAAAACAATGGGTTTATTCGGAATAGCAAGACTTGGAATCCAGGACAAGCAAGCTATAGCGAAACTACAGGCAGGTCCACAGGGAAAAGGAGGGGTGGGAGAGAGGAGGTTGACCTTCTATAGGGGTGGGAGAGAGGAGGTTGGAAGACTGTTATAAACAAAATGTCCATTGGAGTAAAGGGGGGGTTGAAAGTATAGTGGCTTTTCATTGGCTGAGTCTGCCATTAACTAGGGAAGGAGGAAAGACTTTCTTCGTCCTACAGGAATAGTGAAGTACTACCATCCACCTTGCAAGGCTCCTCTCTCCCCATCGGGTCTGCCATTGACCAAGAGCGGTAGACTTTGAGAGCTCCCCCTGCTGGTTTCCTGGCTTCATTCTAAATGAGATTTGCTTGGAGCAACTGGGTGGCTCAGTAGGCTGAGCATCTGATTTCCACCCAGGTCATGATCTCGCCATTTGGGGTTCAAGCCCCGCATCGGGCTCTGTGTTGACAGCACAGAGCCTGGAGCCTGCTTCGGATTCTGTGTCATCCTCTCTCTCTGTACCTTCCCCACTCATGCTCTGTCTCTGTCTCTCAAAAATGAATAAATGTTAAAAAATTTTTTTAAATTGACGTTCCTTTAATTTTCAGAGCAGTATTCCATTGCATAGATATGTCACAATTTGTTTACCCGTTGAGACCAGTACTTCTTTCAAGTTGTTTTCTTCTGATAAATATCCTGATAGGCATCTGCTCGCTGTAATCATTTTTCATTTTTACATAAATGTTAAGTTTACTATTAGTTTATTTATTCATGTAGTTATATTATTTTTCAAAATGGAAATATCAGGGTGCCTGGGTGGCTCAGTCGGTTAAGCATCTGACTTTGACTGAGGTCATGATCTTATGGTTTGTGGGTTAGAGCCCTGTGAATCCACAGCTCAGAGCCTGGAGTCTGCTTCGGATTCTGTGTCTCCCTCTCTCTCTGCCCCTCCCCGCTCCTGATCTCTCTCTCTCTATCTCTCTCTCTCTCTCTCAGAAATAAATGCTAAAAAAAATTTTTTTTTTTTTTTATTTTTAAAAAAAATTTTTTTTTTCAACGTTTATTTATTTTTGGGACAGAGAGAGACAGAGCATGAACGGGGGAGGGGCAGAGAGAGAGGGAGACACAGAATCGGAAACAGGCTCCAGGCTCTGAGCCGTCAGCCCAGAGCCCGACGCGGGGCTCGAACTCACGGACCGCGAGATCGTGACCTGGCTGAAGTCGGACGCTTAACCGACTGCGCCACCCAGGCGCCCCTAAAAAAATTTTTTTTAATGGAAATATCTTTTTAAAGCTATGATAGTTGTAAGAAATCTTTTTATGTATTTTTTTTACCCAAACATTAAGAAGCAGAAAGTAAAAATTTCTGGAAATGACTGCTTATGCATTATTTATCTGTATCTTTGATCGTGAGAGAGAATTATATGCAAGGTAATGTTCTTACTTTTTTAAATTTAATGATATAATAACTTTGCTTTCCGTGACATTATAGCATGATATTCCTGCCATTATTTTTTAGAGCTGCATGATTATCAGTGCAACCTAACAACCATTTTCTAATAATAAAACTTGTTTTAATAGTGTTTGTATGATGCACTATGCATTATCTATAGCATACCCTTTTGGGTTATACCTTCTAGCTCTGTTTATTCGTAATCTTTGAGCTGTTTGTGCTTTGTAAGTTGTAGGTAACGGATAGATATATAAATTCTGTCCTGTGTGGTAGTGATTTAATTGATTTCCTTATTCCCACACCTCTGGAAAAATCACTTTTGTCTCCATTTGTAATTAACCTCAGTCTTCCTTTACTCTAAACAAATCTGTATGTTTTGAGTCTTCTTTTCAACGTGGTTATAACATTTGCCTGATTCTCTCTTTCCCATCATGTATGTAAAATAAATTCTTTAACACACCCTTATTTTCATATCTGTATGAGTCGTGTTTTTACCTTTTTCTGAAAAGTATCTTTTAACAAACTTTAATGTTTCCAATGTTTCCAATATAATCAGTGAACATCCTTATTTAAAAAACCTTTGTGAGGGGCGCCTAGGTGGCACAGTCAGTTGAGCAGCTGACTTTTGGTTTTGGCTCAGGTCATGATCTCACGGTTCCATGAGTTTGAGCCCCGCATCAGGCTCCTTGCTGACGGTGTGGAGGCTGCTTGGGATTCTCTTTCTCTCTCCCTCTCTCTCTGCCCCTCCCTCTCTCATGCTCGCTCTCAAAATAGATAAATAAACTTAAAAAAAAAAATCTTTGTGCACTTGTCAAATTCTTCACATAGAGTAAATTCCTAGACCGATGATTCTTACGTGTATTCACACTGTCCCACCGCCCTTACGGACAGCTCGTAGGAATTCGTACCCCGGAGTGCAGTGACATCGGCAGCGATGTAACAGGCCACCGAAGCTGTATAAGAATTACTTTAAACTGAACATATCTGAATAATCATTAGCGGCAGGAGAAAACATTATCTAAAGTTAAGCCTCAGTGGCTCAGTTGGTCAAGCATCCAGCTCTTGGTATCAGCTCAGGTCATGGTCTTGCACAGTTCCTATTCGAGTCCCCTGACGGGCTCTGCACTGAAAGCGTGGGGCCTGTTTGGGATTCTCTCTCTCCCTCTCGCTCGCTGCCCCTCCCCCGCTTGCTCTCTCTCTCTCTCTCTCTCTCTCTCAAAATAAATAAACATTAATTGGGGCGCCTGGGTGGCGCAGTCGGTTAAGCGTCCGACTTCAGCCAGGTCACGATCTCGCGGTCCGTGAGTTCGAGCCCCGCGTCGGGCTCTGGGCTGATGGCTCGGAGACTGGAGCCTGTTTCCGATTCTGTGTCTCCCTCTCTCTCTGCCCCTCCCCCGTTCATGCTCTGTCTCCCTCTGTCCCAAAAATAAATAAACGTTGAAAAAAAATTTTTTTTTAAATTTTCTTTAAATAAATAAACTTAAGCAAAGCTTCTGGAAAACACACCTGCCATAGAGCTCTCTCGGAGGGAGTTTCCTGATTGGGAGAAGACTGACCCTTAGCACACGGAAGCGTGAACTCAGCCGCCGTTAGCATCCGGAAGCTCATCTGAATCTTCCGTATCCTTCCACTGAATTGCTACCTGGCCCTTCATATGCCTTCCTTTTGTTACCGTGACATATAAACCTTCATCTGTCTCAGTTACTCATGACAACACTCACCGGCTCTGAGGAACGAACCTTGTCCTGTCTCACTTCATTTGCAGCACCCCCAACCATTCAAAGGCGGCTCAGATGGTAAAGGACAAGCCTTCCTTCCTTGTTCTTAAATTGTTTCTTTTCTTTTTTTTTATTAAAAAAAAATTTTTTTTTCAACGTTTATTTATTTTTGGGACAGAGAGAGACAGAGCATGAACGGGGGAGGGTCAGAGAGAGAGGGAGACACAGGATCGGAAACAGGCTCCAGGCTCCGAGCCATCAGCCCAGAGCCCGACGCGGGGCTCGAACTCACGGACCGTGAGATCGTGACCTGGCTGAAGTCGGACGCTTAACCGACTGCGCCACCCAGGCGCCCCAAATTGTTTCTTTTCTTTCTCCTCCTCCTCCTCCTTCTTCTTCTTCTTCTTCTTTTAAAATTTTCAGATAGGTTTTATGGGTTTTAAAAACAAATTTCAGTTTTACTTGTGTGGAATCTGTACCCTTGGAAGTCAACCTTTTTTTCCTAAACTGTATTATCGGATTGGCTTGCTCTGTCTTCACGCTTTTACATCCTTCTCCTGTTCCAGTCAAGGCAGTTCCCTTGAATTTTTTTTTTAACGATTCAAAACTAATGTCGTACCTTTTGTCAAAACGAACAATCCAGATTTTCGGTAAGGAGAGACTTTATTCAAAAGGATTATTGCAAGGACAGGGGGACTGCTTAGAAATGTGGGGAGATCTCTTTAACCATTGCTGCTTCTCTGGAGCAAGAGCTCTGATGAAGTTCAGCACTGCCATTCTCCCTCTGGTTCAAGATGAATGAATATTATTCATCACTGAACAACTTGCAGGTCATTATAAACCTCCCAAGCAAAGCAAATCAGGGATACAGAAACAGTTTCAGTTGAACCATCTGTCGAGAGGTAGTTACAAAGATCAGGTCCTTAAGAGAGGGATGCTTACAATAACAATAATAATAAAGAAATATCAGTGATAAGTTAATGTCAATGAAATCGGTAAGTGAAAATCTCATTATACAAGGGCTTCTTGTTGAATTTCCGACACCTGAGACATCAGTGCATTTGGCGATGTTATCCACAGGCTTGGTTACCGTTCACATAAGTGCATGTATGACCTGAGCATTTGACCAGACTTCCTGGTGGCCCAGGCAGTGGCTTATGAGGCGAGAGGGAAGAATCCAGCACATGCATGTGGGTAAGTTACTGGGCTTGAGTTCCCAGTGCTTCTTCAGATTCTCAAGGAAAAAGCCAGCTGCAAGGCAACCCAGAGAACTGATAACAATCTGAGCAGTCAGGTTTTAGTTCTTGGTGACGTGGGGGGAAGATGTTGGAGGAAAGTCAAAGAACTGCAATTCTGTAAGGGTCGACAGTTTGTGCAAGGTGACAGCATCTAGTCCGATTTACAGTCCTTTTTAATCAAGGGTAACTTTAAAGAAAGATTATTCTTTATCACAAAATAAGGCTGGCCTCGTTAGGATTGATCTCATTATTTACATAGGTACGGCAAGAATGTTAATTTAGCACACAGACCGTTTTAAGTTTGCTTCACTGGAATTTTTTATAAGGAATCCCAGGTAGGACTTGTACAAACTCGTTAAGGCTTAGGAAGCCAAACCATGAACCGGCCACCACTTTTCACCTGCGGTATCTATAGATTTGAGATTGTTCTCTTCTCAATGTTCCCAAATCATTCTAAGGTTCCTAGGCTTGCCAGGAACTGACATTCCTTCTCACCTATAGGGTTAGAAACCTGTAAGCCAGGTACCAAGCCAGTCTTCCCAAGAGGGTTTAAACATTGACTCCATAATAAAGTCAACATTAGCCTCTTTTAAGTGTCCAGTAAATGAGCATTATTTGCAAACACGACATTCCAGCCAAAGCCTTGGTTTTATAACCAATGTTCCCAATTACATCCTATTAACAAGGAAGATAGACTCTTACCAAACATAAGGCCTACGAAGTCATTCAGGTAAGACACAGAATCTTTGCCTTCTGGGCATCTGTGGCTCTGAATGGCTTGCGGTATCTTCCTCTCCCAGGGTGTGAGTCTCTATGAGTAATAAACTGTCAATCTCATCTGTCCAGCACAGGGTATCGTGTGTTTGGCCATCTTGTACTATTAAGGGCAAGAGATTCTTCCTTCACCAATGGGGTGAAGAGGAAGTGAGCGGAAAAGAAGGGCCCTGAATCTCATGTGATGATGTGTGGAGGGACTGGGGTGGGTAGGGCAGGGACTGACAGGGGTGGATGGGGGTGGAGAAGGTAGAGGGGCTGAAGGGGGACAGATCGAAGGATTCAAGGCAGCTGAAGAGAAGGTTAAGGGGACAGAAAGGAAGAGGAGGGGATGCCGGGAAGAGAGAAGTCCCAGATGGCTCAGTTTGGGGAGATCCCAAAGTTCTCAAAGACGCCTTTGAATTTCTAAATTGCCTTTAATAAACTTTGCCAATTCTTGAAGATATTAAATTAAACTTCTGCCATCACAGCATGTAGTCAAGTGGGAGAAAAAAGAGAGAGGGAGCCTGAGAGATTAAGAGTTGCCTGTGGGATTAACAGTTAACCCGAAGAAATTAACTGTAGAGAAACTGAGAAAGAGCCTCTCACTTGATCAATTCTCTCTCACAGTCCCCAGCCTGAGGAACCCCGGAAAAACAGAAGAGGTCTCAAAAGAAGGCCAAAGAAAGAATCTTTGCGGGAAACAATTCTCTTTTTGCTAGAAAGCATTAAAGTAACTCTTCACTGTGCTTCAATAGACAAGATGTCCAGAGCATTAGCTTGAGAACTGAACTCAGGGACGGATCCTCAAATTGCACAACAGGGTATCATATACCGTTTCCTGTGTGGGGATGGCGGAGATCCCTAGGTGAGTTCTACTTTTGAGGTGAGTCATAGCACCAGAAAATTGTCAAATAAAAAACAAACTTGGACTTAGGGAAAGGAGAGACTTCATTAAAAAAAAAAAAAAGAAATTATTGCAGGGACGCCTGGGTGGCTTCAGTGGATAAGGCGGCTGACTTTGGATCAGGTCATGATCTCACGGTTTGTGGGTTGGAGCCCCGTGTCGGGCTCTGTGCTGACAGTTTGGACCCTGGAGCCTGCTTCAGATTCTGTGTCTCCCTCTCTCTCTGCCCCTCCCCTGCTCATATTCTGGGTCTATCTCAAAAATAAATAAACATTAAAAAAAATTCCTGCGATTAGGGAAAGGGGCTAATGGCACTGGGTGGGGAGGGGTTTTAACAGGGAGATGGCTTTCTTGTAAGATCTGCAAGCTTCTGAAAGATAAGGCTGAAAAGGCTTTTCTTTTAAATTTTTTTTTTCAACGTTTTTTATTTATTTTTGGGACAGAGAGAGACAGAGCATGAACGGGGGAGGGGCAGAGAGAGAGGGAGACACAGAATCGGAAACAGGCTCCAGGCTCCGAGCCATCAGCCCAGAGCCCGACGCGGGGCTCGAACTCCGGGACCGCGAGATCGTGACCTGGCTGAAGTCGGAGGCTTAACCGACTGCCCCACCCAGGCGCCCCAAGGCTTTTCTTTTATAAGGAGGAGTCAACAAGACTAGAAAACACAGGTCTCAGGGAGAGGGAGGAGCTGGTGGCAGGATCAGATCATTGGTCACAAAAGGTTTGTTTGAAGTCAGCTAGGAAGGGGCTTCTGGGCAGGTACCATTAAGAGTTTATTCTGCATCCCAGTGCCCACTGCTGGCTTAGCCTGAGGGTGGATGAAAGCTCGAAGGCTGGGGCAAGGAGGGAAACTTGAACAAAATTTCATTAAGTGAAATGAGCAGGCATTTTGTGCTGATTGGCTGGTAGGGACAAAGGGCTCCGGTAATCATTTATGAGCCAAAAAAGGGAGTTTGGAGCGTCCATGTCTGACCTTGTCATGGGTAAACAAGGGAGTTCTCTTCAAGTCTTGTCTAAGCCATTTGAGGAGAGGTGGTGGTTCTTTGTAGAAACTGGTTTCCGGGGGCGCCTGGGTGGCGCAGTCGGTTGGGCGTCCGACTTCAGCCAGGTCACGATCTCGCGGTCCGTGAGTTCGAGCCCCGCGTCGGGCTCTGGGCTGATGGCTCGGAGCCTGGAGCCAGTTTCCGATTCTGTGTCTCCCTCTCTCTCTGACCCTCCCCCGTTCATGCTCTGTCTCTCTCTGTCCCAAAAATAAATAAACGTTGAAAAAATTTATAAAAAAAAAAAAAAAAAACTGGTTTCCGGGAACACAAAGCGGTGTGGGCGCGGGAGTTTCTGTAACCATCACCGTCTTCTGAGAGCACAGGGTTTAGGTCAAGTTCCATAGGGTCCCTTATTTGAGTTGTGCTTTCAACCACAGTTTTATTATGATGTTTTAAAAAATGTATTGCAATTATATTGTCACTGTAACAGCTGTGTTTATTAGCACTTCCCCGCATCTATAATATTAGGATAGTTGACATTTATAATCATGAGATTACGCCTTATACTGGTTATGTCTAAGGTACTCTGTTCAGCGATGCTGTGGTTCTGCAAAAGCAAAACAAGTTTTCTGTTAAGGCCAGTAACCGGTGCTCGAGGAGACCAGGAGGCAGGAGAAGGGAGAAGGGACTTGCTCCTTGACATCTGCTTGCTGTGCCCACCGAGGTCACCAAGCAATGATTCTTTTCCCTGACTGCAGCAGTTGGTTCTGATTTCCAGTATTGGATCCACTTTCTCAGATCTAGCCTCAACACTTACCTGCAGAAATATCACCCCCAGTTGCGTACCACCCCCTTCCTTAGAGGCCTGAGTCCCAGCTTCCCAGGGTTCTTTTCCACGGCACGCAGCTCTTAGCTTCTGATACCTGCTTCTTTCCTCCAGCTCTACCAGCGGCCCTTGCTGTCTTTCTGTTACTGCCATGTTTCCCTTTGTACCTTTCAGCCCTCTGTTACCTGTTTAACCAACTCCTTCAATTCTCTGTAAAATTAGCTGCTGTGATACCTGTTTTCTGACCGGACACACCTTTAAATGATCCAGAAATACTACGTGTATAGCTTTATGATGGGCTTCTGCTCCTGTGGTCATTAAAAATAATTACATTTATGGGATACCCACAGTAAGCAATTGACCAGAAAGATTTTTCTGAAAGTTAATTTCTAAATCCACTGTTTGGGGGGCACCTGGGTGGCTCAGTCGGTGAAGCGTCCGACTTGGGCTCAGGTCATGATCTCACAGTTCACGGGTTCGAGCCCCGCGTTGGGCTCTGCGCTGACAGCTCAGAGCCTGGAGCCTGCTTCAGATTCTGTGTCTCCCTCTCCCTCTGCCCCTCCCCCACTCGCACTCTGTCTCTCTCTCTCTCTCAAAAATAAAATAAACATTAAAAAAACATTTTTTTAATCCACTGCTTGGATCTTGGAAGTTAATTTTCCTATGAAAACAGTATCACACATTGAACTTAGATGATCAAATCCACCCATCAATGCTCATAATGCACATGAAGTACAACACCGTACAAATTGTGTAAAGGAACAGAATCAGCACTGCTTTGGCAACATATATCCAAAGTTCCAATTATTGGCAGTAACAAATTTTATTCGCCCTTTTATTTTTTATTTTAATAAAATTTAAGTCAATATATCCAAAATATTATCACTTCAACATATGGTCCATATTTGAAAATGAATTAAAATGAGATATTTTATTTATTTTTTTCCTTTTAGTTTTTTTAATGTTGATTATTTCTTTTTTGAGTGACTGGGGGAGGAGCAGAGAGGGAGACACAGAATCCAAAGCAGGCTCCAGGCTCTGAGCTGTCAGCATAGAGCCTGATGTGGGGCTTGAATTCACGAACTGTGGGATCATGACCTGAGCCGAAGTTGGATGCTTAATTGACTGAGCCACCCAGGTGCCCCTGAAATGAGATATATTAAATTCTTTTTTCTTTCATATTAAATTTTCAGAATCTATTGCGTATTTTACACTTATCACACACTTCAATGCAGTGTAGACAATTCCAGGGGTTCAGTAGCCACACGTATCTTGTGGCTACTACATTAGACAATATAACTGATGACTTAACACCAAAGAGTAGAATTGCTGGGACATAAGATAATGCACATTTTCCTTTTCTTTTCTTTTTTAAGATATAAACGCTGAATGATACGAGGAGATAACTCAAAAGCAAGCACATTTGATCACCCTTTTTGAAATTAAAAAGAGTTATTCTTTTAGGCATATTAAGCCGTGTTCATGATTAAAAACAAACGTAAGGGGCTCCTGGCTGGCTCAGTTGGTGGAGCGTGCAACTCTTGATCTCAGGGTTGTGAGTTCAAGCCCATGTTGGGTGTAGAGGTTACTTAAAAATAAAATCTTAAAAAACAAAACCCAAAACTTAAAATATCCTTGAAATAAGCCCAGAAAAAAAAAAGGAAAAAAAAAACCCAACTAATCAAGTGGGGAGGAAGGAAACGTGTTTAGTCTAGTGGAAAGACGTGACAGGCTTAGCTTCAAACATCGAAATGATAGAATTTATGAATTTAATTTCATAAAGCATTATCACAGTTTTCACAGCGTATTTGCCTTCTCAGTGTTTTAAGTCCCTTAGTTTAAAAGGTCATCTGGGTTAGCAATAGATAGAGAAAACAAACTGCAATTACTTTTATTCTGATTCTGACCAAAAGGCAAATTCTGCACAAGATATTTTGGGTTCCTACTTTTGTTTCCACGATAAAAAATGTAAACCACAGTCTAAAAGGAACTCGTGTGGGGGCGCCTGGGTGGCTCAGTCCATTAAGTGTGTGACTCTTGATTTAGGCTCCAGTCATGGTCTCGCCTTTCTTTTTTTATATAATTTATCATCAAACTGGTTTCCATACCACACCCAGTGCTCATCCCAACAGGTGCCCTCCTCAGTGCCCATCACCCACTTTCCCCTCCCTTCCACCCCCCATCAACCCTCAGTTTGTTCTCAGTTTTTAAGAGTCTCTTATGCTTTGCCTCTCTCCCTCTCTAACCTCTTTTTTTTTCTTCCTCTCCCCCAAGGTCTTCTGTTAAGTTTCTCAGGATCCACATATGAGTGAAAACAGATGGTATGTCTTTCTCTGCTTGACTTATTTCACTCAGCCTAGTACCCTCCAGTCCGATCCAAGTTGCTACAAATGGCATGATTTCATTCTTTCTCGTTGCCAAAGTACTATTCCATTGTAAATATAAACCACATCTTCTGTATCCATTCGTCCGTTGATGGACATTTAGGCTCTTTCCATAATTTGGCTGTTGTCGAGAGTGCTGCTATAAACATTGGGGTACAAGTTCCCCTATGCATCAGCACTCCTGTATCCCTTGGGTCAATTCCTAGCAGTGCTATTGCTGGGTCATAGGGTAGATCTATTTTTAATTTTTTGAGGAACCTCCACACTGTTTTCTAGAGCGGCCGCACCAGTTTGCATTCCCAGCAACAGTGCAAGAGGGTTCCCGTTTCTCCACATCCTCGCCAGCATCTGTAGTCTCCTGACTTATTCATTTTAGCCACTGACCGGCGTGAGGTGGTAGCTCAGTGTGGTTTTGATTGGTATTTCCCTGACGAGGAGTGACAATGAGCATCTTTTCATGTGCCTGTTGGCCATCCGGATGTCTTCTTTAGAGAAGTGTCTATTCATGTCTTCTGTGTCAAGTCGTGGTCTCACCTTTCATGAGATAGAGCCCAGCAACAGGCTCGGGACAGACGGTGTGGAGCCTGCTTGGGTTTCTCTCTCCCACCGTCTCTGCTCCTCCCCACCCTGTGCACACAGTCTCTCTCTCTCTCTCTCAAAATAAATAAACGTTAAAAAAAATAATAATAAAAGGAACTCGTGTGGTCTCCTTGTCTTCGTCTTGCACATAATGCATTATAAGAAAGTCACTTTCTCTAAATTAAAAAAAATTTTTTTATTACATAAACTCTACCTCCAGCGTGCGTATCAAACTCACCACCCCCAGATCAAGAGTTGCCCGCTCTATTGGCTGAGCCAGTAAGGTGCCCCAGAAAATTACTTTTTAAAATAAAATTAAAGCAATGTGTTCCAATACTGTCGCCGGAGGAGGAATCTCCTTGGGGAAGACAAGATTTACTTTCCCCCCGGGAATATCTCATTAGCTTCTCTGCTATTGTCACAGCTGGCCCGCATCGTGCTGCTTTACCCAGTAACACTCTGGCACAAGGGTGGAAAGGGGACAGGAGAGTCCACAGCAATCCTCCCCGAATATTCCAAAGTCTTGAAGGGAGCCCGTGTCTTCACAGAAGAGGCGGGTTCACATGAAACCAATGCGCTTCATGTGGGGTGGCTAATTTATGTTCCGCTTATAAGATACAACTGCTGTGTGTGGCTATGTCTAAGCAAGCATCTCCCCCACCCACCCACCATCCCTGGGGTATCTAACCTCTTCAAGTCCAAAGCCCAAAGAGGGTGAACTTCAGAGACTCAGGGGTTCAGTCCAGGCCAGCCTGGCCCTGCTCTCTGTTCAAGCTTCTTGCCTGGGCAATGACCTTTCCTAGGAATGGTGGGCACCATGCAAGCCTCCAGTTACAGGATCTCAGATGTGCCTTGTGGCTTCAGCAGGACATGGTGGGCGGGGAAGTGAGTATGGACCTACTTCCTTCCTTCATTTACTTCAATGTATGTGTTGAATGAATAAATGATACGGAGAGGAGTCACAATCCGTCCTGCTCTCCAGGAACTAAAGGTCCTATGGAAGAATGCACAGCATTCCTCTTGTTACCAAGGAGACCATGTCAACTTTCCTAAGTGACCCAAGCCTATGTGCTACAAAGGGTGGAAAGAGGTGTTTTCTACTTCTGCCGGGCACTGTGGATTGGTTCACAATCTCATTTTTGTCTTCGTTCTCCTGTGAAAACACACGTGGACATAATGCGTTTTTTAAATACTAAATTTAACAAACGAGGCTCATCAGGGAAGAAAAAAAAACAAACAAACCTGCACGGTCATTTCTAAACTTTACATTACGTAAAAAACCTTGGCATGTGCATTTTTTTTCTGGTTTTTTTTTTGTTTGTTTTTTTTATAAAACATTTTGAAAATCAGAAAAGGCGGCACTTCTGGCGTTTCCCGCCTCCAAGGAAAAGGGCACAGAATTTTGAAGAAGACCCCACTTACTCACCCAGCTCTTGTGCAGTTTGGGGGGAACTAAGAAGCAAGGCGAACCCGAGGAGGCGGAGAGGGGAAACCCAGGGACGCGGGGCGGCTGTCCCAGAGGGCGCGCTGTCCCCGGCCGTGCGCCGCGCGCCGTCCAGCCCCGCCGCCCCGCCCACCGCGCCCGCCGGCCTCCGAGGTGGGCGAGGCGGGGATGCTGTGGGCGGGGCCTAGCGGGGTGGGACCGGGGGCGTGGCGGGCGGGTTCCGAGCCCCGTGGCCGGGAGGCGCTGTCGGCCAGCGCGGCGAGCGCAGCTCAGCGCCCGGCGGGTGCGCGGCGGGCTTGGGGTGCCGCGCGGTAGCGCACCCTCCTGCGCCCCAGCGGCCGCGGGCTTGCTGCAGGTAACCGACTCTTCCACCTCGCCCACTCCATACCGGCAGCCTCGATCTCCTGCTATGGCGCCCGGCGGCGGGTGGAGGGATGGGAAGGATGTGAGGGAGGGAGCCGGCACTCACCCCGGGCAGGGGGGGGCTCTCGGGAAGAGGAAGCGGAGGGCCGGAGGGAGCGGACGCGCGGTGGGAGTGAGGCGGGAGCGTGTGCACGCGGGACGCTTTCCCTGCGCCTTACTCCTGGTCCGATCCGCGGAACCCGGGGGAGAGGACTCCGGTGCCCGCTGTCACCTGGAAGCCACTTTTTCCTGCCTTCTTTCCCCCCTGATCCGGGTAGCGGGTAGGAGCTGAGAAATCGGAGTTGGCTGCAGCCGAGGGTAGGCGGAGAGCGAACAGTTAAGTCGCTGCCGTCCCTTGGGTGCCAGCAGCTCCAACTTGATTTAATGCTCCCCGTAGCCCTGCGAAGAGGCATCATTACCCCCCCCCCCCCCCCGTTTTACTGATGAGGATGCCCACACCGGGATGAGAAATGACTCGCCCTGGGGCAAGCCACTGGAAAGGAGACGCCAGTGGGGGACTCGGAAGCCCCCGTGCTTCTCCCTCTTCTGCTCCCTCTCCGTCCATCGCGCGCGGATCTAGGAAACTCGCGCTGCTGGGTCTGTTAGGGAAACAGGTGATTCTGAAACACATTCTAGCCCCCCTCCGAGGCTTTTGGGGTATTTGGGGGGGGGAGTTGTTTTGTTTGGTTGGTTTGTGTTCTGTCACCTTTTTAGCACCCAGTTTCTGAATCCTTTCTTCCAATTTTTGGTTATTAGCTTTTTGAGGTGGAAGGATCCTCGCTCACAGCCTTTTCTCTTTGCAGCGCTTTCTTTCGATGCAGAACGAGCCCCAGGCACCCCAGCAGGCCGCACGCTTCTCTTTCGCGGTGGATGAGGTCGCCTGCAGATCCAGGCTGGGCCTTATGGGCTGCCCAGGCGGAGGTGAGGTTTGTAGCCACCTGGCAACCTCGGCGCCTTTTGCTTTCTTTCTTTCTAGAGGGAAGAGAGCCTTCGTTTTACAAATAGTAAGACAAGAGGCCAACTTGGAAGGATATGCGGGGTTGGCAGAAAGCAGTGGTTCCTAGCGATGAGAACAGGCTACGGGATTGTGTGGCCTGAATTTGGTGAGTGGTAGGTGAGGCCCCCAGTCGGGGACTGGTCCCCTGCTCTGGGCATTCTGTCCCCCTTTCAGAGCGGTTCTGAAAGGCAGATTTGTTTTGGAAGGGAGGGGGAGGGGCGAATGGGTTTTAGAGATCAGTGTAAATTACCTGCTAGGAGCCCAGGCAGTTCCAGACAGGCTCCCCTGCCGGGGAACATGGTAACAGATTTCACTTCTGGCAAAAAAGAAGAAACACTGAGCTCTATGGATATCTGCTCTGGCTTAATGGACTTTCCCCCCAACACGTTCAGGATGGTAGTTTCGGGGAAACTTTGAGTTCTTAGAAAGGGCGAACTCTTCCCTTTTAAAAGAACAATGTAATAAACCGTGTGTTTACTTTTACGAAGTTTTTATTGGTAAGTGGGAGGAGTTGAGTGTTCCATTTCATGGTGAGGGTTTGAAGGTTGCCTCCAGGTTGTTCTTCGGGGACTGGCTCTGGGAAGGACCTCCTTAGCCTGGGCCCCAAATCTGTAGTGGGTTTCATCCTTCTTTAATTATAATTCATCCTTGACTGATTATAATACTACTTCCAACCCCAAGTTGCTTTTTTTCCATTTGTAACTTAGTTGCTTAACACTAAGAAAAATGTTGTCCCTGAGAACTTTCCACTATGTACAGAATCACCTATGTGTAGGGACTGACCGATGATGATGGACGGGGGGAGTTCAGGGGGCCTTGGTTAGTTGCAGGTGACCTACGGTGGACCTGCTAAAAAAAAAATCTGTGTGGTGTGGGTATTGACTGTTCCCTACCCGTAACCATGCAGGGATTCTGGCCCAGTGTGACCAAACCTTTCTGCCCACCCGTCAATAGCTGAAAAATCTTCATTAAAAAAACAATTTTTTTTAATGTTTATTTATTTTTGAGAGACAGAGTGCAAGCGGGGAGGGCAGAGAGAAGGAGACACAGAATCCGAAGCTGGCTTCAAGGCTCTGAGCTGTCAGCACAGAGCCCCAAGTGGGGCTCGAACCCACAAACTGTGAGATCATGACCCAAGCCAAAGTCGCCCAACCAACTGAACCACTCAGGCGCCCCTTCATTTTTTTTTTTTAAGTGAAACCTGATTTACATATTGGCTCTTTTTTTTCTTTTCTAAAACCCAAGAAATCAAGTCAGATTTGGTTCATGCATCACTCATTGTTAGATCTTAGAAACTGCTCTACCTGGTGATTGCGTTTTTCGGTGAATGAAAAATTCTGACCTATGATGGTATTGTGCGTTTGCTGCAGAGTGCGGTGGTGCGAAACAGATGAATACTGTTGAAAAGGATTTCTTCTGATTCTGTGTCTGTTTTCTATGAAGTATGGGGGTACTTCAGCTGCACCGAGTTAAGGAGTCTTTTATGGGCCAACCAAGGAATTGTGTCCCTATTTGTAAGAGTCATTCTAATGAAAATTTATTCATGGTTCTAGTTCAGAATGTCAAATGCCTAACTCCCTGACTTATAAGAGGAGTTCCCAAATGACTGGTCATGTAAATCATGTGTGTTTCTCTTGGGGGCCTATCTGTATTCTTTTTTTTTTTTTTTAGTGTTTATTTATTTTTGAGAGAGAGAGAGAGACAGGATGGGTGGGGGGAGTCTGGGGAAGAAGGGGGCAGAGAGAGAGGGAGACACAGAATCCAAAGCAGGCTCCAGGCTCTGAGCTGTCAGCACAGAGCCCGAGGTGGGGCTTGAACTCATGGCCCGGACCGTGAGATCATGACCTGAGCCGAAGTCGGAAGCTCAACCGAGATAGCCAGCCAGGTGCCCGGCTTATCTGTATTCTTTTTTTTTTTTTTTTCGTTTTTATTTATTTTTGGGACAGAGAGAGACAGAGCATGAACGGGGGAGGGGCAGAGAGAGAGGGAGACACAGAATCGGAAACAGGCTCCAGGCTCCGAGCCATCAGCCCAGAGCCTGACGCGGGGCTCGAACTCCCGGACCGCGAGATCGTGACCTGGCTGAAGTCGGACGCTTAACCGACTGCGCCACCCAGGCGCCCCGCGCTTATCTGTATTCTTAACCACATTGGCTTTGGATGCCTGGCTTAGGGTTGTCGTGCTTCCTTGCTGCCCATCTGTGGCAAATGCTATGGCTGTTTAGAACAGTGTTTCTCAAATTTGACATTTTTTGGCCAGTTAAGCTTTTGTTGTGGAGATTGTACTGTGCATTGTGAGATGTGCACCAGCCCCCCCTGGTACCACCCTCTGGATGCCGACAGGCTCCTCCCTACAGTTACCACAATCTGAACGACTCCAGAGGTTGCCACATGTCCCCTGGAGGACAAAGTTGCCTGGTTGAGGAAAAGAATGAGCCAGTTTTGGAAGTGCTGTAGCACTTAGGAACTACGCTATAAATACAATTAACTTTTAAGCTTCTAGTGACTAGAGAAGCTATGTGTAATGTTCAAACAAACATCTGCATTTTAAAATATTCTTATAATAACAGTGACCAAACTGGTGTTCTTGGTGAACAGCCACACGTGTCCTGCCAGGATTTGTCTCCAAGGAAGGCTTAAGTGCAGTTGTTAAGTCTCTAAAGTTTAAACTCCTGAGTTCCACACCATCAGCACGGGGCTCTAACTGAATCGAGGGGCTCTAACTTAAGGAACCATGAGATGGGAGCTGAGCCGAAATCAAGAGTTGGAGGCTTAACCAACTGGGCCACCCAGGCGCCCCATGTCTTTTAATTTTTTTAAGGTGATAAGATGTCAATGAACCACGCTTGTTGATTTGGAAATTGACCCAATCCCTAATAGAACTCCAAGAAAAAATTCTACGCAAGAATTTTAATAACGAGACTTACTGTAGATCATGTTCAGAGGAGAATTTAGTTTTAGGAAACATTAAAAGCTTTTAGCTAACAGCAATAACAAAGACAACCATATATTTCTGTAGTCTGAGAATTTTTTTTCCCCTTGTGTTTATTTTTGAGAGACGGAGCATGAGTGGAGGAGGGGCAGAGAGAGAGGGAGGGAGAGGGAGAGAGCGGAATAGGGTGGTGAAACCATTTATGGTGTTCGGGAACCCCCGGAGGGGAGCAGGTTGGCATGAGGCTGGGAGGGAAGGGAGTTCCATTCAGACGGGTTTTGCTTGTGAGACATCCCACTGGGGACAAGGAATTGGCATCTGGAACTCATGAAAGAGATGGGCTGCGGGGCACCTGGTGGTTCCATCAGTTGAGCGTCCAACTCTTGATTTCAGCTCAGGTCATGATCCCAGGGTCATACATGTTGGCAGCTGTTGCATGTAAATAATCACTGTGTATAAGAAAGATCATTTGAGGAGGGGTATGGGATGACAGGAGGAGGCACTGACCTGGAGAGAAAAACCAAAACAGACATAGAGGACAGGGAGGAAATATGGGGACTGTGGGTGTTCTTTTCTTTCTCTCTTTCTTTCTTTCTTTCTTTCTTTCTTTCTTTCTTTCTTTCTTTCTTTCTCTTTCTTTCTTTCTCTTTCTTTCTTTCTTTTCTTCCCTCCCTCCCCTCCCTCACTCCCTCCCTCCCTTCTTTCCTTCTTCCTTCCTTCCGTCCATTTTCCACTAGTGATTGGAGAGACTCAAACAAGTTCTGAGGTTGCTGGCAAGTTCCTGATGGAGAGGGAGAGGCCAAAGATGTGGGAGTGAGAAATACTTGAAGAATGAGCGGGCCAGGTTTCAGAGAAGGCAGAAAGCTCTTCGATTCCATTACACAGGTTGGGGGATTGGTCTTTGATGGAAGGAGGGAGGGAGGGGTTGGATAAGGGGCCTCAGCTTTGAGCTCTCTGAAGGAGGAGGCAAAACCTGCTGAGTAGGGAGTGTTTGTGTGTGAAGCCAGATATTCCGTCAGCCAGTATTTATCAAGAATTTTCCGGTGCCCCACCTTGTGGTAGGGTCCTTGGACAGTATTGTAAATAATGTTGATTGCCACTGTGCCTGGCCCTGACAGAATAAGAAATACGTGTTTGGTCTTTGTCCTTGGTTCCTGACCGGAGCTCTGGAATTTCCTGAGAGTTTGGGAGGAGAGGAATGTCTTTTGTTATTCATGGAAGCTCTTTTCCATACCTGAGTTTATGCTCCTGAGGTAGCTTAGGCATGGGGGCACCTAGGTGGCCTTTGAGGTAGCTTAGGCGTGGGGGCATCTAGGTGGCCTTTGAGGTAGCTTAGGCGTGGGGGCACCTCCGGATGGGTCTGGTCGCCAGCCAGAACAAGTAATTAGAGAGCTGAAGCTTTTAGACCCAACCACTGTCCTCTGGGAAGACGGGAGGGGCATGCCTAGATACTGGGCTATGAAAACTCTGGATCCACCCAATTTGGAGAACTTCTGGGTTGATGAACACCTCGAGATGGCGGGAGGAAAGGGAGTCCACCAGGAACCCTCAAGGTAATTGTGAAGTTTCACAGTGACAGGGAGAGTGACTGCTTTTCAAAAGAACTGCGGCTACAGAGACCCGTTCTGGAAACAGCTGCTGGGAAATGTTTTCACCGCTAACGTAAACATGTTGCCAAGAAATACGGTAGATTTCGTGACTGACCAAAACTTTTTTTTTTTTTTAATTTCTTAAAAAATGTTTTATTTTTTTGAGAGAGCGTGAGGGGGGAGGGGCAGAGAGAGAGAGGGGGGCACCGAGGAGCCGAAGGGGCTCCGTGCTGACTGGCTGAGGGCAGCAAACCGGAAGCGGGGCTGGAACCCACAAGTCGTGAGGTCATGACCTGAGCCGAAGTCAGATGCTCAGCCCACTGAGCCATCCGGGCGCCCCTCAAATCTCTTAAAAAAAAAAAAACCTTTAGAAACTTAGAAAAGGAATTGTCTGACAAAATCTTTCAAGTGAAGAGGATCCCTGGGTTTTGACCCATTTGTCAGATTTATAAAAATGTGATGACACCCAGTGGGGGGTCTGCGAGGACAGTTGATGTGAGAACTACCAGCTGAAATTCACCAAAAAAACCCCTTTGTATAATTGGTGGGTAGATTGAACACTAAGTATCAAGAATCAGGGAGCGGCGCTGTGAGTGTTCTACTGTGTTCCCCAGCCTATCCCTGTCACCCCAGACAGCCCTTATTTTTTTTTTTATTAAAAAAATTTTTTTTTCTTAACGTTTATTTATTTTTGAGACAGAGAGAGACAGAGCATGAACAGGGGAGGGTCAGAGAGAGAGGGAGACACAGAATCCGAAACAGGCTCCAGGCTCTGAGCTGTCAGCACAGAGCCCGACACGGGGCTCGAACTCACGGACTGTGAGATCATGCCCTGAGCCGAAGTCGGCCGCTTAACCGACTGAGCCACCCAGGCGCCCCCCCAGACAGCCCTTACAATGTTAGAATACACAAGCTTGGAGCGTCCTTCAAAGTGCTCTATCACAACATCATTGACCAAGAGATTTTCAAAAATTAAACAGATTTAGTAATATATTGCTTTCACTACAAATATTAATAACAATTCATCTTTTATGCCATAAGTGACTAAACGAATAGGCTTTAGTCCTCCTCTCCCCGTCTTTTTTGTTTTACAATGTGCAGAATTTATTAGCGCAGTAGGGTGGCAGGGTTGTTGTTTTTTTTTTTACCTCAATACCTGGGATTTGTCATCTCACCCCTTCGAGGAGTGAAGAGGCGGACACAAAATGAGCAGCAGGCAGAGCTCTTTGGAGTATAGGATCAGAAAGCAAGAAGGGTATGAGCTCTCTTCACAGAGGGGGGGCGTTGGAAAGTGAGTGCCTGCAACTATAGGGGAGGGTCCTTGTTTTATGAGGGTCTAGTCATCCCCCTCCCCTTCCTGCCCCCAGGTTCCTTCTCAGGTTTTACTCTTCATTGGCTTGACGCCTCTAGGTGCTGGGTGGTCCATTCCTGATTGGCTCATTTCCATTGTATGAGGGGTGGTCTTCGGCCCTAAGGTGAGGTTCCCGGTGGGTCACTGGTCTTCTGGTCTACTGATTTTGAGTCAGGTCTTTTGTCACATTCCTGAAGCAAGCCTGAGGGGGAGTAGGTGGGGTCGGTTACATTCTTAAGAGGAACCTTACCCCTGAGGGGGTTTGCTGTGGTCAGACATTCCCAGCCTTGTTCCAAAATGTGTGTTCTTCCCTACCTGGGGACTTGAGGTCCTGATCTTTTCCTTCTCTGCCTATTTTATTCTGTTGTTTCCTATCATAGTAGTACACGAAATTGTTTCAGAAAGATACATATATCGATAGGACTTTACTCAAAGGTTTTACTCTTAGTGTTGGCGCGAAAAAATTTACAAGCCTATCACTGACAGTGGAGTCAAAGTGGGGCTCCCCCCACGGCAATTTGAGAAATCGATTTCCTTATAAGACTACCTCTTCCCCATGACGTGCTCCTATAATTCATTCATGGAGAACAAAATTGCCACTACAGCTCAAACTCTGAAAAGCAACGAATACAAAGTGTATGTATGTGTCTTGCTTCTCTCGAAATGGGTACGTTCGACTTACTTTTCGATAATCCACTTTAAATGCTTTGAAAAAGAGAGAGAGAAGAAGAAGAAGAAAAGAAACTTCTGGAGTGTTGTGGCCAGTGCTATGCTCTAGGACAGGTAAATGCATTAAGTCATTTCAACATAGGCCATGTGGTTCTTGACTCAAGCCGTTTTGGGTCTTTTTGGTAAGCAGATTGGAGAGGGCTACATTCTCCTCTGCAGGTGAAGGTGAGGGTTCCAAACCAAGTCTTGAGTCCATTCTGCCCCGTCTGGGGACTCTGACCGCATCTCCCACAAAAGGCTCATTTGGGGTAGCAGCAGGATTCAGCTGATCACCGGGTCGCAATCAAGTAGTCATGAGTTTTCTGGAATCAGTGGTGGGACCCAGGAATGCGCCCAAGGCACTATCCTGGGCTAATCGACTTGCTGGGCTTGATCGTCCTTTTGATATGCGTGCAGAACGCACCTCTGGGATGCCCCAGTTCCATCCACAGAGTTGGAACACCCCGATCTCATCTTTGCTTACTCTTTTCTCATGTCAATCTTGTTAAAAGTCATTAAGTTCATCCAGGAAGCTTCATTTCTAACACCATTGCTAATGAACAAAACACTTGGTTTACAACAAAAATTCCGGAAGTAGTAGCTGCTCGTGGAGTATGGCCATCCCAGGAGTGAGTCCCTTGTAACCTCCCCAGCCCCAGGGGGCACCCTCAGATCTATTGTTTCTAGCCCGGCTGGCTAGCTGTTCTGGAAAGTTCCTTTCAGCACTATAACGGATGCACTGTTCCCAAAATAGGTTTTTTGTTTCTGTTTTTGTTTTTGCAATTTATGATATTTATTTATTTTTATTTTATTTTCTGTTTATAAAAATTTACATCCAAATTAGCATATAGTACAACAATGATTTCAGGAGTAGACTCCTTAGTGCCCCTTACCCATTTAGCCCATCCCCCCCTCCCACAACCCCTCCAGTAACCCTGTTTGTTCTCCATATTCACGCTCCCTGTTTGTGTCCCTCTCCCTGTTTTGTGTATTATTTTTGTTTCCCTTCCCTTCTGTTCATCTGTTTTGTCTCTTAAAGTCCTCCTATGAGTGAAGTCATATGATTTTTGTCTTTCTCTGACTACTTTCACTTAGCATAATACCCTCCAGTTCCATCCACGTAGATGCAAATGGCAGGATTTCATTCTTTTTGACTGCCGAGTAATACTCCATTGTGTGTGTGTGTGTGTGTGTGTGTGTGTGTATATATATATATATATATATATACCACATGTTCTTTATCCATTCTTCCATCGATGGACATTTGGGCTCTTTCCATACTTTGGCTATTGTCAATAGTGCTTCTATAAACATGGGGGTGCCTGTGTCCCTTCGAAACAGCACACCTGTATCCCGTGGATAAATGCCTAGTAGTGCAATTGCTGGGTCGTAGGGTAGTTCTATTTTTAGGTTTTTGAGGAACCTCCATACTGTTTTCCAGGGTGGCTACACCAGCTTGCATTGCCAGTTCCCAAAATAGTTTTTAACTATATGGACCCAACCTATAATTTCCCCCAGAAGGCTCCACCTATAACCTTTGTGTGAATTCCTTGAGATCAGGGAGACACATTTTTTATGATTGTGTTTTTCCCCCAGAACCTAGGATTCCGTTTTGTGTAATAGCTGCCTGGGTGTGGAATTAAATTGAGTGCATTCGGGTTAGTAAACCTAAAATACAGTTTCTGATTTTGGAGGTCTGAAAAAAGTTACCTGTAAGAATAAACTAAAGATTTGAACGTTGTCCAGAGAAGAGAAAATCTAAATAATAATAATAATAATGAACAAATTGCTAATGTTTATTAAGGGCCCATCTGTCAAATATAAGTTTTTGACTTATATTTTTCTTTATGAAAACTCTAAAGGTACACATGACCCTAATTCAATCAAGTGGCCGAAAACTACTATTCTTCTCTTTCTTTTTTTTTAATGTTTATTTATTTTTAAGAGAGATGGAGAGAGGGGGACAGATCTGAAGCAGGCTCTGTGCTGACAGCAGTGAGCCGGATGCGGGGCTCAAACTCCCAAACATGATCATGAGATCATGGCCTGAGCCAAAGTCAGCCGCCTAACCGACTGAGCCACCCAGGTGCCTCTGTTCTTGTTCTCATTTGTTATTATTTTTACCAGAGAAGAAGCCGAAGCCTGGAGAATTTAAGAGCTTCCGGGAGTCTGAGTTAGTGGGTGATGACACCCAGTTTGTGAGCTGAGCAGTCTGGCTTCAGAGCTGAAATCATTGCTACTAAACTGTCCTTCTTCTCCCATGTAAACATACTCAAGAGAAAATATTGAGCCCCTGGTAATCAAAGAAATACAAAATGAAACTCAGTGATGTAGCATTTTACAGCTGGGATATTGACAAAAATAATTACACAGTGGATGAATGTGTGGTACATAGTTAAGATAATTACGTAGTAAATGTAGAGAAAATGGTGCTCAGATATTATGAGTGGCAGTATAAGTGACTATAGTCCGTTTGGAAGGCAGTCAAGAGCCACAGAAACTTGGAAGTTTTGATCCAAGCATCCTATTCCTAGAAATCCTTTATAAAGCCAAGAGAAAACACTATGTGTATCTTCAAAAGAGTTCATAGTTCGTGTTCATAACAATATAATTGGGAAATACCCTTAGTATCCAACCACAAGACACCTACTAATTGTGGCAAAAACAATAAAGACTCTCTGGTGTCCATTTAAAAAAAAAAAAATGAAAAAAAAAATGAAAAAAAAAAAAAAAAAAACCAGAATAGGAAATTGAATCCCAGATGCTATGACATCTACTCACAAATCTAAGTCAGTAGTGTCCCTGGACAGGCATCAGAAGGGAATAGGAAAACGATGTGTAACCGGCCTGGAACTCTAAGTAGCTTTTTGTTTGTTTGGAAAGTGTCCTCACTGTAATGCTTTGCGAGCCTGTTTAACCGGAGCTTATGTTGGAGGATTTGGGCCATTTAATCTCAGTTTGCAATTTTGAGTGAAAATTAAAGACTTAAACATTTCAAAGGCGCTTGAAAAAAAATACCCCTTCCCCCAAACAAAAAGAGGACCACTGAATCTTTTCGGGTGTGTGCTTCTCAAATTTGTCCAGTGACCACTGACAATATATTTGGAGCCTTGTTTTTTAGTGGGTTTATTCTGTACAGACTGGAATGCAGCTTATCTGGATGCTGTTTCATCTCAAAAACCTTCTTTTCATGTTATTACGTAGAGAATTCCCTCATTCTTGGCTTTGGCAATACCTTCGAATTCAAGAAAGACACCTAAATGTAATCTGGATACAATGAAAATGTTGGATAAAGTTTGCCACTCAAATTTATGCGCCTGCTTTGAGGGAGTGGTCAGATCACTTATCGCATTGGGTATCTGATGTTGAAGAGGTTGCTCTGCTGTACCTTAGGGCTGAGGCCTTCAGAAGAAGAGTTGTCTTACTGACACCCGCAGGAACGTTTGGAAGGTTCTGGGGCTCCTTGGAAGGTAGGAGGTAGGGCAAGGTATGGTTCGAAGCAGTTAAAACAACCGGACCCAGGGGTGTTCTTGGCCGGAAAGTGAGACTGCTCTGTTCCCTCTGCCTTTGGGGAGTCAGCCCTGCTGGTAAACTGGAGCCAATGACCTTAGTCAAGGCAGCCTAAAGCCTCAGTTTCCTTGACTGTCGAAGTGAGAGGGAAAGTAACAGTTCCAGGGTTGCGTAACTCTTCCCGTGAACAATCTCCTTAATCCCAAAATAACTTCCAGGGTAAAAGTGCCATCAATTTTAAAACCTCCTTTGTAAGGAAATGAAACCACCGCTGTAGCGAACACGTAGTTCGTCAAGTGCCTGTCAATTTCAGACGCTGTCAATAACATAAAAAAGAAAGGGAGTCCTCGGACTTGTGCAAGTACAACCTGATTGGTACTTTGTCTTGCAGCGGGACTTCCCGGTCATCGCCGTCCTCCGCTCGCCCAGCTCAGCCTGGCCGGAGTTCGGCGTCCCCAGCCCCTGTCCGCCGCCCACCTGCTGAGGAGCAGCAGAGTGCTGTGTCACTCAGGAGTTGGGGACCCCTGACCCAACCCAACCGCCCTCGTGCGCTGTGCAGAAAGGTAAGGTCAGTGCGGAAGATTTGATGAGCACCGCGCGGTATGAGGCCAGTTCTTTGGGGTTTCTTTATAGAGACTCCATCTGTCAGACCACACACAGGGGGCTTCAAATTCACGGTATGCTCCCCAACGCACCATAACTGGGAGCATCTAGATACTGTACTCTGGTTTTCTTATCTGGAAAAGACTATGAGCTTGAAGGTACATTTAACAAAAGCATCCAAGGCGTTCATTGCTGTACCTTTCGTTGAGGGAAAGAGGGGATTTTCCTTTCTTTTTTTTTTTCTTCCTTCCTTCCTTTCTTCCTCCCTTCCATCCTTCCCTTCCCTCCCTCTCTCCCTTTCTTTCTTTCTTCCTCTCCCTCTCTCTCCCTCTTTCTTTCTTTTCTTTCTTTCCTTCCTTCCTTCCTTCCTTCCTTCCCAGGGAACTTCCTTCCTTCCCTCCCTCCTTCCTTCCCAGGGAACAGCATGAATAGAGGGGGTGGGCTAGGAGTCTGAGACTAGCCCAGTTACCAGTAGCTCACTGACGCTGTGCATGGACCAGTTACAGAGACCAGGTTATGTGGAATTTCATGCTAAAATGGGAGATGATGGTGATGACACCTCTTCTGTTTATGGAGAAACTACCACATACTAGTCCCTGTACGAAGTGCTTTGTAGGGTTTTCTAAACACCACCAACCCCCTGAGGAGGGCATCATGACCTCGATTTTTCAGATGAGGAAGCTAATAACACTTGGAGAGATTAGGCAGCTTGCTGAAATCATGCATTAAGGCGTGACATAGTTGCGGGGCACCTGGGTGGCTCAGTCGGTTGAGGGACCAACTTCGGCTCAGGTCATGATCTCATGGTCTGTGAGTTCGAGCCCTGCGTCGGGCTTTCTGCTGTGAGCACCGAACCCTCTTTGGATCCTCTGTCCGCCTCTCTCTCTGCTCCTCCCCTGCTCACGCTCTCTCTCTCTCAAAAATAAATAAATATTAAAAAAAGAAAAAGGACATGACATAGTTGTGATTTATAGTCCCTCCTGTTTGAGTTCACACTGCTGTTTTTCTCTGTGGCTGACTCTGTGAGCGAGTGACGTTCGATTTCGAAGAAGGGACGATCAACTGCAATTTGGGAACAGGACCACATGCTAGAGGTTGAGCTGGACTTTAACATGTTGAAAAGAGCGCTTCTCATTTCTGCCAAAGATTAACTTGATATTTTTCTGTATGATAGAGAATATCTACCCTGACAATTGTGATTAGCAGGCCAAAAATCCAGACATATGTTATGACCTGGAATTTTAGGACTTCCTTTAACAACAAAAAGGAATCTAGTATTTTGGAATTAGAATTTCTGGTCCTGGGAAGTATTTAAAGCCTGGAATATTTGAAATCGGGATTGTTCAGAAAACCCTTGACACACGGGCTGTGTGACGAGCAGGTGGGACGGAAACCAGGGCCAGTGTTAAGATGTCTCTGCTAGAGAATTGTTCTTGATGTGTGGCCCAGCCAGCCATGTGCTGTCTGTGCCCTAGTTTTCTCATCATCCAAATTAAGAGCGGAAAAAATGAACTTGAAAGTGCCTTTCAGGGGCGCCTGGGTGGCGCAGTCGGTTAAGCGTCCAACTTCAGCCAGGTCACGATCTCGCGGTCCGGGAGTTCGAGCCCCGCGTCAGGCTCTGGGCTGATGGCTCAGAGCCTGGAGCCTGTTTCCGATTCTGTGTCTCCCTCTCTCTCTGCCCCTCCCCCGTTCATGCTCTGTCTCTCTCTGTCCCAAAAATAAATAAATGTTGAAAAAAAAAATTAAAAAAAAAAAAAAAAAAAAAAAAGAAAGTGCCTTTCAAATCCAAAGTTTCGTTTCCATAACACCGTGGTGGTCTATTCAATATTCTAAACCACCTAGGATTAGATTTTAAAAAAATGAAAGAAAAAAGTTTACTACTTTTCAGTCTGGAAGTTTGAAGTGAATAATAAGATCTCTCACGCTTGATTTTGGCCTGCAGTGGTAATGAGGTGAAGATTCCTTTTTTACAAATGTGTGTGTGCACGCACGTGCATAAGTAGATGTATTTCATTTAAGTCTATCGAGGTCTGCCTCCACAAATGAACTCTGCCGCCTTAGAGGACATGTCTGTCCCATTTCAAAGTTAGTTTAGCCCTAAGTCCTGCATTCAGGAAAGTGGGATAACACTAAAGATGTGTAGGCAGTCTTTGAGAGGGGGGGCAGACAGATGATCATTGTTCTTTACCTTCAAATTTTCATGACACTAACCTACAAAGGTTTTTGTGTTCACACAACCTGGGTTCACTCCTCCCAGTGCTCTCCTAACATATGTTCCTTCATGCCGTGTCTCCTCTTAATTTAAAAAGCCTCTTTTGGGACTCCTGGGTGGCTCAGTCGGTTAAGTGTCCAACTTGGCTCAGGTCATGACGTCACGGTTCTTGGGTTCGAGCCCCACGTCGGGCTGTGCGCTCGACTCCTCTGTCTGCCTCTCTTTCTGTCCCTCTCCTGCTCGTGCGCTCTTTCTCTCTTTCTCCAAAAAATAAATGAGCATTAAAAAAAAAATCTATTCATTGTTGTGGTTTACCACATTGAGAAACACACTTCTTGTAATAGATTTTGGAAAGAGGTCCTCAGGGCTATGGAACATGAGGGGCAAACAGCTATTATCTCTCACTTTCCTTTTCGTTTTAAAACTGGGTTTGCCATACATCACAGTCTCTTCCTTTGCTTCAGGCTTTCAGATGTGTTCTCTCTCCTTTTTCCTACTGTCTGAATCCTACTCATCTTCCAAGATTCAGGTCAGTTGTATTTGAGGAAGCCTTCTGGATCCTTTCTTTCCTTTTTTTTTTTTTTTTTTTTTTAAAGTTTATTTATTTTCAGAGAGAGAGAATGAGCAGGGGAGAGGCAGAGAGAGAGGGAGAGAGAAAATCCCAAGCAGGCTCTGTCAGCACCGAGCCCCGAGTGGGGCTTGAACTTGCGAAGTGAGATCGTGACTTGATCCGGGGCTTGAACTCGCGAACTGAGATCGTGACCTGATCCGGAACCAAGAGGCGGACCCTTAACTGACTGAGCCACCCAGGTGCATCTGCTTTCTTTCCCTCTTGGTGGATTTACAGCTTTCAGTTAGTTCTGCAGCAGAGACCTGGGTGCCGTGCATCTGGCCAGCCGAGGCCGCTAGGCAGAAATGGTAGGTTTCAGTTTCTCTTTCTGGCATCAGCTACTTAAGGGCTTGGTTGTGCCTCCAGGGGAAGAAGCAATACGGAGAAGAGTGAATGTTATTTCTAGCAATGAATGAAGTTCACTGAAGTTCATAGCTTCATCCCACAATAGTATAGTGAATAAATGAAAAAAAAATCTATAGACCTTTTCATGCCATTAATTCAGGTGTAGAGAACCCTTTCTTTACCTCTTCCTTCCTTCCCTTCTTTCTCTCATATAGGTGATCACACAGATGAAACCTATGTATAATTTCATCTAAAATCAGCAACAGGTCATTGAGAAACTTTCATTAGTTATGCTATATAACTTAATTTCTTTAATGTTTATTTATTTTCTTGAGAGAGAGAGAGAGACAGAGCACGAGCAGGGGTGAGGCAGAGAGAGAGAGAGGGAGACACAGAATCTGAGGCAGGCTCCAGGCACTGAGCTGTCAGCACAGAGCCCGACATGGGGCTCGAACTCGCAAACTGTGAGATCATGACCTGAGCCGAAGTCGGATGCTTAACCCACTGAGTCACCCAGGCACCCCCTGAGGTGTCACATTAGCACAAGCTCCTGAGACCCCAACAGTGTCTGCTCCTCCAGACTGGCCAGGAAAAGTTCTTGGGGTGCTCCAAGCTTAGGAGCATGATTAGAAACACCAAGCTCCACAGTTTCGGTCACCATCTCCCAGAGTTTGTTCCAGAGTTTTCTTGGGGTCCAGCCACAGAAACACAGGCAATAGGAGACCTACTATGAACAGCTCTGGACCCCGTTTCCTGTGCCCTCTTTCCACACAAAATAAGATCTTACAACTAAAACACCAGATGGTGTGACTGAAGGAGAGGGCTGAACCCAGCGCCCCCCACCACCGCAGGGCCAGGCACAGAATGTGGCACAGAGAATCACTCATTATGTCTGTTGAGCGAACAGAAGGCTCTTTCTCGGGAAGCCCTCTGACTTCTGAGTCGGTAAGCATCTGACTTCTGCGCAGGTCATGATCTCACGGTTTTTCAGTTCAAGCCCCGCATTGGGCTCTCTGCTGTCAGCACAGAGCCCACTTCAGATCCTCTCTCTCCGCCCCCCTCTGCCCCTCCCCTGCTCACTTGCACGCGCGCTCTCTCTCTCTCTCTCAAAATAAATAAATAAACTTTAAAAAAAAACGCTTAAAAATAAAATGTGACACCTCAGAAACCCGAGGTGACAGGCGAGGTTCCCTCCGATGAGGCCATGGACGCACAGGTGGAAGAACCCTACCCCGAATGGCAGGACATGGCCTTGGGGTCTTAGCTGCTTCCTGCCCCTTCCCTTGGCTGCTTCAGGGTGGCGCTTGGTCACCCTTGATTGAGTCGCCATCCTCTGAGATACTTGGACAGACACCTTTAGCATCGATCACGATAGTGGCTATTTTGTTCCTGTCACGGCAGCCTCTGGGTCACGCAACGACGGTCCTTGGGAGTTTGCGAAATGGAGCCTAGAGGAGTCTCCAGTGGGACTAGAGGCCAACTGAACTGAGACCATCCTTCCTGCAGTGGGAAGACAATGGCTGTGGACCCTGCTTTCACCTTCTGGCCGTTTGTTTACGCACGTGTTATGCACCTGTGTATGTTTTTAAGAACAAAAAACCATTTCCACTGCTCAAAATGGTACAGTAGGCAACAGGTAGAGAGAATTGTTCTCCTGTATAATAGTGTTGTTCGGACTGAAGCCAGAACTACCGTGGTGGAAATTGCCGAGAAGAAAGGAGTTTACCCTTTTGAAATCCACCCTTTCTTCCTTCCCGTTGACTCACCTGTCGGCTCTAACCTTACCCAAGGTTAACAGAGCTAACGAGTGCAGGGCCCTTTTTATCTTGCCCCTTGTCTCGGAGTCTTGAAGGTAATGAGAGGCTCAAGAGAAAAATCCTGATCGTTCTTAGGGTGTGTCCATAAGTATACACATATTCACATAAATCCGCTAAATCCTTCCGCTTGGAGGTCTAAATAGGTTACGTCATAAATTTTTAACAAAACCTGTATTATTCCTTGCTCCCTCCCTCTTCCTGCTCTGCCTTTTCACTATTACCATTAATTATTTTAAAAAGAGTTTAGGAGAATAGAGCCTGAGCCACAGGTAGCTCGTTTCTTTCTTTTCTTTTTTTCCATTTTCTAGGTAGTGATACTTAGCTAAATTCACTGAAACTAGTAAGTGTGTGATTGGCATGAATGTCATCTTTTGGAATTGGTTTCTTTAAAATACGGAGTCGTGCGGTACTCATACTTAGCTGTTAGTTTTTACATTGTAAGGTCTTCTCCCGTTTCCGAACTTAATTGCAAACCGAAATCTACCTTTGATAATCAGTGGTTTCTGGACTTCCTTTACACATATCTCCCTACGTACTTAACCCTTGCGAAAACAGCCCCCCACTTCTTCTGTCTCCTCGTTGAGACATTGGGAGAGGTGATGGATGAGATTGAACAGGAGGGGTGGTAGATGAGATTATCGCTTGGAGCAACGATGTCACTTAGAGCCTCTCCCACGGGCAGGTGTGTAACGCTGGGCGAAGCACACAACCCATTGCTTTCAATGACCATCTTTCCCGTTGCTCTGTGCTCCTATTAAGGTTTCATTGGATCTCGATTGGACGGCTAGTGTGTACATTAAGACTGATGCCCGGCAGAGCTAAGCCACAGAGCACGCCGGTTGCTTTTTTCATCATTGCGTGTCTCTGATTTCTTTGGAATCAATAATTACCACCCCCAACCCTCCCATCATTTGCTTTGTTTGCAAAGTACTTTGTTTACAAGTTCACTGCCCAAACTCTGCCTGTAGTTGAAATCGGTGTTCAATATGCTTCTTCCCTTCATGTATTCCAACAGTTCCATCTAGAAGACCTCTCTCCTGGGGCCTTCTGATCTGCCCCAGCCTGTTAGGGTTGTCTGTTGGCCTGTGACATGGCCTAGGATGTTCCTTTACTATCATCCTGGGATATACCTTTTCTGATTCTTATACCTTCCCCCTTCTTAGTTTATACTTTCGGTTTTTTTGTTGGTGGTGTTTAGTTTCTTAAGTAAACTCTACCCCCAAAGTGGACTCGAACACACAACCTCGAGATTAAGAGTTGCACACTCTACCCACTGAGCCAGCCAGGCACCCCTATACTTGTTTTGATGGCGCTTATCCTCCAGTAATTTCCTGAGATAAAGCGCATAAAGGTAAATGTTTTGCGAATTTCCATGTCTTAAGATGTAAAATCTTTTAATTTACCTTTTTTTTTTTTTAAATTTTTTTTTTCAACGTTTATTTTTGGGACAGAGAGAGACAGAGCATGAACGGGGGAGGGGCAGAGAGAGAGGGAGACACAGAATCGGAATCAGGCTTCAGGCTCCGAGCCATCAGCCCAGAGCCTGACGCGGGGCTCGAACTCCCGGACCGCGAGATCGTGACCTGGCTGAAGTCAGATGCTCAACCAACTGCGCTACCCAGGCAACTCTGGGCTCAGACTCACAACCCTAAGATCCAGACCTGAGCCGAGATCAAGAGTCAGATGCTCAACTAACTAAGCCACCCAGGTGCCCCAGAAGCAGCATGGTTTTACGTAACCCAGCCTTGGTGGCCATACAGTGTCACATCTGCCAAACTCTTCTGGTCAATGTAGTCATGAGGTTGACCAGATTCAAGGGGAAAGGAATTTTGACTGTTTCTTGATTGTAGAATACAAGGTCATACTGCAAAAGAGCATATGGGGTGGGAGTGTTGTTTTGTCTGTTTTCAGGCTATATAATCTGTTTTAATTACTGACTGGTTGAATGCAGTATTTTTTCCTATCTCTCTGAGGACATTATTATTAATTTTCTTCTCCGTATACACAATCTGTTTTTGAACATTTGGGGGAAATTTCCAATTTAAGCAGCGTATTTAAGGCTTGGCCTGGTTGGATTCCCTAGTAAATAAACTCCTGCTTTGGCTTGGCTGTCCAAGTGCTGGGAACTGATAGCTGGAAATAGGGAAGGATATCTCAATACCTATTGTCTTTGCGTTCACTCAACCTCACTGTTTCCTGGTTGGAAACCCCACTTTCCATTAGGCCTGGTGTGCCCCAGGCTGCAGAAATGAAATCTCGGGTCTTGGCCAGCTGTCAGGGTAGAGACCTAACTGTTCTTATTTTTTTATTTCGTATTTTTTTAAAGTTTATTTATTTATTTTGAGAAACAGCTCATGTGCAAACGGGTGAGGGGCAGAAGGAGAGAGACAACCTAAGCAGGCTCCCGCTGTCAGTGCAGAGCCCAAGGTGGGGCTCAATCCCCAAAACTGAGATCATGATCTGAGCCAAAACGAAGAGCTGGATGCTTAACTGACTGAACCACCCAGGCCCCCCAAGACCCAACTGCTGTTTTCTTCTTTTTGAGAGAGACAGCGTGAGCAGGGGAGGGGCAGAAGGAAGGGGAGAGAGAATCCCAAGCAGGCTGTGCACTGTCAGCACAGAGCCCAGTGTAGAGCTCGAACTCACAACTGGTGAGATCATGAACCATAAGATCACGACCTGAGCCGAAACCAAAAGTTGGACGTTTGACCGACTGAGCCACCCAGGTGCCCCAAGACCCAGTTGCTTTCAAACAGCTGCCAGTCAATACTATTTTGTTGTTGTTGTTGTTGTTGTTGTTTAAGCACTCTCACCCCCCACTGAAATCTGCCACCATTTCTCTGACACTTTTGAACACCCTGTAGCATAAATAGAGCTGATTCTTTCTTTCCCTACTGTCAGTCAGCCTGGGATTCTTGGGTCTGTTTAATCAGTTCCCTCTTGACTGTCTGCTTTTCCAATTTGACTTGCTGCCTCCTCTCTCACTCTCCCTGAGGTCATTGTTGTCTGTCCTCCTACTCCAGTGAGAACTTCACTGCACCCCAATCCTGACCAGTTGGAGTTGTTCATTTTCTTCTGTTGGAACGCTTCTAGAGACTGAACTGTTACCTCGGGTGCGTTTGACCTCTTTCTTCTTGTCCCCTTCCTTGACCAGCTCTCCTTAATTAGTATCAGCATTATAAAAGGTCAGAGTTTACTTTCGTTATTTATAGACCTTAATATTTTTGTGCTTCTTGGTTTTAATTTAAAAAAGGCACGTATTCAGATCTATTGCCGTTAGGTCCTGGCTTTCCTTCTTTACATGGTGGAATTATTTTCTTCTTCCATGTCTTCTTCTTTTTTTTTTTTTTTTTAATTTTTTTTTAACGTTTATTTATTTTTGAGACAGAGAGAGACAGAGCATGAACGGGGGAGGGTCAGAGAGAGAGGGAGACACAGAATCAGAAACAGGCTCCAGGCTCTGAGCAGTCAGCACAGAGCCCGACGCGGGGCTCGAACTCACGGACCGCGAGATCGTGACCTGAGCCGAAGTCGGACGCTTAACCGACTGAGCCACCCAGGCGCCCCTTCTTCCATGTCTTCTTAACTTGTGTTTTTCTACTTAAAAACATTCATGGTCGGGTCCACAAGGAAGTCTTCCCTTTCAGGAAAGGCATCCGTATTCAAGGGAGAGACTTTCTGTCTCTGCTAAGAGACTCTCTCATCCCTGCTAAAATGTTTGCCAGGTTCTTTAGTAGACTCTGGGTGAGGAAGCCTTGGTGTGTGTTTGGGTCACATAGCAAAAGGCAGATTAGGGGCATCTGGGTGGCTCAATCGGTTGAGCGTCCGACTTCAGCTTGGTCACGATCTCATGGTTTGTGAGTACGAGCCCCACTTCAGGTTCACTGCTGTCAGACTGTCCGTGCAGAGCCCGCCTTCGGATCCTCTGTCCCCCTCTCTGCGCCCTTCCCCGCCTTGTGCTCTCCCAAAAGAATAAGTATTTTTTTTAAGTGGCAGATTAAATGTAAATGGACTAAGATCTCCAATCAGAGATCAGCAATATCGATTTTTAAAAAGTAATCCAACTATAGGATATCTACAAGAGACATGGTTTAGATTTAGAGACACAATTAGGTTGAAGTAAAGGAATGCAAGTATACACCATGCAGACAAATACCCAAAAAGAGCTAGGGTAACTATACTAATATCTGACAAAATAGACTTTAAAACAAAAACTATTAGAGACAAAGAAGGACATTTCATAATTATGAAATGGATAGAAGGAAGAACGTCAACAAGAAAACTTGAACTATAATATAAACCAACTAGACTAATGGACATCTGTAGAACAATTCACCCAACATCAACAAAATACACATTCTTCTCAAGAACACACAGAACATTGTCCGGCATAGGCCATTGTCTTAGACCATCAAACAAACCTAGGAACATGATCACTATGTTGAAAGGTGAGCCTGTGTTTAGCTTTGTAAGAAACGACCAAACTGCCAAAACGATTGTACCATTTTGCATACTTGGAGCTCATTACACCTCTTGAGTGTGTAGATTAGTTTTTTTAAATCAAATTGGGGAAGTTTTTGGCATTATTTAAATATTCTTTTCTACCTCTCCCCTGTTTCCTGTCCCCCCCGCCCCCACCTTTTCTTCTGCAAGTTCTACTGTGCACCTGTTAATATGCTTAATAGTATCTCACAGGTCTATGAGGCTCTGTTCATTTCTCTCTCTCTCTTTTTTTTTTAAGATTTATTTTTTGGAGAGAAAGAGCATGAGCAGGGCAGGGATGGGGGGCAGGAGGGGGGAGTGCAGAAACAGAGGATCTGAAGCAGGCTCTGCAATGAAAGTAAAATGTTCAATGCAGGGCTCGAACTCACTGTGAGATCGTGACCTGAACCAAAGTCGGGACACTTAACCCATTGAGCTACCCAGGGGCCCCCTCTGTTCATTTTTCTTGTACCTTTTTTCTTTTTGTTCTTCTTTTGTTTCTTCTTGTTCTCTCACTTGACCTCTGCTCAGTTCCACTGATTTTTTCTTCTGTCAGCTCACACCTGCTGTGGAGCCCTCCTAGACACTTCTTCAGTTCAGTCATCGTACTTTTGAATTCCACATTGCAGTTGGGTTTTTTCTTTATTATAATTTTTCTCTCTATTGAGATTCTCAGTTTGGTTAAATATCATTCTCATCCTTTCTTTCAGTTTTTTGGTTCTTTGAACATACTTCTAATAGCTGACTCAAAGTCTTGAAGTCCAATGCCCCAACTCTCTCAGGGACAGTTTTTAGTTGACTGCTTTTTTCCTGTATCTGGGCCAGACTTGTGTGTTTCTTGCTGTGTCTTGTAATTTCTTGTTGTTGTTGCAAAGGGACATTTTATAATGTGTTAACTCCGGAAGTCAGACCTCTGTCCAGGAACCCTGCCCAAGGTTTGTCATCGTTGCCCTTTTGTTTACCGACTTTTCTAGGTTACTTTTCAGAAGTTTATTTTCTTTGTAGTGTGAGGCCACTTCAGTTTCTCTGTTCACTTAGCTTGGAGATCAGATCGTTTAGTGGTTGCATAGAGACTGCCTCAAATGTCTGATCCGGGAAAGGGTAGGAACTGCTTAGTGGCATCAGTTTGTTTATATGACCTGATGTCTTAGCGGTTGCGATGCTTAAGTATTTTAGCAGGCTCCTCCCCTCCCCCCCACCCCCCCATGTTTCTTGAATACAGGTCTGGTGTCGGGTGGTGGTGGAGGAGATACTTGCAAGAAGATGAACTAAGCCGCTAACTCAATTACAAGGTTGTCTTTAATGGGCCAGTGAGCACAGATATCTTCCCCGGTGGGGGGGGGGGGGGGAGGGTAAAACATATTGGATTTTCCAATCATATTCGACCATTAAACTATTCCTTGGCACCCACTTTGGGACGTGCTACTAGAGGTTTGTTTTTTTTTTTTTTTTTTTTTTTTTTTGGAAAAGCTTGACCCAAATTGCAAATATTTTCAAACCTGAGCCATATACAATAAGCATTAGGAAAACAAGACTGGCGGGAAAGAAATTTTAAAAGTGAAAAGTGAACCAGCCATAATTGGGAGAAACAACAAGTGTATACGTAGCATTAGTTCACCACCATGCTTATGTGTATGTACACTTACGTGTGTGTTACATCCCTTCACATATTTCCCTTTTCATGTTACAGATTTTTTAAAAAGCCTCGTGGGGCATAGCACCATCGCTAAATGCCTGGTACATTTAAGAAGCCTGACTGCGGGAGAGGCCCTCTACAAACGCTGTTACCTGGAATCTGAGAACTAAGTAAGCCAGACTTTCTTTAATTCTAAATGGCAAAAAAAAAAAAAAAAAAAAAAAAAAAAATCTAAATACTTTTCATAACGTTATACTAATAATGGCCAGTTGTTTATTTTTATTTCTGTTGTTAATATTCACAATTTATTTGCTAACTAAATATTTAAAAGTTCTAGTGTTAATCTAGTCTTTTAGTTAGAACTTTTAGTTCTAGTGCTAACTGGTCTTAAAAAACAATTTCAAGAAAACAAAACCCAGTTTCAGATCTCTAACTCTGATATGGAGACGATCAATATTATTTGACTTTCTTTGTTAGAACAGTAGCACTTGGGGGCGCCTGGCTGGCTCAGGCAGTAGAGCATAGGACTCTTGATCTCGGATTGTAAATTCAATTTCCACGATGGTTGTAGAGATTACTTAAAAAAAAAAACCTTAGGGGCACCTCGGTGGCTCAGTTCATTCAGCATCCAGCTCTTGATTTCGGCCCGGGTCGTAATCTCGCGGTTTGCAGGATCAAGCCCCGCGTCAGGCTCTGTGCGGACGGCGTGGAGCCTGCTTGGCATTCTCTCTCTCCCTCTCTCTGCCCACCCCCACTACGTGCTCGCTCGCTTTCTCTCCCTCAAAATAAGCAAGCTTTCAAAAATAAACAAGTAAAATAAAATCTCCAAAGAAAAAAAAGAGCAGTAGCCCTTATTAGTTATAGAAGCGATTGCCAAGTTATGAAATTGATTCTTGCAAACAAAACATACTTGGTAATCCTTGTAAACATAGTAAAAATGGGCCGGGTTCCTCGTTGGAATCTAGACAAAAGGCCTGTCATACGTTATCGTTTGTATGCAACTTGTTTTTCACAAGCCTTAATCATTCTAACCTGTGAAAAGTGTGGCAGGAAAGGCAACCGTGTCCCTGGTTTGGACTGTGTGTGTCCTCTCTTCCTGTGGTCCCGTGGTATGGACGTGTTCAAAACAGGCCCAAATCGGGCCTTTCTGGTTTAGTTTGACAATTCAGTGGGCTTGTTTTTCCCCTCCGCGAGTCTTTAAAGGTCACAGCTATTTTTGAACTTCTCCTTAAGAGCACCTCCAGTCCCAAACTGGTGAGGAGCAGAATGGAGCCGATCTCTTCACATATTTGGGGCCGGGGGTGCCACCCAATGGACATCAATGGGTGTGTCGGGAGGAACCCAGATTAGTAACGATTTCAAGGCAAAGGGTGCTAATAAAACTAAGAGGGGAGAGCAGGAACTCACCTCACCAACTGTGGAGAGTTAAAATAATTATAGCTTAGGTCTTCAACTCTGATTTGTACTTCCATATTCCTGAGAGGTAAAATGTTTATTATAGGACATTCTAGCACGTCTTTATACATAGATCTTTTTCAGATTTTATTTTTAAGCAATCTCTACACCCAACATGGGGCTCGAACTCAAAACCCTGAGATCAAGAGTTGCCTGCTCAGGGCGCCTGGCTGGCTCCGTCGGTTAGGCGCCCGACTCTTGATTTCCGCTCAGGTCATGATCTCGCGGTTAGTGGGTTCAAGCCCCGCATCCGGCTCCGCACTGCCCGTGCGGGGCCTGCTTGGGATTCTCTCCGTCTCTCTCTCTGACCCTCCCTGCTCACGCTGTGTCTCTCTCTCTCTCTCTCAAAAATAAACAAACATTAAAAAAAAAAAGTCGCATGCTCTACCGACTGAGCCAGCCAGGCACCCCCCCCTTGAATTCTTTTTTACTAATCTAGTATTAATATTACAGATGGTGTGTTTCTTCTGACACTGTCCTTTTCCCCTAATTGGCCAATTTGGTTCTATTTTAAATATCTGACCTAGCCAAGAGGATGGTCTTTAAACCTGAGAAGATGTCGGCAAAGACCACGTTTATGTATATTCCTTCTGTTTTTCTTTTAGCGCCATTCTCCATTTCAAGATGCCTTTGCCGTTTTGACAGATGCAAACTGACCCCTCTCGAGGCCACGACAGAAGGGGAATCGTGACCGTTTGAAGCCTGGAAGACTGCCCTCAATTAGGGAAAACCCTCGATCATTGTCTGAAATGCTGAGAAAGTTGTTGCGAAGGAGACTTTTCTCTTATCCCACTAAGTACTGCTTCTTGCTTCTTGTGTTTTCCCTAGTCACCTTCTCTGTTTTAAGAATTCATCAAAAGCCCGACTTTGTAAGTGTTGGGCATTTGGAGCTGGTTGGGGAGAATCCCAATAGTAATATTAATTGTACCAAAATTTTACAGGGGGATGTAGATGAAATCCAAAAGGTACAGCTTGAAATTCTAACGGTGAAATTTAGGCAGCGCCCTCGGTGGACAACCAGCGACTATATAAACATGACCAGAGATTGCAATTCTTTCGTCAAGAGGCGCAAATATATCGTAGAGCCCCTTAGTAAAGAAGAGGCGGAGTTTCCCATTGCGTATTCTATAGTGGTTCATCACAAAATCGAAATGCTTGACAGGCTCCTGAGGGCCATCTATATGCCTCAGAATCTCTACTGCATTCACGTGGACAGAAAATCAGAGGACTCCTTTTTGGCCGCGGTGATGGGCATCGCCTCCTGCTTCAGTAACGTCTTCGTGGCCAGTCAGCTGGAGAGCGTGGTGTATGCCTCTTGGAGTCGGGTTCAGGCCGACCTCAACTGCATGCAAGACCTCTACAGGATGAGTGCAGACTGGAGGTACTTGATAAATCTTTGCGGCATGGATTTCCCTATTAAAACCAACCTGGAGATTGTCCGGAAGCTCAAATCGTTAATGGGTGAAAACAACCTAGAGTCCGAGAGAATGCCATCCAATAAAAAAGAAAGGTGGAAAAAGCATTATACAGTTGTTAACGGAAAGCTGACCAACACGGGGACGGACAAAATGCACCCTCCTCTTGAAACGCCCCTGTTCTCAGGCAGTGCCTATTTTGTGGTCAGTAGGAAGTATGTGGGCTATGTGCTAGAGAATGAGAAGATCCAGAAGTTTATGGAGTGGGCCAAAGACACCTACAGTCCAGATGAGTATCTCTGGGCCACTATCCAGAGGATCCCCGAAGTCCCAGGCTCACTGTCCCTAAGCCAGAAGTATGACATGTCTGACATGCACGCGATCGCGAGGTTCGTCAAGTGGCAGTACTTTGAAGGTGATGTCTCCAAGGGGGCCCCCTACCCGCCCTGCAGCGGGGTCCACGTGCGTTCTGTGTGTGTCTTCGGAGCAGGTGACTTGAACTGGATGCTACGCAAGCACCACTTGTTTGCCAACAAGTTTGACACGGACATTGACCTCTTTGCCATCCAGTGTTTGGATGAGCATCTGCGGCATAAAGCCCTGGAGACCCTGAAACGCTGACTCTTCATCGTAGGCAACTTGAGGAGTAAAACCCACGCGTGAGACGAGACGCACCCCGTCCGATTCTTCTGCCTTGTTCATACACATCGGAGAAACTCTAGGGGGCGTCCTTGGGGGTGGGGACTCCCAACTGTGCGTATCCTCCAAGCTCTGTGGTTTCGCTGGAGCACAGTGGGCTAGAAAGGTTATAGCATCACATGTTGACCTAGCGTTAGCATGGGGCCAGGACGGGCGCTGAGTGGCCCCGGGTGGCTGGGGAAGAGACCGTGCGAAAACCAGCCTCTTAAAAGAGCTCAGGGACTTAACAAAAGGATTTCGTCTGTGCCAAAATTACTTTGAGAGCTTTAAATACGACAGTTTTCTTGATCTGAGTACATTTGTAGCAACAACCAATTGTAAGGATATAATTTATCTTGCAGGATTCATTCGGTCATAAGGAGTTTGACTTTAAGTGATCGTTGTAAATAACTTTGTCGTAACATTGTGCTGTGTGTGTATCAGTATGTGTCATCTCAGGGAACTTGCAAAAGGGGGCTTGATTGAACATGAATATCTCTAATTTTCCCTTCCAACAATGTATAGATGTTTTTTGAAAACAAGAAAGTGATGATGTCTAGTTTAGTTGATTCTGTGAATCATCTTAGCTTATTAGAAAAAAAATCTCTTAGGTTATTTAAAAAGTTAAGATATCTTTGTTGTTCTAGTGTCTACAGAGGACACTTTAGTTTTTCCAAATATTTTTCTCTACTTTCTCCGCCCCCCCCCCCCCCCCCAGTCTCCTCAGACCCCGCTATCAAGCTGTACTGTATAAAAACTTGTTTTCAAGGGCGCCTGGGAGGCTCAGTTGGTTGAGCGCCCGCCTTCGGCTCAGGTCATGATCTTGCGGTTTGTGGGTTCGAGCCTCGTGTCGGGCGGGCTGTGTGCTGACAGCTCAGAGCCTGGAGCCTGCTTGGGACTCTATGTCTCCCTCTTTCTCTCCCCCTCCCCCCCTCAAACGCTGTCTGTCTCTCAAAAATAAACAAACATTAAAAGACATGTTTTAAAAAAAAAACCTTGTTTTCATGGTGCCCCCATATGACTGCCTCAGTTCTCTTTTGTGATTCAAGCGATAGCAACCCGTGCAGGGATCTCAGACAGAAAGGGGAAGGTAGGTATGGGGAGTGGCACGAACGGGCCATGTGTGGGCAATTTCTGAGGGCTCTGAGGAGTTTTTAGCCAGCAGTCTACTATTTCTACTTGATTGTAAAGCATAGCCAATGAAAGCGGTAACATAGCAAAGTCATAATATCAAACAGTTTCCAGGCACTCAACGGAGAAAACATTTTTTTATTCCTTCAAGTTAGAAAACGTTCTCGTTTTATGGAGAGAGCTTTGTTATCCTGACCCTCCTGAATGAATGTTTCACATTTTTTGAGCCTTTGTCATGTGCAAACGTGCCAATAGGTAGACTTCTGTGTTTTGCATGATTAAATAGGGTAGCCGACGTTGGACCAAGAAAAACATAACTGGAAACTCACAAGATGATGTCAGTGAGGGCATTATGTGATAGTGCTGTCTCTTGCCATCTAAATCAGTTTTTTCTTTTAACACCTGTCAGATGTTTCTCCCATGCTCTCAGTAGATGGATTTACCTGTTAGATGGGTCCCCTTTTTTTTTTCTCTAAAATCAGTGATACTTGTTGACAAATACTTTGCGTCTATGTCTTATGTTTTTACTTCATTCATGGTGTCTTTTATGGACAGTGTTTTTCATTTCTTATTTTTGAAAATTGGCAAATTTACAGAAAGTTAAAAATAATATAACCATAATGACCACCATATAACCTTCACCTAGAATGGCTGGTTGCAAACATGGTGCCCCATTTGCTTTAAATTATATGATAGATTTTGGAGTTTAGCAAAATTGATGATTAAGTCTTAACTTTTTAATTTACAAATATCCAAGGTTATCTCAACACTCTTTTTGTAGCGTGACTGCATCTGATTTGCATTTAAATGGACAGGTTTTGAGAGATTTTTCTCCACGGTAGACATAAAGACTTTAGAGTCTCATTTCCCCAAGTCTCACATGAAAACTACCTACTGTGATACCTCAACTTTCTAGAATGGCTCTTGGTGAGATATGTCTGAACGTCACCCTATTGCTAATGCCTGTTATAGGGATTATATAGAATCTGTTTATTGTGACTCCCTTTTATACGTTTTAGCATGACTTTAATAAAATTTGTACTACTGAGACATGGGGTGCCTGGCTGACTCAGTCCACAGAGCACACGACTCTTGATCTCAGGGTTGTAAGTTCGAGCTCCATGTTGGGTGTAGAGATTACTCAACAATAAAATCTTATAAAATAAAATTCACACTACTGGGACGAGCAAGGTGAAAAATTAAAAAAAAAAATGGTTTCAAAAGGAAGCAAAAACTCAAGTTCCTTGAGAAAGTTCTAGAAATTATTTAAATTGTTCCCTATATGTCAGTTATTAAACACTGCTTTTACTGTCATCTAGGGTCTTGTATAGGGAATGGTTAGGAATCATTCGCAAAACATAAACTACAATTTTGAGATGGAAAGTTTATTGTAGTTAATGAAATACTGCATCAAGTTACTATATTTCTTAATAAGAACAAGAGTGAACAAGATCAGTTCTTTTATAGGCAGTACCTAGGCGCTTCTATAGTAAGCAACTGTTAAGCTTTACAAATGTGAAGTGTGGAGAAGGAAAACTATTTCCTCTACCTGGGAAGGTTCTTCTAGCTGGTCTAAGAATCGAATTGACGTGAGACTGACTAACCAGAGAAAAGCAAACAAAGTTTAATAAATATCAGGTATACCTCTGCGTACATGGGAGACACCCGGGAAAACAGTAACTCCGTGGCAGAAACCATTACCCTAAACATCACCTTCAGCTAAAGACAAAAGGTGTTGGGGGTGGGGAGTCCGTTATAGGAGGCTACCAGAAAAAGCACAGCAAACTAGGCTAATGTTAGGCAAATTTAAGTCCATGCCTTTTCCATTGACAATAGTTTCAAGAGATTTAGAGTCATTGCCCTCTTGGTACTGGTACTGAAGGAGATTTCCCTTCTATATGTAAATATCTCTTAAAAGGGCAACTTGCACTTGGTTTTCAGAGTTTCTCTTGTGTCTGTAGCTTCTTAAAAAATTGCCAGCCTAATGGGGCACCTGGGTGGCGCAGTCGGTTAAGCGTCCGACTTCAGCCAGGTCACGATCTCGCGGTCCGGGAGTTCGAGCCCCGCGTCAGGCTCTGGGCTGATAGCTCGGAGCCTGGAGCCTGTTTCCGATTCTGTGTCTCCCTCTCTCTCTGCCCCTCCCCCGTTCATGCTCTGTCTCTCTGTCCCAAAAATAAATAAACGTTGAAAAAAAAAATTAAAAAAAAAAATTGCCAGCTTAAAATAATCAGCATGCCAAAGAGGAAAATTAGGGGGTGGCAAAATTTGCTCCCCTACAGAAGCAGTATTGTCTCTAAACATGGATTTGTGTTAGCCATCGAATATAATTCACTAACGTAAGTAGGGTTTCTTTCGTAGTTATTTAGGGGAGGAGGAAGCCATGTTTTAATTCACACGTAGGCCCAGTTAAACTGGACTTTTGTAGGGAGCTTAGAAAAATAAAAGTTATTTCTCATCATGTCAAATACAAAATAAATGCCACACTGTGTTCATGGCAAAAGTGACTACCATAGGTTGTAGTCTTTGACAGTGGGCACGACCGAATGCATTAGTAACGGGGCATATCACCATTAAAATTCGCCATTCAGAAATCAGTCTTTGTCTCCACAGATTATCTTTCCCTTAGCTACCAGCACTTAAATTTAGTAGTCAACGTGGTACTTTGTAACCAACAAGTGTCGTGTGTGAGTAGTGATTAAGAAATATTAATTCTTGGGGCGCCTGGGTGGCTCAGTCAGTTAAGCGTCTTTGGCTCAGGTCCTGATCACACAGTTTGTGAGTTCAAGCCCCGTGTCGGGCTCTGTGCTGACAGCTCAGAGCCTGGAGCCTGCTTCGGATTCTGTGTTTCCCTCTTTCTCTGCCCCTCCTCTACTTATGCTCTGTCCCTCTCTCAAAAACATTAAAAAAATTTTTTTAAATAATAATAAAATAAATAAAAACATTAATTCTCCAGTGGTGCTTGGGTGGCCCAGTAAGTTGAGTGTCCAACTCTTGTTTTTAGCTCAGGTGATGATAGGGTTGGTGGGATGGAGCCCCTCATGGGGCTCTGTGCTGATGGTGCAAAGCCTCCTTGGGATTCTCTGTCTCCCTCTCTCTGCCCCTCCCCTGCTTGCTCTTTCTCTGTCTCAAAAAAATAAACTTGAAAAAGTTAAAAAAAAATTAATTCTCTAGGCAGAAATATCTGAGAGGAAAAGGGTGTGGTAATGGTAGAAAATTTAACACATTATGCAAAAAGATTCAGATGGGGGGGGTGGAGAGGGGCGCCTGGGTGGCTCAGTCAGTTGAGCATCTGACTTCTGCTCAGGGGGTGATCTCACGGTTTGTGGGTTTGAGCCCCGCATCGGGCTCTGTGCTGACAGCTCAGAGCCTGGAGCCTGCTTCGGATTCTGTGTCTCCCTCTGTCTCCCTCTCTCTCTGCCCCTCCCCCACTCACGCTCTGTCTCTCTGAAAAATAAATATTAAAAAAAATTCACAAGCCTGCTTGTCAAAAATTTAACTAATGTGTGCTTTCTTAACATTTTGAGGGATTGTCATCAGCATATTGATTTAATATTTTTTGATGCAATCGAAACTTAAAATGACTTATAACTATTGGGAAAGAAAAGACTGTTTTCATTACTGCAGATCATATGTTCGTCCAAATAGAAAGCCCAAAAAATCTTGTCTTAGGGTTTTTATAAAATTAACCAATATCCAGATATTCAAAAATTAAGTTTTTCTACATTCAAGCAAAAATTAAAAAAAGGTTTCACAATATAATGGGATTATGTATCATTCATCACAGCAACAAACTCAGAAAAATGTTCAAACTCAAGATGTGCGTGGGACAAATAGACCTGTAGGGGGGAACACTACATTGTGGTCCTAGATGACAAATATTTTAGACACGTCCCTTCCCAAACCAGTCCATCTGTTAAGTGGAAGTCCGATCACATTGTCAAAGAGTTGGTAAAATTGTTCTAAATTTTATCTTAAAGAAAACATATGCAAGAATAGCTAGGAATACTTTGAGAGAGGAAAGTAAAGAAGTCTTAAAATACTAAATATGACGCCTTGTGTTTTTTTTTAATTTTTTTTTTTTAACGTTTTTATTTATTTTTGAGACAGAGAGAGACAGAGCATGAACGGGGGAGGGACAGAGAGAGAAGGAGACACAGAATCGGAAGCAGGCTCCAGGCTCCGAGCCATCAGCCCAGAGCCCGACGCGGGGCTCGAACCCACGGACCGCGAGATCGTGACCTGAGCCGAAGTCGGACGCTTAACCGACTGAGCCACCCAGGCGCCCCTGAAGCCTTGTTTTAAAACCAAAAAATTAAAAAATGTATTACTAGTTTACATTTGAACTCTCAGACCAGTACAGTAATAAGCCAGAAATAGGTGTCAGCGGTTGTAAAATACTGCAAAGGAACTGAAACTACTTAAAAGGATAAAGTTGAACAAAAATCAAAATGGCTGCACTAATGCTTCAGGGAAGCTTGATTTCAAAGTCACCTTTGTCTTCTCTTCTGCAAACCTCCTCTCCTCCCTTCTTAGCCTATTGTTTCAGAAACCTGGTACCACCCTGAAGACGCCGTGGGGGAGGCTGGTGCCAGGTAAACAATTCCTGGCAAAACAGGTTAGATCCTGTATTTCCCTATAAACCCTCCCTAAGCCTTTCCTCCCGGCCAGCTTGCAGCCTGCCGTTCGTGAAGGCCAGATCCTGCTGCAGGTTCCTTTGCTTCGAACAGCAATAAAGCTATTGTTTGTTCCTCTTTATCCCCAACTCTGTCCTGGAGTTAGATTTGGGTTCTGAGGCCCAGAGGTCAGTTTTGAACAACAGAACCGTCCGAACATAGGAAGGGAAGGGTACATATTGGTACATATTGGAGGACGTTAGGTTACAGTTTCAAACCCCAGATGGATTAAGGATAAAATAAACTAGAAGCACCTACCAGTGACTCTCCGCATGTGATGGAATTTTCCAGACAAAACCAATGGGCAGATTCTTTAGGGAACAGATTACAGGTTTAACTAAAAGTATGTGTCTTCTGAATATGAGACAGCAGAAGGCAATCAGGATTGGAAGACTTGCTAACAAAATTTGGAAGAGGGAGGCTGTGGGGCGCTTGGGTGGCTCGGTCCGTTGAACACGCGACCCTTGATTTTGACTCAGGTCGTGATCCCAGGGTTGTGGAGTCAAGCCCTGTGTTGGGCTATGTGCTCCATACTGAACGTGAAGCTTCTGTGAGATTCTCTCTCTCTGTCTCTCTCCCTCCCTCTGTCCTTCTTCCCTGCTTGTGTGTGTGCTCTCTCTTTAAAAAAAAAAAATGGGAGGCTGAATACCTTAATATAGAAATAACTTCTGCTAATATTTTTTAAAACAGCCTTATAGGGATAGAAATTAGGGGCGCCTGGGTGACTCAGTCGGTTGAGCATCCGACTTTGGCTCAGGTCATGATCTCGCGGTCCGTGAGTTCGAGCCCCGTGTCGGGCTCTGTGCTGACAGCTCAGAGCCTGGAGCCTGCTTCGGATTCTGTGTCTCCCTCTCTTGGCCCCTTTCCCGCTCATGCTCTGTCTCTGTCTCTCAAAAAATGAATAAACGTTAGAAGAAAAAAAAAAAGAAAGAAATCATATACCATACAATTCACTCATTTGAAGTTTACAACCTGATGTTTTTTAATAGAACCGTCACAATCAGATTTAGAACATGTTCATCACTCCCAAAAGAAACCCTGTATCCTTCAGTGGTCTCTCATTACTTCTCAACTCCCTTATACTAATAAATATTTTAAAAGCATTAAGATGCTAAGAGCAACTTAACAAAGGATGTTATAATTCACAGAAGGTGAAGTAAGGGAAATTCAAATGGTGAATATGTAATCCTGAAATTCCATATAAATAATCCAAATTAAAACAATTTAATTTTTATATATACCTAATTTTTTTAAAAAAATGTTTTATTTATTTTTTGAGAGAGAGAGGGCACGCGTGTGGAAGAGTGAGGGAGGGGCAGGGAGAAAGGGAGACAGAGGATCCGAAGCAGGCTCTGCACTGACAGCAAAGAGCCTGATGTGGGGCTCGAACTCACAAACCGTGAGATGGGGACCTAAGCTGAAGTCAGATGCTTAACCGACTGAGCCACCCAGGTGCTCCTTACTTAGGGTTTTAATATTCACCCTCATACTTAGGAGGCTATGTTGAGAAACACATACTCACACCTCAGGGAAGAGTGTTAAAATCTAGGCAGAAAGCAGTTTTTGACCCCGTGAAAAGCCTTTAAAAACATCCAGGTTCTTTGATCAATCATTCACTTCTTTGAAAATATCCAAAGGGGATAATAAGAGATGAGAACCCGCATTTAAGTGCAATGTTAGTCATATCCTTCTTTGTGATCAAATATAAAAGTACATACATCTCCCATGAGAGAGGAATAAACGTGTACTTTTTTTTTTTTTTTTTTTTTTTTTACATTCACACGATGCGGTATTGTGGAATATTCTTACAGTGCCATGGCAAATTGCTCCAAGTTAAGGGAAGTACACTGGAAGGCTCTATCTATGATCTCAATTATGCAAAAATAATGATCCTGAACACAAAGAAGCATTCAGAATTTCCCCGAAATATCACATCTTGATATGTCGAGAGCCATTCCTTCCAGCTCTATAAAATTGTTGCCTGCCAAATCTTCATTCGGAGCATTTTCCACATATGGTTTGCCTTAGGGAATCTCATCAAGAGTCCTCAAGCCCAGTCTTTATTGGGGGCGGGAGGAACCCTCCTTTCTCTCCATTTCTCTTTCACCCACAAATGCTTTTTGACTTAAGCGTTGATGCTTAGCTGTGTGTCCCGAGGCCTTATACTCTGGGTAACCCTCTTCGAGACTGCACCTGTATACGCCGGCTGGAGACAAACCTTTGGCAGAAGAATCATTTAACCAATCCTATAGGGCGCTGTCAGCCTGGCCTCAAGGTCCCAGGATGCCTCGATTGGCGCCGGTTCTGCCGGCAGCCCCTTAGAATGCATACGTGGACTTTTGGGATCTGATAGAGAAACGATCACGTAATTGTTTGCTGGGGGAGGATGGGCTACTTCCTGCAGCTGCGTAGCCGTGCAAAACAAACGTGGCCTTCAGCGGACGGACCTGAAAATATGCCTACTCCCCGGGATTATCCGTCCACACATCTGGCCAATCGTCGGAGCAACTTGGACGACTGTATCGGTGCAGAAGGAAGAGAAGATTTAGCTCAATAATTTATGTGTCTCAACTACCTTCAAGATGAGCTAAGAAACAGAAACCACCGCTTTAAAAAAAAAAAAAATCAGCAAACGTGTTTTGTTGTGGTTTTTGTAAAGGATTTATTTTGGCAAAACTCATCACGAGCTTAAATGTTGCTGGACGTTTATAATTTGCTTTCTTTGTCATCGGACTTGTACGAGTAGACTTTCTGGCCCAGTCAGAATTCCTTCATTTAACTTGATGCAAAGGAGGAATTTTTTTCTTTGGGGAAAGCTTTCCCTACTCGGCCACCCAAAGAGACATGCCCCTTGAAATATGTCCCTTAGGGGCGCCTGGGTGGCTCAGTCGGTTGAGCGTCCGACTTCGGCTCAGGTCACGATCTCGCGGTCCCTGGGTTCGAGCCCCGCGTCAGGCTCTGGGCTGACGGCTCAGAGCCTGGAGCCTGCTTCCGATTCTGTGTCTCCCTCTCTCTCTGCCCCTCCCCCGTTCATGCTCTGTCTCTCTCTGTCTCAAAAATAAATAAATGTTAAAAAAAAATTTTTTTTAATTAAAAAAAAAAAAGAAAGAAATATGTCCCTTAAAACCTATTGAACAACAGCTAACCTTTGTCAAATGTCTCCTTACTGCGTGTTCCAGGCACCTATCACGTCCTTTTACTTCACGGCCACCTTGGGAGTGGATGCTACTCTTAGCTCAGTTGACAAAGCGGAGAAAGCAGTATATGAATCTGTAACAAACAGCGTCTTAAACTCTGATCTGTGTTACCGTCTCAATTTTCCATCGTCTTCCCCAGACCCTGCCCGGCTTCGAGTGCCGCTTTCAACATGCAAACGCGCTGAGGGATCAAAGGCGGAAACCAGAAGAATGAATTCTTGAGTCTTGCTGAATCACCCCCCAAGAGCGGGTGGAGAGAGGAGAGAAAGAGCCAAAAAGCAGGAAGCGTGGTGAACATCCATCCACCGAGGGCCTCGCCAAGGAGGAGAGGCGGGTGAGAAATCCCGAGTCAAAATAGCCTTAGAGGTAGGAAAGCCACAGAAACGAATCTGGAAGCCACAAAAGGGAATCGTTTCAAGAAGTGCTGTCGGCCTTGAAACACTTGGAGGCCTAGGAGGTTTGAGAGGGAAAGGTGTGGGGACAGAATACATATGGCAGTCGTGAGTCTCCAATTTCCAGGGACGGAGTCCACATAAGTATACTTTCCTGCAGTCAACCATTGCTTCTCCAGCTCGTGTAATAACACCACACACACACCAAAAGGGGGTGGCCTCAGGGACTGTGAGGACCCAGAAGCCTGTTCGGCTAAGCCTGGAAGGCCTGTAGGGCTGGCTTTTGTGTTGCTGAGGGAATTCTGCACACTTAGGTTTGGCTACGGAATGTGAGGGAAGGAGGTACCAGCTTCAAAGACCAGAGAGGGCTGTTGGGGGCAGGGTGGTGGGTGGGCCAGCAGCCCGGGGAGAAGCACCTGAGGGCAAGGGGAGGTTGTCGAGGGAGTCTTACCCTCTCTTGATCTCAGGTGACCGGCCATCCCTATTTGCCCAGGACTGAGAGGGCTCTCAGGACCCTGGACCTGGAATGCCAAAACCAGGACGAGCTGGTTATCAAACCTGTGTCTCTCCCTCCGGATCTTCAGGAACACCTCCATCAGTGCCTTGAGAGTGGAACTTATATTTTCTGGGTATTGGCGCTTCAGAAACTGGCTCGTAGGCAGGAACAGAGAAGGAAGGGGGAGGACGGGTGGCGCAAGTGGGAGAGAAGTTAAAAGGAGCCGGAGCAGGAATATGGCGCCAGAGTGGGTCCCCTCACGCAAGCCGAGAGGCCGACCCAAACTCCCACCTCTGAAGGGGTCTTTGTGGGCGGGTTTGTGGATGGGTAGAAATCAGAATAAGCCCAACAGAGCTGGTTCCAATGACGACATGCCAATGCCTATACTGAGTTACACCAAGGCAAACGTTGCAGGTCCTCCTGGAAAATCTTTCGACAAGGTACCCAGTTACCGATGCCCCAGCCTGACAGGCAGACCTGAGTCACCCTCTCTCCCGCAGCCGGTCACCAAGATCTCTCTTCCCAGGGCCAGTGGTGAAGTGGTGGCCTCTTGATTTCAGCTCAGGTCATGATCTCTCAGTTCGTGGAATGAAGCCCCGTGGTGGGCTCTGCACTGACAGTGTGGAGCCTGCTTGGGATTCTCTCTCTCTCTCTCTCTCTCTCTCTCTCTCTGCCCCTCCCTGACTCATGTTCTCTCTCGGTCAAAATAAATAAACTTAAAAAAAAAATGCAGAGTTGATTGCTCACTATATTAATGGAGAGCCTCATCTCCAGGTTCTTTCTTGGTAGCAACTCTGTGGGAGGACGGCCAAGCAGGGCTGTGTATGAAATCAAAAATTCTGGTTAAGTTGGGTCTGACGATGAGGGGATCTTGGATAATGACAGTAATAAAATAGCGTAGGAGGGGAAGAAACAGCAAAGGCGAGGATTTTGAGGCAGAAAGTTCAGACGGTCTTGGGTACAAACCGTCAGGTGACGCTTTTTATTTATTGCAGAATCGATGGTTCTTTGAGGATGTCCTGGAGTGAAAAATGAAGTTATCTGCAACTCTTGCCTTCCAGGGCAAGAATTTTCTAGAATAGTGATGTTGTGTTGACGAAGACAGTAAACTGTGTGGGTGTAGATGGTTTTGCCTCTCACCTCCTTACCCTACCCCTCACTGTTCCCATCCCGTAATAGCAACAACAACAAAAGTAACAGTGACAATACGTTTTGGAAATGCTGAAGAAAGCAGCTATAAACATCTGTGTGCAGGTTTCCACGTGGACATTTTTCTTTTTTGTAAACACCAAGGAGCACAATTGCTGGGTTGTATGGTAAGTTATGTTTAGCCATGTAAGAAACCTCCAAACCGTCTTCTGAAATGGCTGTACCATCGTCCCATTCCCGCCAGCCGCGAATGAGAGTTCCTGTTGCTTCCTATCCTCACCAGCATTTAGTGCTGTCAGCGTTCTGGGTTTTGGCCATTTTTATCAGTGTGTAGTGACATGTCATTGTTTTAATTTATATGATGATATATGATGCAGAGCATTTTTTAAATATGCTGCTTTGCCATCTGTATATCTTTTTCGGTGAGGTGTCTGTTCGGGTTTCTTGCCCATTTTTAAAATTGGGCTGTTGGGTTTTTTTTTTTTTATTGACTTTTTAAAATGTTTATTTATTTTTGAGAGAGGGAGAGAGAGAGACAGAGTGCAAGCGGGGGAGGGGCAGAGAGAGAGAGGGAGACACAGAATCCGAAGCAGGCTCCAGGCTCCGAGCTGTCCGCGCAGAGCCTGACACGGGGCTCGAACTCACACAAACCGCGAGATCATGACCTGAGCTGAAGTCAGATGCTTAACCGACTGAGCCACCCAGGTGCCCCTTAAAAGTTCTTTGTATATTTTGGATAGCAGTTCTTTATCAGATATGTCTTTTGGAGATATTTTTTCTCAGACTATAATGGTACCTTTTTTTTTTTTTAACAGGAAAATGCATGTTAAAATGTTAAGTTAATAGCTGATATTGCTCCTGGGGAGCAGGGACTATACTTCTTCATTTTCGTATTTGTAGGCCTAGCACAGAGCATGGTACACAATATATGCTCATTAAGGGGCGCCTGGGGTCTCAGTTGGTTAATCATCCAGCTCTTGATTTCGGCTCTGGTGCTGATTTCGCGGTTCGTGAGTTTGAGCCCGGAGTCAGGCTCTGCGCTCACAGGGTGGAGCTTGTTTGAGATTCTTTAATCTCTCTCTCTCTGCCCCTCCCCTGCTCTTTTTCTCTCTCTCAAAATGAATAAACTTAAAAAAAAAATAGATGCTCCTTAAATATGTGGTAAATGAATAAAAATTAACTTACTCCTGATTAACCTTCTTAAGGAAAAAAAAAATCTCCTTTTAGATATATATTTCCCTCTCAGATCGACAGAAATCATAACAGTAGAAGGGAAAACGTGTAAATATACCCACAACCATCTCACATAAATTCAGCTCGTCTCTATTCTCACTGTAATACAAAACCTTACTGAAAGCGAAATGCTGGACGTGAATTAAAGCCTTCTGTCATTTCCCCCGTCCCCTCCCCCCCCCTTGCCTACAAATATTTCTGTTCAGGAAATTTGATCTCTTGGAATCTGGTGTTCTTCTCTCACTGCCTAAGCATGTGACTGACGTAACTGGAGAGTGGGTCCAATCCAGCCCGTGCGGTCAGAGAGTTTGGGTATCTGGCGGGTTGAGGTTCCTCTCTGTTCACTAGAGGAGAGCCAGTGGGGGGAGGTGGGGACAGTGCAAGCTCGTGGGTCCCTGGATGGGATGCCCTTTGTCCCAAGCCATGTATAGAAACTCCACAAAGGGGGTCAGGGTACAGCTGTTTCCTATGAAGCCGACTGTACTTTGTGTGAGGTGTAAACAAGGAAATAGGGATGGGTAATAAAAATAGGGAAGGTGTGTGTGTGTAATAACTCGGGGGTGGGGGTGGGGACGCCCGGCTGGCTCGGTCAGTAGGGCATGTGACGCTTTGGTCTCGGGGTTGTGCGTTTGAGCCCCACATTGGGTCTAGAGATGACTTTCAAGAAAAAAAAGACAAATCTCGGGGGAAAAAAATTTTAGAGAATACATGCATTCTTGGCTTAAGACTAACAGCAACAAACCAGGGGGACAGGAGAGAGGAAAGCGTTCCCTAGAATCTTCCATTACTATTGCATGCGGTGGGGAATGACATGATTGTCCTGTTGTGTCATTTCAACCGCGGGCTCTGACGGGAGTGGAGTGCCGGACAAGAGACATTGCTTACCGTGATTGTTACATCCATTCAAGGGGGTTCTCCTCAACCTGGCCACTATTAACATTTTGGGCCAGTTAATTCTCTGTTCTAGGGGTAGAGGCTTCCCTGTGCACTGTAGGATATTTAACAGCCTGGCTGGCCCCTACGCATTGCATGCCAGTAACACCCTCCCCTCCCCTCCAGTTGTGACAACCAAAGATCCTTCCAGATATTGCTAAATGTCCCCGGGGGGTGGGGTGGGCAAAATCATCCCTGCCTGAGAACCACGGATGTATGGGAAGAATTCAATTTCCATCATCACGCCGGGGCAGAGTATCTACTGTGTGCAAATTCCTACCGAGTAGGAATGAGATTTACCCCGGTGGACAAAATAATCATGGTTGTGGCCAATATGCAGCTTTAAATCTGAGGGGTGTCAAGATAAATGGATGGATGTAAGATGTCTCAGTAGGTAGATGTTATTTCTCTTGGGAATGCTCCAGTATTTAGAAATATTCATCCTCCAAACTGCTTCCTTTCGACAGGAGGTAGAAGCAATCCATGTGTGAGGGCAGACCAGATGGTCCACCATAACCAAGATCCTAATAACCAAGAAAAGGAAATGATACCAAGTGATACCTAGATGGAATATGATAGGCTTTTGGAAACATGTGGAGATGAGTTATATAAATGACCCCCCAATACGACACTGCTTCAGAAGCAAGTGAAAAGGTTGACAAAAATACAGATGTCTTGGGGGCGCCTGGCTGGCTCAGTCGGTGAAGCAGTCGACTCTTTTTTTATTTATTTTTGGGACAGAGAGAGACAGAGCATGAACGGGGGAGGGGCAGAGAGAGAGGGAGACACAGAATCGGAAACAGGCTCCAGGCTCCGAGCCATCAGCCCAGAGCCTGATGCGGGGCTCGAACTCAAGGACCGCGAGATCGTGACCTGGCTGAAGTCGGACACTTAACCGACTGCGCCACCCAGGCGCCCCGAAGCAGTCGACTCTTGATCTCCGGGTTGTGAGTTCGAGCCCCACGTCAGGTGTAGAGATTACTTAAAATAATAAAATCTCGGGGGTGGCTCAGTCCGTTGAGCATCTGACTTCGGCTCAGGTCACGATCTCATGGTTCGTGGGTTCGAGCCCCACATCGGGAGAAATTAATTAATTGAATTAAAATAAATAAAATAAAATAAAATAAAATCTTATGAAAAAATACAGATGTCTGAGTCACGCCTTATGTTTCAAAACCAATGAGGATAAACCAGGTGCAGTCGATTCTTGGTCTTCGTGGTACTCGAATTCTAGAAAGTCACTGCAAACACGAAATGAACAAATACTGAACTATTGTCACCCGGGGAATCGCGGGGTTAGGTTCCCCAGAAACTCTGGTTACAACGTGCTCGTCAACCAGCCGTGTGCGTCTTTTCAAGTTTGTTTGCTGACTGCTTGTAAAACACGCCAGTCTAAGCAGCATTGAATATCTGCTCGCCACAATCCCCCCCGTCCTGTAAAATACTTAGCAGATATTTAAAAATTCTTTTGAAGCCTCGTGATCTGCAGAAGCAGCCTCCCCTGCGAGCTGGTTGCGTCTCGGGCCCAGGGTCTTCTGAAAGGGGAGACGCAGCCAGCACTTGTCCAGAAAGGCTTGGCGTTTCTTGACCCCAGATAACATGACCGCAAATCGCCTTGGCTTTCAGCCTCACAGTAATGCCGCCCACTGTGTGCTTTTTTTCCTTTTTTTTGGTCCTCTCATGAATCTACAAATTTAGCCTTTGTTCCCTTTTTTCCAAGGCTCCAACGTGCACACCAAGTGGGCCCTTCAGTGCTTTCTGGAGCAGCCTCACACAGTTCGGCAGAGTGGCGCCTCCTTTCCTGGATGTGTGAGGTTGGTGATTCACTAACATTGAACTCTCGGCCGACAGCACCAAAGCTCACGCCTAAACAAAACTTCTCCGGCACATGTGTTTTCTCTGTGAGGCTCATCCCCGCTTTCTCACGCTTGGGATCAGTAGACAGCGTTTCAGCAGTGCGCTGGGGGCCGTCTTAAATGACGAAAGCACCAGGAAAAAGCACAGAAAAGCACAAAAATGCAAAACAGGTGGCGTTCAATCTACTGTGAAAAGGGTCACTTGTTTACAGTAGGGGAGCCGACCCGGAAGACTGGGCCGGCCTGGCTCCACCTCAGCTGGGAATGTGCGCATCGAGTCATTCAGATTTTCTTTGCTCCTCTGCACATGCCGATGAATGCTCGCCAAAGGGCCGCGAGTAATGATTTTGGAGTTAACGAATAGATTCAGTGAGTATGCAAATTTGCCAATACGGAATTCGTGAATATTGAGGATCAATGGGATCCGTATTGTTACCAAGCTCCCAAAGGTACTGTGGTACACAGCCAAGTTGACAGGACTCTGAATTAAATACTTGGTGAACATGAAATAGTGCTTCTGTTTGGTACCTCACAGGATAAAATTTTCTGAAGTGACCCTACCCTGTGACATTCAGGTGCACTGTTCTGCCCCAACTAAAAACATCAAAAAAAAATTTTTTTTTTTAGGGTTTATTATTTTTGAGAGAGGGAGACAGAGCACGAGCAGGGGGAGGGACAGGGAGAAGAGGGAAACGCTGAATCCAAAGCAGGCTCCAGGCTCTGAGCCATCAGCACAGAGCCCGATGCAGGGCTGGAACCCGCAAACTGTGAGATCATGACCTGAGCCGAAGTCGGACACTTTAACCGACTGATCCACCCAGGCACCCCTAAAAAATTTTTTAAAGCTATGCCTATACTTTATGCCACACCCATCTGTGGCTGTTATCATTTGTTGACATTTTTTGGGAGAAATCATTGTTATTCTTTCAACCACAGATAAGCAGAGGGATTTTTAAACTATTCTTCTATGTGATGGGAGTCTACGAACATTAGGTGACCACTGCAGAATTAAGATAGGAAAGAAAGCTCAGCTAAGTCTTTCATTCATGGAAAAAGCCAACTGAGCCTAACGGGACAAAGACCAGTGTGTGATGAATATTTCTCTCCGTATTTGGTACTTAGGAGAAAAGAAAACCTATGGTGGGGTTTTTTTCTCTTTAAGTTGAAAAGAAACAATCAAAAGATTCCTTGACTATGACATCTTCCTCTGCTTATGTTCAGGATTTCCATGATCACAGTTACTTTTGATGTTAACTTTTGGGTATGATTTGTCTATCCGGCAGAATGTAAGCACCAGGGATTGTGTTTGTCTTATTTACCACCATGTCCCTAATAGTTGGCACAGGGACCCGTACACTGCCGTGTTCCAAAATGTTTTTAATAAGAAAGAAAAGAGGTGGGGCGCCTGGGTGGCGCAGTCGGTTAAGCAGCCGACTTCAGCCAGGTCACGATCTCGCAGTCCGTGAGTTCGAGCCCCGCGTCAGGCTCTGGGCTGATGGCTCAGAGCCTGGAGCCTGCTTCCGATTCTGTGTCTCCCTCTCTCTCTGCCCCTCCCCCGTTCATGCTCTGTCTCTCTATGTCCCAAAAATAAATAAACGTTGAAACAAAAAAAATTCAAAAAAAAAAAAAAAAAAAAAAAGAAAGAAAAGAGGAAAGTGAATAAACATTCGTTGGGCACTTAGTGTATGCCAAGCAAATTGCCATCCCATTTATTTCTCACAAAACTATACGGTAGATATTTTTAACCCCATTGTACAGATCAGAAAGCTGAGGCTCAGAGATGCTTTGGAACTAACCCATATCACCCCATCAGACATGATCAGTTGTCAACTCATCTCCCATCTCTCCTTTTTTCTTGCTGGCAGAGCCCTCGTTGTGTTAAGTATCTAACACATGCCCTATCCCCGCTCTCACAACTGGGTAGAGTTGTTTTCTTTGTCAGTGCTTAGTCTAGAGGTTGACATATGACTCAGTCTGGCTAATGAGATGAGAGGAGGTGGATGTTCTTTTTTTTTTTTTTTTTTAATTCTTTTTTTTTTTCAACGTTTATTTATTTTTGAGACAGAGAGAGACAGAGCATGAACGGGGGAGGGGCAGAGAGAGAGGGAGACACAGAATCGGAAACAGGCTCCAGGCTCTGAGCCATCAGCCCAGAGCCCGACGCGGGGCTCGAACTCACGGACTGCGAGATCGTGACCTGGCTGAAGTCGGAGCTTATCCGACTGCGCCACCCAGGTGCGCCATGGAGGTGGATGTTCTGAAAAAGGTTTCAGACTTGTAAAAGACAGAATCTCTGGATCTGCTGTTTCCTGGATATGACGCAGACATTTTGTGACCTGAAGTGGCAAAGTGGAGAGATCAAAGGGCTGGAGGGTCCTTTATGACGTGATTGAGGCACTGAATTAACCAGTTATCCTATCTCTGAACTTACCAGGTTGGAAAATGAGCTTCTATACCGTTTCAGGCATTTTTTTTTTTAAGCTTTTATTTTTAAGTAATCTCTACCCCGACGGTGGGGCTAGAACTTAAAACCCCGAGATCAAGAGTTGCACGCTCTCACAACTGAGCCAGCCAGGCACCCTTGTTTTAGGCACTTTGAATCGGGAGGCCCTGCAAACTGACAGAATCAGGTAGCCAAGAAGTAGTAAACTCGGATTTCAACCCAGGTCTGGCTCCGAAGTCTGTGTTCTTTTCCGCTCCACTCCACTACCTTTTAGAAGGTGAAATTGTTCAAAAAAAAAGGGCCGGAAACTTCTGAGGCCTGTGGGGGAAGTAAACAATGATGATTATTCTAAACCATTCAGCGGTCCACTCTGGCACATTCTTCAGAGATTGGACAAGAGATCTATCTGCTGCACAGGTAAATACACAGTAAGCACGACATAGTGCTTAAATATATTTTAGCTCGTATTTTCTTCTGTAGTTGTCTCTATCTTCCTATGTGAAGCATAAGTTCTCTGAGGACAGTACCCATGTCTTGGGTCTCCATGCATCTCTACTTGTCAATTTCCTGTTATTTCCAAGTGATAGAAACACAAAGTGAATTGCCTTGAACAGCGAAAGGTGATATTCTGGCTCCTGTAACAGAACCACAAGCGTGGAGCTGGCCTCCTGCAGGAACCGGCCCAGGAGTGGCTTGTGACTCCTACATAACCAGGCCTCTGCGCTTCACGAGGGTTTCCCTGGAACTTTATGCCTTCAGGTTTCCCTACTTGGCTGGGACCATGGCTGTTGGCCACTTTCAAGCCTACAGTCGCATGGTTCCTGCCAAGTGAGAGAAGAGAGGCTCTCCTTTAGCTTCTACAGAAACATCCTGGAGAATGTTCCCGATTGGTTGGCCTTGGGTTGTGTGCCCATCCCAGGACCAGTCACTGTGGCCAGGGTACCACGATCGGCCCGCCCTGGGCTGTACGTCTGCTTCTGTGTTCAGAGGGATGGGTAGGTTCAAGGGAAGAACTCACAAAGGAAAAGGCTCACCCTATTCTCCCAAGGGCTTGTTCTTGGGCTATTCTCTGAGGGGTGAGTCAACGGTGGTCACTGCAAATATCTAGAGGACTAATAAACACACACTTGCCTGCCACCGGTCACAAATGAGCACGCACACACAGTGCACCCTCACCATGCTCTTTCCTAATACCCAAACTCTGTGTAGACACCACGGGAAGAGCTCCAGCACCAATATTTTAGAGCTGGGAACACTTTTCTCTCGACCCTTCTATGCACATATCCTGTCTGGATGATTGCCGGGTAGCACGGACCTTCCTCCCCGCACCAGAAAGAATGTGGCAGGCAGAAAATTCCACATACCCACTCACACATGCCAGTGTTCTCCACACCGTAGAGCTCAGGCTTCAGTTAACAAGCATTTTCCTGCCTGCTTTGGGATTCTCACTTTTGAGTCACTCAGCCCTCCAACTCTTCTCCATGGCGCACTCAAGCCCGTTCAAACGGTAGCCCAGAAAAGAGAGAAGGGAGCCAGCGATCACCATAGAACTTGAGTGACAGGGGGACACCGGGCGAACATGACAAGGTTCCAGGGCACGTGGATCCCACAGCTAGCCTGTCCTTATGCCAAATGCAGAGGAGGCAAGGACACCTTTTCCCCCTTGTGTCCACAAACCCAGTAAGTAACACTGTAAATGGTGACACCCTAGAGGCTAAGAGTGCTGAGCCCAGCTCAGATGCAAGAATTCTCAGCCAAGCATGGCTCCCAGCAGCCCTGAGACGGTTTCGCTGGCAGATGCCCAGAGTCGTTCAAGGAGTTTGGGATTGTGGATTTACTTTACACAAAGATCTCGTGTAAATTTTACCGTTGGAAAAATGGTTACTGTTCCTTTTAAAAATGAGCTATGTTAGTGTTGGTTTCTCCTTCACTGGAGGGGGTTAATATCTCTGCTGCCGCGGAGATCACCTTTGGCGTGAAAAGTGACTCGAGCGAGGGTTCTTCTGTGTCTCCGTGAAAAGCAAACCGAAGAGTTCCAAAGAATAAGAACAGGTGAGGGTCATCTTCAACTCGGACCCTTTGTGTTCGCCTCCTATTAGGCAGATTGTTATCAAATCATCACAGAATTCAGGGGACCTAAGTCACAACACATGTTCCCTTATGGTTCTGGAAGCAGCAGTCTGCAGTCAGTTTCACTGAGCTGAAGTCAAGGTGTCTGCAGGGCTGTTCTGTGTCTCTAGGGCAGGTTCTTTTCCTCTTCCGTTTCTGTCTAGGTTACATTCCTTGCATTCCTGGGCTCAAGGCTCCTTTCCCCACCTTCCCAAAGCCAGGGGAGGAGCTTTGGCCGGTCTCCGCTTCTGTCATCACATGGCCTGCGCTCTGACCAGCTTCTCCCGTGTCCCTCCTTGGAGGACCCTGTGGGTACATCAAGCCCACCCAGGATAATCTGAGAGAAACTCCCTACCTCAAAAGCTTTCATTGAATCACACCCGCAGAGTCCCTGTTACTGTGAAAGAGAACACAGTCACAGGTTCTGGGGTTTAGGATGAGGGCATCTTTGGGGGCCATTATTCATTCTCCACCCTACCGCTCCCATTTACTAAACTAACAATATGAATCAAGAGAGGAGAGGCGCCTGGGTGCTCAGCAGGTTAAGCGTCCGACTTCGGCTCAGGCTCTGATCTCACAGTTTGTGGGTTCGAGCCCCTCGTCGGGCTCGCGAGCTGTGAGATCCTGACCTGAGCCGAAGTCAGACGCTTAACTGACTGAACCACCCCGGCATCCCGTGTACTGTTTTAACCTCTTCACAAAGATACATGAGAGCTTCCATTTCCCATTGCTAGCCAATGCTGAGTATCATCAAACTTGAAAATAGACGCTAATCTTCGAGGTGAAAAAAGAATAATGATTTGATTTGCATTTCATTATGAGGAAGACTTAGGTTTCTTTTCCTTTACACTACTTCTGACTGTTTTTTAATTCGATTCCTTCAACTCAATTTTCGATTTATGAAATCTAGCTTTGAGACGTCCTTCAATTCCTATTCCTTAAGTTTATTATAGGCCTAGAAACTTGTCCAAAATCTCAAGTCTCAAGACAATGCCCTTTGGGTCACTTTTCCTCCTTTTTTTGTTTTATGTACCATAAATTTTGGTCACAGGAAGCTCACCTACATTTCTTTAGACATATGCTCATTTCTCTATAAGCACTGTCAAAATCACTCTTCATTTTTTTCTTTTTTGGCTTTAAAAATTTTTATTCACCAACTCATTGAGGTCATATCTCACATTAAGTAGTCAATAAAGCATTTCCCCTCATTTCCTCTATCTATCCCTTCCTGGTAGGGAGCAATCTTTCAAGTGGGTTGACTTCTTGTATTTCAACATAAGGAAACAGATCTTTCATAAAAATTAAGCACAGGTTTAACTACAAGGATGTTTATCCCAGCATCGTTGGCATTTGAAATAATCTCGATATATTTCCCCAAATCAAAGGGAGCGGCTAAACAAATCCGTTCACCCATATGATGAAATATTCGGCAATCATTAATGGGATGGCATAGACCACAGTTTTCAAAATGTGCTCCTCAAACCAATGGCATCGGCATCAACTAGTTGGAAATGCAAATTCTTGCACCCCCACTCCCCCTACTCCCTATCCCCACCCCTTCCCCCCTATAGCTGCTAAAGTCGAGAGTGGGTGGGTGGAGACCAACAGCTTGCATGTATGCAGCTTTTCTAGTGATTCTGATGCATGTGCGTATTTGGGAACCGCGGGATTAGGCAAACACTTATTGGTGTGAAGAGAAGTCCACAATATAATGAGTCAAATAAAATCTTTTGCAGATTCCAAAAGAGCATATTCAATGTAATCTTAGTTTCAGAATATTCATAGATACATCCATATACATATATGTGTGTGTATATAAATTTGTGTGTGTGTATATATATATATATGAATGCATGGAAACAGATCTGTAAAGATATACACTAAAATGTGGGGGGCACCTAAGTGGCTCAGTCAGTTAAGCATCTGACTCTTGATTTTGGCTCAGGTCATGATCTCACGGTGGTGAGATTGAGCCCTGAGCTGGGCTCCTCACTGAGCCTGGAGTCTGCTTGAGATTCTCTCTCTTTTCCTCTGCTCCATTCTCCAGTGTGTGCTCGCACTCTCTCTCTCTCTCACAAAAAAAAAAATAAAATAAATTAAATGTTGGCAGTGGTTATCACTGGGTGGGGAGGTTACAAATGATTTCATTTTAAAAAATACTTCACTTGCAGTTTCAAACGTTTCTTCAGCGAACACATATTACTTACGTCATTTTAAGAAAGAATAAAATAAACGATTCTCCATTTGGAAAGATTTGGCAGAAAGAAGGACCCATCTGTGCCCCTGAGTCTCAGTCTCCAGTTGGGGGATCGCCTCATCTACCAATAAACCACCCTTTTCCTTCTAAATCTCTCAAGCAGACAGAAACAAAATTGCTTTTCTTGATCTCCTTAGAATGGGTGGAATTTTCAAAAACGCCTTGCCAAGGGTTGCTTACTAAAAGATAACCAAAGAGGAATGAGCCAGAAAATAGAAATCAACATTTCAGAAGATGGGGTCAGAGCCTAGCACAGCTATCCACTCCTGTTTCCATTTCATAATTTGGCATGAGATGTTTCTATATCTTGACTATCGAGGCCAGCTCACTCCCCCAACACCTGTTCATCCGGGTTGCTCCTGAGGCTACAATCCTGGCTTCACCTCCAAGGTTTCGTTCCTTCCCAAGCTGCTGCTTGACTCTCGTCAGACATCATAGGTGAACTCGTTTGTCATGCACGACTCTGACTTTTAAGGAGTTTGAGCCTGGTAGACTCTCTATGCTTAAACATTTTTTTTTTTTAATGTTTATTTTTCAGTGAGAGAGAGAGAGAGAGAGGGAGCACAAGCGTGAGCAGGGAGGGGCAGAGCAAGAGGGGAACAGAGGATCTGAAGTGGGCTCTGTGCTTAGAGCAGACAGCCTGATGTGGGGCTTGAACTCATGAACCATGAGCTCATGACCTGAGCTGAAGTAGGATGCTTAACCGACTGAGCCACCCAGACACACCTCTATTTCTTTTTTTAAGTTTATTTATTTATCTTGAGGAGCGGGGGAGCGTGAGCAGGGGAGGGGCAGAGAGGGAGAGAGAGAGAATCACAAGCAGGTTCCGTACCGTCAACACAGAGTCTGAATGTGGGGCTCGAACCCATGAACCACGAGATCATGACCTGAGCTGAAACCAAGAGTTGGTCGCTTAACCGACCACGCAGGTGCCCCTACGGCTTCCGTTTCTATATGAACGACACATTTAATTTCGTTAGTTCTGTTAATGAATTTTTGAATTCTGTGACTAGCCCAACCTATTGATTTTTTGGGTTCTTCAGAGTTCAACAGCTATTCCATGAGGGGCATGCTTTCTTCCAGAGTTTTTCTTCCGCCCTCCCTTCCCTCTCAATTGGTTCTCAATTCCTAGATTCTTATGCCACTGCCAATAACTGAGAGTGAGGAGGAAGTCACCTTGCTTCTGGGTCTCTCTCTCCCAGTCCTCTGCTGGCCTTCAGCTCCGGATGTTTCCCTGACGTTTCTGGTGATACCCAGGGTGTTCTAAGTTTAGAACGGCAGATGTTTAGGTGTGGATCGTGACATTGGGATCCATGGAGGTGTCACCATGTTTCAGTGGCTATAATTTGTTTTGACACACTTCTATGCTGCATCCATTTTTCAGATTAAGCCAAAACCTAGGGGGAAGTCTGGAATGCGTTGTCAAGGGGTGATCAGCTGGGATTAAACTACTTCATCAAAATAGCACTTTGCTAATTAGCATAAGGGATGTCAGAAGGGGACTTTATTTGGAGAAACCCATAATTTAGTTTGTTAATAAACTGAATTACTTAGCATGATGATTCTTAGAAATGAGGTCTCATTGGCGTTGTTAAATGGATTCAAGATATCCAGGCTGACCAAACATACCTTAAAGAGATGCCTCTTATATGTACAGGGGGGTAAAAATTTAAGGAGACCTAAAATTTCTCTTGATCCCTAAATGGTCAAGCTTGCTTAGCCATTGGTGTCGCAGGATTTTAGAATCTAGAATCTCGTTGAGCTAACAGGACAGTATTAACTCCTTGATGACCACAAACGAACACGTAATAAGCATCTGTATGGGCGGCAGAGTTTGGCCGGGGATCACTTTCTGTAACCTGACAGATTCTAAAGGTATAGTTAAACCTTCCTTCCTCAAACTTCTTTAGCGGCTACTATTTTTTCGCCAAGACAGCCTAACAGTTGGATATGATGTTCCAACTGGAGAGTTCGCAATGAGACTGTCCTTCCCCGATTCCCAGTGAGGACAGGGTAGCCTTCACTCTTTGGATGTGACCTTCATCGTGGTCTAGGATCCCCGGTGAGGTCTTCTGACTGACTCTCTTTCATGCATCCCTCGAAGACCGTTATAATTTCCTCCCTTGCTACTCCTGAACCTCAGGAACTTGGCAGGAGGGGAGCTTCCTGTATCTTCTGTGAGACAAAAAAAAATGAATGTGGAAAATTGTATCAGCCGACATCACATATCCTCCCCGACACCTTTAACACCTAAACCGAAATTAAACACAACAGTAAGGGGAGAAGTTCCCTCGATCAAATTCCCCCGTTGTTAAGTAGATGTATTTCTATGGAGGTGTTACGGATGTTTTGGGATTAAAATTTTTTTTTCTTTTTCTCAACTCTGTCCGGCAAGACATTCAGGATTCTTGGCCCTCTTAAAGCCAGTAGTGACAAACAAACAAATATCCCACATTTCTAAATGTCTCTAAAGGGAAAGTATTGGGTTGGTTGAGAACATGTCTTCCAAGCTACATCGATGTCTCCAGGAAGGATGCACAATGCTTTGAGGGCTGGGGAGGGAGGCAAGTGGTCAAGGGGTCAGAGCCCCACCAGCTGCCTCAGAATGTGCCCCTGGCAAAGTCAGTTTCCCCAGGGCAGGGGGCAGTGATATCTAGAGTGCTATCTGTCATAAGTGAAAGCATTTCCAGCAATCTTGGACCATCAGTTCACCTTTCCCCTGTTTTCTCTGGCTATTTCTTTGAAGATGTCTGAAGGGGCTATGGCACCTGGGTTTAAAACTCCAGCGTGATATTCTACCTGTGTTTCTTTGCTGTAGGTCTAGAACCATCAACTGCACACCTTTCGTTAGATATCATGGATCAAAACGGTTCACCAAAACTTAAGTGGCGAAAAGAGGCACCGAACCTGCTTGGGATTCTCTCTCTCCCTCTCGCTCTCCGCCCCTCCCCCACTCACACACGTGCGTATGTGCTGGTTCTCTCTCTGGCAAAATACGAATTAACTGAAAAAATAATGTTGCTACAGATTTGTTTCCTACGTGTGTGTACGTTGGTTTTTGAAATATCTGGAAGCAGATATCAATTTTTGAAAAATTTGGCTTCAATTATATATAATAAACAAACCAAATATCAAGGCTGTGTGGTCAGCACTATGTGTATACTTTCCCTTTAAAATAAAAAAAAAAAAACCCATTTGTATTATTATTATTTTTCATTCCAACAGAGTTAACATATAGTATGTGTAAATTTCAGAAAAGGACGGAGGGTTGGGGAAAGCGTCTCTGGGCGACCAGGACCGGAGACCGGAACACAAGGGAGGGGCCAACGGGGTGAAAGCGGTTTCGTGGCGCAGGCGCAGAGACCGGTCACTAACTGGAGTTGCTCATTTCCAGGAGGGACGGAGATGCTCCAGGTAGGAACAGCTATGTCAGGATTTCAGTGAGTCCCCGCAGTCCAGATCTGCGGGCAGAGGCGTCTCCTCATTCCTGGATGTGCAAAGCCCAGCTCTCACGTTGGATCAGGGCGGAAGGCACCAGGGCGCTGTTGGGGCATCTCGAGGGGTGACGATTTGGGGAGCAGGACTAGAAAAGCTAAAGGAGGCGCCCCGTTGAAGGCGCGAACGTTGGTGCGGCATCTCCCGATGTGGCTGCTTGGCGACGGAAGTTAATAAAGGGGTGGCACAAACAAATCCAGCCTGGTTACCGAGCAAGCGGAAAGGGCCTCCCGAAATAGCTGGGGAAACTTCCAGATGTGTGTGCTGCAGTCCCGCCGCTCCGCCGATGGGGCCCGCCCGGCCAGCGAAATCGGTGAGCATGATCAGTGTTAATGCAACTGAGGACGTTAGAGTTTGTGTTTCCTTAGGCCTTTGAGCCAACGTATTTAGTAACTGCCAGGGTCCCTGTAGGACTTTCATGGGCCCTCAGCACTTTTGCCTTCCTGGGCTCCTTCCTCCATAATTAATTAATTAACTTATTTATTTATATAATTTAATATATAAACACACTTATATTAATATATTGCGTTTTTTAATATATATATATATAAATCACATTTTACAACTTCATTAGTATAAAGATGAATATAATCTAGGCTGGGTTCATTACAATATGCTCGTTTTTTCCTTCTGATTTTGAAAGAAATAAAATTAAGCAATTTTTGTGGGTTTCTAAAAGTATCATGGGCCCCAGGCACTTTGCCCACTGTGACTAATGGATGTGTCGTCCTCTGTTTTTTTCCAGCAGTTTCTGTCTTCTTCCCTCACTCCTGGCCCCTCCTGACCACTTCAATGGTTTCTATCCAAATCGGCCTTTTCGCTAAGTCTGGAACCTTGCCTGTAAGGTGAAACTACGTTTCATCACTTGGCGGAGAGTTCAATTAAAAAAAAAAAAAAAAAAGATCAATAAATTGTCACATTGTTTTCTCAAATGGATTTGCTACTTTGAAAAAATATATATGCCAACTCTACACTCAAAACAACTTTTCTTAAGAGCCAGAAGTTATGGTTTTCTACCAGTACGTACGCACCAAGCCCAAGAGCTTTTCCTTCGGTGTCCTGAATCCCAAACCCAGGTTGTCTGTGTGGGATCCAAATCAGGGAGCACAGTGCTGTGGGCTGTACGATTCAGAAAATACCACAGCCCAGTGAGTCAACCCAGCCTTCCCGCCAGCCCACCCTTGAGCGACTAGTTAGTTCCTTCTTGACGGTAGATGCTGCCAGAATGTTGGCTTTCAGGTTACAACAAAGCAAAATAAAAACCCACTATGTTTTCAGAAAAGAACTTTTCTCTTAGACTCCCTTATCTGTCCTCTGCTCTCTCCATGTTGTTCACAATGCGCCAGAAAAAGGTTAGTGGGGAGGGCTGATTTCTTCAGGAGACGGGAACTTTTTTTATTTTTTTTAATTTTTTTTTTCAACGTTTATTTATTTTTTGGGGGACAGAGAGAGACAGAGCATGAACGGGGGAGGGGCAGAGAGAGAGGGAGACACAGAATCGGAAACAGGCTCCAGGCTCCGAGCCATCAGCCCAGAGCCCGACGCGGGGCTCGAACTCACAGACCGCGAGATCGTGACCTGGCTGAAGTCGGACGCTTAACCGACTGCACCACCCAGGCGCCCCTAGGAGACGGGAACTTTGATCCACTCCACGTCCACATCCTGGCTGAATGAGGAAAACAGAAAATAGAGGAATATTTTTGTAATCACCTAGAAATGTCAAATAGGAGTCAGAAGGAAGCCGACAACTGATGTAAGATACAGGCTGCTACCTGGACAGTAGATCTGAGTATATATGAACATTTAAACTCATCAACGTCCTTTTTTCTGGGGTGAAAGAGTGAATTGAGGACCGAGTGGCAATCATTTGGCCCCCACTTGCCTGTCTACTCGCATATCTCATTTTCTATACTTTTGCTCCAGCCCCCTCAGATTTTTTTCATCATTCCATGAGCATGAGACTCTGTTCTTCCAGCGCAGTAGCGCGCATGTCACTACGTCTGCCTGGGATGTGCCCTCTCCCGACGCTCCGTCATCTGAGCACCCCCTCCTTATCCTTCCGGACACGGCCACTATGCCCCTAGGGGACTGAGTGCACTCTTCTATTATGGCGCTTACCAAGGAAGATTGCAATTTGTTTGTTGATAAAGTCTGTCTTTTTTTCCCACCCAACCACACTGGAATTGCCTATTTTCTATTGTTGTGCCCTTTCAAGAAGCACGAAGCAAATATGATGGAACAGAACACAAGAGAGCAGTGTGCTCAGCAGGTGCTCACGAGGGGATGTGGGACGAGAAGGTGACCGTGTTCCCTGTATGGTGGTGTTCCTGAGGCGCGTTAATCATGAGGCTCAGTTCTACATGGGCAGGGCTGAGAAAGCACGGTGGGACTCAGGAATTCACTCCAAAGGAAGCCCAGAAAGATAAAGAGAGAAAACATGCCCGTAGCTGGAGTTCGTGGAGAGGAGAAGAGAACGAAATGGAACAGAAAGAAATCCTTGGTGTAAAGCAAGCATGAATACTTGCTTGAAATAATGAAAGAATTTCGTCTCCGTAATGAGAAAGCACATCCTGTCCTTAGAACAAACTAAGAGAAGAAAAGTTACGGAATGTCAAGACCAAAGAATCGGATGGATTTCAACGCAGCCGAAGCAAGTCCACGGGAGACACTTGAGGCCAGCTGCATACCTCTGCCCCGCACTGCTCAGCGTCAGAGATCAGTGTGTTGACTGTGTTCTCAGGGAAGCAGGAACCCAAGCGGCTCTACGTGTAAAACCAGAACTTAGGGGCCAGGCTATGGTGACCACCTGTCTCTGTTTACCTGGGACCGAGGGGTTACCTGGGACACAGGCCCTTCAGTGCTGAGGCCCAACAAATACGCGCTGTGTATTCAACACTCATGAACCTTTCGTGAAAAAGAAACAAACACGATTTGGAGAGGAAAAGAAGGTCTGTTGACAAAGATCTAGCCAAGTAAGGGAAGAATCAAAATGAAGAGGTCAATAATATGGAAGGCTTAGTACAAGAGATGGAAAGAAGCACCGTATATATTTATGTATAAAATTAAAATGAAACAGTGGTGGAGGTTATAATTCAGCAGGTGTCATGGAAAGTGTATAAGCCTTAATGATGTAAAACTCCTCATAATGCAAATAACAAATACTAGAGAGTGGAGAGAGGAAGGAGTCAGATGGTCATGTACTGTGCTGACTTATCTTTCTTTTTTTTTTTTTAATTTTTTTAGTGTTTATTTATTTTTGACAGAGAGAGAGAGAGAGACAGAGCCTGAGCGGGGAGGGGCAGAGAGAGAGGGAGACGCAGAATCCGAAACAGGCTCCAGGCTCTGAGCGGTCAGCACAGAGCCCGATGCGGGGCTCGAACTCACAGACCGTGAGATCATGACCTGAGCCGAAGTCGGACGCTCAACCGACTGAGCCACCCAGGCGCCCCTGACTTACCTTTCATAACAGGAAATCAATTCTGTCTAAAATTGAAAAAAGTAGAGAGAAAGAAAGAAAAAAAAAACCCCACACTGAATCCAGCTTCTTAATGGCTTTGCATCATATTTTTATGGAGCCTCAAAAGGATTTTGGGGGAATGAACACACTTTATTGTAGAGAAACATTTGTTTGAAGTTGCACTTGGATTTTTTTTTAAAGATTTTTTTTCTTAAGTGTATTTATTTTGAAAGGGAGAGAGACAGCATGAGTGTGGGAGGAGGGCAGAACGAGAGAGGGAGAGAGAGAAGCCCAAGCAGCTCTGCACTGTCAGCACAGAGCCTGACGCGGGACTTGACCCCACGAACCCTGAGATCATGCCCTGAGCCGAAATTAAGAGTTGGATGCTCGACCGACTGAGCCACCGGGGGGCCCCTAAAGGTTTTATTTTTAAGTGCTCTCTACACCCAGTGAGAGGGGCTCAAATTCACAACCCCAAGATCAAGAGTCGCATGCTCTGCTGACTGAGCCAGCCAGGTGCCTCTGATTTCTTTTTTCCATTTATTTATTTATTTATTTAAATTTTTAAAATTTATTTTTGAGACAGAGAGAGACAGAGCATGGGCAGGGGAGGGGAAGAGAGAGGGGGAGACACAGAATCCGAAGCAGGCTCCAGGCTCCGAGCTGTCGGCACAGAGCCCGACGTGGGTCTCGAACTCACAGACTGTGAGATCATGACCTGAGCTGAAGTCAGATGCTCAACCGACTGAGCCACCCAGGCGCCGCCCTTTTTTTTTTTTTTTACCTTTTAAAGAAGTATTAAATTATAAACTTACTTTTAAAAATCCCATCTGTCATATTTGCTTTTCATCGTTTACCTATGTTTCTCTCTTTATTCACCTAGCTAGCCATACAGAAATTTGGGAATAGTGGAGACTAAATATTGAGATTTCTTGCTCTTAGGTGTTTGGATCTAGGTTGGAAGAGAATAAAAATTCTTCTCTGTGCCTTTTCAGTATTTTTAAATTTAAAAAGTATCGTGATGGCTAATTTTTATGTCACCTTAGCTAGGCCATAGAACCCAGATACTTGGTCAAACATTATTCTAGATATTTCTGTGAAATTATTTTTTAGATGAGGTTAAATTTAAATCAGTAGATTTCGGGGCGCCTGGGTGGCGCAGTTGGTTAAGCGACCGACTTCAGCCAGGTCACGATCTCACGGTCGGTGAGTTCGAGCCCCGCGTTGGGCTCTGGGCTGATGGCTCAGAGCCTGGAACCTGTTTCCGATTCTGTGTCTCCCTCTCTCTCTGCCCCTCCCCCGTTCATGCTCTCTCTCTGTCCCAAAAATAAATAAACGTTGAAAAAAAAATTTTAAATCAGTAGATTTCAAGGAAAGCATATTATTAGCCTCTGTGAGAGGATTGGGCCTCATCTCATCAGGTGAAGGCTTTACTATAAAAAGGCTGATCTCCCCAGAAAAAGAAGGGATTCTGCCAGCAGACTGTCTCTGGGTTTCAACTGCAACTTGCTGGCCTACCCTGTAGATTTTAAACTTGCCAGGCTCCCTCGTTGTCTGAGCCATTTCCTTAAAAATCTCTCTCTCTCCCCCATGCATATATGTACCTGCTATTGGTCTGTTCGCTGGGAAATCCCGACCAGTACAAACACCTCACACACGTGCACAATTTCAATAAAAATAATCATATATCACGATTCCTGTTTATAAAAAGTTAAACCTTTCATATGAGAAGAGAGGTTCGGAGAAATGGAGCAAAATTTCCCAGGGACTTCCATAGGCCCCTCCCGCAGCTGGTTATTGGTGGAGCGGAGACCAAAACCTGTGAATACTGACTCAAGATCTTCCCTTCCCTTCCACTGGGCTCTGATTATTCCTGTATGATTAGTTTCTTGTGGGAGGGTAGGGTGAGAGGCTTTCAGTTTTTCATCCCATTCCCTTCTGTAGTGTTTACATTATGTTTTCTTTATCAATTGCATGAATTACTTTTTTTTTTTTTTAGAAATAATAATTCTAGAACATAGCTTAAATTAAAAAGGAAAGGATACTTAGTGCCATTGACTCGTACACTTAAACATGGTTTAAAAGGTAAATTTCAGGGGCGCCTGGGTGGCGCAGTCGGTTAAGCGTCCGACTTCAGCCAGGTCACGATCTCACGGTCCGGGAGTTCGAGCCCCGCGTCGGGCTCTGGGCGGATGGCTCGGAGCCTGGAGCCTGTTTCCGATTCTGTGTCTCCGTCTCTCTCTGCCCCTCGCCCGTTCATGCTCTGTCTCTCTCTGTCCCAAAAATAAATAAATGTTGGAAAAAAAATAAAAAATAAATAAATAAAAGGTAAATTTCATGTTATATACATTTAAAAACAATGTTTAGTTAGTTATTTTTGAGAGAGAGGGAGAGAGAATCCCACGCAGGCTCTGGGCCTGGGCAGAGCCAGATAGGGGGCTTGATCTCATGAACAGTCAGATCATGACCTGAGCCAAAATCAAGAGTTGGATGCTTAACCAACTGAGCCACCCAGGCGCCCCTGTGTTATATACATTTTAACAAGACAGAGAGGGACAGAGGGGGGAAAGGAAGGAAGAAAGGAAGGAAGGGAAGGAGGGAGGGAGGAAGGAAGAAAAAAGAAGAAGAAAAAGAGGGGGCAGGAAGGGGTGGGGAGAACATCTTAGATGGTTAAATGTAGGACTGAAAACAAATGTGTAAAAATTATTCAACTTTTCCTGAAACTGTCCCCCCAAATGTAGAGGGTTTTTTTTTTTTTTGCTAAAAAGCAACACATGCCACCTAGACAACTAAAGAGCCCTCTTAAGCAATGAAAGACGAAAAGAGAAAACTTTGGTGGCAATATTTTTTTGCCCCCTTCCCACATCCCACAGAAGCCCCCGCCGGGACTGCACTGCAGAGATTAACCGGCAAAAAGCATGTCTGCGGGTGCACCTCAGCAGACCATTCCCGGGGGCCTGGGACGCCAGCGGTAGGACGTATCTGGAGCGGTGCCCACGTCGTTCCTTCTCTCACTGTCCCGTTAACACTCGAGACCAAAGAGGGGCGCCTGGGCGGCTCAGTTGGTTAAGCGTCCGACTCTTGATTGCGCTCAGGTCATGATCTCACGGTTCGTGGGATGGAGGCCCGCGTGGGGTTCGGCGCTGACAGTGTGGGGCCCGCTTGGTTGGGATTCTTTCCCGCCTTCTCGAGCCCCTTCCCTGCCCGTGCACGTTCCTTCTTTCTCCCCAAATAAATAAAGCTTTAAAAAGAATTCAGGACAAAACAAAAACCTCCCGGGCCCGGGCTCTGTGTGTTAGAACCGGCACCTGCTAGCTTTCCCTGGCCACCTGCCTGCAGGAGTGGGGAGGGAAGGGGGGGGGGTGAGGGCCACACTCTACGGCACTGGGATGCCAGGGCTTGCCCTGCGGCCAGGCTGGAACCATCTAGAAAGCAGAGCTCTTCCCGTCCTGGCAGTCAGCTGCCTCATACTTCGAATGGCATTTTAGTTGAGGGGGCCCCATCTGACCTGCCTCTTGCCTTTCTCTCTCAGGCTTCATTTTCTGGCCCCTCTGTGTCCCTTGCGCAGGACTCCTTCACCCAATGACCTTCACCCTGGCTGCCCTCACCTCTGCTCGGAGGGGACGGACCTGATGCAGACACTTGAACCCAGTTTTTTCTTTCCATCATGGTAAAGTACACATGACATCGAAGTTACTATTTAAACTAATTTTTTAAAACATTTTTTTCAAATGTTTATTTAGTGTTGAGAGAGAGAGAGAGAGAGAGAGACAGAGTGTGAGCAGGGAATGGGCAGAGAGAGGGGAAGACACAGAATTTGAAGCAGGCTTTAGGCCCTGAGCTGTCAGCACGGAGCCTGACGCGGAGCTTGAACTCTTGAACTGCGAGATCACGACCGGAACCGAAGTTGGACGCTTAACCGCCTGAGCCACCCAGGCGCCCCTATTTTAACTAATTTTAAGTGGACAATTCAGCGGCATTCAGGCCATTCGAAAGGTTATGCTTGACATGACTTTTGGCGCAGGGGACATTTTGAGGCAGCTGTTGGATTCCCTAATTTCCCCCCAATGTTATTACTTGTAAAAATCCCCAAGAGAACAGGGCAATGAACAGCCATTCACTTAGACTCTCCATTTGTTAACATTTCCCTTCACTGCTCACTCTCTCTCGCTGGGTGTTCTAGTTTGGTTTTGCTGAAGCATTTGAGATGAAGTCACAGACATCACGGTGACAGCTCCCTGCTAATGCTGCTCTGTGTATCTCTTAAACGCAAGGACACTCTGGTCGAAGCACACAAGCTCTTGTTGGTCTGTTTGCTTTACGGTTTTTTTTTACATGTATTTATTTATTTTGAGAGGGAGAGCACAAGCAGGGGAAGGGCAGAGAGAGAGAGGAAGAGAGAGAATCCCACACGGTCACTGCACTGTCAGCACAGAGCCCGATGTGGGGCTGGAACTCAAGAACCGTGAGAGATCATGACCTGAGCTGAAATCAAGAGTCAGGTGCTGAACCGACTGAACCACCCAGGTGCCCCTTGTTTGTTTTTATAGCTCAGGATCCTAAGATCCCATGGTGTTTAGTTGTCACGTTTCCTTAGTATCATTGAACCTAGAACACATACCGTGTGTGTGTGTGTGTGTGTGTGTGTGTGTGTGTGTGTGTGTGTGTTTCTTGACATGATCACTTCTGAAGAGTCCAGGTCACTTATTTTGCAGAACATCCCTTGACTTGTTTCCTTATGTTTGGATTTAAGCATTACCAGTACGAAGCACGAAGTACGAATTTAAGCATTATCTGTACGGAGTTATTTCCACACCAGCTGGTGTACTGCAATCCAATTCTGATACCAACCACCTGGAGTTGGCCCAGAGCCCACAGGTACGGGGCACAGTCCCCAACAGAGGTGCCTTCCCTTCACATGTCAGCCGTAAGTTCAGGGGATCCTCAGGCCACACCCATACTTTGACCAAATGGCTGCAAATTCAGGGGTTCTTAGGACACCCTTAAGTTCAATAATTCCCTGGAATGACTCAGAGTTGAGCAAAGTGTTATTGCAGAGGAGGAAAAATAATTTCCCTTCTATCTTTCGAGGTTCTTGGCTGAGACCTCCTCCCGTCCCCCGTACACACATAATAAAAGGTTAGCAGGAGAAAACCTAACAGAAGCTTAATAACATGTGCGCCTCCTGTATACAAGGAGAGACCCAGAACTGGGTAACTCCCCAGAATGGCCCAAGCCACCGTCTTAAGTACTATTAACGGCTAAAGAACAAAGGAGGTGGGGGGCAAAGTTATAGGAGGTTATCAAGCAAAGCACAGTAAACAAGGGTAGGGTTGTTATGAAGATCTAAGTCTATGCCTTCTCCACTGATAAAGATCCTAGAGATTGAATCAGTCTTCTCTTCCTGGTACAGAGAGGGAGCCACCCTTACAAATGGAGGTTCCCCTTAGACATGTAAATGTCTCTTACAAAAGGGTTGGTTTTAAGACTTTCTCCCGGGGCGTGCCCGGGTGGCTCCTTTGGTTAAGCTTCCGACCCCTTTGACACAAGAAGAGGGTCTTACATTCTCTTTAGCCCAGGATGTCCTAAGCGATACACCTCACAGCTCCTCGCCAGCCAGGAAGAGACTGGATTTGACTAGACAGTTTCCCAGATAAACACCATATCAAATTGGTCTGTTTCTAATTTGGTCAGAAGTTTCTGCAACAAAAGCCTCTTTTTTTCCTTGGCTGTTTCCTTTACTGGAAAGTTCACGGGATTCACGCAACCACCCCATTGACTTGTATATGTGTAGAGTGACCTTTAAGGTTCACGCTTTTATCATACCTGGGTATTAGGAGCTGGGTAATTTTTGGCTGATGATCAGATTACTCAATTAGTAGATATAAAGGCCTGTTTGTTTCACATCTCTACCAAAGAACGTTTAAAGTGGAGAGGGGGCAGGTGTGGAAACGCAAAACAGAACAACCCATTCTAGGATCTATTTTATGGCCTAGAATAAAAATCCCCTTTCCCTCCTTCCAGATTAGTATCCACGCCAGCTAGCTTTCGGAAACTTACACACAAACATTTACTTAAGGTCGTGTCACAACTTCGTGGAAACTGAGCGGTTCGATCTTTGAGGGACACAGCTGGTAACCAAGCATTTGCTGGATTTCCTAGTCAATCAGAGAGGCTTTTCAGTTCAGATGTCTTAAAAGGCAGCATGAGAATATTTGAAAAGTATATATTATCTCTCCCCTGGATCCTTCCCACATTGTTGAGACATGGGAATAACTTTGCATTTCCCTGGCTAGATTCTGTAGTATTTTCTGTCCAAACAGTTTAAGTCCCCAAACTTCTCCACTTCATTCCTGCTCCCCCCCACCCCCGCCCCGTAGGTTTCCAGTGTGGCTTCAGTGTACCTCGGGCTCAGGGTTAGAGAATTCTTCCCAGTTCCAGTAAGTGTCCATGCCTTTAAAATCACAGGAGAACAGGGGCGCCTGGGCGGCGCAGTCGGTTAAGCGTCCGACTTCGGCCAGGTCACGATCTCGCGGTCCGGGAGTTCGAGCCCCGCGTCGGGCTCTGGGCGGATGGCTCGGAGCCTGGAGCCTGTTTCCGGTTCTGTGTCTCCCTCTCTCTCTGCCCCTCCCCCGTTCATGCTCTGTCTCTCTCTGTCCCCAAAAATAAATAAACGTTGAAAAAAAAATAAAAAAAAAATAAAATAAAATAAAATCACAGGAGAACAAACACTAAGTCTGGGATACCTTTGGTTGTCAGGGTTTTCGTAGGGGTGTTTCGCTTAACGAAAGAAGGACTTTGGGAACTGAGAATGGGGGAGGAACGTACTTAGTAATAGTGGCTGCAATTTATTCCCTGCTTACCGCGTCCCAGGCACCGAACAACATTTTACGTGTATTATTTCATTTTCATCTTTACCTATGATGTGGGTATTATTTAGCCTTCATATATCTTAGAGCTTAAGTACGTTGATCACTATCACACATCTAGTATATTCTTCATCTTAACCTTCTTGAAGATGGAGACGTTCTGTTGTTCCTCATTACGTATTCAAAACCCAGGCCCATGCCTGGTATGCGGTAGGACCTCCGTACACATTTACTGAATGAATGAACTAATGAAAAAAATGTATTATGTACTTTTAAAACAATGTTTATTTATTACTTACTTATTTATTTATTTATTTAAAGTTTATTTTGAGACAGAGCGAGCATGAGTGGGGGAGGGGCAGAGAAAGAGTGAGAGAGAGAGAGAGAGAGAGAGGGAATACCAAGCAGGCTCCACACTGTCAGGGTAGAGCCCAACGTGGAGCTTGATCCCATGAGCTGTAAGATCATGACCTGAGCTGAAATCAAGAGGTAGGTGCTTGACCAACTGAGCCACCCAGGCACCCCCAAAAAACGTTTACTTACTTATTTTGAGAGAAAGTGCAAGCAGGGGAGGGACAGAGAGAGAGAGGGAGAGAGAGAGAATCCCAAGCAGGTTCCATGCTATCAGCGCAGAGCCTGATGTGGGGCTTGATCTCATGAGATCGTGACCGGAGCTGAAATCAAGAGTCAGGTGCTTGACCAACTGAGCCACCCCGGCGCCCTGAAAAATTGTATTAATCAAAGTAAAAGAGCTAGGATTAAAATGTGGGTCTATCCTCTTACTCTCTTAAAAAAATTTTTTTTAATATTTATTTTTGACAGAGAGAGAGAGAGAGAGAGAGAGACAGAGCATGAGCGGGGGAGGGGCAGAAAGAGAGGGAGACACAGAACGTGAAACAGTCTCTGAGCTGTCAGCACAGAGCTCGACACGGGGCTCAAACTCACAGATCGCGAGATCATGACCTGAGCCGAAGTCGGACGCCCAACCGACTGAGCCACCCGGGCGCCCTTACCATCTTACTCTCTTTCCACCACGTTCAATAGCATCCTCACAGGACAGGAATGGCTGTCTTTCCAGCATGTTGGTTTCTCAGGGACCCCACTGGCTCCTCTTACTGTGGATGGGGCCCATGGACAGCAGCTTACATCTGCTAACTCTGGCTTTTCATTTTGTCTAGGGCATCTTCCAGATATTTCCTCCTAGAAAGTCGTGTATTTTGCAAACTTGGAGTCTTCTATTCCAGGGAAACAATAAATTTGGCATTGCAGGGAAACAAGCTGGTGGTAAGAGTGGACAGAAGGAAAGGAAAAACCCTGTCTCAAACCACAAGGTGTCACAAACTTTTGGAATAGCATGAACATGTGTGTTTCCTCTTTCTTGTACAATTGCCTTTGGTGAGCAATCCTTTCAACTTGCGGACAATTAGGGGGTAGGAAGAGAAGCGAAATTACAGTGCAAATGAAGACACTAACATCCACATGAGGTGGCCTTAAAATAACATCAGTAATAACAGTAATCCTTGTGGTTGAACGAGACGATATTATTGGTGCTGTCGATGATAGGGCTAGGCGAAGAGAAGGGATCATGGAGTCTACTTCCTGTCCAACACTTCTGCACCCAACTAGGCAACTTTCTCTGTTTAGAATTCCGTGGAGCAGAATATGGAGATTTCTGGGAATTGGCTGAGCTTTCTCTCTAAAGCAAAACATGAAGGTGATGTGGAAGAAAATGTGTGGCGGAGAAGGAAAGAGTGCCAGACTCCAAAAGGGCTGGGGAACCTGGCTTGGGAAATGTTATCACCAGTACCAAGGGAGAAACGGAGCTCTGGATGTGGGTTGTGCAGAGGATGAGGAGGCTGCCCGTGGTGGTGGAAACTTGTTTCGTGCCAGAGAGCTACGTTTGCATTTCTCTCCTATCAACTACTGGTTTTGCGTTTTGTTGTTTTTTAACGTTTATTTATTTATAATTTTTTAATCGAAAACATTTTTAGGTTTATTTATTTATTCATTTATTTATCATTTTTTAAAAATCTAACTTATTGTCAAGTTGGCTAACCTCCAGTGTATACAGTGTGCTCTGGGCTTCGGGAGTAGATTCCTGTGATTCATCACTTACGTACAACCCCCAGTGCTCATCCCAACAAGTGCCCTCCTCAATGCCCATCACCTGCTTTCCCCTCTCCCCGGACCCCCCATCAACACTCAGTTTGTTCTTTGTGTTTAAGAGTCTCTAATGGTTTGCCTCCCTCTCTGTTTGAGACTATTTTTTCGCCTTTCCTTCCCCCATGGTCCTCTGTTAAGCTTCTCAAATTCCACATGCGAATGAAAACATACGACATCTGTCTTTCTCTGACTAACTTATTTCACTTAGCGTAATACCCTCCAGTTTCATCCACGTTTTTGCAAATGGCAGGATTTCATTCTTTCTCACTGCCAAGTAGTATTCCATTGTATATATAAACCACACCTTCTTTATCCATTCACCAGTTGATGGACATTTGGGCTCTTTCCATAATTTGCCTATTGTTGAAAGTGCTGGTATAAACATTGGGGTACATGTGCCCCTAAGAATCAGTACTCCTGTATCCTTGGGATAAATTCCAGTCACACTGTTTTCCAGAGTGGCTGCACCAGTTTGCATTCCCACCAACAGTGCAAGAGGGTACCTGTTTCTCCACATCCTCACCAACACCTGTTGTTTCCTGAGTTGTTAATTTTAGCCACTCGGGTGTGAGGTGGTATCTCAGTGTGGTTTTGATTTGTATTTCCCTGATGATGAGTGATATTGAACATCTTTTCATGTGTCTGTTGGCCATCTGGATGTCTTCTTTGGAGAAGTGTCGATTCATGTCTTCTGCCCATTTCTTCACTGGGTTATTTGTTTTTTGGGTGTTGAGTTTAGTAAGTTCTTTATAGATTTTGAATACTAACCCTTTATCTTATATGTCATTTGCAAATACCTTCTCCCATTCCATCAGTTGCCTTTTAGTTTTGCTGATTGCTTCCTTTTCAGTTTTTCCCCATCAAGAATGATATTAGCTATGGGCTTTTTATATATGGCTTTTATGATGTTATCCCGACTTTCCCTTCTATCCCGACTTTCTTGAGGGTTTTTATTAAGAAACAATGCTGTATTTCGTCAAATGCTTTTTCTGCATCTGCTGACAGGATCATATGGCTTTTATCCTTTCTTATATTAATGTTATGCATTACACTGATTGATTTGTGAATATTGAACCAGCCCTGCAGCCCACAAATGAATCTCACTTGATTATGGTGATAATTCTTTAAATATACTGTTGATTTCGATTTGCTAGTATCTTGTTGAGAAGTTTTGCATCTATGTTCATCATGGATATTGGCCTATAATTCTCCTTTTTAGGGGGTCTCTGGTTTGCGAATCAAAGTAATGCTGGCTACATAGAATAGGTCTGGAAGCTTTCCTTCCATTTCTATTTTTTGGAACAGCTCAAGAAAAATAGGTATTAACTCTGCTTTAAATATCTGGTAGAATTCCCCTGGGAAGCCATCTGGCCCAGGACTCTTATTTATTGGGAGATTTTAGATAACTGATTCAATTTCTTTGCTGGCTATGGGTCTGTTCAAATTTTCTATTTCTTCTCGTTTGAGTTGTGGTAGTGTGTGGGTGTCTAGGAATTTGTCCATTTCTTCCAGGTTGTCCAGTTTGCTGGCATATAATTTTTCCTAGTATTCTCGAATACTTTTTTGTATTTCTGTGGTGTTGGTTGCGATATCTCTTTCACTTGTGATTTTATATATTTGGGTCCTCTCTCTTTTCTTTTTGAGAAGCCTGGCTAGGGGTTTATCAATTTTGTTTATTTTTTCAAAAAACCAGCTCTTAGAGTCATTGATCTGTTCCACTGTTGTTTTTGTTTTTATTGTTTGTTTCTGCTCTTTTGTTATTCTCTTCTTCTGCTGGTGCTGGGGTTGCTTTGCTATTCTGCTTCTAGTTCTTTTAGAGGTGTGGTTAGGTTTGATATTTGGGATTTTCCTTGTTTCTTGAGATAGGCCTGGATTGCCATGTATTTTCCTCTTAGGACTGCCTTGGCTGCATCCCAAACGGTTTGGACTGTTGTGTTTTCATTTTCATTTGTTTCCATATATTTTTAATTTCTTCTTTAATTGCCTGGTTGACCCATTCATTCTTTAGTAGGATGTTCTTTAACCTCCATGCGTTTGGAGGCTTTCCAAACTTTTTCTTGTGGTTGATTTCAAGTTTCACAGCGTTGTGATCTGAAAACATGCATGGTATCATCTCGATCTTTTTGTATTTGTTGAGGGCTGTTTTGTGACCGAGTATGTGATCTATTTCAGAGAATGTTACATGTGCACTCAAGAAGAATGTGCTTTAGTATGAAAACCAACCAGAATAACCAGAATAGAGAAGGGAAGGAATAAGTGGAGGAAAAGGAAGAAAAAAAAATATGTATATATATATTTATAATAAGAATTGACCAAGAATCAAATCAGAAAATGCAAAACTGCTGTACTGATGTCTGAAGGTGACTTCGTACCAATGGCTGTGCTGGTTTGGAGGAGGGGCTGTCTGGTTCGATCAGTGTCAGTCTTGCTCAGTAGTCACCAGGCACGGTGGGGCATAGTGTGGTGTAGGCGGGTCCCGCCTCCACTGTAGGCCCGCTGTCCATTCCCTGAAAACCCACCTTGTTGGTGATGGGGAGGAAAAATGGCGACACCCCAGTCTCTCCTCCCTGGAGCAGGTGTCCCAGACCGCTCCGTTCAGGCCACCCTACAGTGCTGCGCAGGCCTGAGCGGGCTGGTTTGTTCCACCCCACCGTCGCCCACCCGCACCTCCCAGGAGCTTGGCTGGGATTCAAACCCTGATGTCTTAAAGGATCCAGTTCCACACATCCTGGTTCCAGGGGAGTGCCACTCTGCCCAGCTGACAAAGGGCCTCCGGCTGGCACCTGCAGGGTCTTTTGTCCACGGAGCGGCTATATGCCTTCTTCCCACAGCCCGCAAGGGAGGGGACCGCTCTCTCCAAATGTGCCTTTGAGCTTGCTACCGAGCCAGGCGCTAGCTCCCCCTTCCCCCGCCAGGCACCTGAACAGGGCAGCCAGCCCCAGTCCCGAGAAAGCACTGCAACCCTGGATAGAGTTAGAAATTGGATCTCTCTCCGTTTTTTTTTTCTGTTCTCCAGTCTGTGGTTTTTCGCTGGTCCAAATTCAATCCTACACTTTCACAGCCTCTCTTTCTCTTCCTCTTGTCTCTCCACAGAAGGGGATCCCTCCCCTCTGTGCCTACGCCACCCGTTTTATCTCTCCCAATTCATAATCACACACTTATGGCCTGCCCAGTTGTCCCCGTGGGCCCCTAGAGATGTTTCTGTCACTCTGTAGGCGGGGGGGGGGGGGGGGGGGGGGGGATTCCTGGAATTTCAAGTCTTCTGGCCTCAATCCTGCTGTGTTCGAGGGACGAGGGAACTTCAGGTCCCCTTACTTTTCTGCCATGTTGACTCCTCCTCCCCTAAGAAAAACTGCTATATATTTATTTTGAGAGAGAGAGAGAGAGTGCACACGTATGCACGCAAAAACCTGTGTGCGTGCCTGTGCATGCAAGCAGGGGAGGGGCAGAGAGAGAGAGGGAGAGAGAGAAAGAGTCCCAAGCAGGCTCCACACTTTTATCGTGGAACCCAACTTCAGGCTTGATCCTATGACTGTGAGATCATGACCTGAGCCGAAATCAAGAGTCAGATGTTTGACCGACTGAAGCATCCAGGTGCCTCTTAAAAGTTTATTTATTTATTATTTTAGTTATCTCCACACCCAATGTGGGGCTCGATCTCACCACCCTGAGACTGGATCATACGTTCTTCTGACTGAGCCAGCCAGGTGCTTCTGGTTTTGTGTTTTAGAGGTAAGTCTCCCAGCATCCCTGAGCGGCACCCAGTCTGGTCCAGAAAACCAGTATAAAATGTACCCTCCAACAGCCATTGTCGTTCACGGATGGCTCATAGGTGGATTTTGCTGACGTTGCACCTTTGTGGTAGCTTTCTATTTTAGAGTTATTCTTCCCAAATACGTGCTCTGCTCTGTTGTTTCCCTGCTGCTGAAGCAGGTGGATAATGCCGAGAAGCATATGAAGAAGTATTTTAGTTGCACAATTAAAGAAACCATTATTTAAAGATTTCACCCTCTAATTCTGGTCGCTCAAAATTAGACACTGCATTAGCTGTCCTTCTTACATGACTTCCTTTCCTGGTGTTTAGTTTCTTCCTCTGTATACCGGAGCATAGACAACCTTTACCTGGTTTGACATCGCACTGGTGTTGAGAAGTTTTAGCGCTTTTCACACACACCCCCTTCTTTTTTTTTAATGTAACAAGTTTGCACCCAAAACATGATAACTAAATACTGTCTAAGAAGTGCTCTTTTCACATTATGGTTTTAGGCAAAGACACACTCACCGAGTCACTTGACACAATGGTTTCTAGGTAGATAACATCTCGGAGCAACATGTTTGGATGAACCCAGACATTTTGCTTTGCATGCGCGAGCCAGGCAGGAAGGGTGAGTGGATGGCATCTTCTAGGACCTTTCGGACTCCTTGTGGGTATATATCGTTCCTGTATCTTTCATGGCAATCTTGTGTTCAGCCTTTCTTTAGGTCTTCGTGTGTTTTTCTGTACTATAATTTTTTTTTAAGTTTATTTATTTATTTTGAGAGAGAGTGCAAGTGAGCAGCGGCAAAGAGAGAGGGAGAGAGAGAGAGAGCGAATCTCCAAGCAGGCTCCACGCTGCCAGCACAGAGCCGGACTCGGGGCTCGATCCCGTGAACCTCGGGATCATGACCTGAGCCAAAATCAAGAGTCGGACACTTAACCGACTGAGCCACCCAGGTGCCCCGTGCTGTGATTTTATTCTTCAGTGCATTTTGAGTAGAAGATAACCGTGAAACGCAAAAGTTGAAGAAAATGTGAAAAATTATTTTTTAAAAAAGAATACACATCCCAGAGGATGTTCTACTATCCCCTTTCAAGACTTTTCTTCCTCAGTGACTAAAACACATTTTTACTAACTTAAATTTTATACACAGTATCAACTTACTCACCTTCAGTTTAGCTTCTATTACTTATTTAGACTTGCTTTCCGTGACATATTTTTCTATTTGTGGAAATCGCTGGGGTATGTTGCTTGGGTTGAAATAGAACACGTCATCATTTTTTTCCCATTAAAATTCATGGAAATCTTTCTCCTATAATGGCCTCTCAGAGCACGAGGGGCTTGTAGGGTGAGTTGAAGACATTAGGAGTGAAGGCGAGATTGGAGAGGTAAACAAGCAGATTTATGCTCTATATGTGATATGTTTTATCAGCCTGAAGCCTTTGTGAAGGGCGAAAAGAGAAAGACTGTAGAGAGGTCGCTCCACGTGAAAAGAACATAATAACCTTGGACAAGGACGCCACACTCTTGCTCCTCCTACCTAGTTCACATTCTAGCCCTTGTCAATCTCTTACACAGTTTCTTCGTGCTTTTTCCTGACCTCTGCCTGTGAGGGTCCCAGGCAGTGGTGTGCTGGTCGATGTTTAACATTGGCTCCACGGGTTGGGGGGTGGGGGGCCTCGAGTGTGGTGTTCGCCAATGTTCACAACGCAAATATTTCCACGATGGCTGAATTGCGGCTGTTACTGCCGGGGGTTTGGGAAGAGATGTGCTCCACCACCAGCCCACCCCTGGCCCTTGGGCTTAGTAATCAGGCCCTTCTCTTTCTTTGTGGTTATTGCCTAGGTGATCTCACCAGATTCCGTGGCTCTAAATGCCTTCCATATGCTGAGGAGTCCCAAATTAGGTCTGATGCCCAATCTCTCCAGTTTGCACGTATTCTCGTCCAACTGTGAACGTGACGGCTTCACTTGGATGTCTAACAGGCATGTGAAATTTAACAGGAACAAAACAGAACTCCTGATTTCACCAGGGCCCGCCTCCAAGTCTTCCACCGTCTCGGCAGAAGGTATCATCGTCCACCCCATCACTCAGTCCTCGACCCTCAGAATCGTCCTCGACTCTTTCTCTCATAGCCCACGCCCAACTCCTTGGCAGCTCTTATTAACTATGCCTTTAAAATTTGTCCCAAATCACACTCGTGTGTGTGTGTACCATCTCTGGTGCCTGCTGAGTGATCCAGGCATGACTTCTCTCCTGTGGTAGCATTTCTGCCTCTACTCTGTGCCTCGACAGTCCGTCCTCTACCCAGTGGCCAGACTGAGCCTTTAAATTTTTTTTTTCAACGTTTATTTATTTATTTGGGACAGAGAGAGACAGAGCATGAACGGGGGAGGGGCAGAGAGAGAGAGAGACACAGAATCGGAAACAGGCTCCAGGCTCCGAGCCGTCAGCCCAGAGCCCGACGCGGGGCTCGAACTCCCGGACCGCGAGATCGTGACCTGGCTGAAGTCGGACGCTCGACCGACTGCGCCACCCAGGCGCCCCTAGACTGAGCCTTTAATGCAGAAATTGGCTCCCATCACCCCCTTGCTTAAAACTCTCCAGTGACTTTTTCGTCGTAGTCAGAATGAAATCCAAACCCAGTCACCCGCAGTGAGGCTCTCCTACCTCATCGGGCCCTTGCCACCTCTCCACCTTCGACTCTTTCCACGCTGCCATCTGCTTATCCCCCTCCAAATGCACCGGCCGGCTTGCTCTTATCAACACACCAGCTTAGTCTAGCTTCAGACTTTCACATTTCTGTCCCTTCTGCGTAGGAATCTCTCCCGACAGCCTGGACATAATTCATTCACCTCATTCAGGTTCTTACTCAAATGCTACCTCTTAAGAGAAGCCTTTCTTGATTACCAACCTATATGTGTATGCATATATATATATTATTATTAACCCCTACACCCAACGTGGGGCTCAAACTCACAACCCTGAGATCAAGAGTTGCATGCTCTACCCGCTGAGCCAGCCAGGCGCCCCGCCGTGCTTAATTTTTCTTTAGAGCACTTATCATCTGACTTATATTATTTACTGACTTGTTTCCATAAAGGAAGGTGTTTGTCTCACTGAGTGCCATATTCCCAGCGCCTACAAAGGTACCTTGCCCACAGGAGGTGCTTAAAGAAATACTTTGAATGATGAATAAATGTCTATGTATTTATGTAAATGTATGTTTAATTTATGATGAATAAATAAATATGAGAAACGGAAACCATCTATTCTCACCCAGCTTACTGTCTGTACATCAGGGGTGGCAAACTTTTTCTGGAAAAAGCCAGATAGTAACTATAGATTAGACTTTGTGGCCATCGTATCTGTATGGCAGTTGCTTAAGCCTGCGTTTGTCATAGGAAAGCAGCCACAGACAATACTTTAAGAAGTGAACATGGCCATGTTCCAATCAAACATTACGCACAGAAACAGGCCAAAGGCTAGATTCGCCCTTTGGGCTGCAGCTTACAGACTCTGGTCTACATGAGTATGACTGTACTACTCTGGTATCTTCATTAACATGACCTTCCTATTCCACTGTCTTCATCATCAGGCCTTTCTGTTCCAGGAAATTCTTGCTCAAGATAATAAAAGTCGCAAATCACTTTGGAACAGCCCAATCGAATGAACGTCAGACAGCTGCTCAGTTTTCACTGAACAACACTGAATGATGATCTTCTCTGCAAGCTTCTTTGAGAATTTCCTGTAAGACCCTCATCTGGCTGCGTCTACTTATCCTAGACTCCTATATGGCAATCCTACGTTGAAAGACCTGCCCTCCGCCAGACTTCAAAACCTCATCGATACCCCCAACGTGGCTCTCCTCACTCAGAGATGCTGCGAAGACCGCCGAGGTGATGGTCTCCCTGAGAACACCGAGCTATAGCCTCAGAGCTATTTGCTGGTGTTTCCAAGGCATCAGACGTAACGAAGGACGATCCCAGAGGAGGTTATCGTGTCGTTTCTGTTATTTGTGCTATCGTAATTACTTGGCCCTCAAATTCAAGGACATATTCATTCATTTCATCATTCAACAAGTATGTATCGAGATCTTCTTACACATCTGCCCTCCTACCAGCTAGTCTTTTTTTTTTTTATTTTTTTTTTCAACGTTTATTTATTTTTGGGACAGAGAGAGACAGAGCATGAACGGGGGAGGGGCAGAGAGAGAGGGAGACACAGAATCGGAAACAGGCTCCAGGCTCCGAGCCATCAGCCCAGAGCCTGACGCGGGGCTCGAACTCCCAGACCGCGAGATCGTGACCTGGCTGAAGTCGGACGCTTAACCGACTGCGCCACCCAGGCGCCCCCCAGCTAGTCTTGATATGAGTGTGTAAGTACAAATCAGCCAGCTTTGCTCTGTGAGCGGATGAGAGCAAAAGGCAATCTTTTCCCCCAGGGATTAGCGAATGACTTTCATGTATGATTTGGGGGGTTTTTTTGAACTTAAAAAAAAAATACATATTTCACTGGGGACTTTAATAGGGAAAGAAAAATATACTCCTTCAAAATGAGGACCTCTTGGTTTGCCCTAAGCTTTTTAGATCTCTTCTCCAGCCTCTGAAGTTCACAGATCCAGGAGTCTGCAACCAGTTGTGCATATGGCCAAGAGTTTTCTGGAGGGATGCCAGGCACGGCTGAAACATCAACTTTCTGACAACCGTGGGGGGGAGAGGCAGCCCTCACTGCCATCATCGTCCATAAAAACCCTGGAATTTATTTGCACAAAGAGCTCATTGAGAGCTGACAGGTCTGCTACAGCCATTCCTTTATTCTCATGGAGGAAGCGTCAGAAAAACCAGTCCTGTCTGTGCCATTTCTGCAAATGCTCGAAAGGCTGCGCCTTGTGGGTAATCAGCAGGCCTGGCTTCCCAAATGGGTGGAGGCGACCAGGCAGGCCTGGGGAGAGAGCCCAAGGCTCCAGTCGGGGCCTCACTGAGCCACCTCCCTGCCCTCATCTTGGAAATGCAGACGGGAACCAAAGTAGCACCTCACTCACGGGCAGCATGTGTTAATCCACGGAGAGAATGGAAGAGAAATGGTTTTGTAGGCTCAGACTCTCTTCCCAAATGCTGGTCATTACGATTTCGTGAAGGAAGGGGTTGCAAAAGAACCTGCCAACCCCCCCACCCCCCACCCCTCCGCCCCCAAATCTTCTCAGTAGTGCTGGGATTTCTGTTCATAGAAAAGCAATCTTTATTTGCTCTTTCCTCGTTTGGGTTTGGACTCTTTTTAAAATGCGAGCACCTCCTAGAAGGCGTAATCCATCAAAGCAATCCACCCGAAAACACACGGGCTTCTCGAATGCTTTCCTTTCCTTCTCTCAGGAGGGATCAGGTGGCTAAGGACGGATAATGACAAGAGATTACTAAAAAGTTGGGGGAGGTCCTTTTAAAAAGGAGGACTGTCTAGCGAATAATGGAATCGTAATGGCCTTGCAGAGTATAGGCATCAGTGGTTTTTGAAGTGAAATCTTAGGCAGGTTCCTTTTATATAAAACAGAAAGAAACAAAGCTTCTCAGCCACCATCACAGCCTCATGCTGATGCCTGCGCCTTTCCCCCTCGAGGCCCCTCTGTGGGATCACAGGGCTGTGAGGACCAGAGCTTGGAAATCTCTCTACTTAGCCTCTCCCTCATATATCGGAGGTCCCAGAAGAAAGGAGGAAGCATAGCCAGTCTTCTAAGTTAGGGCTCCCGGCTCGGCACAGGGACAAAACCACGATACCGAACGCTGGAGATCTTATTATATGCCAAGCTCTTGGCTCAACTATGCGCCTGATCTGATTTAATCTCCAAAACGAGCTTGTGAAACAGATACTATTCTCTCCTTCCCATCTTACAGATGGGGAAACTGAGGCTTGGGGAGCGTCAAAAAGAAAAAAAACTCGTAAGACACTCAGACTGAGGCCTGTATAGTTCCGGGGCTGGTATTCTCAACTCCACTGTCGGTCTATTTCCTCTATCAATCACGCTGTTCTCCTGAAGAGAACTTTTGTCTCTGTCTGACGCTCGTCACCACAACATCATCCAGAATTTCTGCAGATTCTAGATTTGGATTTCAATGGAGACTTGTCTGCGACACCCACACATTATCTTCAGTCTGGATTTATATTTTAGAAGAGAGGAAGAGAGTCTGAATTAAAATAGAAAGTTCTTTTATGGGCGTAACAAGTGAGCATACAGTGTTAGGCACAGGATGAGGTCCTATTTTCCTCCCGTGTTGCCAACTCTGGGTCGTTCCTTTTTTCTTTTCAAATTTAGCATAAACTCACTGAATAAAAGACGGAGGAAAAGTTGACATACTGCAACAAACAAAATGCCCCACCTTAAAATCTGAAATTCAGACGGGAGAATGACTCTGAATGCAAAGGAACATTGGATCTGTTTTAAAAAAATAAATAAATAAAATCAAAAAACCCCCAAACACAGCTCACCGTGGAAACTTTTAAGCGGTTTCCAGAAGAGAGAGAAAGAGAAGGAAAGACACCAAATGAATAAGGACATTCTTCTTTTAGTTTAAACAGCAGGAGAGAGAAGTGAAAAACTCCCTCACTGGCTAGAATAGATAACCAGATTAGTATCAGTCCCCAGCAAAGCCATCATTCACGTGATTGTGACAGCTACAGGATTATAAAGATAACCGCATTTTAGAGCTGTGAAAACTGCCTCGAGATGAGCCAGCAGCCTCTCTTAGAGATAGAAGACGGTGAAAGGGAGACACTGACGGGCAGGAGAGTGTGCTGGTTTTAACGGGTGGCTGGTCTCATTCCATTTGCAAGAGCTCTTTGTGTGATGGAGGGAAGGACATTTGGTTTGGGCATGACACGATTTTTTGGAATCGTATTTATTTTCTCGTCGGCTGATTTTTACCTGGCACATTTTCCAAATACGTTTTTCCCCCCCTTCTTGTATTGATGTTCAAATATGCTGTCCTTTTTAAAAAAAAAAATAGCTTTTGGGATTCCAGTCTTTGTGAAGGAAGTCCTCATCTTCCCACTGTGGGTGCCTTGGGTTTCGTTTTCATTTGCATTTGAGACTTTACTCTTTAGGCAATTTATACAATTGCCATACTATATTGATTTTATTGTAATGTCTCTAATGTTACCCCCCCCCCCTTTACTTTTCTTCCCCCCATACGTTCTTGGTTCTTCTTGAACATTTATTCTTCCATAATAATTTTAAGAATCACAGTAGTGTTTGTGGTAGACTAAATAATGTGTGCCCCTTGCCCCACCCAATATGTTTACCACCTAATCCCTGGGACCAGTAAATGTTACTTTATTTGGCAAAACGGACCCTGCAGATTAAGTTAAAGATTTTGAGAGGGGAGATGATCTCGAATTACCCTGTGGGTCTAATGTCATCACGACAATCCTTATGAGAGGGACACAGAGCAGTCAGAATGGTGAGAGAAGGTGAAGAGGTGACAGAGATCAGACTGGTGTGCTTTCAGGCTGGAGGAAGGGTGACAGGGCCACAGGAACATGAACAAAGCAAGGAAGGGATTCTCTTCAAAGCCACCTCGTAGATCCAGTCCTGCCCACACCTTGATTTCAACCTCTGAGACTGATTTCGCACGTCTAACCTCCGGAACTGTAAGAGGATCGTTTTGTGTTGTTTTAAGCCACTGAATGTGTGGTAATTTGTTATGGCAGTGATGGGAAACGAATACGGTGTCGCAATGGAAAGCAAATGAAATTTACGCATCAATTTGTGAAAACTGACATTTCTATGCCATTAGTTTTCCCATTCATGAACATAGTTTCCCTTTTCGTTTGTTCAGACTTGTTCTGTTTTCAAGAAAATTACATGTAATAAAAAAATTAAACCTATAAAAACTAAAAACATCGATTCTCACGAGGGATTTGTTTCTTTCTTGCTAACCTTATTCTGAAATATTTTACATTTTGCCATTGTTGTGAATGAAACATTTTTCTGTTTCTACTTCTATTTAAAATAGTTGTTTGTCCGACCAATTACCAAATTCTCTTATTACCTTTTCTCGAGTCTCTTTGGTTTTGTTGTTGTTATGTGTCTTTTTTTATTTGCATTTTTTAAATGTCTATTTATTTTTGAGAGAGTGAGTGAGTGTGAGTGGGGAGGGGCAGAGAGAGAGGGAGACAGAGTATTGGAAGCGGGCTCTGTGCTGACAGCAGACAGCCAGGTGTGGGGCTTGAACTCACAAACCACGAGATGGTTACCTGAGCGGAAGTCAGACACTTAACAGACTGAACCACCCAGTCACCCACCCCTATTTGTATTTTTATTTTATGTATTTATTTTTTAAGGGATACCACTATACCAACCGCAAAGCCAAAGAGTTTTATTCCTATTCTCAAATATTAAGTCCATTACTTAATTTTGTCACGTTAACAAGTTTGGGATCTCTTCGAAGTCAGTGTTTGGCCATGAGGATGATGGTGAACATCCCTGTGTGGTTTCTGTTTAGTTAAAATGGTTTTAGCCTTTTGCACTTTAGGATCCGGTCTGCCATCAGTTTGGTGAATAGCCTTTATTATTAAGTAATTCCTTTAATTCTCATGTTATTCATTAGGAATGGGCCACTTTACTAAATACAGTTTAAGCACCTAAAGATATGATCATCAGGTTTTCCTCCTTAAAGGATTTATGTAATAGATTGTCTTGCTAGACTTCCTGACACTGAAATGCTCTTGACCTCATGGAAGAAATCATGGTCTGCTTTTTTTTTTTTTTTATTTCTTTTTTTCTTTTTATACATGACTGAATTCTACTTAATATTTTATTTAGATTTCTTGGCTCTATATTTGCCAACTTGCCTGTAATTTTCAATACCTTTATCAGCTGTGATTAAGTTTAGTTTGACTTTATAAAATGGATTAGGGGCTCTCCCCCCTTTTCTGTGGCTTACAGTCCTTTAAATAAAAGCAGTATTAAATAAAATAAAATAAAATAAAATAAAATAAAATAAAATAAAATAAAATAAAATAAAATAAAATAAAAAATAAAATAAAATAAAATAAAATAAAATAAAATAAAATAAAATAAAATAAAAGCAGTATTGTCGGTCCCTTAAAGGTAGGATAAAATTCAGCTAGAAATTCACATCTGGTTACTTTTCAAACATTTGAATGTCCCTCTTCTTTTCCGCCTAACTCTCAATGCCTAGGTTTTTTCTGATGTCATTTGGTGCTTTTAATTCTAGATTGTGATTTGAATTATTCTTATCATATAAGTCTAGTTCAAGAGGCTGAATTAGACTTGTCTATTTCTACTCAGAATCTTCCTACTTATTCACTATGTAAACACGCATAAAGATTCATTGGTTACCAGTCAGCCTTCTTTTTTTGTCTTTTCCCAGATTGAAATTTACATTCTGATTTATTTGATGTTTGATTAGTCTTTCTCTGGGTATTTGCCTCAAATGGAGTACCTCACAGATGTACTGCTTTACTCTCTGAAATTGTGTTTTCTTTTGCTCTCAAAGATTAATGAAATAATGCCTGGGTGTGGAATTTCTCTCTGTGATGTGTAATATTTCTCTGTTTTGTGGCTTCCAGTGTGGTGGTCGGATGTGGTGCCTATCAGATTCTTTCCCATTGAGGGAGCTTGCTCATTCTTTCTGGAAGCTTATCAGATCTCTTTATTTTTAGAATTCAAGACTTTAATTGGAAAAAGGCTACATGAATGCCTTTTTCTCACAGTACCCCAGTTTCTTAATGACTGATGATGTTGAGCATCTTTCTGTGTCTGTATTGGTCATTTATCTATCTTCTTTGAGGCTATGTTTATTTAGATGGTATGTTCATTTCTACCTGGGTTATTTGCCTTTTTATTGTGGCTATTTATTTATTTATTTATTTTCTTGTTGTTGTTGTTGCTTGATTGAATCTATGACTTCCTAACATTTTCTGGGTAATGGTGATTATCAAAGGGATACATTCTTCATGTTTCATCAGAAGTTAGAAAAAGTACTTTATGACATTAGTGAAGAATGGCAATCTGACATTTAGGGCTGAGTAAGAAGTTAATCCTCAGAGATCTAAATTACATTTCGAAGGGATTGCTCCAGAAGGTTTTTGTAGTATTGATTCTAAAGAAATCACAGTAGAAGTGAGTAGTCTAGTTAAGGATCTGTTACAATAATGTAGGTGAAAGGTGAAGGTGTTTGGACCATGATGATAATGGAGACTAGGATTGTAAGTGATGGGGTAGAATGCAGAGAATTTGCCCCTGGATTGAATGTAGTAAGGAGAGAAAGAGAAGAGTCAAGGAAAACTCTAAGGTTTTTGTCCTGAGAAACTAGAGGAATGGAATAAGTTACTGAGTTCAAGATGACTGCAGGAGGAATAGTTTGAGGATGAACATTAGGAGTCCTCTTTTTTTTTTTTTTCAACGTTTTTTTATTTTTTTTTGGGACAGAGAGAGACAGAGCATGAATGGGGGAGGGGCAGAGAGAGAGGAAGACACAGAATCGGAAACAGGCTCCAGGCTCCGAGCCATCAGCCCAGAGCCTGACGCGGGGCTCGAACTCACAGACCGTGAGATCGTGACCTGGTTGAAGTCGGACGCCTAACCGACTGCGCCACCCAGGCGCCCCAGGAGTCCTCTTTTTAACATGTTAAATGTGAAATTTCTATTAGATATCCCAATGGGGATATTGAGTAAGAATTTAGGTCTCCTTGTTGAAATTCCGAGGGGAAGTATTGGCTAGAGAGAAAAATTGAGGACTCCTCATCAGATAGATGGCATTTAAAATCATAATCCTTCAAGAAAATGTAGTATATATACAATGGAATATTATTCAGCCTTACAAAAAATTGACAGGCAATTCTGTCATTTGAGACAATGTGGATGATTCTAGAGGACATTAAGTGAAATACAAAAAATGACAGGAAATCCTGTCATTTGAGACAATGTGGATGATTCTAGAGGACATTATGTTAAGTGAAATAAGCCAGACAGAGAAAGATAAATATTACATGATATTACTTATATGTGGAAGAAAGAAGGAAGGAAGGAAGGAAGGAGGGAAGGAAGGAAGGAAGGAAGGAAGGAAGGAAGGAAGGAAGGAAAGAAGATGGGTGGGTGGAAGGAAGGAAAGAAAGAAAAAAATCAAACTCATAAAAACAGGAAGGAGAAACGTAGTTGCCAGGGTTGAGGGGCATGAAGGAGCTAGGAAGAGGTTCCCGAAAGGATGGAAACTTCTAGTTATAAGATGGATATCATCTAAGGATCTAATGGGTGGACATGGTGACTGTAGCTGATAACACTGTATTATTTAATTGAAATTTGAAATTTGTTAAGAGAGCCGAACTTAAGCGTTCTCACCTAAATAAATAAAGGAAAGTAAATATGGATGGCAGGTGTGTGAGTGAACTCTATGGGGTGAATCCTTTCACAACGTATACACATACGTACGCCTTCAATATCTCAACATCTTACAATTCTGTCAATTATACCTCAGCGAAAGCAGGGGGAAAGGTCTTGGTCCTGTATGAGATCACCTAAGGGATGAGTGTTGCATAGAGGGAAAGAGGTCTAGAGGTGGAAAATGAGGGTCAAAAAGCAAGGAGGCTCAGAGGATGTGGGTGAGACAGGAGGAGAGCAAAGACAGAGTGATGCACTGATGCCAGAGAAAATGGTACCACAGGAAGGAGGGAAGGATCAGCTGGGTCAAAGCCAGCTGGAGGCGGAGGAACTTGAGTTGGAGAACGAACCTTCGGGTTTGACAATGGGGAAGCCACTGGTAGAGGTGACAATAACTGTCGGGCTCCCTTGGTGATACTGACAGCCTGATTGGAGTAGGTTCAAGACACAAGTGAGTAAAGGATATTGAAAAAGTTCTATTATTATTATCCGCACGTCAAACAAACATTTTGAGTTCTATTTCTTACTACCAGAACCTAGTCATACTCTGGTGGGTAACCTCTGCCAATTTAAGTTAACACTGATGATTCAGAAACACTTGCATAAATCAGCTATTTGAAGATGCCACAAACACACTTCGCGGAACTAAGTACAAGACATACTGTGCCCTCTGGGACTTCTTTTGGAATATTTGCAAGGAAAAGTGAGCAGTTTTACCATAAAGGGCAGCAGAGAAATGAGGCTGTGATAGAAAGAAGTGAATGGAGACTCTTCCTCTTAAAGATGGGGAATTTCACAGCCATGCAGTCGAGAGACAACACTGGATGGGGACAGAGGCTGGAACAATGCCTCCGTGTAGATGAAAAAGTGTCTCATCACAAATGGCAGCACTGACCTCAGCTGGGAAGCAATGGTTCAGCGACAATAAGCAGAAGAAAGAAAGCAAGTAGGTGTAGAGAGGCAGGGGTCTTGGGGTCGTGAGTTGAAGCGTCGCGTTGGGTGTAAAGATTGCTTAAAAACAAAATCTTAAAAAATAATTTAAAAAAAATGCCAGAAAGAAAAAAAAAAGAGTTTTTTCACATTTTCTTTTAAAAGCAAGCGTAGACCGTATACATCAGAATAATGCTGCTGTAACAGAGATAAACACAAATCGACAAACAAGGACTCAGACGCAATAAAAGAACATTTCTCATTCATTAACCGCCCAAGATGGGATCTCTGGTTGTCCGGGGGAGTTTTGTTTCCACACAGCCTTGTAGGATTCCATCCAATGACAGTTCTGCCATTTTCACAATGTTAGCTCGAGGGCCACCCCGCTGACGTGGAGTGCCGCCATTTTGGTGAGCCCCAGAGGGAAAGAAGATGGAGGACCCCGCCTGGGGAAGTGGCCCACCTTGCTTCTCCTCACGCCTACTGCTGGAACTCAGTCACGTGACACACCTCACCGCCAGGGTGTCTGGGACATGTCATCCAGCTGTGTGCTCAGCAAGAAAAGGAAACCGAGTTTTTTGAACAGCCAGCAGACTCTGTCACACCAACCACCGAAAGAGACACCTACCAGAGCTTTCCTTGAGCGTCTCTTTAGGGGCCTCTAACAGTTGCCATTATGACAGTGTTTCGACAACATGGGAAAGTGCTTGCGATTCAGTCATGCGTATCTGGCGAATACCTAAAACGTGCAATATGCCGTGCTAAGTGCTTTACATCCATTATCTCATTTAACCCTCTCCTAACCCCCAAGACAAGGGAGCGTATTGACCCTAGTTGGTGCAGGAGGAAACTCAAAGTCACAGAGTGGCAGGAGTCGGATATAGAACTTGGTCAGCCGACTTCAAAGCCCACGTGTGACCTCTTTGCGGCGCTCAGAGAATAATCGCCTGCTAGAATCACCAGCCACTTAAAAAGGAGGCACATGAAAAGACCCCGAGGAGCCCACGAAGTGCATCATCGTCATCCTGTCTGGGTGGTGCAGTTTTTATTTTCCTCTATTTTCCAAAACTGTTTAAAGAAGCTTTTTCCCCAGTTCAAACCTTTTTCACTGAGATGACGTTTCTCTTTAAATGAAAGGGGACTAGTGTTTACCGATTACCCAGGTGTGTGTATAAAGACAAATAAGAAAAGCTTGTGGCTCAATAACAGTGGGAATGATACTCTGGTTTTCCTGGAACTCGCTTTCGTGTAACCTCTCTGGGGCTTGTCTGCGGTTATGGAATAAGAAAACCCTTCCAGTTGCCTTCTTTGGAAGGGACGTGGTTTATCTTGTTCTCCACCTCAGTGAGTAACTTACTGCAAAGGGCATTGTACTTGCTCAGAAAGGGAGTCACGTGGGACTCATACCATTAATCTTTCCCTGCCACCATCGCTCTGCAGTCTCTTGATACGATGTCCTATTTCTTCCTTTCTTTTCCGTTGCTCTTGTTCTTCTTGAAACTGACAACGAATTTGGTCTCAAGTGAATTTTCTTTTGAGCCATCTCAAGCGTACAGAAACTGCAGGAACGGCGCGAAGAATTTTCTTCCCTTGAGCCATTGGATCGTAAGTTGACGACGCGATACACTATTCGTCCCTGGATACAACCAAGATTATTTCCTGAAAACAAGGACATCCTTTTACAAAAGCAAAATACCCTCATTGAAATCTTTAAGTTGGAATTTTTTTTTTGTTTTTTTATTTTTGAGAGAGAGAGAGACAGGTGGACAGAGTGTGAGAGGGAGAGGGGCAGAGAGAGACGGAGACGCAGAATCCGAAGCGGGATCCAGGCTCCGGGCTGTCAGCACAGAGCCTGACGCGGGGCTCGAACTCAGGAGCCTCGAGAGATCATGGCCTGAGCTGAAGTCAAATGCCACCCAGGCACCCCAGCATTTTTACATTAGAACCATCTATGCCTCACACCCCATTCGGGGGGGTGACACCAGGGAGTCCATTATAGCAAAGGATCCACCAAAATTCCTGGTTGCATTTATAATTGTCAACCACTTTGGTCTCCCCAAACTACAATGATTAACGCCTCAGGCTTTCCTTGACTCTTCTGACTTTGATGCCTTTGAAGATGACAGGCCTGTTATGTTTATCGACATCACTCAATTTGGGTTTGTCTGGTAGAAGGTTTAGGTTACGCGTCTTCGGCAGGAATTTCTCCGGTGACGCTTGATTCTTCAGCAACCTATCAGGAGCACACGACTTCAATTTCTCCCATTACAGACGACGTTCAATTCGATCGCTTGGTGGTAGTGTCTGCGACTTTCTCCAATAGGAAATTACTCTTCCCCCCCCCCCCCCCTCTAGTTAATCTGTATCTCATGGGAAAGGATCTATGTAAATATCCCTTCTCATTACACTTGCAATTTACCCATATAGTCGCATTGCTAAGGACTCATGGTTTTCTATTGTATTCAAGAAGTTATAATCCATTATGATGATGATTTATTTTGATGCTGAAGCTGGCTTCTGCGTCCTTTTGATATGCCCCTATCACTTCCTCGCCTTTTGCCGAGTCCATGTTGTAAGTTTCCTGCCTCAGCCCTGCATTCAGCCGGTTCCCCCAAAGTGGAGAACCGTCTCAAGAATATGAAATCTGGGCTGTGTTAATTGCTATTAGAAGCCCTCTTAGCAGACAGAATTGTGGGATACTTGTAAGTATACAGCTACATACACATTTTATAGGTATAGGAATATAAAAATATACACGTACAGACACATTTTCTTTTTTTTTTTTCCAATTTTTTAACATTTATTTATTTTTGAGAGAAAGAGCATGAGCAGGGGAGGGGCAGAAAGAGAGGGAGACACAGAATCCAAAGCAGGCGCCGGGCTCTGAGCTGTCAGCACAGAGCCTGACGCGGGGCTCGAACTCTCGAGCTGTGAGATCAGGACCCGAGGCAAAGTCGGACGCTTAACTGACTGAGCCACCCAGGTGCCCCCAGACACATTTTCATCTCTACTTAGTCTTATGGCTATCTACATATGTTGAAAACTATAAGCTACTCCCAATGCATCCAATTCCTATCCAATACCACAGTGTTCCAGTTTTCTCCTTTTCCGCATTTGTAACTCCTGGCTTCAACAGTAAGAAATTTGGCTCCCCATGTCCTTAAATTTCATTTGCTCTGTCCCCCAGTGTGTAACCAGTATGTCTGGTCGTAGCCACTGCCCCTGTGCCGCTGGGTACGCCCTCCTCCCCCGCCCTTGCCCTGACTTGTCCACGTCACCATGTGAAAGCCATTTTCACCCCCCTTACACTCTGCTCCTCCTTCCTGCGTGGGCGCCTTCCTCATCCCCCTGGGGTATGGATTCCCTACACGGGACACAGTGACCTGTGCCGTTGCCCTCCATGCCCCCTGGGGTGTGGCCGTGACTCCCCACACAAGTCGCCCCTGCTGTGGCAATGCCTCCCTCACCCAGTTGGCTCCCCAAGTCCCCAGGGCAGGTGCAGCCACCCTCCTCAGTCCACTCAGCCCGACCCCCACCCCCGTCGATGCCGAGCTCCCCTTTTTGGTGTGTGCCCCAAAGAGGAACAGAATTTGCAGAATTTGCCACCCTCAAATATGCCTCTTTGGCCTTAGGATTATTTCAGGGTGGTTAGGGGCGCCTGGGTGGCTCAGTCAGTTAAGCGTCCGACTTCAGCTCCGGTTATGATCTCACAGTCTGTGAGTTCGAGCCCCGCGTCGGGCTCTGGGCTGACAGCTCGGAGCCTGGAGCCTGCTTCGGAATCTGTGACTTCTTCCCTCTCTCTGCCCTTCCGCCTCTCATGCTCTGTCTCTCTCTCTCTCTCTCTCTCCCTCAAAAATAAATAAACATTAAAAAGACATTTTAAAAAAGGATTATTTTAGGCTAGTTATTGTTAAGAAGGAGCAGACACAGGAGAAGCCCTGAAAAGCGAATAGCAGTTACCTTTCCTACATTTATATTAATAAGGGAAATCTCCATTTGTAAGGGTGTCCCCTGTACCAGGGAGAAGAGGACGACCAAAGCTCTAGAAACTCATCAGTGGAGAAGGTGCTTAAATCTGCACAACAACCTTATCCTTGGCTTCCGCCCCTCCACACAGTGGAATCGGGTGCAGGACCCTTACAGCCCTGAATCACCACCATGACAAACCCTGAGTCCACCCTCAAGGTCCTGTGCTTTTGATCGAGTTTATGTCGGAGACCATCTCCGGGCCCAGAGTTGAGGTCTGAGTGACAAGAGCCTCAATGGATCGGGTACCAGACCAGAGGTCAGGAGGCAGCCATCTTGTCCTGGCCCTGAACTCTCCTGGGGGTGCAAAGTCTATCATTCCTCCTGGAGTCTTTTATAGAAACAGGGGGATAAGCCAACAGAATGGTCAATAAATAAAATGTCGGAAAAGAGTACCTTTCTCTGTTTACGGAGAGAGAGCTGCTGCGGAGATAAAGTGAAATAAGGCATTTTGAAATGTTTTCCAAACTGTAAAAACCTAGGCAAATATGGTGTTTTTATAAGGGAAAGATTTGTCATGAAACATCAATGTAATGCAGGTGTTTGGTAGGACCATCCTATTTTCTTTATGGCTCGCAAGAGCGATGTGACTGAAATATGTCCCAATGCACGGAGCTGAAAGTGTGGGCCGGGGAAATAAAACATGGGACACGTAGGTGGGGGGGTGGGGCAGCACGTGCGGAATCTTGCTGCAACCAGAACTCTGGAAGCTTACGGGATGAGCACTGAAGAGTTTCCAGTTTAATTCAATTTGCGTATTTACTGGCCATTCTACTATAAACTTTAACAGCCGGATTCTTCCTTCAGGGACACCCCATCCCCAAATTTACTTCTCTTTATTTATCTCCTCTGTGGAAATTTCCTTTGTGTATCATTACCATTGTAGCAGCTTCTAGAACTTCCTTTTTCGTTACTATTTACTGTCCAGATCTGTGCAGTACCTAACTGAACTATCTCTTATTTCAACCAAAGAAGCCAACTAAATAGGATCTCGGGATCTGAGAACTCCTTGATTCTCCAGGCTTCCATTGAAGCCAGTCCTTCCAAAGAAGGACTTCAAGTTTTCCCATATCTTATGAGATCCCCCTTTGGCATTTTAAATAGAGTCCACTACATATTGGAATTGCTTCTCACTTACTCTTGGATGCCAGAGCAATGAAATAATAAGTCCCACTAAACCCAAAAAGGACCCCGAGGCCGCCAGCCCTATGTGGACGACATATAAAGATGGGATTCTAATGTTGCCGTATGTGAGAAAGACGTCGGTTACATTTTCAAAAACATTCCAGAAAAACCACAGAAAGAAATTCAACACCTTTCAAAAGAAGAAATGAGGTCAAAGGCTGGGGAAAGCAAAGTTAAGAAATCCCCATGCTAAAGAAAGCAAAAGGCAGCATGAATATTGCAAGGAAGTGGTCAGTTCTAGTAGACGGTGGGGCAATGAGGTTGAGAGGAGGTGCAAATGACTGACTCATGGCTCCCTCTTCCATTTGGCTCTCTGCTGTTGAGGGCCTTTGCAAAGTCGTAGTTGCGACAGCAAGGGGGTTCTGAGTTCCGTGGTACCTGGGTGATACTCTGCAGGTAACTGAGCTGGGCCAAGGAGCGGGATAAGGACCAGGCTCCCTCCAGGGTGACCCACAGGGAGTGTATGTGGGTGGGTGTGGCCTTGGTTTCAACTGGATTGGGTGACATTTGAAGACGAAGTTACCCTGAGGTATTTCTTCATCCCCCCATTCATTCCTTTAGGAAATAATTATTATTGAAAAAAAAATTTTTTGTAACATGTATTTATTTTTGAGAGGCAGAGAGAGACAGAGCACGAGTGGGGGAGGGGCAGAGAGAGAGGGAGTCATAGAATCTCAAAGAGGCTCCAGGCTCTGAGCTATCAGCACAGAGTCCTATGTGGGGCTCGAACCCATGAACTATGAGATCATGACCTGAGCCGAAGTCGCATGAATAACGGACGGAGCCACCCAGGCACCCCAGGAACCAATTATTGCCTGCATAGGGTTGGCAGATGGTTTAAACCAAAATACCAGACACACTTAATAAAAATGTGTAGGCCAAATAAAAAAAAATTACCCTCAAATTCCAATGATATGGAAAACTTACTGATTAATTTACTCCTGACAACAGCCATCATGTCAGTCCTAATTGGATGGGTGAGATCCCAGCTTATATCAACACTTTGGTATGGCCATCTCACTAGAGATAGTGGCTTGAACGTATATGTTTATCTTGGTTCTCTCTAAAGACCCCACAAAAATGCCAGTGAATGAATTAAAGCACAAACTCAGAAAGACTAAGAGAGCAGAGGAAACAACAGGGGGAAATGGAAGGTGGGAAGCCAGTGGGTAAGTGGGAATGAACTAACCAACTCAAAGAAGCTAAACCCTAAGTTGCCAGTGGTGGGAAGGGGGTTGTCCATCCAGTTTGTGCCACAGGCTCCCAGAAATGCTTAGGAATGGGTGACGCCCGATATCCCTAAAATGGCGGTCAATGGAAACACGGGTTGACAAACAGTTAGACTCTCGGCTTTCTTCTCAAAGCCTTTCAGCACAAGACCCGTCCATCTCCCACCTTTGCACGTGACGGGAAGGTTAGTCTCCAGAGCAACACTGCCCAGCACAGTAGCCGTGAGGTGTATGTGGTTTCTGAGCACTCGAACTGGGCTTCTGGTAAGTTGAGATGTGCTGTAAGTGTGAAACACACAGTAGATTTGACATCTGAGTAAAAAAAAAAAAAAAAAAGAATGTAAAATACCTCTCAATATTTTTTTTCAAATGTAGAGGATATTTAGAAACAATCATGCTTTTAATATATTAGGTGAAGTAAAACATCTTATTCAAATTCATTTCTCCTCTTAATCTTTCTTTTTTTAACAGGATTGAGAGGAAATTTAAAATTACTTTCATGGCTCCCATGATACTTCTTTTTTTTAAGTTTACTTATTTTTGAGAGAGAGAAAGCGTGAGCAGGGGAGGGGCAGAGAGAGAAAGAGAGAGAAAGAGAGAGAGAATCTCAAGCAGGCTCTGTGCTGCCAGCTCCGAGCCCCGACATGGGGCTCAAACTCAGGAACTGCTGGATCATGACCAGAACCTAAGTCAAGAGTCAGATGCTTACCGACTGAGCCACCCAAGGCGCCCCAAATGTGTTGCTCTTAAAATGACGATTTATGTCGTGGCTCATTTTTCATGCCCTCCTTGTGCTCAGAAGTAATAATGTGCCTGGGGCGCCTGGGTGGTGCAGTCGGTTAGGCGTCTGACTTCGGCTCAGGTCACGATCTCGCGGTCCGGGAGTTCGAGCCCCGCGTCAGGCTCTGGGCTGATGGCTCAGAGCCTGGAGCCTGTTTCCGATTCTGTGTCTCCCTCTCTCTCTGCCCCTCCCCCGTTCATGCTCTGTCTCTCTCTGTCCCAAAAATAAATAAACGTTAAAAAAAGAAGTAATAATGTGCCGTAAGAATAACACTAGATGTGCGGGAAGGATGTGCGCATGTCTGTGCTTGTTTCACTCGGCAGAAAGCTAAAACACCGGGCCGTGTGTCTCAAAGTGCCCACCTGACGATTCTCTGAGCACCAAGCAGGTGCCACTCGCGGAATCAGGTGCCTAAGCACATCCGTCCTTGCTGTCCACAGAGGTACGGTCTAAGGGAGAAGTCAGACAAGAGGGGAAACGCTTTATTGTGCAGGGAGAGAGAGCAGGACAGAGTCCGCCCCGGGGAGGGAGAGGGGGAGGAGCCTACACCAAACAGGCTGGGGGAGGGGCGAGAGGAAACATTTGCAGAGAGAGGGCCAGCTGGGTGCCAGCGGAAGGAAGGGCACTCCCGGCAGAGAGCGCGGGAAAGGGGTCACAGGCAGGAAACTGAGGCTCCCTTGAGTTGGCTGCATGGAGGCTGTGAAGGAGAAAGCGTCCGGGAGTGAGGATGGAGGGGGCCTGGGCCTGGCCTGTCAAGCCAAGCGAGTAGAATGATCTACAGGAGTCGGGGCATCAGTGAGATGCTCGGGCGACTTCACTGGAACAGGGAGCCCCTTTGAGGGTCTCCATATGCTCTTCCCGAGTGGCCGGATGCCTCCCCTTCCCCATCTATCAGCTTATAGAGGGGATGAAAACAATTGCTACTCCTGCCTTTTTTGAAAGGAAAATATCTGGGCTTGTGGAACCAGGGGCGGGGGAATGGGGCAGGTAGGTGCCGGGTCACAGTGTAAAGTGTGCTTTTTGTGCTTTAAGTGCTCCCTCGCCCCCATCCCCCGACAGCCCACCAAGACTGATGCCCAGTTTTTGGACCCGTTAGCACCCAGGACCCCGGGGCCCCTCACCGAGGAGCTGAGCTCCTGGCCTTCTTCCTCCTGAGACCCATTCTGTCCGGGTCCAACCTCCAGTGAAAAGCCAGTGGATCAGATGCTCTGATCCTGACTAATGCGGAATTCTTCCCCAGTTTTATAACCTCTTAAACTCGATACATGAGAAAGGTTTCTAGACAGTACTAAGAAGGGTTCTAAGGGGAGCATCAGGCACCTCGCAGAGTGACAGGGACGAGGTGTGCTGGCAAAAGTCTTCACGGCGCCCCTAAATCATCACACAGATCCGGGGGATCCAGAAAGCCGTGTCAAAGCAAACGAAGTGAGCTGTTTTAGGTAGCTGAGAAGGGGCGCGAGGCAAGCCTTAAAACCATCTGCAGACCGCACAGTAGGACTTCCTGCCACGAGATGGCAAAAAATGGGGGCGGTTGTTAGAATAAAACTTAACTTACAAAAACAGGTGATGGGGGGTAAAATATGGCCGTGAGCCACAGCTTGCCAACACCGGTTATAGAGGTGGAAAAAAACCACCATGGTCTTTGGAGATACACAGACTTAAACTCCCATCCTAGCTCTAAGAACTGCTAGATATACGGTCTTATGAAGGTTCGTTAACCTTGCTGTCTTCATTTCTCTTGAATGTGAAACGGACTGGTAATTCCCACCTCTAGTACAGTGACCAGGCCAAGAGGAGATTCTAAATACAAAGACCTTAACGCGGCACTCAGCAAATGGAGGCGCGCAACAAATTTTAGACCCTCTTCTCTCCTTTGACTTTTCCTTGAGCCGGTATTGTTTCACACCTGGGGTACGAATAAATATTTTTTGATCCTTTGATTGACTGGGTGACCAAATGGCAGATCCCAGCAAGGTAGGGTATGAGCCAGGATAACTCTGGGGCCCCATGTTTGTCAGAGGGCTGAGACGGGGTAGACTTTGGATCCTACAGGACGTTTGGAAGTCACTGAAGGAATTTGCAGATTCTTGTTTCAGGTAAGCCATCTTGGTTGGAAGCAAAATAAATTGGTTAATTGAAGCAAAAAGGGAATTTACTGGAAGGATACGGTGTGGCTCACAAAATGCAAGAGGAGCTGGAGAATTCGATTTGGAAGGGATAAGGTAGCTAAATAAAGCCTTAGATGCACAAAATTCACATCAGACTTACCCCAGTGGCTAGAAGATTATTTCTTTTATATGGAGTATGTATTTTATACGATATTTAGCTTACATTCCAAGTCCCGTGGAGAATGCAGATGGGGTGAGTGTGGTTATATACACCTGACCCTTCACTGAGAGCTGGAAAAAGGAAGGGTCTCGGGCAAGGATCCTTCAGGGCCACATTGACTTCCTTAGTGGGAAAGCCAGCACCTGGCTGAGTAAGATGGCCACAGCAAACACTGATGAAGAGAAGGTTCTGAGACTTAACAAAAGGCATCAAGATTACCGGGCCGAAATACTCCTTATCCATCTACTAACGGTTTCTCACCCTCGCACGACCGACATTTTGGACAATATAACTCTTTGTTGTGGGGAGCTGTCTTGTGCATTGTAGAAAGGTTGGCAGAATCCTGGTCTCTCCCAAGTAGACGCCAATAGCGGTGCTCCCTCCCCTTCCAAAACCCCTGGGGAGGGGACAGAACTACCCAGGTTGAGCTCTGGAGGGCTGGCTCGTATCCCAGGGGTCCCCTGAATACCCAGTATGCCTGGTTTGGTCCTATGTAATCGCCTCCTCAAGGACTTGGTTGGCCTTGAGGACAGATTCGATTCAGTACTTGAGGTCCGCTCTGCTTCCTGAGTGGATCCAACATTATCGACCTTACAGCGGAATGCTTGAACACCTTTTAATATGACAATTTCTGAACATCCTCAGGTTCAGGTAAGGCTTGCCTTTCCAGTAGCCTAGACACTCAAGGGCGAATATGCAAATGAATGCATGAATGAATGAGTGAGTGATGCTGGGCTTCTGGGCAACAGCTTCCCCTTTAAAACAATAATTATCACTACCGGTACTGCCATTTGTTACTAAGCTCTGTGTGCCCTGGGCTGTAAGGTCGTTGCATATATTTTCTCACTGGTTCCTCCCCCAAAGCCAATGGAGTAGGTGACAGTCCAATGGATCTTTGCAGATGAAGAAACCGAGCTTCAGAGAAGGGCAGACACGGGATTTGAACCAAGGTCCAACCAACCGCAGAGCTTCTGACTGCAGGCGGTGGGGGCTCCCCAGCCCGGACCGGCCTAGCTCCAGGCCCCAGAGAAAGGGAGGAAGAGAAGCGAGTTCCCTCCATCCGAGGCCAAACTCGCCCACTCAGATCTCCCTGCCGGCAGCTTTTTAAGCAGGGCTCTACTTTTTGAACCCGATTTTGATCCGGCTTTGGAATTGCAGCTGCCTCTTGAGGAAACCATCCCACTCTCCATCTGGTGGATTAATTTGCTTTTCATCTCCTCCCTCTCTTGGCCTGTGGGTCAGCAGGCTACTTGATAGCACCTTGGCCAGAGAATCAATGGATAAGGAAAGGAAAAGGAGGAAAACTTAGCTCCACTCTTGTTACCTGAGGCAGCAGCTGAAACCAATGCCCACAAAGGGGGTTTTGTATTTCCCATGAATTTAAAATGTCCCCGTCACTCATGCCACCGAATGTCCTGAGCTGGTGATCCAAGAGAGAATGCAATCATTGTGCAAGCGAGATAATTTATAAGGAAATACTTCACGGCACAGTTAGCAGTAGAAAATCAACCTCAAAGAGCTAACTACTGGGCTGGGGTTTTTTGTTGTTGTGGTTGTTGGCTTTGCCTTAGTCGTGGGTGGTGGGGGAAGGACAGAGCTGCAGAAACGTCCAGGACTTTCAGGAGGTTCCAGTCACATCTCCCCCAATTTCTCCGGGTCTCCGTCACGTCCCCCACTCCCTCTGTGGGTCCAAGTCGTGTGGCCCTTCTGTCCGTGAGCCCGAGTCACATGCCCACTCTCTCTGTGCCGCTTCCTCACCCCCTACTCTGGCTCGTCCTTTCTGTGTGCCGTTTCCAGTTCTGGTCAGGGAACAGAGGAGCTTGGTTTTAAAACTGAGATGTCTGAATGTTAGAACAGTACTGATCAACGATCAGCCGCAAGTTGGCCTTGACAAGGTTGGCCATTGGGTTTCATCATGGAGCTTTAGAGGAGAAGGAAGCCATTCCCATCCAGGGAGTAACAGGTGTCTTTTCAAAACTTCTTTCTTTTCTTTTTTTTCTCTCTCTTGTCTTTTTCCCTCTTCTTCTTCTTTTTCTTCTATACCCTCCCTCACAGCACGGGGAGGGCCACTGTTGTGTAAGAAAATACGGTCTCTGTTTGGAACCTAGTGGTGCGGTGAAGCTTTGCTCCCCAACGGAGGGGCAATTCTGTTTTAGCTCTGGAGTAATTCTGTTTTATTTCTGAGGTTGAAAGTGAAAGAAGAAGTTTCCTAATTCTGACTTAATTTCTTTTCTCAAATTATTATTCTTAGGAACTGTCAAAGAGAATGTCAGAATAACATTTCTACCCCCTTCTCTCCTCCTCTTGGGCTTAAACGCAAGAGTTGTAGGCTCTTCGTTCCGGCTGGGCCTGCCAGGTGCCTATCTAATTTTTGATGAGGAGATTCCTCAACCCAAAGTCGGGAGAAGAGTATGGAGAACCTTCTGCCCTCCGGGCAAATTCAAAATGAGCAAAAGCAAGGAAATAATGGAATTAAATAGCACATGTGGAAGAAAACAAGACTCTCACTTTCGAATTCTCAATAACAAGGACATCTCAGTTACATATTGACGTGTAAATTAACAAGACTTCCATCTTTTGCGGGGCTCTGCCTCTGGCCCAGCCCCTGCCATCTGCTTTGGGGGTCTCTTCCTTGGGCTTCGGGAATATACAGAGGCCATTGGTGGAAGGCAGAGGAAACTTGAAATTTCAGCAAAGCCTCCTAAATAGGTTTTCAGGAAAGCCAGCGGGCCGTGGGTCGTGAACATCCTGGTGTAGACCCAAGGGGTGGACGACAGAGCAGCAGGCAGACCAGAAAAAACTTTTCCACTTAACCCGGCCAGGGAGGAAAGTCAGTGTCAAGCTAGGGAGATAGAATCTTCAGTGGTCTAGCCCAGAGCTCCTCAAACTTTAATACACCAACTGACCCCCTGGGGATCTTGTGTAGACGCAGATTTTCACGAAGCTGGAGGGTGGGGCAGCTGAGAACCTGCATTGCTCACAAGCTCCTGGACCCAGGCTCCTAGGCACAGGCTCCAGCCTGTGCCCACAAGACTCTGAGCTTAGAAGGACCTGGGCTTGGTTTGATGCTCCACTGTAGCCTTGAAATTCTTAATAACTTGAAGCTTGAGCCTGGATTTTCTAAGTCAGGTGGTACATATAGCCTGCATGTGCAAGGAAGTAAGAAGGTGCATGTTCCCCGTCTCTTGCTGCCGTATTCGCATGTGTATGAGGATGACGGAGGTGGTCATGAGTACAAAACTCTGCTGGGAATTCTGCAACGTCTCTAAGCAAGTGCAGGGTAATGTTATGTCTGTGACTTAGGAAGGTTGGGGGTGCTGACAGCCTGAGAACCTGGGTGGCTCAGTCAGCTGAGCGTCCAACTCTTGATCTCAGCTCAGGTCATGATCTCACGGTTCGTGAGTTTCACTTCCACGTCAGGCTCCATGCTGACAGTGCAGAGACTGCTCGGGATTCTCTCCCTCTCTCTCTCTGCCCCTCCCTGTCTCTCTCTGTCTCTCAAAATAAATAAACTTCAAAAAACAATTTAAAAAATTCAAAAAAAGAACCAGAATTTTCCACGAATACAGAAAGAAATATAGTTCTAAGAATCACAAATGACTAAGAAACCCTAGCATATCCTTCCTATGTTACTTCTCTATCTTAGCCAACCACTTAGGCCCAAAGTGATGCCACAGAAGGAAAGAGAAAGTTCCATTTCCTTTCTGTTCTTCCTTATGCATCAGGAAGCAGAAGGTAGAGATTGCTGATAGAATACATGCTTATTAGGAAGTAAAATACTGGGGTGCCTGGGTGGCTCAGCCGGTTAAGCATCTGACTCTTGACTTCAGCTCAGGTCATGATCTCACAGTTTTCGAGTTCAGGCCACCACGTGGGCTCTGTGCTGACAGCGTGGAGCCTGCTTGGGACTCTCTGTCTCCCTCTCTCTCTCTCTGCCCCTCCCCACCCAAAGTAAACAAATAAACTTAAAAAGAAGAAGAAGAAGCAGCATCCAGATACTAAGAATAATTGAATTGCTTTGTTCAGTTTTCCACTGTTGTGGTGAGAACAAAATACAAATGTGTGTATAAGTTACAAAATACAAATGGTATAATTTTGATGATTCCACATATGAATTAACTTTACGTTTGCATTTAAAAGTGGCATTACATGGTCAAAAGATGAGTGGAAAATCCACGCAAGCAACTTAAAACCTTAACGTGTCTTTTCTTAGCATGGCATTGAACGGCAACTATAAAACATCGCAAGTTGAGAGGCTGCGGAAGACAAGGAAAAGCTTCATCTTTCGGTATCTTCAGCCGTCCTCTTTTCCTCATTTTGGACAAGGGGCCCAAGGTCTTATTTTGTACTGGGCCGTACAAATTGTACAGCCAGCCCTGCTCCCAGATGATGCTGATGTTCCTGGCCCACAGACCACATTTTGAGGAAGTGAGAGACTAGACCGAGGCTTTGAAGCCAGACAGACATATTTTTGTGGCTTATCAATGAGGACCGTCTAGCTTGGTACGTGATATTCTTGCCCGCATGCTTTAGCTTTCTCATCTATACAACTCCTCCCAGACAGGGACTCCAAAGACAACCCCCTCCACTAGACTCTTCTTGCCCTTGGCAGACCCTGGAGCTGAAGGGTTCAGTAGAGGTCCGTCCTTCCTCTGCTGTAGTTGGTGGTTGACCTTGCAGTCCCTCTGCTGGGATAGAAGCTCTCTGAGAACGGAGTCATGCCATGTCTCTATCCTGAACGCATGCCTGCACCGCCAACCTCCGCCAGAGACGGTATCGATAGTGTTATAATGCAGATGTTTCATATTGAATGAATACAAATTCTCTGCTTCAATCAAGCAACGTACCGTCGTCGAAATACAGCATATTCCCTCCAGATTCCCGCCACCTGTCTCAATATTAATATTCTCCCTTCTCTATTTCCTATTCAGATCATACTTATCCTTCCAGGGGTGGCTATGTGAATTCTTACTTTGGGCTTCTAGAGGATCTGATCCCATCTCCGGCTCTGTTTTCCCACCAGCCTCTTGGTTATGCTTCCCATCAGCATCGGCTCAACTCCTCTTGTGAATGGATGACTGCAGCCCTTCCGGCTTTCCCACTACCCAACCGAGGGAGAACATCTGCCTCTGAGACCTCCCGGCAACAATCCTGGGCTTTGCTCTGATTGGCTGCCTCCTGAACCAATCCTGGCGGCTACGGGGCATAGCCGGAAGTTGAAGACCTTAAACCTGAGATTACCTATTCACGTTGACAAGACAAAAGCCATTCTGTTGATCCATTTGGGACTTCCTTGCCGACAGTGCAGTTAATGCCAGACGTATAAAACACCACAGGCGGGTGGTGATAAAAGAGCTATTGGCCGACAACCCAAATATTTTCCCTACTCCCGATGAGGGTTCTGCTAGTAAACATTTTCTCTTCCACGACTCCGTAGCTAACGAGGCCCTTTGAGATAATAGCTCAGTCCTCTCATTCTATTTTTTTTTTTTTTTAATTTTTTTTTCAACGTTTATTTATTTTTGGGGTGACAGAGAGAGACAGAGCGTGAACGGGGGAGGGGCAGAGAGAGAGGGAGACACAGAATCGGAAACAGGCTCCAGGCTCCGAGCCGTCAGCCCAGAGCCCGACGCGGGGCTCGAACTCAGGGACCGCGAGATCGTGACCTGGCTGAAGTCGGACGCTTAACCGACTGCGCCACCCAGGCGCCCCAGTCCTCTCATTCTAAATACAGGGAAACGAGGCCCCATTGGGAATGGGAAGGACCCTGTTTAAGATCACATATCTAGTTAGTGACAAAGCTCTCTCTAGACCACATTGCTTCCAACGTATTTAGACCCTAATATACACTCTGTTGCCTTGTGCTGCCATTGAAGGATGTTTCTCTTCTTTAGACGCTGACTTCCCAGGGGCCAAAGACAATATCTATCTATACCACAGCATTTAGTTCAGGACTATAATGACAACTTAGCTGAGGATTATAAGCATATTAAGCAGACTTAATAATGTTAGCAGGATGAGCGAAAGCTATGGGTATTACCAAAGTGCCAAGCAAAAGTCCAATAACAAGTTAGATGATTATTATTGATAAGTTATTACTGTGTTGTGACCAGAGGGAGAATGTTTTGCCTTTCCTTTAAGTACGAATGACACTGGAATTTAACCTAAAAGTCCCAGACTTGTGAATAATTTCCATATACCAGAATTTCTTTATAGCAACTATATAACCATTATTATATGTATATATGTCTACCTATATTTCCATTTTGTTCATTCATTCATTCATTTTGAAGGAACTACCTGTATTAACAAGAGAAAAAGGTACTTGCCATCTTCAAAAATGTACAGAACTTTTAACTATTATCTAGTTTTATCTGTGAACTGAGAAATTTTGTTGAACCTGCTCCAAATGGTTGTCTCCATTTTCCCAAAATATTTGTGAAGTGAGATTTCTCTTCAACAAATGGAGAAACAGAAGGAAATCCACATCACAAATGATATCAAAAAAAAACCAAACCCAATTCCTGAAAAAAGATCCTTGCACATCATCTAAAGCACCTGCTGCCTTAGGCAACCGGGCGCTGAGAACATGAGGCACCCCCCAAATTCCTGGGGTCGGGGGAAGGGCACAGGGGGAGCTAGACGCTCTGCTCCCTCCCCGGGGCCCTCAACCCCAGCAGATACCTGTACTTAATCTGGGCCTAAGACATCCCTCCACACTTCTCTTTGCCTTCCTATTTTCCAACGCCATCATTTCATCGTACGTGTTTTTTACTTTAGTGCAATTCCCTGTTTATTCCACATAGAACCCAGATGATACCAGGGTCTAGCCGTTCATCGGTCATCTCCGCCAGCGCCACGGCCTTCCAGTCTAACGTGTTCTCAGGAAGTGTTGCTAATTCCCAGGGAATCGCATTCGGAACCTCCTCTGTCCTCAAGGACAACTCCCCCATATCAGTTCTGGCCTTATGTCCACCTAAGCATAAGACACCTTTCAAGTTTTTCCAGAAGGATCTACTTCCACACAGAAGCAAGGCGCCAGCCGCACTGCAGCCAATATATAACCCTCCCCCCCCCCCCCCCGATTGTTTGTCTTACAAATCCTCTCCTGGGCTAAGTGCTCTCAGGTCTTTACCCCACACCTTATTCCTCCCCTCTTTATCTCTCTCCTGGTATCCCTCTCTCTCCCCAGCATTTACATTCTCCTCTTTTTATACCGAACAGTTCAGTTCCCCCAAGTCCCTGTCAGCCTGCGCACCTGATGTTTTCCTGACACGACAGTGGGTGATACCTTCCTTTCTCATAATCCTCTTGAGGGAGGAACTGTGGTTGTACGTGGCAATGTCTTTCATTTGTTTTCAACCATACTATGGTCATTTCCTCCATGAAGTGTTCCCTGAATTTTCTCTCCTACTTTCCAACATTTCAACAAAATCCCTGTTGACCTCTTAATACCTCTAAAATGCACTTAATGAGATCATTTATTTGATGGTAGGTATGTTTCTCTATCTATCGATCTAAGTACTTTTCTCCCTCTGTGTTAACAGCATATATAACAGAGTTGTGATACATCAGTGAGCTGCTGGCTCAGGAGAGATACACATACTCTTGTGTATCCTCCATCTCTTCCCAACCCTTCCATAATTCATTGACTACTTGTTGGGATCTTGGGGTGGGGCAGGCTCTGGGCAGGAGGAGTAGGGATCCATTAGCCTGTGTTAGGTCTGAGAGGGTCACGGGATGTCCCCTTGAGTAAGACAGAGGGTCCTCTGAGAGGAAGAACCTCAGAGACAATGATAGTTACCACCCAGACTCGCCATGCAGACGAGGACGCCCCAGAAGACTTGTCTCCATGTCTCCTTCACCAGGTGGCTACAGGCATAGGATGCAGGGCTGCTGGTCTGAGCACCTGCTCTCGTTTGCCTTTTTGTCCCCAAAGAGTTGGATGTCCTTGTCAACAGTGACTCTAAAGTGTTCCCAGACTTCACCTGGTAGCCTGACCTCAGGAGTTTGGGAGATAATCCGCCCCCCCCCCCGTTTGCCTTTCTCCCCAATTTGGAAATTCTCCCCCTTGATGACTGGTGTTCCCAGGTGCTTGTGGACATCAAGGAGGAGGAAGGAGTCTAGCAGCCTCCACGAGAGAGCACCTCTCCTCCCCCCGCCCCAGAGAGGCCTCTGGTGAGTGGTAGACAGGAGCTCCTGCAGGACGAGGCAGTGGGAGAAGGGGTGGACCCGACCATGGGAGACACTGTCTCCAGGGAGGGCTGAGAGGTCTGTGCCTGGGACTGTGGGGACAGGAGAGGCCAGGCCTCTGGGCTCTTTGTGGAGGAGTGCTCGGGGCTCAGTAGGATTGGAATCTCGTCCTGTGAGTCCGAGTTAGGTGGAGGCTGCCCGAGGTGGAGCCGAAGGTGAGGTGCAGATGACAGTTGGGTGAGTCAGTGATTCATGGGGCGGGTTGGAGAATGTTTTCCTCAAGGGCCGTTCCAGTCAGCCTCTGCGAGCTCTCTTCCCCACAGGTCACCCGGGCTCCTACCTGCCCAGAAGGGGCTAACCTGAGCTAGGACCTACTATCTCTGTGGAAATGGTGATTCATCTCTTCCTTTTCTTCCCGTATCCTTTTCTCCAGCATGGGGTGAGTGAAGGAATCCGGGAAGCTGGGGCCATCCTGGCCATCCTGTCCCCGGCGGGGCTCCTGGCTGGCGCTCGCGTCCCCTGTCTCCTGCAGCCACCGGGGAAGCCCCCTGTTGAAGGTAGCTCTGTGCAAACTTTCCATCAAGATTGCTGCACAACGGCCGGGTGAGCCGCACGTCCTGTACTGTGGGAAGATGCCGCTGCCTCTGTCCCCACCCCGGCCAGACCCCAGCTTCCCTGCCGGAGTCCCCTGTAACCTTGGCCTCCTCATCTCTGGCCTCCACCATGCAGTCAGCCCATCACCGCCCTTTTCTTCTCGCTCACCACGGGGTGTCTCTCTGGCCCTGGGTCTCCGTTTCTTAATGGCCTGTTTGTCACCCCGTGGTGTGACACTTCCTTCCTGGCCACAAAGCTCGCTCAGATGGTACATCCTATTGCCCAACCAAACTTGGTCCTCAGGACCCGATCTCCTCACCTAATCTCACCTTGAGGTCATTTATCTCTCACCTATTGAAAGAGCCGTAGTTCTTGTGTATTAGCAGGTAGGGTCCCAGCCTGGATGCCTTCCCATTATTGCCATGGATTCCAGTCTGCTTCCCCAGCCTAGAAGGCCTAGAAGGCCTAGAGACTCTGGGCATAGGAGGAGTGTGGACCTGGCCTTCGGCGCTTGGGTCGGAGCGGATAGCCTTGGCCACAGGACCAACTCACAACCTCCCCGCTCTGGGCCCATCGTGCTAGGGCCACTCGGGTCTCTCTTGGAGCCAGGCTGGCTAGGTTCTGGGCTGCCAAATCCAGCTCCGGTCTGGGGGACTCTAGGACCCTGATTCCAGGCTCTGAGCAGGTAGACTTAGGCCCTAAGCTCCAGGCCAGCACCAGTGTGTAATGAAAAAGCCACTGGGGCTTTCCAACATAGCAACGTTGCCATTTATTTATTTATTTATTTATTTATTTATTTATTTTTATTTATAGTTTATTTTGTTTTATTTTTTTTAAGTTTATTTATTTGGAGAGAGAGAGAGAGAGAGAGCGTGCGCACGCACAAGTGGGTGAGGGGCAGAGAGGAGGAGAGACAGAATCCCAAGCAGGCTCCATGCTACCAACGCAGGGCCCGATGTAGGACTCGAACCCACGGACTGTGAGATCACGACCCGAGCCGAGATCAAGAGTCAGACGCTTAACTGACCGCAACACCCATGCGGCCCTATTTATTTGTTTTTAACGAATGCTTATCTTGAGAGAGAGAGAGGGCGTGGGTGCGAGTGGGGAAGGGGGAGAGAGAGAGGGAGAGAGAATCCCAAGCCCCGCACGGGGCTCGATCCCACAACCGTGAGACCATGACCTGAACCAAAACCGGGAGGCCGGCACATAACCGACTGAGCCACCCAGGTGCTCCCCAACATTGCCTTGTATACTGGGAGGCGTGGAGAAGATAAGGCCGTGTGGCTCCCCTGGTTCTCCCAGGTGATCGATCTGCCCGCCGTAGCTCCCAGGTGACGGGCTTGGAAAAACAACGCTTAGCTCCTGTCAAGTGAGGCAAGCTGGTTCCCAGCCGAGACTCTGGGAAGACTCATTTCTGCTGTTAGGAATCCATTCAATAATACCGTAATCCGTCATGTCATCGGTCTGTCAGTACGCCTTGCCACTTTTTTCTTGAAGACTGGGCGTCGTAGAGCGAACAAAAGGAATGGAGGAAAATCGGTGTCTGGTGGGAGGTTTTCTGTGCATCTGGCCAAGCATTAGGCCGTTTGCTGTCTGCTGTAGCTGCACGTGTCAGAGGCTAACCTTCTCTGGTGTCTTTGTTTGTGTCACCCCTGTGGTTTGGGGGTCTCCCTAGAGACTCGTTAAATATTGTCTGCGACACGCAGTTCTTTCTGTTGTATTCCCCCGTTACATAGGAGCCCTGCTGATACGGTGGTGAGGTGTGGGGAAGGGGGAAGTACGCTACAGTCCCATGATTAGGTCTCAGTCTTGACTGAGCCTGTGTCCCTGGGCGGGGACCCTCCCCGTGCTTCTCAGCTTCACTCCTTTTTCTCCTGTAAAAAAAAAAACAGCTGATGGGGGTGGGGAGGCTGGAGTTGGTGATTTTCCGTCTTTCTTTCAGGTCATTTGGGCTCTGGTAAAAACCTCAGGAAGTTAGGCTCTCGAGGGCAGATGTTGTAAAGAACAAAATATTCTGGGTGTGTATAAAAATGGCTACTTTTGCCCTTCCCTTGCTGGAAGCGCCGGGGGATTCTTCTCTGATCTTCCCTGCCGATCCGGTAGGGGCCCAGGAGATCAAAGTCATGACAACGGTGCGAGGTTCCCCCTCTGACTGCCCACCCCCTTGAATTCCTTTCTCTCAAGACTTGTCCACACGGAGACCTCCAGCCATTTGTCAGTTACAGCCTAGGTGTTTCTACCCTGGCACTGGTCCCCATGGAGGTCTCTGCTTCTAAGCTTCCACTCGGGTACGTGTGTGTAGTTCTCTGTATCTGCCTCTTTGTCACCTCTATTTTAGGGGCAGCTGTTTGTCCTATCACCCCCGTTCTCTGATAAGATATAAAAGTGGCTGTTTTTTGGTTTTCATTTTTTTTTTTTTTTCTTGTGTGGACAGGAGAGACAACTTCTAAGCTCCTTACAACGCTGGCCTGGAAATTGGAAGCCTCCTTCCGTTTAACCAGATTTTTCCAAATTGAAGTTAAGAGATACTCGGTTATCATCCCTTAGGCCCGTGACTCCCATGGGTGATCTTTTTCATGTTCCCGAGGCTCACCGAAGGTGAGGTGGTGATTAAAACAGCTCCGAGACTGGCCTTGTGTCTCCTAGGAAGTCATTAGCGGAGCCCGAATTTTGCTTCTCTCCACAGTCACAATCAGATGGGAGTTCCACACCCAGGGGCTAGTACGAGACCTGTTCCAAGTGACGAGAGGGCGGCATCCACGAGAGATGTCCCTGGTCTCGTGCTGTTTGCAGCACTGGCGTCTTCTCCCCTTTTCCGACTCTTGCCCGTATGGGAAAACAGGAGGGCCCACAAAAGCAAGAAAGCTCGTTTGCTGAACCACGATGGAGAGGTGAGCACATCCCGGACGAGAAAATGTTTTCAAATGCGTCCTGCCCACACCCAGGGCCCACAGCTACTAATCCAGACTCCATTATTCATCGTGTGCAGCATCTGCCGGTGTTGCTGACATTGAACACAAAAGCAGTGGGGCGCCCCGGGGCTACACACACCAAGCCTTCCGCCCCACGCATATAATTTCAGGGGTACACTAGGCACGAATGTACTGACGCCTTGGTGGTGGAGACCACCGTACAGTCCCCAGAGCCCCGCTTCTTGGACCACAAATTACTCTCTGATGTCGGGTGCGGTATATGGGGTTCATATTCCTGGAGGCAGCCTTCACAGAACGTTTGGATTCCCCAGACTGCACCAGAATCCCCGGTTTAGGGCAGGGTCTCATGGTAGAGGAGGGAGTTCTAGCCTTTGAGGACTTTCCACTGTCTCTGGAATCCCAAAACGAAACTGGCTTGTTTTCTTATGGCCACAGGAACAGGTATGGGTTTCTTTAGGAACACCAAGGGGCATTTTAGGGACTGGGGCAGCTACCTCTCCACTGTTCCTGTGAGCATCCGACTCTGTTCCTTCCTTTCGCTGGAAGGGCTTGGGAGGCCGCTGATTATCATGCAGTTTAGTAAGCGTGGCTCTTCTGGACTGTGGAACGGAGTTTGGACTCTCCGAGACAGATGGTGGTAATTTCCTTCTGTAGAGATTCTTGTTACACGTACTCACATGGCTGCAGGTAATTTGCTTGTGTTTGTCACAGGGTAATTCACTAAGCAATTTGCTGATGTCTCCCAAGCCCTGCCAGAAGAGACTTGCAGAGTGAGACTACTACTTTACCCTCGTTTCCAGAAAATTCCAGGCTCCCGATCTTGAAGGGAGGTATATTAGTTATCTGTTGCTGTGTAATGAATTGTTCTAATTTCTTAGGGTCTTAAGACAAGTCACATTTATCATCGCTCAGTTTCAGTAGGTCAGGAACCCACTGCCTGGCTGGCTCAGGGTGTCTCACAAGACTGAACCCAAGGTTTTGGCCAGGGTCACACAGTCAACTCAAGGCATATCTTGGGTAGGATCTCTCTGGTTCCAAACTTGCTCATGTGGCATTTGGCAAGTCTCGGGTCCTTTCTGGCTGTGGTCCTAGCTATCGATTCCTTGCCACATGGGATTCTCTGTTGGGTAGCTCACAGAATGGCATCTGGCTTCCCTCGGAGCAGTGAGGGAGAAAGAGAAAGCAAACAAGACAGACGTTACTGTTGTTTCATAAGCTAATTTTGGAGGTGACGTTCTATCACTTCTGCTGTATTCTGTTCGCTGGGGTGAGTCACCAGGGCCAGCCCCCACTCCAGGGGAGAGGATTACACAAGGCGTGAATACCAGGAGGCAGGGATCATGGGGAGTCCTCCTGGAGGCTGCCTACCACCAGTTGTTAATTCGTGTGTGCTTCCCGGCGCGAGTCGGAAGTTACACAGCGTTTGTAGTACAACTCTAACCGGGCTCTTATGTGGGAGGGGAATTTAGCTGGATGTTCCTTAGAGGGAGCAGATAGTGTGCAGATGGAGTCACTGGGTTGAAAGAGGGAGTCAGTCGCCTAAGATTGCAGTGGCTCCAGAAACTTGGGGGAGGGAAAATGGGCAGAAGAATCCACAGGCATCAATGTCTTCTACGTGAGTGTCCAAGCAGGAGCAGGATTTCTGATGAGGTGGGCTGCTGCATTTGCTAGGGGCACCGAATATCAAACACCTTAGTCTCGGGAGCTGTGTCTAAGTCACCAGATCCCCTAGAGGGCAAAGAGGCTGTACAGACACCTGGACCACATAAGTCTTGGACATCGACCATCCCGGTAGCCACCATGATATAACAAAGACCAAACAATCTTTCTTAGGTCACTTTTGACGTTTATTAGCACTAGAGAGTAAAAGAGTCTCCGATAATGACCGGCGTTGAGAGTCTTTTCATCCTAATACGTGGAGATTTAGGGCTAGATAGAATTCAATTTAGAAAAATTAAGGTATGTGACGTTTCTGTTACCTAGGCATTGGAAAAGCATGTTCTGTTTATATTTATTATGCATTTAATCTTTACAACTCTCTGTTGGCATTGGTCATTCCTTCGATGGAAGAGGAAATCGAAGCACAGACCAGTGAATATATGTTTCGTTGGGCTCGCACAGAAGCAGCAGCTAGGGCTGGAGAACCCTCTTGGATTGTGACGAATCCATTCACCTGGCTTAAGCAAACCAAAAAAAAAGGAAATCTACTGAATATAACTGAGAAGTCAGGGATCAGAGCTGTGGTCAGGCAGCGGGGTCATGGGCATTCTGTTCCCCCTGAACGGCTTTGTCTTCATTCGCCAACGTTCTTCATTTTCAAGCTTTATGTGGTGCCAGCATATCTGCCAACAAGTTCCAACCTAAAACCTTCCAGATCCAAGTGCCCCTGAGAATGTGGAGGCCCTCACAAAAGATTTTGCCCTCTGCAGGATCTCATTGTCTTCTAGACTCCAGTGGGACCATACAGCCATGTCCCAGTCTCTCACTGGGGGATGGAATGATCCTTTGGGCGAGGCAAGGCCACATACCCATTTTGGACGAGGAGGGTTGTGGAGGGACAACTGTTTCTGTACACAGACCGAGGCTGAGGAGCGGAGGTAATTTCCCCAGAGAGGTGTATTATTCGATCAAGACACAATTGATTTTCAGCAGTAGAAATGACAACGCCGAACGTTGCATTTTATTGCCTTATTGGGTCATATCTGATTATGTACATCTATGGGCAAATTCATTTGATCATTCCTGATATACTCCATATAACCCTGGTTTTCACCCATTTAATTGGCTTAGCATCTTACCTCGCACAAGTAATTAATGGCTGGAATGTGTCTTTCTTTTAAAAAAATTTTTAAAAACGTTTATTTATTTTTGAGAGACAAAGGGGGAGGGGGGAGGGGCAGAGAGAGAGGAAGACACAGAATCCGAAACAGGCTCCAGGTTCTGAGCCGTCAGCACCGAGCCCGACATGGGGCTCGAACCCATGAACCGTGAGATCATGACCTAAGCCGAAGTCCAACGCTCAACCAACTGAGCCACCCAGGAGCCCCTGGAATAGGTCTTCGACACATTCATTTTATATTTGTGTGAAAGTCATGTTTTTAACTTTTTAAAATTGTATTTTAGGAAGTGAGAGGCAGCTACTTTGTTCCCTTCACTTAGAATTCTCATTTTTCTATAAAACCACCTGGATGATATGTATCGTCGGGAAACGTGTAGCTTTAAATTTGCTTAACATTTCGAACAACTTGCCATCCGGGTTAGTCAGACTTGAACGTGGCTTCTCCAGCCCCCGCCCAAGCTGGCAGATGTTGTGCGGAACAGAGATGAGCCACCCCCACCGAGTTCCGACGAACTTGTAGGTGCGTGGGTAAAATGAATGAGTGTTATTATTTTAAGCCACCCAGTTTGGGCTTCATCGGTAACAGCAATAAAAGACTGACACAAAGGAAAGTCCTTTAAATAGGTCTATGTCTGAAAATTTTACAGCAAACACGTGTTACGTTACTATTCTTTTTAAATATGCATTTGGGGGAAATGAAAATTAGAAACATAGCAAGCGTTTCTATTTGTGTTTCCCTTACTGACATCTTAAGTGAGATCTCATTTCCGAGTCTTCTAAATGCGAGTCCATTAAACTAACGTGTCTGTAAGCCAGACTATAGGTCTTTCTGTCCATAATGTATCAACTAGAGGAAAAATGAGAAGCAGACAGCTTTTTGAGAGGGACTTGTATTCTATTCAGCATAATCAATAATTCTTGCCCTCTCCAGCCTGGGAGGAAGGAGGGTAGCAGGGAGAGGGAGAGGGAGAGGGAGAGGCTTGTGGTCAGAAACTTTTGGTCCAAAGAAATATAGCTGGTTGAACTTACGAGTGAGATCTACTGTCCTGATCTATGCACATGACTTTAGGAGTCAGGGGCCACACAGTGCCCTCTTCTTATTCTGAGTTTCAGGGGCAAAACGTTGGGGTAGAGAGTGGAGCAATTGACCGAGTCTGTTACTGAAACTCTTCTTGATTTGATACTAACAGGCACAGGAATCGTATTTGAGCCTATGGAGAAACATGTCCTAGGATAGGTTATTAAATGCCAAATCTGTTAGGAAAAATTTTCTTATGAACAGAATAAACAAATTTTGTATAGTTTCATATTGGTTCTTTGACATCATTAGAAGTAATTCATGATTGGGGCGCCTGGGTGGCTCCGTTGGTTAAGCATCTGACTTCGGCTGAGGTCACGATCTCACGGTTTGTGAGTTTGAGCCCCACGTCGGGCTCTGTGCTGACCGCTCGGAGCCCGGAGCCTGCTTCAGATCCTGTGTCTTCCTGTCTCTCTACCCTTTCCCTGCTTGCTTTCTGTATCTGTCTCTCAAAAACGAATAAATGTTTTAAAAAATTAAAAAAAAAAAGTAATTCATGATCATTTTCTAAAACTGAAAAAAAACGAATAGGAAAGAAAGAAAAAGAAAGGAGGGAGGAAGAGAAGAAAAGGTGAGAAAAGAAAAAAGAGGAAGAAAAACCGTGTTTCCGGGTGTCCCCACCTGAACGCAAGCAAAAGTAACATTTTGGCAAAAACCTGACGCTTAATGGGACATACTCATGATCACATAGTTGGGGAGGAACAGCATCGGGACCTAAACTCAGAACCAATGGCCTGAATCTTGCTGATGGTGGTCACTGGTATCACTTCGTGTGACGTATATACATTGGTAGTGCTGTACCTGCTTTTCTCTTTGCCGCTTACTTTGCACGAGTTCCGGTCAGGACTACAATCCTACAGTGAAAGTCAAAGAGAAGCTGCAAAACAGTTCCCAGATTGAAGGAGACCAAAGAGACATGACAAGATGCCATGTGTGATTCTGAACTGGATCCTTTTGCTATAAAGGACGTTTACTGAGACAATAGGCAAAACGCGAATGGCCTCTGCGAATTAAGTGATGGTAACTTTGCAGGGTTAACGTCCCTGGTTTGGATAGATGTATTGGGTCGTGAAAATGTCCTTGGAGATAGGAAACACGCCAACTGTTCGGGGTGATAAGGTGTTATGGAGACAACTTCCTCTCGGGTGTTTCAGAAAGAGTAACTTCTATTCTTCTTGCAAGTTGGAGATTATTTCCAAATAGTAAAAAATGGAGGCAAACTGAGCAAAGATAAGAAATGAAAGCTGGGAACAAGCTAGGGGAGGCGTAAGAGATGGACTAAAATAGCTCTGAGAGAAGAGGAGGAAGGATGAAAGAGAATTAGTCTATTTAGAAGAGGGGGCGGGATAGGAAACCAGATGCTGACATAGTTGACAGGAACTAAAAGGTGAGGTTGGCAGGAGATTGGGAGAAGTTGGCACGTTAACAGACGAAAGTCTGGGTAAATGGAAACATGAAGAAGCAAAGAGGGTGGGGAAGAGAACTAATAATTATTGAATGCCTTCTCTGGGCACTTATATCCCATTTAACTATTACGAAACCACATAAGATGGGGGTTTCATCCACATTTAAAAAAAAATGAGTAAACGAAGGCCCAAAGGAGTGAAGTAACGAGCCCAGAGTAATAAAGCTGGGACGCAGAACCAGTTTTTAGGTCCCGGTATATGTGATTCTGAGGACAATGGGATGGTAGAGAAATTGTCTCATCAGGTCAGAGAAGGGAGAGAATTAAATTCCCCGCACCTCCCACCACCCAGGGATTGCGGTGGGCACACAGACTGAGTGAGAAAATGATGGTGGGGGGTTGGAGGTTGGGACTGAAACCAGGATTTGAATAATCTGAAGAGATGCGTTACTTGAAGTCACGGGAGGATGGCAGGAAAAAAAGAAAAGAGAAATATCATTTCTTTATTTCTGAGAAATATCATTACTTATAGATGAGAAGAGACAGAGGTCAAGAGGCATTTGTAGAAGGCTTGGGGGGTATGATAGGGCAACTTCTAAGATGGTCTCCAATGATCCCACCTCTTAGGATTCATACCCTTGTGTAATGCTCTCCTCTTGAGTGGGGGTGGGATCTAGTAACTTGCTTCTGACCAATAGAATACAGCAAAAGTGACAGGACATCACTTTGGTGATTAGGTTACAAACAGTGGTAACTTCCGTCTTGCTGGCAGACCCTTTCTTGTTGCTTTCAATGAAACAAGCTGCCATATTGGAGAGTGCCATGAGTCAAAGAACTCAGGGCATTTCCAGTTAACAGCCACCAAGGGATAAAGCCCTTAGCCCAACAACCTTGGAGAAACTGAAGCCTGCCAACAACCATGTGAATGAAGTTGGAAGAAGATTCTGTCCCAGTTGAACCTTGCCTGAGTCTTGGGCCCACACTGTGATCGCAACATGCGAGACGTTGGCATGGAGGACCATCTAGGATGTATCTGGATCTCTAACCCACAGAAACGGAATAACGCACGTCGTTTTAGGTCACTGAACTTTGGCCTACACAGTTGATGTTCATTATTCAAAGATTCCACACTGCAGATTCACCTACTCGCTACGATTTATTTGTAACCTCACAATCCAGACTCATGGGGCCTTCATGGTCATTTGGGGACATGTGCAGAACAGTGAAAACTTTCAGTTGCCTAATGTGCATGTTCCCAGCTGAGGTCAAACAAGGCAAGGTTCTGCTTCTTATTCTGGTGTCCTACAGTAAACAAGTGTCCTTTTCATGGTTAGTTTAATGCTATGGTTTTTTGCATTTTTGTGATTTTTGTTGGGGATTTCACTGTTTAAAAAAAATTTTTACATGTTTTTAAAAATTATTTTTGAGAAAGAGAGAGAGAGAATGCACCCAAGTGGGGGAGGGACAGAGAGAGGGAGACACAGAATCTGAAGCAGGCTCCAGGCTCTGAGCTGTCAGCATGGAGCCCGAACCCATGAACCGTGAGATCACGACCCGGACTGAAGTTGGACGCTTAACCAACTGAGCCGCCCAGGCGTCCTGCGGATTTCACTGTTGAAAATGGTCCCCAAGCAGTGAGCAGAAGAGCTAGTGTTCCTAAACACGAGTTTCTCCTTATGGAGAAAATTTATGTGCAAGATAAGCTTCATCCAGGCGTGAGTTATATTCAGGCTGTTGACAGTGAGTCCAGTGTTAATGAATCAACAATACTTGTTGTTGTTAAAGTGTATTCAAACAGAAACACACATTAAACAGGTTATGTGTTACGTACCGATCAGTTCATGGAAACCACGTGATCAGAGGCTTACAGGAACCTAACCCTGTAACTGACCACCAGCGAGGTCAGCATTTGCTAATTCAGCGTTCTTCTCGGTGACTTTATAGGACAGGACTACCTCAAATAAGGAGAATCGACCAGAATTTGTTTTGTGGCGATGGTGGCTACAGGGGAAACAGGAAGTTCACCAATCTAAGGAGGGAGGCTTTTATAAGGAGGGTATGATCAAGCATCGAGGGTCCAAGCCTCTTCCAGGGGCTAAGTGATTAGTGTCTGCCATCTAAGTTATCATTCAAATGGTCATGTATCGAAAAGCGGTAATTTTTCCTGGTCAAAGGGAGCTATTTTGCCTGAATGTGAGTGCACCTCTAGAGGAAAAGGAGCCTCATAAAGCAATCTCTGTGCTCTGGGGAGCCCACAGCAGCGTGAAGTCCGGTATGTACGACGAAAAAGCTCCAGCTTAATTAAACCCTTCGTGACTGTCCTGGGTGAACGGAACCCAGGGTGGCTTTTTGCAAGATGCCGCCCACCAATGCTGCCAACACAGAGAAAGGACACAACGACAGAAGCTGCGGAGGAAACAGCCCTTTGGGAGACGCGGAGTGCCCGGACACAGCTTTTCTAGGATCTATGGCCGAAAGTGGAACAGATCTTTATTTTCATTCAACTTCAACCCATGTTCTTTTTGATTGTGGTTTTTCCAATTGGCTCCCAGTTTCATCCTGGATCCCTACTCCTGCCCCTTCCTGTAACTAATGAGTGTGCTAAACCCTTATATATGCATGGATTTTGTGTAATATGGAGCATTGGTGTCTCCGTGTATAGGTTTAGACATTACATAAATGACCCGAAGTTTTATCGAGTTTTTCTTTTCCACTCTACCCTGTAAGTGATGCTCTTATGAATGTGTAGTTTGTTGCCTTTTTTTTTTTTAAGATTTTCTTTTTAAGGGGCACCTGGGTGGTTTAGTCGGTTAAGCGTCCAACTTTGGCACGGGTCATGATCTCGTGGTTCTTGACTTCGGATCCTGTGTCAGGCTCTGTGCGGACAGCTCAGAGCCTGGAGCCCGTTTCAGATTCTGTCTCTCTGTTTCTTTCTGCCCCTCCCCTGCTCTCTCTCTCTCACACATGCTCTCTCTCTCCCTCCTTCAAAAATGAATGTTTAAAAAACAAAACCAAAGTTATCTTTTTAAGCAATCTCTATACCCAACGCAGGGCTTGAACTCACAACCCAGAGATCAAGAGTCACATGCTCTACCGACTAAGCCAGCCAGGCTCCCCTAGTCGGTTACTTCTAACAGCTGTATAATCTGCCACTGGGTGTTTCTACCACATTCTACCCATCTTCTCCCCCAGTGCTGGACTCCTAGCCTGCCCCCAGTTCCCACCACCACAGTAGGGAAAGGCGGGAGAATGCACGGAACAGTTTACGTTGCAGTATCATGAACTTCATTTGACCATAATCACTTCTCAGTCTTCTCCTGTCCTCCTTACCTTCTTTGGGCAGAGGACAATACCCACGAGGACTCAGTCATAGATCATGAGAACATGCAAGGTCTCACTTTCTGTTGAACAGCTTCTCATTTGATTACTCCCACCACTTTCGGAGAGGCACAGATTTGCTTATTACATTCTCTCTCTCTCTCTCTCTCTCTTTTTTAAGCACAGTGGTTAATTCCCAAGTCTGGTTTTGCCTCAAGGCTGTAAAAGTGTAAGTGGGAGGGGGACCCCAAACTAAAAGGAAAATGCCATTAATGCATTTTGGTGTTAAAGGCAAAGGGCAGAGAAAGGAGAAGTTGACAAAAATCAAGTAACTGTCACATTAAAAACATTTTTTTTCAAAAATCAAGTAACTGTGAAACATGGAGACGCCTCCAATGGGGGACACTGCTTCCCCAGAGGCTAAACAACACGTTTTGAAAGGTTTTGTCCTGGAGGCATGGAAGGCAAAACAATGAAAAGGGAATCTATTTGGGTGACCAGAAAGCCAGAATGAGTGCCAAGGGCTGGGCTACAGATAGCCACAGAAGCCTTCTGCACAAGTGAAGCTAGAGAAAGATTCTCGACAAACAGAGAAAAAGAAAGTCCGTAACTTGTGGAATCAATTTTTATTTCTGAATTATACAGAGAGGCTATATATATATATATATATTTTTTTTTTTTTTATATGGTGTTGTTACATCTTTATATTATTGATCCACGCTATTTAGGGAGACATCATTTGGTTATTTACCAAAACAAAGTCTAATAGATACTTTATTCTGAGCAATCCAATACATGGTAGAAAAACTTTCAAATATATAAAAGATTAATTTGTGCACATCTAAATGTTTCTAAGGGAGCGAACTACTGAGGCAGTGTGATTAGAGCAGTTGCAAACGTAGTACCAAAACCAAATACTTAAAATGAGATTTTACCAACCCCAAAGCTTAGAGTAGTGACTTCCTCACACATGTCGGAGTGTATCTTAGAAGGTAACCCCATAAAACATTGTATGGCTTCAACGGGAACCTCAGGATTTTCTTCCGCAACCAGCTATTCATTGCCACGACACAAACTTTCTCACTCCTTGACAGAAACTTCAGTGCAGATTTATGTTCTCTTTCTTAATCAGGGAACTAAGCAAAGAGTAGTGCCACTTTGGGAGAACAATACTTCTGCCCTGGGACCCTTTGGTTCCCTAAACTACAAAGTGACAGGAAAAGTATAAAACAGTTCCCAGAAGTCAGAACCAAAGCAAGAACGCTTAGAATGCAAGGGCTAGATAGCTACTGATGTGAATGTTTACATCTGTCTACCTATCTGCTTAGGGATGATGGTTTTCTTTTTTCAGGATTCTTCTAGAATTCTATTTACTTGGATTGAATTTACATAGTGGCTTTTCTCTAGCACGTGCAATTAAATGGTCTTAAGATAATAAAATAGCAGATGCCTATCAGAATGGCTATGCAGCCCATAGATCAGCCCAAACAAAATCAGTGACTGCGGACGATGGTCATAATTTCCAGGGGGGAAGGGGACGCCTCAGACAGAACACCACCTGAGTAGTTTTCCATGAACGGGCCAGACAAGCTCAAGGGAAACGTGACTGGTGAAATTCTTGCTGTGTGTGGTTGGCTCTATCCCTAGGCTTGCACCACTAAACACAACACTGATTTCTTCATTCCTTCCTGTGGCTGGGGCGGGGGGTACCACGTAATTCGTCTTCCAAAACGGGACCACGGCTGAGCAAAAGGGAGCATTGTTAATAACTGTGCCAGAGCCACAGTGGTCAATGGGTGAACCAACCGAATATTAGGTCACCGGACTTATGTCAACACTAAGCTCTGGGAGAGGCCTAATTTGGGCTTCCAAAAGTGGAGCTGGCCTCAGAGACAGGGCATGTGCTAGGGTTTTTCTATTGGACAGGACAGAGGTTAGGAGGGAGGTGACCCAAGAGAACACAGTTGGACAAGACGCTCAGCTGAGAGGGACACAGAGGGGGGAACTCAGTGAACTATGGCTCATGGAGGAAAGAGAGCTGACCCGTGTGTATGAGAACATGTCTGGAAGGTGGGTGGGAGAGGTCACGAAGCGAAGGAGGTCAGCAAAATTCGGTCACCTGTACAAAGATGTCTACCTCCAAGTGTTTCAAAGCTCATGAGATCCGGGGCTCAGGGCGCCCCAGACAGCTCTCCTGGATGCGGTTATCACCCTAAGTCTGTGGTGGAACCCCGCTCTCCACTCCATTCTTAGTGTTGCTAGCTTACTAGTGACGGGTGATACCAGAGAATGACAATGGTTCCCAGAGTAAGGGCAGGACCTTGGCAACACCTGTAAATAGCCCAAAGCCTTCTCAGCGGGCTTCACTTTGAGTCACGTAAACATACCGTGAGCCATGCTTTTGTGGCCGGGACTCCCCGTCTTTTCTCAGCAGGCCATTTATTTTACGGACTCCGGAGGCCAACATTTTCTTTTTAAAGAATAAATTAGTTTGCAGGCTTATTTATACATTCTGCTGAAGAAACTCATATCCAAATCCAAATGCGGGGGAGGCGGGAGGGGGGCGGTGAAGAAGAGGTGAGCAGGAGCAGACACGGCCCAGTAACCTTGTTCCACAGACACAGTAAATATTTTAGGCTTTGTAGGCCACGTGGTCTGTGAACAACTGTTCATCTCTGCTGCTGTAGTGCAAAAGCAGCCACAGAGAGTCTGTAAACAAATTTGTGTGGCCATGTTTCAGTAAGACATTTATGGGTACTGAAATGTGAATGATTTTTCAGGTGTCACGAAATATTTAAAACAACAACAGCCTTTTTTTTTTTTCAGCCCAAATGGGAAAGCCATCCTTCACAGGAAGGCCACGTGAAAACAGGCGGCATGCTAAGTCTGGCCACCCGTGGAGGCCCACGGATTCGAGGCCACGTGTGGCCTTTGAAAGGGCATGCGAAGACTCCACAGAGAAATTTTGCAAATGATAGTACACGGTCATATTCAAGTTAAATGAAATGCGATTAAAGGGAGGTGACTGAAGTGACCAGATTAAAGTGATGTAAAGCAGGCTACTTTTTGAGAGAGACATTTAGATAGCTGAGCGTGGCCGGGTAATGAATTTCCAACATTCATTGGAGGAATAACGATTTTTAAGGAGACCACTCACAGACAACATGATACCCAATTTGAGAACCAAAATAAATCTGAGGTGAATGAGAAAGTCTGGCTTCCCTTTGAGACCTAAGAGAGGATTCACGTGGACAAGAACCAAGCGGGCACATGGCCGATGACAGCTTTCCACCGGGGTCTGCTTTCCAACATGCCCAGCAAGCTTAGGGTTTGAAAAGCAGAGCTACAGGAAGGTAACTTGCCTAGGGAGAGTCGAGCCCCCTGTGTTTTAAACCTGAAATGGTCACCAAGGAGAAATCCCGCTAATCTATGGCCAACAAATCCACTCGCGACGAACAGCGGACCGAGGGTATCTCACTGGTCAACACCAGTCTAAGAGAGGAGATATCACGGCACCAAGGGGTAAGCAAATATGGAGACGGAAGGTCCTATTTTCTTGCTAAGGTTCAACCGAAATCTTCGAGGCACGTAATTGGCAAAATAGGAAAAGGACACGCAATTTCATAAAACACGTGAAGAGTAAACAAAGTTCCCTTACTGTGTTTCCCCTTAGAAATTTAGAATGGCACCAGGTAGTGCAAAGTGGAAAAAAAAAAAAAAAGTACCATCCGCCCTGTCTCTTCCAGGTGGGTATGTTTCAGCAGAATCACGAAGCAGAACATCCTTTTCTTCCAGCCGGGCGGGACTAGGGCTTTCCTTTCAGCTTCAGGTCAATACTTAGAAAAAAAGGAAGAACACAATGAGAAACACTAGAAATTGAATAGGAAGCATTTGGTGATCGCTGGGAGTGGTGTGTGCTTTGCTTTTTTTTTTTTTTTTTTCCTCCAAGGACTTACTGAAAAGAGCTCATGCAAGTTTCTTATGCTAGAAAAAAACCCAGTAAAACCCAACCGTCCCTCATGACCAAGGCTTTCTCTAAAATGTGGAATTTTTCTTTATTTTTACGGAACTGTTTCTGGAAGCATTTTACGCCTCTCAAAATGACCTAGGGAGGCAAAAGACGGGTGTGAGGGCTCTTTGCTGAAGTAGATTAAGGAACCCTGTTGCATTTTGGGAAGGAGGGGGCTACCTGTTTCTAGTCAATGACCTTCCCTTGTGGGGCGAATACATGATCTGCCTGAAATCAGTAATCTGATAAATGCCACATACAAGGCAACAATGAAATAGAAAAACTACCCCCCTCTCCCAAAGGAACCCACAAGAGTTGCGAGAGTCCAAGAATTTGCATGACAGGGGTCAGTCCACCTGAACGCGATGGATTCTTATAACCTAAGACAAGGTTGTTCTTAAGGTCTAGTGGGTTCCCAAAACTACCTAGAAAAGAATTGCCAAACCTCCCCGCTCCACTGGTTTCTCTCTTCTGCCTCTTACTGAACCTAGCACAACTTTCTGACACCCATCTGACCAGAGAGTTCCGGTCTGTATGTTCAAAAGAAGAATGTCAGCCAGGAACAAATTGAAAACACTGTTTGAAAAAGGCCATTTGGGAGGCATCTGTGGATTTCAGTGAGACCTGCCCTCCCGGCCCCACCCTCCGCACACTGTGGTTTGCTTGTGGGATGTGCAGCAGCTGGGGGCGGGTGGGGGATCCTTGGAGCAGCTTTGCAAATAAAGCCATTGGTAACCCGTGTGCCTGCCCATCGAGTTTACAGGAGTAAAGAAAGCTTTCCTTTCACATTCGCTCAATTCTGCCACTTACTAGCTTGGGGCTTTGGGCCAGTCACCTGCCTTGCCTAACTTTCCATTTCTGTATCCGTGAAATAGATCAATCCTGTCTCTCTCTCTCGAGGCTTGCTAAGGATTAAGTCTCAAGTGTTTTCAGTTGTGAGTACCTCAGGATCTTTTTTAAATGAACCCTGATAAAAATCTGAAAAAACGATCAAACAAAACCCCTTACACCAGGATGCCCGTTCTGAAGCACCTCATTTTTCATACTTTTTTAAAGATTTATTTTTATTAATTTTTTTGTTTTAATATTTCGAGAGACAGAGACAGAGGGTGATCCAGGGAGGGGCAGAGACAGAGAGAGGGAGACACAGAATCGGAAGTAGGCTCCAGGCTCTGAGCTGTCAGCACAGAGCCCGACGCGAGGCTCGAACCCACGAACCGTGAGACCATGACCTGAGCCGAAGTCGGACGCTTAACCGACCGAGCCACCCAGGCGCCCCAAAAGATTTTATTTTTAAGTAATCTCTACACCCAACGTGGGGCTTGAACTCACAACCCCGAGATCAAGAGTAGCACTCTTCACCAACTGAATCAGCCAGGCGCCCCCATACTGACTTTTTGGTAAACTTTCTAGGGCTTCATTTTTCCCTTCAGCTTTTGGTAAACAAAAAGCGGAAACATGGAAACCTATTTATGTGGTTTATTGAAGAAGAGAGAGTCAAAAGTGGATGATTCTTAAATAAATACAGGAAACCCCACTGAAGTTTAATTTTTGAGACAACAGTTATCTTGCGGGGACAGTAAAGTGACCACCAGTGCTACTAATTAAAGTCTCCCCTAGTAAGTACCACCTCCCCTGGATCAGATACACTATTTATTTATGTAAAAATATTTTAAAAGCATATGCAAGTCTTAGGACATGAATGAACAAATAAAGTCCAAGCTTGGAAGTGAAGGAGACAAGCATCTGGGGATACGTTTGAAAACAGTATGCTTTTTCGGGGGAAAAAAGAAAACAAACAAACAACTTACTTTTAATCAGAACTGAAATACAAAAGGATTATTCCTGACCTTTGGGCAGAGGGGCTTGGTTTTCTCTAACCAGCTTTCCCTCGAGAAACCTTCTGATAATTTTACCCTAGGCCATTTCGGCTTCTCGCATATGTTAAATGAGTTTCCTTACAAAATACCTGAGAATATTGTTTAGTGACGAATAAACTCTTGTGTTTTATATAGGAAGAGGGGGGTGGGGGGGGCATCACTTTCCTTTCTTTCTCTAAGGAAAAGGAGAGGGGCACATTTCATTTCAATTCATTCTTGGCTTGCCTGAGCTCCTTGAAAAACAGCCTTTGAGGGGCGCCTGGGTGGCGCAGTCGGATAAGCTCCGACTTCAGCCAGGTCACGATCTCGAGGTCCGTGAGTTCGAGCCCCGCGTCGGGCTCCGGGCTGATGGCTCGGAGCCTGGAGCCTGTTTCTGATTCTGTGTCTCCCTCTCTCTCTGCCCCTCCCCCGTTCATGCTCTGTCTCTCTCTGTCCCCCCCAAAAATAAATAAACGTTGAAAAACAGCCTTTGCTCCTTCTTCAGGTTCTCCATTCGATACTAGCTACGGAAGGTGTAAAATGCTTCCAGGCAGGAGCCAGAAAAAAGGTAAATAAAGCCCCTTATTCGGATACTAACGAAAGCCAGAAAGCCAGGGCTAGAGGTCAGCCTAAGAACTCCTTGGCCACTCTGGGCCCTCGGCTTGGATCTCATCCTTTGCGCTGAGATCACGTGCCTGGGAAAGGCCGGGCTGAAGAAGACGGAAGCGTGGAGAAGAATATGTTCTAAGGGAAGGAACGTCAACCTTGGTAGCAGCCTCCCTCCCCCACGCCCAGCCCTGGAATGAACCCAAACAAGGAGCAGTGCCCTCTTGTTTGCCCTCTCCCCAACCCGATCAGCCCCTCCGTACAGACAAGGAGCCCAACAGGACAGGCAAAGGAGTGGGTAAGCCCGCAGATGTGGCAGCCATAGGCCAGTGAGTGACAGTCACGCCCCGCTGCTCGTTAACTGCAGGCCCGGGACTCTGCCGTAGGGGGCGCTGTTTTGCAGAGGGGAAAATTTGCGCAAAGAATGGACTCCTCTTTGCCCTGCGGAATGTTTGCTCGGCAATGTGCTTGAAGCAACTGTCTTCATCTCAAAGAGGCGGGGCACGCGTCACCTCCTGAAAAATAGCTGTGTGAATTCAAAGGTCTCCTTACAACGTTTGTTCTTTCCTCCTTAGTGGGGACCTTCTCTCTGGGGTTTTTGTCCACCAACTTTAAACTACAAGGTCAAGGTGGCGGCTACCCAGCTGTGGCATTATGGTTTTTCCATCCTGGCTTTGGACCTTGAGGGAAAGGAGGTCCAAAGAGAACAAAACGTGACAATAGCTGAGACATGCAAATCCGATCTCTGTCCCTCCTGGGTTCCTGGGAAGGGCAGTGTTAAATTCGCCACAGCTCAGATCAGATGAGGAGCCCTTAACAGGATCGCCGGGTTCCCTCTGAGAGCACGTTGGCGGCCACACTTCATTCCCTGAAAGGGACTTGGCCAATAGTCAACTCCGTTCTCTGAAGCACCTAAGTGTGTCCTTTTCTGGTCTAACCAAAGTTAGATCAGGGGCTGCACGCCCATTCCAGAATTATGACCATCTCTGATTTCAGAACCACTGGGTCTGCATGCAGAATCAAAGCCCAGCCCTGGGACATTTTTACCGCTATAAAACATTGGACCGGTCAGACAATCTCTCTATGCCACTCTTTCCATACTTGCAACATGTACCTCGTGGGATTATTCTGAGGATAAAACTCAGATAATGTGCATGAGGCTTTTCCCATAGAACCTGGCACATGGTGAGCCTTCACTAGGTGTGTGATTTCTATTTGTCACAGGATGAGGTCAGATGGACTAGATCATTCCTAAAGTCCCATCCAGACTCTGTTGCCTCTTGGAATTTTCAAAACAAGGACCCTTTTCTCCCCCATCCACTAAGATGTGAAGTTCAAATGGAAGTCCCAACTTTCACTAATGAAAATAGATGAAGTAACTTCGAAAGCAGAGTTGCCCAAATGCTCTTAACATCTGGCTCTAATATTCATTTTTCTGCTCGTTTTTGGATTGGAAAACAGAATGCCAAATAGACTTCAGCTGTCCTTAAGGAATGTAATAGTGATCGTGAAATAGACAGTGCGAAGCCGGCACACTTCTCTTTAAGTTTCTGATTTGAGAAACAGAGAACATGAAAGCTGAACATCTAAACAGAGTTTACCCAGTCCTTGATGCATTTTTTTTTTTTCAGAGCCCAGCCATACAATACTACAAGTAACCACATAGCTGTTATTGATGGTGAGTTCTTACTCCTTCTCCATAGAAGACATTTCTGGATCATTGTAAAGGCAGCTAGTTCTGAGTGCAAGGAAAAAAAAAAAAAAAAAAGGAAGCAAGTAAACATTTTCTCCACTGTTACCACTTTGTAGGCACAACACTCTCGGGTATTTTAAACTGTGTGATGTGGGTCTCACTGGTAAGGCGAACAAATCTACACCTGATTCTTTTACCACCGGTTTTGAAACTTACTAATTGCCCATGATTGAGAAACATAAAAGGGAGATGGAAAATTCCAAACAACTCCAGGGGTCTCTTCTGTTCTTGTTATTATTTCCTGACTTTTCCATCTATCTTATTCGGAGATCATGATATTGCAAATTTTTATTTGTAACCCAAATAATGTACTTTATACACAATGGACAGTCCCTCTCAAGCAGCCCCATTTTTATGTGCACATGAACACAGTTAACTTTCAGTTTGTAGAATGAGGATTTTCCTAGACACTAACAAAAAAATGCCAATGTCAGCTTCGTTATAGAAAAATACTGGGACACTTACACAATACAGCTGAGCTGTGTTCCAGTACTATAAGTGAATCCTAAGATTAACCCGCACTGAATGTGTCCAGAAAGAAAAAAAATGTAGCCATATAAGATAACGAAATAATAGTTTTGTTACAATGTATGAATGTGTTCATGCTTTTGGTGTAATATTAGCCGCTTTTGATATTCCATATTGGCAGAATTCCTGTTAGCAAATTTCAAATGTACTTTATATTAATTTTGATCAATTTCAACTTGTACTTTCTCTCCTCTTATATTTTATTATCGGCGAAGACTAAAGAGATTCTACAATCTTTTTAAACTTTTTTTTTTTTTTTTTTTTTGAGAGACAGAGAGAGCCAGAGCCTGAGCGGGGGAGGGACAGAGAGAAACACAGAATCCACAGCAGGCTCCAGGCTCTGTCAGCACAGAGTCCAACGTGGGGCTTGAACCCACGAAACCGTGAGATCATGACCTGAGCTAACCGACTTTAGCCACCCAGGCGCCCCATAGAGATTCTGCAATCTTTTTAAATGAGAGTTCCTTTTGTAAATGTGAATAATTTCACAAGCTAATGTATCTGCTCGAACACGAGAGGTTCAGTTCCTAACGGCGGGCATTTTGTTGAGACGGTAGACGGCGATCTCCCTGGGAAGGGCAGAGGGCTTCTTCCCTCCACCGTTCTCACTGGTGGTCAGGTATTTTTACAGAGGATTTTGGCAACTTGAGTGAACAAGGGCCGTCAGGCAGGGGTTGACAGTATGCCAGAAAGACCTAGCAAAGCTGGAGCGGAGTCAAGAAAAGGCGCTCTTCCGAATCTAGCTTTTCGGTTTTTTTAAACTTTGCGCGATCCTTCCCGCGAAAACAGCAATTTGCAATCCATTTAATACTGTCCCTCCAAAGGCAGCGGATGGATTCTTTAAAATAAGAATGGCTCTCTCTATACAATTAGTCCTTTGAAACTATTTTCTTTCCTGTATAGATGCCAAGTTTTAAGGAAAACAGAAGACAGGCTGAAGAAAGTCAACGAAGAGGCCGTGTGTGTGGGGAGAAGGTGAACATTTGAAAAGAAACCAAAGCAACAGATAGATTCTGTTCCATGACAAGGTATATGTTTGCTTTGGTTAGAACCAGCCCGAAGCTTTCTAATAAAGGTCACGTGGAAAGTCAGCGTGTGTCTGTTAATAGAAAGAACCTGGGTTATCTGGCTTCTAGAACTAAACCACACATCTGCAGTGACCAAGTTTTCTGGGCCCCAAATCCTCATATACCGTCTGTCCAAGGATTTGGGAGTCACTCCAGAGGCTGAAAGATAGTTAAGGAGATGTAGTTAGTGGGCTAAAATGGTAGGATTCAGAGGCATTTCAATCCTCTGTGGGGCCGACAGTGAAATTCTTATTACTTTTTCAAATGTGCCAATATCTTTCAATTCCTCACACGTGTAATGTCACCATCAAAAGAAGGAGGATCAGTTGGAGGGGAATTGAGACAGGCAGATTACCCACTGAATCCAAAGCAAGAGCATAGACTCCTAAGACAAATCTAGTTATTTCTACTCAGGCATTTATTTTAAAGTGGTGATTCTCAGAGCACGGTCCTGGGCCAGGCAACATCAGCATTACTGGAACGTGTTAGAATTCCGGATTCTCAGGCCTGCTGAATCAAACTCTGGGGTGAGTCCCAGGATACCGTGTTTGAACCAGTGCACCTGGTGATTCTGATGCACAGCAAAGCCTGAGAATCACTGCTCTACAGGGATGAACTTAATCTTAGGCACATTTGTCAATTTATGCAGCAGAAATTTCCTGAGCATCTATTCTGTATTAGATATGGCTGGGTCCTTCCTTCAGCAAGGAGATCAAGACATCTCAGGACCACCTGAGGCTAGTTAGATACCGAGGGAGAGAGTCTGTGGGCGTAGGGAAGAGAAGGAATGATCAGAGAGAAAAAAAAAAGAGAAAGCCACACAATAAACCCCAAATGATAACTGTTTCATTATGGTAGCTAAACAGGAAAAGTAGAAATATGGATGGGGGTGGAGTGGGAAATTCTATGGAAAAAGGCAAGGTTTTAATGGAGATAATGAAAGAATATGGCAATATGACTCTATAACGGGTTTGGCTGGAAAGTTATTGATTTCCCTCCCCTCCATCTGTTGTCTTGAAAACACCTCCTTAATTTCATAAGGATATTATCATCCAAAAAAAAAAAAAAAGAATCTGAAACAAATTCATTGCTCTTTCTGTCTCCGGGGAATCTCATGACACAATGTAAGCCGAGTACAGATAAAAGCTAACAGGGCACTTCACGCCCACATCTGGTTCCTTGGTTCCTAACATCTTCCTTTCCCAACTTCGGGTTTGTAACAGTTGAGTTAGCGACTGAGAAGATTCTGTTAGAGTAGAAATGTAAAGACTTCTGAGTACTGTTAGTCTACATGGGTGTCCATTATCTTGAAAGAAAACCAACACAGCATAGGAATCTTATAACACTAAACTATGCTGACATTTCTAAGGCAAAAATCTTTCCTCAAATTTTAATTAATCTTTTTCTTTTTTTTAAGTTCTATGCCCAATGTGGGGCTTGAACTCATGACCCTGAAATGAAGCGTTGCATGCTCTTCCGACTGAGCCAGCCAGGTGCCCCTCATCCTCGAATTTTTACCCAAAAGATCCACACTGTGGGCAAATAATTCTACATAGCACCTACGATAAAAATGTGCTGTAGGAAAAAAAAAAATAGCTCAATGGATTGTACTCATGAGGAATTGGCATTTACATCTATACAGAAAAAAAAAAAAAAACCAAAACGTATTTATTCAGAATTTGTAGCTGTTTGGACATTGCCCAGGTTTCTGCTTTTGCACTGTTAAAATGAGAACTAGTTATAAATATTAATGGTGTAGGCAATATTTGAAATGGAAAAGCCTTAATATAGTAAACATTCCAAATAGTACTTGTCTGCATTTGACATAAAGTGTCAGAAAAAATTTTTTGAACTTGGGAATAAAAGGAAATTACCGGGATGTTCTTTGAAAGCAATGCTGAGTTGACTTTCTGTTGACGAGCTATTTTACAACTCTTTGGGGGACAGAGATGCTAATAATTTCAATCCAGTGGAAAAGATAATCCTAATTTACAGTTTATTGCCCTGTTGGATGTTGATCCATTTTGCATCTAAACCAATAATCTTATCCTAACAGTCCTTTATAAATCACCTACAGAAATCTAGCGTTGCGAGCGTCCTTTGAACTGGTTTTTTACACTTTACTGGGTCTGTCATTAAATAATTAGTTGAGTAAAATCATCGGCAGGTATCATTTCATAGTTGTATTAAAGTTAAGATTTTGCCTTTTCAAAAGGTATACTTTAACAATAGTGAGTAATGATCCTTTTCCTATTCATCCAAGTAGCTCTGAAGCTATTTAGTTGAGCAGTATTTCCAAGTCACTAAATAAGGGGCTTAAAAAAACTTGGAAAGTCACGAAATTGGTTCCATAGTCCAAATTTCGACTTGTCATCGTTTCTCTCTATTAGGATGAATGAATGAGCTTTTGTGGCCTCAAACTATCTAACAACGATCTGGATATATTATATGTGATGGTGCCTGTGATGTGTTCCTTTAGGGGTGCCTAAAATTACATGTACATTAAAAAAACAAACAAACAACCCCCCCCACCACCAAAAAAACCAGTAACAAATGCGTTCCTTAAGGTAACCAAGATCACAGGGGAAAACAGATTGTAGTAAGACTATTAGACATTGCATCTAATGTGGGACAAAGGGGACCCTTTAAAGTGCAGCATCATCATCAGGATGCAAAAATAAAACGCCAGGCATGCGGCTTCTCCCGATTCATTCCTGAAACGCAAGCCAACATCACGCCAGCTGCCGAACGAAAACCAAGTCTTACTTAGCTGCTTCTGATGCTTCCCTCAGTTCTTCATCCAGTCTGCATGAGCAAAAATTATCGGTGTGGAAAAGAAACAGAAAAGAAGCAAGCACAGCGTGAGAGAGTCACTCAGCAAAGCAGAGCCAAACATAAGTGGAGCACATGTGCCTTTAAAAACCATCCTTTGGAGCACTGAGACACGCTCCTTCGATTAGATATGGTGCCGTTTCCTCCCATTTGGTGTTTCTGCACGTTTACTTTGCAAATTCCTTCATAAAGGTAGGTAGATAACACAAGTTGCCAGGAGAGCAGAAACATGCTGGCGGAGTAAAGCTGAAAACGTCCACACCGGTCTGTTGCGTATAGTTAGAGACAGCTTGCAGCCTGGGCCAGCTCAAGGGTGAATCTGGCTTAGTGGGTTTCAGTTGCAAATCAGGCTGACCTCAACAGCTTTACACACAAGACAAAGACCAGGAATGGTATGCAACAAGGGACGGATAGAATGACCTCTTGCTCTGGTAGCATGTTGAGGTCACCCACGAGTCTAAGACACAGGTGCACACACACAGCGGGTCCAGCGTGAATTGCAGATCAGGAGATTTTACCTCACACTTCTCTTATAAGATCTCTCTTCATCGTACCTTACGGGATAAAAATGAATGCAATGAGCAAGATGAGCCAACAGACGGAGAAAATGACAGGTACATGTGTTAAAGAACGGACAGAACGTGAGAGAAAAAGCCTGCCCCCCTGAAAGAATCAAAGTGCCTTTTTGGAGAAAAACGTATTTTCATGGGATATAATCGAGGAGTTAGAATTCATGATTAGCTTCAGCCAGTCCTGTTATTTGCAGGTTCTTTGCATTGTTTGCAAATTTGCCTCCTGCTTGCATTTTGTTTCTGACCCCCCCCCCCCACGTCAATACCTGTGGCGCCTTTATGGCGACTCACTACTTTTATTAGTGGCAAAAAATTTGAGCCACCTGATGTGCACATTCCCAGTCGAGGCCCAACAAAACAAGGCTCTGCCTTCTCGTTTTAGCTCAGTCTCAGGCTGCCAACAGGTGCTGTCTATTTAGTGCCATGTTTTCCCTGTTCTTGTGCTTTTAATTGGTAATTTCGCCATTTAAAATGCCCCCAAGCAGAGTGTTGAGGCGCTGTCTGGCATTCCTAAGCACAAGAAGGCTGTGATGTGCCTTCTGGAGAGCATCTGTGCATTAGAGAAGCTTTGCTTGGGCAGGGGCTATGGTGCTCTTGGCCGTGAATTCAATGTTAGTGAGTCAACATATATCAAATCAGCCATTTTTACACAGAAACACACAACAAGGTTCTATGTTAATTGGTTAATGGAAATTAACCAGGTGTTTGCAGGAACTTAGCCCTGTATTCCTCCTAGGAACAACGGTTCGCCGTTTAGGGTTCTAGAAGAACATGATTGCCACAAATAACAAGAATATACTGTCATCAACAATTATAAATCTAATTTCAGATTGGGCAACTTTTTCTTTCATTTAAGTCCTTTGATGACAGGCTCCAGCCTAGCTGAATACTGGTCTTGGGACTGGCCGAGATTAGATTCTCCGAATGGTATTCAGTAATAGGCTCATGGCTTCTCTCATTTTGAAAATGGCATAACATGAAAAGGAGACAATGCGGGCCAGGAACAGAGGGGGCAAAAAGGACATCCAGAGAAGATGGACGGCGGAAGACGGGACAAAAACATGGACACACGGGGAGGACAGGGATGGTTGTAAATTTCTCCCTCCAGAAGAAAATCTTCCCAAATGGAGCCCTTTTCTCCTTAAGAAACTTCTCGCAAATGGAGTCATTGAAAACTGATGGGTGTCAATGAATGAAAAGTGCCTTGGGCATGTTTAACTTCTCATTTAAACTTTCCTATCAGATAATGAGTCTCTAAAAGCAACCTGATTATAATAAATAACATTCTGGATTGCCAGCTCTTGATGGGAAGGCTCTTGGATGCATTATGCACATTTTCACCCAATCCTTAGGGCCTTTCTATGAATTGCCCCTTCCCCATTTTCTGGATGCTGCACTGAGGCACGGAGAGGTTTTTTTTAACGTTTACTTATTTCTGAGAGAGAGACAGACAGACAGAGGACCCGAAGTGGGCTATGCACTGACAGCAGACAGCTTGATGTGGGGCTGGAACCCACCAACGAGATCCTGACCTGAGCCCAAGTCAGATGCTTAACTGACTGAGCCACCCACGCGCCCCAGCTCGATATCAGGGGCTGGCAGGAAGGTTCAAATCTATTATTAAGCCTCCAAAACCCATTCTCTTCTCTATCTCCAACTGCCACACCATGGAGGCATTGCCCTATTTAGCTAGAAAGTGGCCAGTGCTCATTTCCACTTGAAGAGATAATGTCCTGGTCATCTTTCGCAAAGGGAGACAGCCCTACAGGAGGTGGGTACTCCAGTGACTTTACAGACCGTAGGAGTGGAGCTTAGAGGTGGGGCTGCTCCTTTTTGAGGTAAAAGGATTGAGCTATGAGGTAAGCAGGGGGTGAGAGTCCTATAAGCTAAAGAGGGTCAAAGCCGCTGTTGGGATCACACGAACACTGCTTGATTCGGCTAAGCCAACGGGCAGTTCTAAGCCAAATCATTATCCCGTGTTCACCTCCTATCAAGAGAAGGAAAACCAAACGCATCTACTCCTGAGCTAGGACTTCCAATACTTTAAGGGAGGTGAAGGAAACTGCTAGAAAAGGGTGTGAGAATTCTGCTGCCAGGCTGACCTGGGTCTGAATTCTAGTTCCATCTCTTCCTTGCTCCTACTTATGCTTGACCTAAGTAGCTTTTCTTCGTTGTTGGCTTCCCTTCCCTGTACTTGGGGGTTTACGATGGGGATTAAACACTACATACGTAGAGCACTTCTAATGCCTGATACGGTATTGCCCCGAAATAAATGCAAGTCTTTTCTTTCCAGCTTCTTTGCCCACCCCTGCCCCCCGCCTTTTTTTTTTTTCTTTTTAGTAAAAGGACTCTTTTTTGGAAGTGCAAATTGCGAAGTCTACTTTGCTATCCATCTTATGGAGGAAGATAGGCTATCCTTGTCTGTCTTGTCTGTTTTCTTCGAGCTAAAGCTTAAAGGCCTCCCATTTTCAATCAAATAAAAAAAAAAATAAAATGAGTGAATCAGACACAGAGGAAGAAAAGCGCAACCCACAGAGAGCAACGGTTCTTTGCAACAGTGAACCAAACAGGAGAGTTCCCTCCTCGGCATCCGTACTTTTAAGTCTCCGCTCCAAGCAGCCGGTGTTAACTGTTATTCTCATTATTTTTACAGCACGATCCAGCGCCCTTCAGTCTCCATGCTGTTTCCTCACGGGCTGCTAATTGCATTACCCTGAGGAAGGGGAATCATCCCTACCCACGCCACCTACCACTCTGCCTTACCTTTCACCTGAAGGGACCCGTGAAGAAAAGGGATTTAGAAGAAAACAGAGAAAAGATAGTTTATTTTTTCCCCCTTTTCCTAGGGCCGGGCAGGTAAATTACTTTCCGTAAGGCAATAAAGAAGGCAAAGCTGTGCTCAGACCCTGTTGTGTCTGCGAGAGAGGGAGACACAGGCAGCAGGTGCACTGATTCATCTTAAATCTATGCTTTGCAAAATGGGAGCAAAATTTAAGGTGACATGAGCAATGATCGATAACCCCAAGGGAAGATTATGTGAAAGAGAATCTGAAAGAACAGGTCTCTATGGGTATTCGGAAAAAAAAATATCTATTGATTGGAAAACACTCAGTATTTATTTTAAATAGAATTCACGACATTTCCCCAGTATTCCAGAAGTGAGTTGTTTTCCAATCCCCTCCAAACATGCAGAATTTCTTACCGAATCTTGGAAACCATCACGACTTACTTGATGATGCTTTCTGGAATATGGATGCAGTCCATTGGGATCAGCCCACTGAGTTCTGATAAACTATTGACATACTTAATTTTACTGCTGAATTTTGAGCTGAAAGAAAAGAGACAGAAAAGATATCATTAGTGTCCACTTCATCCCTTCTAAGTGTGTTGCCTCTTCTTGAAAATCCTGAAAAAGTTAACACGTTGGCCCCCCGCACTTACTAAGAAGAAAGGCTACACATCCGAGTAGTCGCAACATGCCAGATACTGTTTTAAGAGGTTTATATGTATCGACTCGCTTATTTCTTCTTACGCCTAGTGAGGTAGGCTTGTTATTATTATTCTCTTTTTGTTTTAAAAGATGTTCCGAGTGCTCCTTTAAAACTTGGGGAGGGGCTGGGAGGAGGAGAGAGGAAAAAAATCCCAAGCAGGCTTCACGCTGTCAGTGCACAGCCCCACCTGGGGCTCAAGCTCACGAACTGCGAGATCCTGACCTTAGCCGAGGTCAAGAGTCAGACGCTTAACTGACTGAGCCACCCAGATACCTCTAATTCTTCTTCTTCTTCTTCTTCTTTTTTTTTTTTTAAAGATAAGGAAACTCGACATACAGAGAGTTACGTATTTGCCTAAGGTTTCACCTCAGGTATATGGTAGAGCCTGGATTCCAACCAGAGCAGTCTGACCCGTCTATACTCTTATTTTTTGTAAGTTTTTTTCTTTTAATTCCAGTTAGTTAACAGTGTCATATTCGTTTCAGGTGTCCAATATAGGGCTTCCACACTTCCATGCATCCCCTGGTGCTCATCACACGTGCCCTCCTTAATCCCCATCACCTATTCTCCCACCCCCCTCGGGTCTACACTCTTGACCGCACATCACATGGCCTCTCAGAGGTTTCTGCCACTCTCCACATTCATTGGTTTATGGTTCATTTGGCTTTGTTTGCTTGTTTCTTTGTTCTTAAATAAAAATCTTGTCATTAATTCTTTCAGACTCTTCCAAGGTTGATCTATTTCATGTTTTTGCACGTTTGTTTATTTCATGTGTGTGTGTGTGTGTGTGTGTGTGTGAGAGAGAGAGAGAGACAGACAGACAGAGGGAGAGAGAGAGAGAAGGCAGACAGGGGAGGGGCAGAGAGAGAGGGAGAGAGAGAATCCCAAGCAGGCTCAGTGATATCAGCACACAGTCCAACAGGGGGCTCTAACTCATAAACGGAGATCATGACCTGAGCCCAAACCAAGGGTCAGATGCTTAAATGACTGAGCCATCCAGGCACCCCGAGGTTGATCAATTTTGCAAGTATACATGGGACACCTGGGTGGCTCAGCTGGTTGGGTGTCCGGTTTTGGTTCAGGTCATGATCTTGAGATTCATGAGTTCAAGCCCCACACTGGGCTCACTGTTGTCAGCACACAGCCCACTTCAGATCCTCTGTTCCCTTCTCCCTGCCCCTCCCCTGCTTGTGCTGTCTCAAAAATAAAACATTAGCTTCTTAAAGTATGTATAAACTCATTTTTCTCTTAATATTTTAGCTTAATTGTTTGTTTGTTTTTTTAGTTTTTTTTCTTTTTTTAAGTTTTAGATAGCGCGTTCAGTCCAGATGGACCAAAACCATATTCCAGTAACTGGATCTGAATTACAAACAGCTTTCATCTACACGTTATCATGTTAGATGTGTGTAGATGGATATAAGACAACATGAAAAAATACTATTGCAACTGATCAAGGAATGTGCCTCTGGGGAAAGGAGTTCCGAACAGAAACTGGCCGTTGTTGAAGGAAGAACTTAGTCTTATCGGTAATGGTTGGATGTTTCATAAGGAGAAAGCATTTGTGTATTATTGGTGTAATTGCAATCTGCTTTTTAAAATGTATCATTCCACTTGAAAGGGAACTTGATCAAGCACCGAACTTTCTGAAATGGTTTCCGAGAAAAAGACCCCTCCAGGCTAGAGATCATGCCGAGCCGTCTGCCAATTGTACTGCCTTCTGTTCAACTGCTGTGCATTCTAGAAGGAAGGCTTTGCGGGGTCATCTCTCTGTACGGTTATCTTTCACATTTTACTTGCAATCTGACCCTGGGCCACTGGCGGTGAATGACTTGTGTCTCCACAGAGTCACTTCTAGTCGTCCTGAGAAGCCTTGGATGGACACACACTACCTCTTCCTTCCCCTGGACTTCCTGAGCTAAATTCAGGTTTTGATAAAAGATAGAGTGGGTGGAAGGGGAACCCTCCATCCAGCTCCACGGTTACGTTCACTAGAATGTACAGTTCTCTGAACATGTCATGTTGTCCCTTTCTTGGTGTGTTTGGACCCGCTGTTTCCACCTGGCTTCAGCTAGTCCATCACATCGGTTCTTCAAAACTCACCTTGAAGGCTCGTTCTTCTGGAACACCTCTCTTGACGCAGGCTCTCAGCCTTTACTCTCTACCTGTCACCCCCAATTCACCCTCACCGTGTTATCACCCCCATTTTGCTTCAGCTATACCCTCCGTTTCAATTGCTGACTTGTCTATGGCAGCTGCCGTGCCTCTCAATCTCCACCTAACCCAGCACTTGCCACAGACAATTCATTAAAAAAAATAAATGAATTTCCCATCCACCTCTATCATAGGTGTTCTCCTTCAGCAGCAAAAGGACCTATAATACATGTTAGTGACCTCTTTTTTCAGGTCTAAAAATTGGTTACACTGATATAGACTGATTCAGAGGGGGATCTTTAAAGAGGGAGGGTCTCACATGATGAGACTGTAGGCTATAATATTTAAGTACTTGAAATGTGTTTTCTCTACAATTAGGCAGACCACTGGGTTCAAAGTCTGAGTCTATCACTTACTGGCTATTTTACATTAGACCTGGGGTTGGCAAACTATAGCCTATGCTCCAAAGCCAGCTTGTTAGCTGTTTTGGGTTTTTTTGTTTTTGTTTTGTTTTTGTTTTTGTTTTACAGTCCTCCAGCTAAGGATTGTTTTTACATTTTTTTTTTTTAATATTTGAAAAGAATCACGGGGCGCCTGGGTGGCGCAGTCGGTTAAGCGTCCGACTTCAGCCAGGTCACGATCTCGCGGTCCGTGAGTTCGAGCCCCGCGTCGGGCTCTGGGCTGATGGCTCAGAGCCTGGAGCCTGTTTCCGATTCTGTGTCTCCCTCTCTCTCTGCCCCTCCCCCGTTCATGCTCTGTCTCTCTCTGTCCCCAAAATAAATAAAAAACGTTGAAAAAAAAATTAAAAAAAAAAAAAGAATCTGACACCAAGAATATTTTGTGATATGAAAACATTTTTAAGAAGTTCAATTTCAGTGTTCACATATCAAGTTTGATTCGAAGACAGCCACACCTACTTACCTACATAGTGTCTATTGACTGTTTTGGACCTATAATGGCAGAATTGAGCAGATGTGACTGAGACCGGATGGTCCACATAACCTAAAGTATTTACTGTCTGATCTTTTACAGAAAGGCGTTTGCTGGTTTTTGCATTAGACAACTTAATTGACTTCACTGAACCTCAGGGATGTTTCCTGCATGAGGGAAACAGTAAACAGTACCTCCTTCAGAGGACTCACATTGCAATTAAATGAAATACTGCCTGTACATACTCAGTAAATGTAAGCCATGAGTTTCTATAATTTACCACAATACTCTTTGCTATCATTTTGTTACTGTTGTTGTACTTACCATCTTGAAACTCCCTTCGACAAATGATGTTGAGTTGTAATTACTTCTCAGTATTCTTACAGTGACAAAGTTTTGTTATTTACCAAGAAACTTATTTGTTTTATAACACCCAAATGATCCAACAAATATCAGCGAGTGAATATGATAACTAACATTTACTTATCTTAGCTATTAAATTTGAAAAGAAAAACTTTTAAAAGATTCTATTTTTAAGTAATCTTTGTATCCACTGTGGGGCTTGAACTTACAACCCTGAGATCAAGAGTCACATACTCCACCTACTGAACCAGCCAGACACCCCGCCATTAAATTTTTTATAAGCTCTTCAGTGTACATTGATTCCTATTCCCTTATCAAAACATTTTCTTTTTTTTAATGTTTATTTTTATTTTTGAGCGAGCGAGAGAGAGCGAAAGTGTGCGGGCGGGAGGGGCAGAGAGAGAGGGAGAGAGGATTCGAAGCAGGCTCCCCTAAATAAAGGTTTTTAACCTTTAGCATTTTTTTTTTCCTCCACAGTGATCAGAATGTTTCTTAGAAATTCATCAATAACTTTGAGACAGAAAACTTTCAGTTCATCTCCTCTGCATCCCAACGTTAGGTAAGACTGTATTTTATTTTAAAGCTCTCTACGCAATACATCCTGTCCCTTTCATCTAACTGTTTCAAGTCTCACTATATTATGAGGCATGTTTTCTTTGTCTTTGTGTCCCCAAAATGTAAGGTTATACAGTATCCAACACAACATAAGTGGTGGATAAATATTCACAGAATTGAACTGAATCGAACCCCAGAATCCTCATGGGCAATGAAGAAAAAGCTCTCAAAATGGCTGCCCAGACTCTTTCCCTAAGTTTCGTGACCTACATGATATGTGTTCAGAAGAAACAGAACAATTAAGACAAGGCACACCACTCCCGTTTCTGTCCTTGGTTTGTCTTTATTTTTCCACTGTTGCGTTACGATGCCTTTTCTACGCTCTACAAATTACCAAGTCACTTTAAAAGTATTACCTACTCCCTTTTGTATTATGGCATGGAAACCCTCCCACTTCAACCTCTCTGTTACAGCAAGCAATAGAGAGGTCATGTTTCGTAACAGTGGGGAAAAATGGTCATTACAAAATAATGCTCACCCTTAACTAGGGTTCCTTGCTACACAGTCCAAAATAGCATTCCAGGAAAGGCAGGGGCAAAATATGTCTTCCCAAATACTCTCTGTGTTCGTGAATTCTTATTTACAGGACGATGAGCACATATTTTGAAAAACGACTAGCAGTATTTTTAGTATAATAACAACCATACCTTATAAAAGGTCGTGTCACTGCAAGGATTGTTCTGATGAACCAAGATGGATGAACAATGATGAATGATTTCAAATTCTTTCGCAACCTATTTAACAAAAAAAAAAAAAAAGAAAGAAAGAAAAGAAAAAAAAAATCACTCCTCACCCATTTTCAGTAGGAGTTAAAATGGAAAGTATATCCCCAAATAAGCATATTATAATATTAGAGAGTTCTAGGTAAGTTCCTATTATCTGATGGGAAGGAACTGAATGACCATGATTAGTAAAAAAATTATTTTATTAAAAACTTTTTAATGTTTATTTATTTTTGAGAGACAGAGTGTGAGTGGGGGAGGAACAGAGAGAGAGAGGGAGATACAGAATCCGAAGCAGGCTCCAGGCTCTGAGCTGTCAGCACGGAGCCCGATGCGGGGCTTGAACTCACAAACCATGAGATCGTGACCTGAGCTGAAGTCAGACGCTTAACTGACTGAGCCACCCAGGTGCCCCACCCCCCCAATTTTTTTGAGATATAATTTGTAACTTGTATGAGTCCAACCTCATTTTCCCAGAGGAATACATGTAAAGTAGGATGGGTATATTTCTGGACTGCATAAATCTATGACTATCAGGGTGCATTTTTGCTTAACAATTCTTTTCATTTTTGCCAGCATTATCTTTACTGTTTTGAAAAGAACACATTCTTACTAGCAACTTAGCCAATTTCTTTCATCTACTAAGCCTTGGTTTCTTCTTCTATATTATGAAACAAGTAACAGTAGATCATGTGGTTGTTTGACTTTCAGATTACCATTTTAGCATTCTTGATATTCAGGCATGTTTCGAAGCATTAGCAACGCTACTTTATGAATGTTTAGATCATCAAGTGGATCTTAGATAACATAACAGGGCACTCGCATGTTGTCATGCACGAAGCCACGTCTAAGGGGATGCCACACTTAGTCAACTGAGTCACCCGGGTGCCCCTAACATGTTTTGTTCTATTCAAGCCAGTATGGATGGAAGTGAAGTATCTTGGGAAAAAAGTGCACCACGGGACCAAATGGGCTAGTGGTTAACTTGAACTATCTCGGCGAATGATGGACGATAAGCCCAACAGTCGCCCAGATCAACAGTCCTAGTGCACATAAGCAGCACTTATGTCACGTAAGTGACACGTAAAACCAGTAAAGACACGTAAAACCAGTCACGTAAAACCAGTAAAGAATCGTGGATACTCCACAGGTGCCTGGGTGGCTCACTTGGTTAAGCATCTGACTCTTGATTGGCTCAGGTCATGATCTCATGGTTTGTGGGTTTAAGCCCCGAGTTGGGCTCCACACTGCAGAGCCTGCTTGGGATATTCTCTCTCTCTCTCTTTCTCTCTCTCTCTCTCTCTCTCTCAAAATAAATAAATAAACTTAAAAAAAAAAAGAATCATGGATACTCTGTTTATCAGGACAAACCGCACCTTCACACGGCAACGGCATACACATAGTTTAGAACAGACTTGGTCGCCAGGTTTGAGATGACAACACCTAGCAAAACCTAGGGGAGCTCTGCTTTATTTCAAATTTGGGGCAGCAAGTGAACTTTTCTTAATAATTCTGTCCTTTCTTAACTCTGCATAATTCCATGTTCCCAAAACGTGATCACGTGTTTCGGCAGATGAAAGGGAATTAGGAATGGGAGTTATTGAGGAGGCCAAAACGGAGGTTAAATAATGACGCCCACGTACCGTCTGTCAATCATCTGGTAGCATTTTTTCATCCAGCCCAGCCCTGGCATCTTGCGTCTGGGGGTTGCACCATTCAAGTACACAATCATATAGTCTTCAGCTACCATCAGCTCTAAAGTGCTTATTACATATCTGATCACAGGAAGGAAGAGGAGGGTTTTCATTTCCCACATGAAACAGTTCATCTTATTTACAACATGATTATATGACATTTAAATTACAGAGCGTATGACATTTAAGAATGGTTGTGCATATTACCTCTTTACCTTGAAAAGAGTGCAGTGTCCTAAGATTATTTCTCTGAGAGCGAGTATTGCTCATTTATCTGTAGGGTTATCTTGTTTTTATCTTTTTTTTTTTTTTTTAATGCACGTACGCTAAAAAAATACGTAGGTTAGAACCCGAATTTCAAAAATGTCAACAATGTTATCATGTACCAAAGGCACAAGTGAAGGATATAAATGAAGCCATGTTACGGGGGGGAATAAAAATAACACTTTATCCAAAGGAAATGTTCCAGGATTTGAGAGTGCAGGCAAGACTGTGTTCGTTTTGTTTTCAAATCACTCTACTGACAAAAGTTCTTCTAAAGGCTTTCGCCTCTTGAGCAATATTCCTTGACAGAGATTTCATTGACTTTTCATCAAAGGCTTAGAATATTCTACATCATCTATTTCCTCCCATTAAAGATGCACTATCTGCCATGCCATGCCATAGACATTCACTCAAAGCACTTTGCCATAAATATCACTCACAGGAAAAGATTTTCCATGACATAGTGGTAATCCGCCCGACTGCTGTCTGGCAGAAAACAGGCAGCAAACACAATGATTGCATTTAGGCCGTCCCCATAGTATCCTGGGGGACAAACAAAAAGACATTTGTGACCAACTGAAAGCTCTTAACAAGATAATATTTAACCTAAAGGGCAAATCTGGAAGCTTTGGCAAGCGTGTGTGCGTAAATGTAACAGATCTTTAAGTGAGTATTATATAGACTATACTTCTGTAAGTACATAACCTTATTTTCAGTGGTTATCATAGAGTATAATATATGTATATTGTATACAGCCTTAAATATACAGTGTGAATATATTTGCATAAATGGCATATCCATTGATTATGGACGATTATATGTGTTGTACATAGTCATGAATGGGGTATATAAATATTCAACTTAGCAAACGATGGGGGTTTTGACTTACAGGTTTCTAATATATAATGCTTCAGTCCTTTAATGGCTAAGAGGCTCTCCCTGATCCTTGGTAGCTGTTTTTCTCAGACTCTGGTTAATTTAAAGGGAAAATCTAGTCCCTGAACTGCAATATAATCAGGCTCACATACTCCAGTGACCAGATGCTAGTAGGTTAACAAGCAAAACACCTTTATTTTGATCTTGTGGACTGGTTCACTTGCCTGTCGTGTCCCTGGGATCTCCAGATTCAACAGACAGTGCATTCACACGTGGAAAGTTCTGGCCAGGCCTAGAGTCGCTGAGCACAGAATACAGAGCCTCATCTTTTTAAAAAAGAACAAATTCAAGAAAGGCCTGGTGAAAGCCAACCTCTCTTTGCGTTTTACGACAATACGTGCTTCTGAGAAAACTTGAGAATTACTTCCTGGTGACGTGGACAGGAAGCAGAGGTGGGGGTGCTATACGCACGTGTGTGAGAAAATAAAAGGCAAGTGTGAACTCCAAGGGTCAAGAAAAATATAAGGACATCTCAGGACATTCTACCCACATCTGAAAGCTGTGTGGCATTCTCTAAGCTCTGTGTTCCCTCAGAGCTTATCTTGGACACTCATGGCAGCTGTTGGTCAAACCTCCACGGGTTTGCGCATGGAGTCTCTCGTGTCCTTCAGACTTAAAAATGAAGGAATGCACCGTGTTTTCATTTTTTAATGTCCCTTCCTAAACACTTGGAATTTTTGTCATATAACACAGGTCTGGACTTCAGAATCATTACGTAGAGATTGCCTCAAAGCTCTGAGTAGGCAGACAGGACATACCCTCAAGCCTGATCTGAACTCAGTGCGTGTCATTTTTTCAGAACTCTAAATACCCCTCTGGTGATTACATGGCAGGAAAATAATGGCTGGATATAGACTTGGATGGGCTTAACTCTTGAAAAGCAGCTTAAGAAGACGTTCTCTACAAAGACGGTATGACCCTACCACAAAAGAGGTGGGGGAAAAGAGTGATACCAACTAAAAATATATCTAATTATGGGTTTGTGTGTATGACTAATCTGAGGCTGTTGGATGCAGTGTTTACTCCACATGTGTTAGAAAATGCTACCTATGTAAGTATACACCCGATGTAACCCATGTTTGCAAAACAGGATTGCCGTGGCTTCCCTATGGATTATTTGCTTTGTTCTGCCTCTTCCAACATGCAGGTAGTTACCAGCTTCTTTAAGAACCAGATGTGAAGGAAGATGGCAGGAGATACATTGTAATACAAGAAGTGTTTGTTCCACGGGACAATTTCATTTAAACAGATTCAGAACCCAATGAAAATCCACAAAGGATACCGTGGCTTTGCTACACCAATGCTAACACCACAAAGGTAGGCCATTTAGACTGCGCACAATGCCAAGGACGGGTTCATTCAAAGAGAGAATAGACATAATGAATCCAACTTAAAAACAAGTACAAAAGCATCTCTGTAAATGTAGCTGCTTGGCTCCAGGGTGTCAACCTAACTTCAAGATCACGACCACTCAGCTACTTTGATTTCTGTTCCCATTTCTGGAGAATTTCTAATTCTAATTTTTTTTTTTTTTTTTTTTTTTTTAAGGACAGTCCGAGGTTTCTAAACAGTACGTCAGAAGTCATCTTAAGTGGCATTTCGGCTCTTTGTGTCAATGTGCCTGTCCTTGGAATGCTGTGGTGTCACGTTCACCCAGGCTCATTAACTCGAAGGGATACTGAAGAATCAACTCGCCACGTCCTGATCATCGTCTAAGTCAGGAATGTCTCTTTATATAAAAATGCCTGACATTCACTAGTGAAGGTGGAGTTTTGTAGTTTTGGGCAGAGGAGCTGCAGGAAGGGAAGAAGAGGCAGGAGACAGAGGAAGAGAAGAGGAGGAGAGACGGTGGAAGACGCAAGAAAGGAACGAGAAGAAAAAGACTTCTTCGAGGAAGTTCTCCTTCCCAACCCAGATCTGGTGCCATTGCTGTCAGGCTCGGGAGATATTTCAGATCGTCCTTGCTGGCAAAGGGCGGTAACTTGAAGGAATGGCTCTGTTTGCTCTTGGTTCCTCGCACATGCCTTCGAGGGGGTCGGCTAACCCGATTTCTGTGCTAATATTTAGCTTATTGCAGCTTTAGTCAAGGGAAGTCGGCTGCCAGCAGCTGAAGAGTTCATTCGAAGGACGGCTTTTTGAAAACATGTACTTTAGCTCTCTTCTCAGGAACCAGGAGGGGAGTTCAGGGTGTGTGAGCTGAGGTGCATCAGCAATGCCACCGCGGGGCCTCCTGAGACCCTCTGGAGCGATAATGCAAACCTTACCTGAGGCAGAACAGACAGACATGACAGGGATGGGACACAAGTGTGCCGGCCAGCAAATGGAATGGAGAGAGGAGGGAGGATGTGACAGTCGCAACCAGAACATACACACACACACACCAGCCCGCAACTCTTCTCATTCTTTCCAGGGTCATGTGTCCAGCAACACTGCAGAGAAGTTACCTGAATCTCCTATAACGAAATAAGAGAAGTAAAAAAAAAAAAAAAAAAAAAAAAAAAAAAAAAAAAAAAAAAAACCAAACCAAACCAAAACAAAACACACACAAAAACACAAAAACACAAAAAACAAAACAAAACAAAAACAAGAAAGGAAACGTCTCATTATAATGCTTCGGCGTAACTGTCCTTGGTTATTGAAATACATTCTCCGTCCCCAAGTTCATAAAAAGCCAGTTTCTGGCCTCCGGGTGACCCCACACTGTTGTTGATCCAAACCACCTAGACCTCTCTTTGGTTTTTTGTTTGTTTGTTTGTTTGTTTGTGCAGATAACAGGAATATTGCTCATGGGCTCATGGGTGGTGACCCCGGCTCTGCGATCACCTCTTTTGACTGCTGAGGTAAGGGAGGGCTGAGAAGCTAGGTCATGTCCCAAGGTCACAGAGCAGTTAGTGGCAAAGACAGGTCTTGAGCTCTGTTCTTCTATATGGTGTCCAAGGCCTCCTACCATAGCTCCTATCAAGGTCACCAAAGCCGAAGACCGCATTATTCGGATACTGCTCTCACGCGTGCTCCCAGCTGGCATGACCCTTGGCAGCGTCTGGCTTTGCAGCGAACTTAGGTGGCGGTTTTAATCACCCCCACCTTGCAGTTATCGAGCTGCTGCTTTCCTGTTGGCCTGAACGGGAGAACTTCTTCGTGGGAAAATGCCAGATACGCCAAGACCCGTGCTCACTATGGATTGCTGCTTCTTACATGCTCGTCAGAAGCCAGGATAACAAACACAAGAGATTGGTATCTGGGGAGTGTCGCTTTCTCATCAGTAGCGTCTAAGAAGGAGGTGTCAGCTTCCAACACAGCGGACCAAGCTCCGGCAAATTCAGAAGTAAAAATCTGAACTCAGTCTTTACCTACAGAGCACAAAAGCTGTTCAGGGGGTGGCAAGAGGCAGCGTCCCGCTAACGTCCCGGACGGGTGCAGCCAGGGGCACACTCATGCAGGCCAGTGCCCGGAGGAGGCCGAGGCAGAGCTGGGGACAGGAAAGGTGGCCGTTTCTTCCAAACAACACTGGACAGACACATGGACAAAACCGAGCTGACGACACAGAATGGAGGGGAGCGAAGGCCAGGGGAGGGGGTGGCTGGGACAGAGGGCACAGCAAACCACGCGATCCGCGACGGGTCAGCTGAATTTTCACCAAGTGTGTGACAGGCAGAAGCGGTGGCTTTTGGGGGGTTTTTTTTTGGTTTTGTTTTGTGTTTTAACCCAACCGTGTGGATGATAATCACTCTTTCCCGATTCGGGCAAAGCACGGATGGGCTCAGGAGCGCTGGGAAGCAGTGATGTTGCTTCTTCACATCAAAGGGGCTCTTAAGTTAAGACCCCGCGTGGTCAACACACAGATGACTACTGGGTGACTCTGATTTACTTCGACAGACTTTTCTACCTCGTTCGACCTTTTTTTTTTTTTTCTTTTTTTTTGAATGGGCACAGGCTGCTTTTATAATCAAGCTTTGTGTGGTTTTCTTTTTATTTCCAAAAAGCAAACAAACCCCAAATACCTGATGGGTGGTACTGAGGAGGTAGGAGCTTCGGGGAAGATCTGGGATGATGTTCGGGTTGTGGAACAAAGGGGTTGTTGATTCTATTGGCCGGCTGGCTGTTCCCTTCAGCGAGATCGGGCCAGCTCTCGTTCTGCAGGGCTCTGCAAACGTTTCCCTTGGAGCAAACTGCCTCCCGCCCCCACAGCACCTGTCCCTGGGCCACATGACCACCGCAGGTCAGACAGGGAGGCAGGGCAAAGCAAGGCCGTGGCCAGGGGCGCCTATGGGCATTTTCTTTGGCTATCGAGGTCGGAGTCCCTGGGGGATCCTGATACTTACACGAAGGTAGCAGGGCCTGAATGGAAGATGGATAATCTGGCTGGCGGAAGGAAGTGTGAAAAGACAAAATGTCCTTCTGCTTGGTGGAAAACAAAAGCTACAGGTTTAATGCAGCGCTAAGACGCTATTTCCCTGTCCCCGGAAGAGGGAACAATGGCCTCGTCAGCTGACACTTTTTTGGAAGCGCTGAGCGCTTAGGGTGGGGCCTCAGGACGGCAGGAAACGAGCACATGCAGCAGAAAACTTAAAAAAAGCCGTTTGTGTTTCCTGAGGTTGACAACATTCACTGTGGTGCTTGCGCTCATCTGCCTGTGAATCCAAAATCAAGCGAGGCTCCCGGAGCTCCCAGAAAGCACTGGAAAGACCGAACACACAGCTTTTCTCTCTCCCTGGTCCGTCCCTAAAGCAGGTGGAGGCTCTCACTGGAAACGCCTGTCATCAGGCACAGATGCAAATGGAGTCCGCAGAAAAGCAAACTTCAAGCAGGGGGAGAACCGACCAGGCTGAGCCTCAAGAGACTTCTTCCTAAAGCTTCTCAGAGGATTCAAAAGACCATTTCGTTTCTAGAATGACCTCTGGGGTAGCGACCTTACTACAGGTCGCAGCAGCACAGACGCGAAAGCTATCCAGGTGAACCCTACAACCACGAGAAGTGTGGTCGCCACCTGTCACCATACAAAATTATTACAATACGATTGACTATCTTCCCTATGCGGAACTTCCCGTTCCATGACTTACTTATCTTATAACTGGCAGTTGGTTGAGCATTTCATAAGGTATATAATTGTCGAATCACTAGGTGGTGCCCTTGAAACTAATGCAACATTGTAGGTCAACTCTTAAAAAAAAAAAAACAACCTACAACTGACCCATATGAATTCCAAACAGACGTTATTTAATTGGACAGCTGCAGTTTTCAAGAAATTTGCACAGAAGATTACCGCTGTCAGATATGCGGTGTGAAAAGCAGTTTTCACACTGGAAAGCTATTTTTTGCATAGTAGGCTTCCCACTGTTTATTGAGTTGCGTATGAGGTAATGCACTTGGCTCTGCACTCCCCTGAATATCGATTGCAGAACAGGGTTTTGAGGATGCCATGCCTCAGAGAACCCTACTTGCATTTTTCTAGTAAAGAACTACGGCTGCCCTCCTCGCCACCTCCCGGAGTCGCCAAGAGCTGGACTACCTCCGTGAGAGATGACTCTCCTGTAGGGCTCGATGACCTTCATGTCAATCCGCTGCTCCTGTTCTCCGATCACCACGGTCCTCCACAGCCGGTTGTCCTCCCGCTCCTCCTCCGCCGTATACTCTGGAATGGACTCTGACTCTTGGCCGGAATCCTTGTTAGCTGTGGAACTTTCTGGAAGGGAAGCACAGAGCAGGACTGAGGAGCAAGACTCCACAGCTGAGGCAGTTCCACCACGGGCCATCTCCTGGCAGAGGCAGAGTCAACCTGATGGCACCCTCTGTTTGGCACAGACAGCCCTTATACAGATGAATACCATCCTGACCACACAAAAGACACTCAGTGAGGTCTTATTTATTGACTGAGAGAACGACCAAATCCATGCTAAGGCCAAGCTGAGGGTGGGGACAGATGCAGGGCTAGAGATGCCCCGTGTTGGTGGGCTACGGGTGGATAGGCTGCTACCAACTCATCCTTGAACGTACAGGTTGAAGACCTGTACACTGTCCTCATGGGGTGAAAGTCTATTTATCAGGCACAGATCATTTTATTTTCCTTGGGCCACAGATCCTCGTGTATCCTGCGTGTTAGGTATCTCGATGATACCACCAGCCTAGACCCTCCCCCCACCCCCCCACAACTCTAAGACTCTTACAAAGGAGTTGAGCTCCCTTCCCTACTGGGAGTGAAGTTGGGCAGAAATATGGTGTTACTTCCTACGGAGTTTTCAAGATACGCTATGGAAAGATGTCATAGTAAGCAAGAAACAGGCAACTCTGTAGACCAGAAATGCTCTGAGACCAAAAACTCGTAAGACTCCTATTTGTGGGTACATGGGGCAGTACCAAAGCCCGCTGAGCATTCTTCGGGGGAACATTTACTGCACAGTCTCGTGCATCCCCAAACACGCAACCGTGTTAAGTTTTTGAAAGAGCAGCTGTTTCCATTTTTGTTTCAACTACGAGTAGAGTTTAACAATGGTTATTCTCTGTACGGTTCAGTAATTTGAAGGAAAAGATTAGTTATAACCTTCACCATAATTCTGTGAGGTACGATCCTTCTCATTTTTTCATTCGTGGGAAAAGACCTTTCATTTACATTGTACTTACATTTATTTTATGGCACTTCGATAATACGAATATTATTCCTATCTACCACGCATCAGGCAGAGGAGTAGGCATAATGGACCTGCCCACACAAAAGCTGACCTTGAACTAATTTGCTATCACACTGTACCCTGCATGTGTGACTGTCTCATTCTCTTCATTTACCATGAGGCTGCGAATTCCTTGGGCCTGGAAATTGTGCGTGAACCACCTTTGTTACTCACTTCCACCGACCAACTCCACGCTTAGCTTAGAAACCTGCCCAGAGCACCCAGTGAAAACTGAGGCAGCTGGGTAAATAGAGAAAAGCTTGGACAAGTTCCTGAAAATACAGGTACTCTGTAAGGGGACCACAACAAAGCCATCATGTTCTGGAAGATTCCTCAAGACACACTCAAACGTGTCTAATTATCTGTGACTTAGAATTGCAAAATGAAAGCCAGTTGGGAAGCCGTCCCAGCCTTTTCTGCCAACACCAACAGCGACCAGACAGGCAGGCTCACTCTGGCTTCCTCTGCCTTCCCGCCAGTGCCCCTGGTCTTACCGAGGACGGAAAGCAGCAACCTTTGGTTGCAGCCCAAGTTCCGCATCACTGGTGCAGATCCATCCATCTGCACTGGACTCCCTGTCTGGACTCCTTTCCTGCTCTCCCTTCCTCTTGGCTGAGGGCCCTTGGACGCTCATCTTAGTTTCCTTCCTGGGACTCTGTTCTCCATCTGGCCTCCGCGCCCTCAGAGCTCTGGGCTCTGATGTGGGCTTGTCTTCAATGTTCCTGTACATACATGCTCTGCCCTGCAGCGAGCTCACCTTCCACCAGCCTTTATCCTTGTTTGGGACTCGCTGGCCTGCTCTAGCTTGACCCAGGTGATCAGTGTGGGGTGACTGTTTTGTTTTCTGCATGCTTTGATCGAGGCTACCTCGCTTAAAAAACATTGTACGCCGTATTCTTTTTTCTGGTTGGAAAAATAAGATGCTAACAAAAGTACAAACAGTACAGACAATCGTCCATGAAAACAGCAATAATCACCAGTCCTGCTCTCACTCATTATTGTTGGCTCTGTATTCTTTTTATTATGCACATGCACACGAGCATAGCCCCCCACCCTATTTATGATTATTCTATACATTCTACTTGTTCTATACATTTTCTTTTATATTGTGCTCGTATCTAATAATATAGCATAGGGTTCTTTTCATCTCAGCGAATATCAAGCCTGCTCATCTTTTTTTTTTTTTAATTTTTTTTTTAATGTTTATTTATTTCTGGGACAGAGAGAGACACAGCATGAGAGGGGGAGGGGCAGAGAGAGAGGGAGACCCAGAATCGGAAGCAGGCTCCAGGCTCTGAGCTGTCAGCACAGAGCCCGACTCGGGGCTCGAACTCACAAACCGTGAGATCATGACCTGAGCCGAAACCAAGAGCCAGATGCTTAACTGACTGAGCCACCCAGGTGCCCCAAACACTGCTCATTTTAAAAAGTGGCCCCAGAAGGACGCCTGACTGGTTTAGTCAGTAGAGCCTGTGACTCTTGGTCTCGTGGGTTGTGAGTTCAAGCCCCACATTGGGCATGGAGCCTACTTAAAAAACAAAAAAATAATACTAATACAAATGAAATAAAGAGTAGCCCTAGGGTATTCCATTTTGCCGATGTCTTTTAGTTTGTCAATCCCACAGTGATAGAACTTTAGTTTTATTCTATTTTGTTGTCGTTCTTATAGAGAACTTGCTTCAATAAGTGTCTTTGTGCGGGTATCTTACTTCATTTGTGCACGGGTTGCTGTAAGTTAACTTTCTAGCAGGTGAATGCTGGGTCAGACACTATAAGCACTTGAAGTTTTTATGGATATTTTTGTCCTTGAGTGTATCACACCAAAATATATGAGTTGTTTTCCTCCAAAAACTCTGGAGGATATTAAAGTCTTTACCCCTCGACAATTGATGGTGAAACCGGTCTGTTGTTTTTATTTGCATTCCTTTAAGTATTAAAGAAAGTAACACTTTTAAGTGTTTATTAGCTATTTATATTTCTCTGACTGACAGGGAGGCACCTGTAAGGTCCTTTGCCTCTTGTGGTCCTTACTGATTTGCTGAAGTTCTTTATGTAGAACTTTGTCATGGTTTGCAATTCATTTCCTGCTTCGGCTTAGCTTTAATTTTTTTTTTTTTAATGTTTATTTATTTTTGAGAGAAAAAGAGAGAGAGTGGGGGAGGGGTAGAGAGAGAGAGAAAATCCCAAGCAGGCTCCACACTGTCAGCACTGAGCCCGATATGGGGCTCGAACTCACGAACCCTGAGATCATGACCTGAACCCAAGTCGGCTGCTTAACTGACGGAGCCACCCAGGCACCCCTGTGCTGAGCTTTTAAATTGATATATTTTTTTTCCAAACAGAAACTTAGCATGGTTTTATAGTTGAATCTGTTCACATTCGTCTCTCCGTTTTTTGGTCCTTGTTTCATAGTAAGAACGGGCACTTCTACCTAAAAGTATGTATGTATACAAATACACAAGACTTTTCCTGCACTTGATGTTTTTAAACAAGCATTATTACTCATTTTGGCATAAAAGTGTGGACCCTTTTATGGAATGCTATCTCTGTTGGCCTCAAAGAAGGAGAGCTGGCAAGATGCTGGAGTTCCTTCCCCACCTTCTTCTGGTTGATATAAATGGGAAAAAGACATTATTTAACAGCTGGGTGCACAGTACATTCTCAAAGTGTTCATTTCTAAAAGTCAACAGTATAAGCCAGTAAGAAGCGAAGATGGCTTTATTTACTCCCTTGGGTTAGCAATCTCTTCTAGATCCCAATTCTTCCACTTTACTCTAAATTACCATTCTCCCCACCCCCCCAACCCAAGCCATCATCTTCTGTTTTCAAAAACCTCAGGACTCACTTAGCTGGCCCCAGGGCCTCCAAATTTCACTTTTGGCCTGATGCCCTCTTCACTAAGAAATGCTTAGAAATTTTCTTTGTCTCCCTTCCTCAGTAACCAGCTTTTCTCCCCGATGACGGTTGAAGTCAATTAGGCCCCAGGGAGGAGTCACCTGGAACATTTTCCTTTGTCTTTTTATTTTTTTTAATTTTTTTTTTAATGTTTATTTATTTTTGAGATGGAGACAGAGCATGAGCAGGGGAGGGTCAGAGAGAGAGAGGGAGACACAGAATCCGAAGCAGCCTCCAGGCTCTGAGCCGTCAGCCCAGAGCCCGACGTGCGGCTCGAACTCACGGACCGTGAGATCATGACCTGAGCCGAAGTCGGGCGCTTCACCGACTGAGCCACCCAGGCGCCCCCTTCCTTTGTCTTTTGAGAGATGACTTGATACACAGGCTCCCGAACGTCCTTTGCTGTACAGACACCGTGGGGGATCCATTGTTGGTGAGTAAAGGGGATCCCCTAGAGGTGGGATTAGCTGTGGTCTCCAGCAGGGATGTGTCTCTGGGAACGGGGACCAGCTTTTCACAGTGTGATCAGACACCGATGATGTGCATCACCTGAGCAGACCCTGTTTGAACTTCCTCTCGTTAGAGGAAAGACATCCTGTACAGAGTTGGGAAGCTTTTAAGTAAAGTTCTTTTGGTGACAAAGAGCAGGCAGGAAGTTTGTCTGAAGATAAAACTCAGCATAACGCGACCGCCCAGAAAATCGTCCTCTCAGACCGCACCATCTGGCACGAGGTGGCTTGTGGGTAAAAGAAGATTAACACTTGTTTTAGTCGTGAGTAGTTTAGGTGTGGAGTTAAAACACGGAACTGATTTTACAAGCTGGTCACCTGCAGGCTCTGATTATCTGCAAAAAATGCTGGAGCACCTTATTCAGACCAAAACTGGCTGTTAGGGGTGAGTTTTGGAAAAAGGGAGCTCAGATGAGGTCACTAAACATGACGTAGGAGCCTAGGAGGAAAATGATACAAAAATGTCTCTTACAACATTCTTATCAGAAGTATTCAGGCTAAAATTCTTGATCGTTTTTCCATTTCTTGTATGAAATGCTTTTGCTGAGACCTGAATTACGGTAAAAAGTAACTACGGTGAGTTTGGAAAGCAGAAATAGTGCATCATATTTCTCACCTTCAGATATTTTTGTTTTAACTCTTTTTTTCATGTTTATTTTTGACAGAGAGAGACAGACAGAGCATGGGGGGGGGTGCACAGAGAGAGGGAGACACAGAATCTGAAACAGGTTCCAGGCTCTGAGCTGTCAGCACAGAGCCCAACGCAGGGCTCGAACCCATGAGCTGTGAGATCATGACCTGAGCCGCAGTCGGATGCTCAACCGACTGAGCCACCCAGGCGCCCCAACCTTAGGATATTTTTAAGTTTCGAGAATTAATATAACAAAGCATGTTTCTAATAACAAGGCTCAGCTCTCCCTTATTCTGAAAGACTGACCTCCTAACCCCCTCAGCATCTTCGTATGTTTAGTATCTTTGGCACTTGTAAATATCAAAGAAGGAAGTCAAGCTCAATTCTATCAGTCCTTCAAATGATATTTTCCAACCCCTCGGACACAATTATTAAAGAAACTTTTATAGCAGTGGAGGCCGGTTTAATGTTTTTTGACAGTGAGATTCACAAGTGTTTCATAAGCAAAACCACAACGTGGGCAAATAATCTGCCTGAAATGTTTGCTTATCAGCTACAGAATAAAACAGGCAAATGGCAGGAGACTTCTTCAAGGGCTGGGTAAGGTGAGAGCCCTGGAGTCATGAAATGGCTGGATACAAAGACTTGTAAATAAATGGAAGGGTAGGTTACCAGGCTTGGCTTTGCGTGTGTCAGCCTCATCTAGTGAAAGACCCCCTCTTATTCACTGTCAATATATTATGGAGAAGCAGCATGGCCCAAAAGTCATGGACAACAGCTCCGGGTTCGAATGCTGGCTCTGACATTTACCAGCTATCTGACCTCAGGTAAGTTGTTAAGCTATCTGTGCCTCCGTGTTCTCATCCTAAAATGGGGCAAACATGATTCCTACCCATACAGCGGACATTCACGGGGCTGAGGGTTAAAATACTTAACATTTATAAATGCTTAATATTTATAAAATACTTAATATTTATAAAGCACCTAGCGCAAATGCCCGCACATGGTAAGCACTACGAAAGGGTTCATTAAGTGAATCCGTCACCAAACATCTTGAAACACGGTTGCCTTCAAAACTCCAGTTGTGTTTAGAACGCATACACTTGGTTCAAAATGCAAGAGCCTGTTTCAGATTCTGTGTCTCCCTCTCTCTCAGCCCCTCCCCTGTTCATGCTCTGTCTCTCTCTGTCTCAAAAAAATAAATAAACGTTAAAAAAAAAATTCAAAATGCAAGAGACCCACAAACGTGCAGCTTTCAGGCATTTACTTTGTAAGCTGGGACTTTAATGTCGTCCTCTCTCTTACGCAGTCTGTTATCTATATCTGCAGGTTTATAAAACAAAGCTCTTCAGATGGCTTTCTGTGTTTTCAACGTTTCACGTTCTTGTTTGTTTAAAAACAGGGCCCGGCTATACATCTTATATTTGAAAATCAAAGTGGGCTTTAAAAGTCAACTTACATTAAATGTCTGTCCTTTGAATTGAAGACCTAAATGTAGGGTTGTGGTTGGTAAACTGGTTCTTTCAACAAAACGTTGTCAGCTGAATACAAGGAAACGATGTCAGCAAGTGACAGCTTTAATTACCAGCTTTTTCAGCCACCGCCACTTTGCTTGGCACTTTTGCTATTTATAAAAATAAAAGGTTCAGATGTGGTGTGGCACGGAGCTCCACGACAACGGGGAGGTACAGGGGGAGAGAGGGAGGGACCAGCTCACGCCCCAGCTGTCTTCTGTGGGATTTGAGTCAAGGCGTGACTCTTACAACGTGGGCATCTATCAGCAGGAACAGGGCTGGGGCGGCTGGGGGAGGCTGGGGTGGGCAGAGTAGCTGGGGAAGAGTCTCTGACACGGTAGGAAAGAACATGAACTCAAGCCCTTTCACCTTCCATTTGTGTATTTCTACTTACAGAGTCAAACACCCAGATAACTATAGCAATGCGAGAACACAGTACCAGTGCAATATAAAATCGCTATTTACACATCAGGAACTACAGTACAAGTAGTTTGGTGAGTTGTTTTTTTTTTTTAACTTGAGGAAATAAAGCCTTATCCTTTGTGAAGACAGGGTCTGAATCTGTGCTCGTCATGGTAGGAGCCCCGGGGCCTCAGTGATCATTGATTGAATTACTCAACTAATTTGATGAATTTCCTAATTACGTTCTCTTACAAATGATGCCGCTGGAATTAGCACGGCTGTCGGCATCAGGGCATCATTCCACTGTGCTGTTTCCTTTTTGACGGTAATAGTTTTCATAACGGAGCAGCTGTGGCCAGGATACTCTCACTCTGAATTTCAAATATTATAAACGCCACCCTATAGAGCAGAAACTGTGGAAGGCCATTTTATAAAGCAAGTGCTTTGTGTTTGTACATTTCTTAACAAACCCGATTTTACTGAGCAAGAGAAGGAACGACATGAGACCGATATTCCTATCAGGAATGTCGGTGTTTGAGCCACCAACTTTTACTTTTCTTCCTTTTTATTCTTCTCCTATCACCCCCAGGTCATCCCTCCCTCCTTCCTGCTTTACTGGACGTAGAGCAACAAACCTAATAAAGTCCCTGCCTCTGCAGAGCAGACTATGCAACCCGATAGTTAAATGATAGGTTTTAATTACTGACACAGGGAAAATAAAATAAGCAGAGGGGTTGGGGCGCCTGGGTGGCTCGGTCAATGAAGCATCCGACTTCGGCTTAGGTCATGATCTCACCGTCCGGGGGTTCGAGCCCCGCATCGGGCTCTGTGCTGACAGCTCAGAGCCTGGAGCCTGCTTCGGATTCTGTGTCTGCCTTTCTCTCTGCCCCTCCCCTGCTCACGCTCCCTTTCTCTCTCTCAAAAATAAATAAACGTTAAAAAAAATTTTTTTTTAAATAAGTAGAGGGATAGAAAGTGACTGGGTGTGGGTGTGGGTGGGTGGGTGTGGGAGGCGCCTTTGATTATAGAGGTCAAGGAAGGTCTCTGATGGCAACTGATTAAGATCTGAATAAAGAGAAGAAGCCAGCTATGGAAGGGACTTCAAGGAAGAACATTCCAGATAGTGGGCGCTTGTACAAAGAAACTAGTAAGCTCTAATTTCTCTGCTTCTGCAAACCCAGCCCTAATTTTCTTATAATGCAGCATGTAATAGTGTTCTCACAACCCCAGTGCCTAGCACAAGGCCTGCCGAGAACAAGCATTTAACAAAGGAGCAATGGCTATGTACAACCTCTGTGAACCATCCTGTGCTATCACGCTCTAAACTGTCGATCACAGCCGCCTATGACCTGAGATGCAAAGAGAAGATTCTAGAAATCACAGAAAGGAGCCACCAGCAACCAAATGGGACATCTGTTCCTCGTGCCACTTAAATAATCTTTCATTTCTCACGTAACTTTGGCCTTGACAACTTGGCAACTCACCGTGCCCAGTGTACTCAAAAGAATCTGCTTCATCAGGGGTATCAAGTTCATCCACGTTGATATCGATTTCATCTGGGCTGTCCAGGTTATCATCAGAGAGAATAGACCCTTCACTTTGTTGGTCCAGAGAAAGATTGATATTCGGGGCAGTGAGTTTGATCCTGCGAGGAGGAGTGTCGTTAAGATCCAGAGAATTGGGAGGTTCTAAAGAGGAAAAAAAATAACAACATCAAGTACTAGACTGTGTACGCGGCTGCCAACAGTGGGTGTGGGCCCCAGTGAAAAACATTTTTAAGGCCCTTAAGCAAAGGCACACCTGCTAAAAATCCTTATATGCCATTTGGATCCCTTTCTTGACCAGCGGGCCTCAGGACTGGGCTTATCCCAGCCACATCAGCCCTGGCCACATAAACATAACAAGTGGGAGCCAGTTTTCAGAACTACCCTGTTCAGGTGGAAGAACCTGACACTGATGTAACCTTGAACTGAATTTTCATGATGCATAAGAAAAACAGCTAAGCTTACATAGATCTCATAATGGTTCGTGTAGACATCACTCCTATGGAATGAAGGCTATGAACTTTACTTATCCATCTATTACGTTCATAGTTACTCCTCAAATACTTCTCTTCAGTTCCTGACAACTCTGGGTATGATCTGTAGTCAGCTTGGTACACCTCTCAATTCTAGAATTCTAACTCGGCTCTTGTCCTAAGGGAGGTGACACTGTTTCTTTTTCATTAAATTTTTTCCTCTGTATAGACCATCACCCAAACTGTGTTCCATGTAATATTTTTATGTATTATACTTGAAGAAAGCTTCTAGTGGCCGACAAGTTTGAAAAACACTGGGTTTCTGTATTATAGGAATTCTCCGAGCAGTGTTGTCCAAAAGAATGTTTTATGATGAGGGGTTCCATGTAGCTACTGAGCACCTGAAATGAATCCAGTGCAACTGAAGAACTGAACTTTTCACATTTATCTTAAGTTTTCATTAATTTAAATAGCCACATGTAGCTAACTGCTACCATATAGGACAACCATAGCCTTAATGCCTGTGTTATTCAAAGTGCATTGTGAACCTTCAAGAGTGGTGTAGACATACGGTGGCTATTAGGCTTATTTGACCATAGACAGAACATTTAAAAATAATTATGTCACATGACTAGTATCTTGAAAAATGCCCTATTAAATACTTGGACAGAAAAAAAAATGACTTGCTTTTTTCTTGTTCCATTCTGGGCTTGGCCGATAACATCAGGGCTCAGGATCTTGGTACGATCCTGGAGCTGGTACGGTACAAAGGGTGACCTCAGTACGAAGCGTGAGTAGGAGGCAACTGGAAATTTAAAATTCTCTTTGGATATGCCGTGAGCTATACACCTGTGGTGTGTAAGGGCTTTGTTTGTCTGTTTCAGCACTCAGGATACCGAGCTTTCTTGACATCACATTTTTAATTGTACACATTCTGACAGTCAAGTACAAATATGGTAAGCCACGGTGCGAGCTAGGATTTGGTATGATGATATAGGGTAGCTACTTATCCCAGGAACTGAAAACACTGGCAGTTCCAGCTGTGGCCCAAGAGGGAAAAGGCGGCCCCCACGAGGCAGCATCGGTATTCACGTCAACCCTGAAATTAACCAAATCGAGCCTACCACCCTCCTCACACATTTTTTTTTTTTTTTCCTCTCTCTCCCTTCACTTTTATCACGGAAATCACAAGTTGGATGCCTAGGGAATGGTTCTCTCACTGAATATGACAGTGTTGGGATACAGAACACCCCTGAAGGAAGTGAAGAAATGCTCCTCTCACCAGGCCTCATGTCTGCAGCACTGGGACTCAGCATTCCGTCCTCCAGGGGGACGTCCATGCCTACATCCTCTGACAGCAGTCTGAAAAAGAGCAAAGCAGAGCGTGTAAACAATCGTCTGGGATTTATCTTTCCCTGAAAGGACAGCCCAGAGATCCCAGGATAACATTTTCACCTCCCTTGGAATAACCTCAGTATGTGTGCCAGGGCTAGTGTAAGTGGCCCCATTGAGAATTAAGACTTTCTGCGACTAAGACCCACGGAGACCAGTTTTATTCTGTGCACATAGTAAGCCATTTCTCCTACCAACTCGTGTAAGTAAGGACACACCACAGGAGGAAAAAAAAAAATCAGAAACAGGAAAAGCAAATAACTAATAAAATATACTTCGGGTGGGCATTTCATACGTTCTCAACAACAGAGGCAACATCCGTGCTTTGGAGTCAAGACAGGCCCGACTTCGTACAGATCTCTTCCTGTGTGTAAATCTGAGCATATTAAATTGCTGTTGGGCAGAGAAAGCATACTCCGCTGCTCTCTCTTTATCAGGACATTAGGGATATACCCCCTACCTCGTTGAGTTGCTGAAAAGTTAAGCAATCAATGCGAAGTGCCTAACGTTCCTGCGAAGGTACCAACTGATGTTATTTTCTATCCTTCTTTGACTATTTAAAGATTCATCGTGAATTACATGTTGGTGAAGACAGTTCTGGTAAGGAGCTATTATCTCTTCTCTCTAAACGGTATGGAGGCCAAAACTGCTTATATGTAAGCCCAGGGTAGGAGAATAGGAAAATACTGGAGAAAATTGTGACAAATGCATATGCTCTCATAGGACTACTGTTCACAGTGAATCCCCTTTGACTTATTTTTACCTCCTGTCCCTTGTTCAGTATATCCCCATTGGTCGCGATAATATGTTTTTCTTCTTCTTTTTTAAAAATTTTTTTATGTTTATTTGTTTTTGAAAAAAAGAGACACACTGTGAGTGGGGGAGGAACGGAGAGAGAGTAAGACACAGAATCCGAAGCAGGCTCCAGGCTCGGAGCTGTCAGCACAGAGCCCAACGCGGGACTCGAACTCACGAGCTGTGAGATCATGCCCTGAGCCAAAGTCAGACGCTCAACCGACTGAGCCACCCAGGCGCCCCAATACACTGTTCTTCTTGATGCCTTCCATGTAACTTCACTCATCTGGGGTTAGTCCTTGTGATGTAGGCACTAATCTAAATTTAAGCATGATAAACCTTTGTGTTAGCATTCTAAATTTAATCCCTCCCTGTCTGTTATCGACACTTTTCTCCACTTGAATCTGTGTCTACTAAATTTGGAATCTGCTTACCTGGATGATTAATTTCTCCAGGACCCAAGTCAAACTTCTTCTTGTCAGTAAAGCACCATGATAAAAACAAAATTCTACGTCTCTAATGATTACTGTACTTGCTTCATTTATTCAAAAGTATGTAGTGAATATCGACTATGTGCTGAGGATACAGAGGAACAGAACAGATGAGCCTCATTCCTGCGGAGATGGGACGATGGGGTTAAAATAGTGACTATCACCAATAATTCAGTGCTGCTCTCTGAGACAAGTGAATGTCCATGCGTTTACCCATCAACCCCAAAGAGCCCTTCAAAGACACAATGTCGGGGAGTTTCTATCTCCATACGCTTGCTGAGGCTTCTATCCTGTGTCTTCTCCAAAACGAATTCCTGCACCCTGGCAGTAAGACAGTGAGCAAGAGGTTGGTGTGGGAGTCAAAGGCAATAATATATTGGCAGGAACAAGGAAGATAGTGTCAAACAGAGACACCGTACTGGGTGGCCGCAAACCAATTGTCCAGCACTAGAGGTGGGGGGGGGGGGGTGAGCAAAGAGAAGGCCTGTGCTAGACCCCAGGTTTGAAAGTCCTGGGACCCAGCAGGATGGTTTTCCATGATGGTGGAGCTTTTCAGATTTCCTTACCACGATCCCCTGTTATGTGAAGTAATCTGTATGTGTTCTCCTTGACATGCACCCTGTAGTATCTGTAAATTGCTATTTAAGAGGAATTGGATTCCAATCTTATTTCTATCACTCACTGTGTGTCATATGACAAATTATCTAATCTTTCTGTTCCTCTATTTCGACACCAATAAAAGAGGGAGAAGGCACGATGCCAAAAAAGTAACCCGAAAAGGGAAAAAAACGTGACCCGTTATTATTGTTGTTCTTTCTATCATCTATTATGACTGCCTTCTCTATTGGCCTGGAGGCTTCGTGGGACAGGAACCACGTCTGTCTCTACTGTTATGTCTCCAGCACTTGGTAGAAGTCAATACCCGAAAAATATGCGTTGAATTACTGAGCTTGAAATTACCTAAATGCACATGTACGTTATTTCCTCTAGTCTTCTATGAGTCAACCTTAAAAAAAAAAAAAAAAAAAGACATCATAGCTGTACCTGTTTCATAGAGCGCACAAAGGTGCACATAAGGGTGCTTGGCCTTAGCCCAGAAATAAATCTGAGGGCTTTAAAATAGGTAGATAGTATCAGTCTCAAATTTTTGTAGGTTTTATTTGCGGCAACATGGATGAGCACGGAGGGTATCGTGCTAAGTGAAATCAGCCAGAGAAAGACAAATACCATATGATCTCAGTTATCTTAAAAATCAGCCCACCAACCAACCAACCAAACAAAACCAACAAAAAACACAAACAGACCCACAAATACACAGAACACACTGGTGATTGCCAGAGAGGAGGGAATGGGGGATGGGCAAAACGCGTGAAGGGGAGTGGGAGACACAGGCTTCCAGTTATGGAAAGAGTAAGTCACGGGGATGAAAGGTACAGCACAGGGAATATAACGGTGTTGTAACAGTGACCGATGGCAGCTACACTTGTGAGCACAGCACAACATACACAGGTGTCAAATCACTAAGCTGTGCACCTGAAACGAATGGAACACTGTGTGTCAACTATGCTTCAATAAATAAAATAGTTTTGTAGGTTTTCTTTCTTTTCTTTTTTTTAAAAATTTTTTTTTTCAACGTTTATTTATTTTTGGGACAGAGAGAGACAGAGCATGAACGGGGGAGGGGCAGAGAGAGAGGGAGACACAGAATCGGAAACAGGCTCCAGGCTCCGAGCCAGCAGCCCAGAGCCCGACGCGGGGCTCGAACTCACGGACCTCGAGATCGTGACCTGGCTGAAGTCGGAGGCTTAACCGACTGCGCCACCCAGGCGCCCCTTTGTAGGTTTTCTTAATGTTTGTAAGTTATGGGAAACATCCAGGGAATAACTTTAAGAGTCCCAGATCTGAGGGTATAGTTCTGGATTTTAATTCTCCATTAGTATTGACAAACTGATTAGCCCTGAGAAAATTGTCCCATCACCTTTGTGATTTTAAATCGAGATTATAATAAATACCTAATATCCCAGGGACTATGGAGAATAAATATAATACACATGTGAGTACTCTGTAAATTAGCATTGACTAAGTTTAACGTATTACATTCCCTCATTTTAGACATAATATTTGTGATTCAATTGAAGTATGTGCCATTGTTGGACAAAATACAATTAAGGTTGGGTAGTAACCCAGGCGAGAGAAAATTTCAGTATGACATAAATCTCCATAGACTCCATTAGTGCTCTGAACTCACTGACGTTAGTGAATAGAGCCTTTGTCTCTCAATACTTTTTGGCAACACAGAGCAGGGATCCTGTTAAGAAAGTGCTAGAAAGCCAGCAGCAGCATGCAGAGGGGGAAGGGAAAACTGAAGGTTGTAGTCAGGGGTGATCAGAAAGGAGGGACTCTCAGACCATGGCTATTACAGAAGGCCATAGGGTCATTTTAGGAAACCATGGGGACAGAGAAGGAAAGTTGAACCAAAATAGCCTGGAGGCAGAAACCTGAAAGAAACGCTAGTTGTGTTCATTGTAAATACTTCAACCACATTCATGCCTTGGATCTGTAAATATTTATCGAAATGACGTGGCCAACCAGAGTAGCTGGCAGTTGAGCAAGACAGACTTAAGATCAATAGTGGATGCCTCTCGGGATCTATTAGGTAACAAATCTGTTCAGCGTGAAGGTAAATATTTTTCCTTATCCATCCATAGCCATACTCAATTTGGGGTATTCTGTCTACAGAATGGAGTTACCAAAGAAGCTGAGGGAATTGTAAAATACAAGTGGGACTCTACTATGGCTGACCTCTCAAACAGATGCTCAGCTCCACGTCTCCATCTAGAGGATGGACCCAAGACTGTTTGTTTGCTGGATGGTTCTCTACTCGTTACTGCTCTCCACCAAATATTTCTGGCTCTTGGTCTTCTGGGCACGTGGTAAAATTGGACTTTCCTGCTCTCCTTTGAAATTAGGGTGGTCAGGTGATTTGCTCTGACAAAGGGAATGAGACCAGAAGTGGTAGGTGTCACTTCTGGGCAGAAGAATTACGTAGGAGCAAGTGCGTAGGTATCATGGGCTGCTTCCCTTCTTGGTGGTTGAGTTGGGACTCTGTCAGGTTGTGGCCAAGTGGCTATGAGGAGCAGAGGCCCCTACTAAAGCTCACGGACTTTGTAAAGAAGAAAGCAATTTTTGTTGTGGTTTGCCCGAAGATGTTGAGTTTCTTTGTTACCACATCCTAATCCAGCCCATTCTGACTAGTACAGCTGGTCTTTATTATTTGTTTTGAAGGGAGTATCTGACTCTCACTCTGCCCTAATTTGGGAAATCCATTTCCCACATTCTCAACCTAGGCTCATGTGGATGATACACATCTTGTCTGGGTTACTCACACACAAAAGAATATTTTTAATGTTCAGAAGGGCATCAAATGCTTTCAACTATGTGTTAAACTTGAGTATTTCTATATCATCTTGATGGTTTTTCCATCTAGCGCCTGTTAATTTGCTTACTGCTTTTCTTTAAATTGACTTATGTTAGTTAAGTACATTTATTTTGAAAGGAAGGTTTGTATCAGGTATATATGGAAACTTAGTGTCACTTGCCTAAAATTGTCACATAAGTGAAATATAATAAAAATAAAATGATGCTATTAAATTCAAGGTAGAAACCCCCAGGCTTTCACTCAAGACTTTCACTCTGTTAAAAAAAAAAAAGACTAGTGTCTGGAAAAGTATACTGCCCTGTATCATTATAAATACAAAGAAATGCTGTATAAGATAAAGCAGTAAAAAAGTAATTAATACATTTCCAAACTTGAAAGAAACCAAGGGAAATCCCCAGGTGACAGAAACAGAGTTACTCCAGAAAGCTGATGGGAAAGTAACCCACAGGATTTTGGATTGGACACAGGCTTTAGGGCTCCCCAGGAGAAGTGACCTCCAGGTGCTGGAAGAAAGGCCTAGATCAGAACTTCTAAAGAAAGCAGTGGACCTTAACGAACGGCCCCCTTACTGAAAAGGGGATGAGAGGAAACTCTAGTCTCTGGCCTTGGAAAGCAAGTCTGCCTGGAATCTTGGATGGAAAATGAGAAGCAATCCGTAAGAATTAGGCATGCACTTGTATGCCGAGCATGTTTCAATTTATATTACCCGAATGATGTAGGTAACCCAAGTCAAGAGATTAAAATTAAATCTCATCTCTCTGAAAGATGAGCTCACACCAAAAAAACCCCAAAACCAAAAAACTCAAACTACAAACTACACAAGGGAAAAAACACTATGAGGGATTGCCATCAGATGCAGTAGACAGAGGAACTGGCAATAAAAGTCCCCCTGCTGAAAAGGAACAATATGAAAGAGATTGTAGTGATTAAGGAATAATCTTTCAACCTTTCTTGTATGAAAGCACTGAGATCTGAGGCTGTCGGGCTTAGCTGGTAGTGTCACTTCCCCTGACTAGCCAGGCTGCTTCAAAAAGGAACATCTAAAAATAATAATGCAGAAAAGGGGCGCCTGGGTAGCTCAGTCAGTTAAGCGTCCAACTTCAGCTTGGGTCATGATCTCACGGTCTGCGGGTTCGAGCCCCATGTCGGGCTCTGTGCTGACAGCTCGGAGCCTGGAGCCTGCTTCCGATTCTGTGTCTCCCTCTCTCTCTGTCCCTCCCCCTCTTGTGCTCTCTGTCTCTCAAAAATAAACATTAAAAAATATATAATGAGGCAGAAGGGTTGACAATAAAGTGACATAAAAACTGTCAGAAAAATATTAACCACAGGAAAGCAAGCATCACACTATTGATATCAAACAAGAAACATTTTAGGCAGAAAAGCATTATTAAACTTTACGCAAGTTATTATTTCACAGTAAAAGAAATAACTCTTCAGAAGATATAATAATCCAGAACCTATATGCTTTCAACAACAGCCCCAAAATAAAACAAACATTGAATGTAAGTTATAAGAAAAATTAATTTTGTGTGGGAATATTTAAATAGACTTCTCAAGAATTTATAAATCAATCTGAAAAAAAGGCATAAAGATATAGATTTGAATATAATAATATAGCTTGATCTAATAGATCTGTACTCAATAAAAGTACACAATTTTTTTTTCAAACTTACAAAAACTGACTATATAGAATGTCTCACAAAACACCAGAAGTCAAAATCACATGTGCCATAATCTCTGACTTCAGGGACATACATCTAGAAATCAATCATGAAAAGACAATTTGGAAACCGAAAAACCCATTTGTAAATAACCGACAACAAAGCTCCATGAAACAAAAGTTGTGAAGGCAGCTGAGGAAACTCCTAGAAGATAACAAATAGTTTTGAATTCGGATATTCGAAAATCAAACGGACTGAATTCCCGGAGTTCAACTCAACCCAGGAAGCCAAAAAAGAACCGCGCTCTCATGTGATTCGATGCTATTTGTATTAAATCTGTGTACCACCTCTCACGATCATGGATACCAACTCAGGGGGACAGTGACATAAGCGATTCTCCAGTTTGAGAATGGATTCCACGTGCATTGGTTGGTTTTGTATTTCTGGGACTTCATAAAGCAGCTAGTATGCAGTCACATGGCACTAGGCAGTCATCTAGTGAATGACCACAAACACAAAACTTTTGGACACAGTGAAATGCACTTCTTAGACCAGGTACAGAGGTAAGCCCTTTCTACATTTTACATCCTTCCAGCATGACTGAATCTGGAAGGATTTAACTGTTGTTGTAGGATTAGCCTTGCCTGAGATCAGGTTCTTTTTAATAGGAAAGGGGCAGGGAATCAAGATTTGTCACACACACACACACACACACACACACACACACACACACATCTAGCATTTCTAGATGGTAATGTTTCCTGATGGGCATAAACACCCAGAAGTACGCAGCAACCCTTTTGGAGTATAATCATTCTTGTGAGATTGGCCACTAAAAAATATAGCTCCACAGAGGTAGGGCAGCAGGTTAAGACCTTAATTGTTCTTTAGAAAAATATCGTATGGTTATATTTGGCTATATTTGGGGAAATGATTACATAAAGAGAAAGTTCCTTTATGTCAGAGTTTCTAAAAAAATTCTCCTGGCTTCCTTCTGGTCAAGTAAGATATACTGGACTGTTCAAGTGGTTTCCTCTAGAAACGGCGAGACAGGGGAAAAAAGAAAAACCAAACAAAACTTTTCATGAGGTGCTTGCCTTCCTTTGTTAAGTAGGTAAATTAGCCCTTTAAAGCCCACAGGTTGGAGGACTGCCGTTTCAGGATTCTTGTCTGATAAAGTAGGCTGCACAATTTAAGGTAAGAATGGGTGCCATGTTGTGAACCCCGGGGCACTTACCAAATTACTCAAGTGGGAGGCAAGCCAGAGAGGCTGCCCTGGGTTTCACACTCCGCTTAATCACGCTGATCCCAAGGAAAGGAAGGGAGCTTAGGTCCCACAACAGGAAACTGGGTTTCAGCCCATAAAATGAGGCTCTTGGCAACAATTAGCTGCTCAGCTGAGCTTCCTTACCCTAGAACAGATAAGCGCTGTGGCCCCTAGGGGCCAGCCAGCGGAGGCAGATAAGAAAGGGGTGATGACAGGGAAAGTGGATGACAAAGTGAAAGACACAAACATTGGGCCCTCGCCCAGATACCAACTTCTCTAGAGATTTTGCAGAAACCCACAAGCCGTGCCATCTTTTCTCGAGTCCTCAGAGGAGAGGAACACAATGCAGTCTCCTACCCAGGGTCAGATTCTAAAAGTCTGCAGGTGGCAAAGGTGACTTGTGGTCCAAATGGCCCTTGGATAAGGTTCTTGAGCTGTTCCCTGAATTATAACGTATGTGGTTGAAATCCTCTGTGTATAAAATCCTTTACAATAAATCTTAGGAACACTAAAGTTGAGGAACACCGAGCACGAAAAGAAGACCATCCTATCGCTTCCCACCATTTGCTTTTAACGATAATTAAATCCTTGGCAACCATTTGCATTCAGTAACAACGAAACCATTGGCTGGGAGTGGAGATGCATGGAGAATTCCACCTCCTGCCTGGGAAGCTTATGCCCTGTCTCTTCGTGTGTTTTCAAAGACCTTAATACAGATCAGTCATTTGTGTGTTGTTGAGACGATGAAATTAAGCGGCATCATCTCACCCTGAGGACGGGAATGTAGTTGTTCATGAAGGGACTCTCCGTCCACAGCCTGAATGACTCCCAGGCGTCTCCAACTCCACAGGCACAAAACGGTATCCAGCATCTTCCTCCCCACAGATCAGCCACATCCTATAGTCTCCGGGGTGGTTTTAAAAAACGCCCACAAATTCTTTGACGCTCCTTGCAAGAGTGGAAGCCTAATTCCCCTTCCCTTAAGTTTGGATCGAGTTTAGTGACTTGCTTCTAAAGAACAGAATGAAGCAGGAGGGACAGCGTGTGATGTCTGAGAGTAGGTCCTAAAAAGCAGCGTGGCTTCCTCTCTGCTCTTTCTCGGGTCATTCACTGGGAGAGGTCTGCTGCTGTGTTGTAAGGCCACTCAAGCTGCCCTGGGGAGATATCCATTGGTGAGGAACTGAGGCTTCTAGTTCAAATCCAGGAAGGAACGGAGGTCACCTACCAATAGCCAGGTGAGTGACCCACTTGGAAAAAGTTCCTCCAGCCCCCATTGAGCCTTCGAATGACCATAGCCCCAGCTGATGCCTTGGCAGCAACTTCCGGAATCCGAACCACCTAGTTGATCACACTCTTGAATTTCTGACACGCAGACACCGTGAAAGAATAATATCTGTTGTGTGATATTTGTGATATATTTGTTATTTATATGTATATAATATATAATGTTATTGATATTTATAATGTACTTGTGATATGTAATATTTGTTGTGTTGCTAAACGTTGAGATACTTTATCATCCAGTAAAAGCAAGCTGCCACATCCCACGTCCCATTGAATGTCTCTAGCTATTACCTGAGCACGCAAACCTCCAAACCAACACTTGTTCTTACTTCCCCTTCTTTTCTAACCATTTCTTCCCAATCCAGGTGACCATCCAGTCCCTTGGCTTCGCCTCACCTCTCCTGTCCATTCTCACTGCTAATGTCACTTATGCCAATGGGTAAATGCTCAAGTCCATTGCTTCCTTGCACAAACCCGTTTCCCCTTTTCTCTTTCTGATTTTCCTCCCCACGCCCTCCAGATCACTGACTGAATATCTGTCTCAATCTAACCTTCTTGTTTAAATCCCTTCAGTGTTCCCCGCTGCCTGGAGGGAAAGGTCTCGAGGCCTTCCTGGTCTGTCCCCCCGCCCCATGCCAAATCAGAGCCTCCTTTCTTATTGCCCACTCCCTACTTGGTCCTGCTAATCTTGCTCGTCTTCTGTTACTCCCCTTGGACATCTCAGGTACTGATCTCACCCCCAATGCACACAGATGGGTCAGGGGCCATAGCTTCCTGTGCTCACTTCACATTGGATAGTTTTCATACTTTTTACAATCACCTATTCATAACTTGTCTACTCCCCCAGCCCGCCATGCCTCCCCACTCCTATCCCTCCCTCCACATAGGCAAAAGACTTCATGTGGCGCTTAGCACAGAGCCTAGCACGTAGGGGAGAAGGAGAAATAACGATTGAATAAGCACCTTTAGATGTGAAGGCTCCCTGCTTTTCCGGCGAAATGTTCCTCCCAATATCTCACCACGTATCAGAACTTGGTCCTCAAAATTCTCTACCGACAAATTACTTTTGTTAACAAGTTAGGTTTCTTTAAAACATAACTTAGAAACGTTAGTTGAGTCTTACAGAAATGATATTATAAAGAAGCAATTGCTCTAAACATAATTAGGTAAAATTCACCTGGTAGTGTTTACTGAGCCCTCTACCTCAACAATAAAAACTCCTGGATTGAGCATCCAACTCTTGATTTGGCTCAGGTCATGATCCCAGGGTTGTGGGATCGAGCCCTCCATGAGGTTCTGCTGAGCAAGGAGCCTGCTTGGCATTTTCTTCCTCTTTCTCCCTCTCTCTCCCTGCCTCTCTCTCTGTCTCTCTCTCTCCCTCCCTCTCCCCCTCTGCCCCTCTCCTCACTCACATGCTCCCTTTCTCTCTCTTTAAATTAAAAAAAATAAATTAAAAAAAACCTTAAAAGCTCCTTCCTGATATTAGGAGCATGTGAGTGTGGGCGTGGCTAAGCAAGGGAGAGGTTCTCACGAAGGGTGGGGAGGAGATATGGACAACTGTTGGTCTTTAGAATTGAAGCTGGTCTTCAGTTGCTGGAGACGACGGCTTCTGCAGATGACCAAGTGACGGCATTTGGCCCAGGCTCCTACAATCCTGCCCATCCCCCCACCTCACCAGCTCAACACTACCTGGAATCTATCCTTTGTGGAGACCTCTCTGCCCTCCCCTTGCCTTAGGAGATACGCTCACGAGGGTTCTTCTCCCCCACAGCACAAGGCAATGGCTTCCCTGACTTAATTTTACTTCCTTTCCCTCAGACGTTCAAGAGGGTACACACTCAGGGGCGCCTGGGTGGCTCAGTCGGTTGAGCGTCCGACTTCGGCTCAGGTCACGGTCTCACAGTCCGTGAGTTCGAGCCCCGCGTCGGGCTCTGTGCTGACAGCTCGGAGCCTGGAGCCTGCTTCTGGATTCTGTGCCTCCCTCTCTCTCTCTGCCCCTCCCCTGCTCATGCTCTCTCTCTCTCTGTCTCAAAAAAACAAAAAAAAAAAAAAAAAACCAAAAAACATTAAAAAAAAAAAGAGGGGACACACTCAGACGCCAGAAATATGAACAGGAGCCTCCATAGATACTCTTCCAACTGCTGCTCAAGCAATTATATTTGCTGACCCGCAGGGTGTGGTAGAGGCTTTGAGGCTGACCTCTCTAGAGCTGGGCTCAGCAAAGTTTTTCTGCAAAGGGCCAGATATTAAACATGTTAGGTTCTGAAGGCCACACCGTCTCTGGGGAGACTGTGCAACACTGCGGTAGCACAAAAGCAGCAACGAAGGGGTGCGGCTGTGCTCCACTAAACCTGTAGGTACAAAATTGGGTAGCGAGCAGACCGGACTTGACCTTGGAGGCTATAGTTGGCGTGAAAACAACTTGGATAAAATTTCCGTTCTCGAAGTCGGGCACGTATGCCTCTAAAAATCGTGAAGCTTTAATGTTTTGTGCAAGCAGCACCCCCAACTATGGTTGCGTGAGTATGAAGAGTTTAACTGGAGGTACAGTTTGGAGCTTTATGCGTCAAAATGGTAACTGCAGGTGGCTTTTGACCAGCCATTCCAATTCTAGGAATATATGCTATACGTAGAAAGATGTTTACCGTAATAAAAGAACCCGGGGTTTTTTTGAGGGGTATGAACTTGATGGTGATACAAATACAAAACAGCTGAACGTTTCTCTGATGACTGCTATCCCAAATGTACTATTTTCATCTCCTTTCCCCGCTTCCTTTTACCTTGTCACTTTCAGTTGTTAAAATCCAATTCAGTTTAGAACTGTTAATTTCTCGTCTCACAATCCAGTCTCCTTCACTTCACTCTCCTAGTGGTACCGCCCAAAGCTGGGCCTCACGGAGCTCAGGATAGGAAGGGCTCTTCCCTCCCTTCTTCTACTTAGTCAGCTTAGACCCAGGGAAGGGGCTGGGTAGGTGGGAGGGTGCAGTGGGGGCTGGGAGACGCTGGGGTGTATTTCCACTCCCACGCCTCTCCCCAGCCCGGTTTCTGGGAGGCGGCTCAGTTCTCTCTAGCCCCCGGCCTCTGCTGCCTTGCTTGAGCTCTTTGAGGTCCCACGGGGACTCCCCGGTGCCCTCTCCTCTGGTACCGGAGACCTGGCTTGACCACGGCTTCACTCTGTCCTCAGCTCCTGACACGGCCTCTGGTTGGGGCCTTCTCACCTTGGGTGGCATATTAGTCTGCTGGGAAGGCTGCCCTAACAAAGACTATGGCCTGGGTGCCTTAAACAACAGATTTCTCACAATTCTGGAAACTAGAAGTCCAAGAGCAAGGTGTCGGCAGGGTTAGTTTCTTCTGAGGTCTCTCTCCTTTGCTTGGAGATGGCCACTTTCTCCCTGTGTCCTCTCGTGTTCTTCACCTTAATGTGTGTCTGTATCCTAATCTCCACTTCTTATAAGAGCATCGATCATATCAGACTAGGGTCCCATTTTTAATGACCTCATTTCAACTTAAATATCTCTTTAAAGGCCACCATCTCCAAATGGGAGATGCTAGGGATTAGGCTTTAGTACATGAATTTGTGTGTAGGGGGCGTGGGTGGAGACACAATTCGGCGCATAACAGGTGGGGTGCTCTAAAAATGACTCAAGTCCACTATTATCTGTGGGGTCACTGTATGATGTAGGAATCCTGTATCGCTCTACCCCATCACACTGTGGTAGCTCAGGCCACGCCCTGCCACTTTCCTCAGGACACACACACAAGTCCACTGCCTACGTAGACCGCCAGCTGGGAGTGGGATGAATACCATGGAAGGTATTCTGAATCTTTACCCATGACCCACTTGGAGCAACCCTCACTTGGCTTTGGAGGGGCAGAAAAAGACTCACCCCACTATTCCTAACCAGCAAAGACTCTTGAAAATTCCTTCACTCTCCTTTCCCCTAATCTTCTGCTCACATAGGCTAGGGTGATGGTTGAGTTTGGCAACAAGTGGCTCATCTTTTAGGAGGCCTTGGGAGAAGCATCCAACCCAACTGTCGAGAGCGTCTTGCCGTCTCTTTCACTCTCATATGGGCTACTTTGCACCACTGTGCCCTTCGCCTTGGACCCAACTTGTCCATTCACTGACTAAAGGAAATTTTCTACTTAAGTGATTTATTTTTTTTACAAAAATGTAAGGGAATAGCTTAGATGCCCATTAATAGAAGAGTGATTGAACAGGGCACGAAATTCATTATGATATATCAATGCAAAAAAAAAAATGTAAATGCATTGACATGAAATGGCATCTCAGATATATTTAATAAAGAAATGAAATCTCAACATGGTATGTTTAGAATAATATTTGTATAGTTATGCACACTGATACATATGTTTAGGCACAGCCAAATTCTAGAAGGAATAGACATAAGCTATTAATAGCAGTTATCCATATGGAGTAGGTATGGGAAAAAGGGGCCTTTTGCTTTTTATTCATTTACTTTTCTGTGTTGTTTCCATTTTTAAAGCATCAGCATGTGTGGCATTCTAAATCAAAGAGGTAACGTAAGAATAATTAGATTCTATAAGAGTTTCTGGAAATCTTCTCTTGGGCAAAGTCAAGTTAATGCTAGAAAAATGAAGTGCTAAGTAGTACTTTCAGCTGTTTATCAGTAGCAATACGACGCTGTCACGTCCCCCAGCCATATTACCAGGGATCTCAGCGTCTCCCAAAATAAAGTGTAGGAAGCCGTAGGCATACACAGAAACATGGAATGTCAGCGTCACCGAAGAAAGGCGGAGAAGCCCAGCCTCCGATCAGCCCACCATGACAGGCAGCCCCCTCTGGCCACACGTCTATCATATCCGTTCCTCCTCACAAGTATCTCTGAAGGTCTGGGCCGTGCAAGCGGTAGGGACATCAAAATAAAAGACGCCCATCCACTGCCTGCTTCTCGTGGCCACTGCTGATTCATGTTTTGCAGTGCCTTCTCTTCAGTTTATCTGATTCTACCCATCTTTTACAGTCTGTATCTGAACTCTGCCTTTTGATAGTTTCCCTGTTCCCGTGGTCTAGTCTTGGCCTTGGGCTCCTGACTGTTTCTGTGTTTATTTCCGTAGGTGTGTGGCTTTTTGTGTTTTAGTCTTGCATCTTGTGTCTTTAAAAAACAAAAAAGGGGGCGCCTGGGTGGCCTGGTGGGTTAAGCGTCTGACTTCGGCTCAGGTCATGATCTCATGGTCCGTGAGTTCGAGCCCCGTGTCGGGCTCTGTGCTGACAGCTCAGAGCCTGGAGCCTGTTTCAGATTCTGTGTCTCCCTCTCTCTCTGCCCCTCCCCTGTTCATGCTCTGTCTCTGTCTCAAAAGTAAATAAACGTTAAAAAAAAAAAATTAAAAAAAAATCTCCCCCTATTTTTGGTTCTGAAAATTCCACGACTTCATGTATGTTCTTCTTTTCCTTAAAGAAAAAGAAAAAACTTGATTCGCGTAGCATTTTTCCGCCTCCGAAAGTTTTCGTACTTTTGAAATCAACATCGTCTTTGGGTAGCGTCCCTTTAAGTCATTGTTATTTGTTTCTGGTTCTCAAATGAAGAAACTGAAGCGGAGAAGAGAAATATTTCCTTCTGGATGGGCTGACTGTCAGCTTCTAAAGAGCCACCTGGTACTGTGTTCCCCATAAAATCCCAGGGGTGCTGAGGGCACCACTCACAGCCTGCCCCCAGCGAGTATTTGTTGAACAAAATACCTGATGGATGTTCCAGTATCCTGTACCTTTGGTAACACCATCCCATTTTTATTTTCTGGGTTTCCTTCCCGATGGCTCAGTTTTTCCTTGCTTTCCTCTAGCATAAAGCTCGTTCATCTTTTCATTCCCACCCAGTGACTGGCTGCGAATTAAAATAGAGTCACCCCTCCGACCCCAGTGACCCCAGGCAGCAGGCTATGGCAAGATACAGGCAGGTTTCTGGAATCCATTCCTGCAGTCAGCTCCCCATGAGTTCAGGCCTGAGACCGATAAGGACACACGCAGAAAAGGACAGATGGGCGCCTGGGTGATTCAGTCGGTTGGGCGTCTGACTTCCGCTCCGGTCATGATCTCAGGGTTTGTGAGTTGGAGACCCGCATTAGGCTCTGTGCTGACAGCTCAGAGCCTGGAGCCTACTTCCGATTCTGTGTCTCCCTCTCTCTCTGCCCCTCCCCTGCTCGTGCTCTGCCTCTCTCTCTCTCTCTCTCAAAAATAAATGAACGTTTAAAAAAAAAAAAAAAAAAAGGAAAAGAAATGGGCACACAGGAAGGAATTGTACCTGAGTGTTCCAAACTGTCCCAGTGGCAAAAGAGACAGAAGGGAAGCTTCCTGTCATTTTTTTTAAGCCACCATATCCCAAAGCCTGTGCCAAAGAAGAGGTTCCACAGATCTATACAAAAGGGTTTTGTGCCAGGTTAAGATTGGGAAACACCATGTATCATACCCTCCTTTTGAAATTTTATGACACATGTGAACCTGTCATAGACTCTGAGATGTCCCAGAGAAAATAAATCTGATTTTTGTGTACCTCACAAAGGTAAACCAAGGAAACTTTCTTTCCTTTTTTTCTGTTTTTTAAATTTTCTCTCTCTCTCTCTCAACACGTTAATGCTGAACAAAATTTTCAAAGCACAGCTCTGAAACTTAGCCCAGCGCCATATGTGAGCCTCTCCACACATCTTCTTGGATTGTATCTACCCAGAGCCCAGCAAATGCAGCCTGAACTGCTCTGTCATAGTGATTCTTCTTACAAACCAGGGGAGGTGGCTGGGGGGAAGGGTGAGATAGATAAAGGGGGTTTGTGATGATCACTGAGTTACGTATGGAATTGTCAAGTCATTACATAGTTCATCTGAAACTAACAAACAATGTATGTTAATTATACTTTAATATAAAAAAAAGTGTGACCTTAGGGTGCCTGAAGCATCCAACTTCAGCACAGGTCATGATCTCATGGTTCATGGGTTCGAGCCCCACGTCGGGCTCTGTGCGGACAGCTTGGAGCCTGGAGCCTGCTTTGGATTGCATCTCCCCTCTCTCTCTGCCCCTCCCCCACTTGCACTCTGTCTCTCTCTCTCAAAAACGTTAAAAAAAAAAAGTGTGACCTTAGGGAAGTTACAGAATTCCTACGTGCCTCAGTTTCCTCGTCTGTAAACAGGGTAGGTAACACTACTTACATAGGGAGTTGTCAGGATTAAATGAGTTGATTTAGGTAAGGATAGAGAACACTGCTTGACATGTTCACATGTCACAGTTTATGCTACAGAAGGTTAGATATTGCTGTTATTATTTCGGTAATTTTGCTAAAACTTATAATAGAAAAGTGGTTTTCAAAAGCAGGTGCCTTGGATTCCAAGATTTTTTTTTTGAATAAATAGAGAAATCTATCCTAAAATTCATATGGAATCTCAAGGGACCTCAAGTAGCCAAAACAATCTTGAAGTAGAAGACCGAAGTTGGAGGTCTCACACTCTCTGATTTCAAAAGTTATTACAAAGCTACAGTGATCAGAACAGTACAATGCCAACATAAGGACAGAAATAGAAACCAATGGAACAGATCAGAGAATCCAGAAATAAACCCACGCCTATACAGTCAAATATTTTTTAAAAATTTTACTTTTACGTAATCTCTACACCCAACGTGGGGCTCAAACTCACAACCCTGAGATCAGGGTTGCCCTAATGATTGAGCCAGCCAGGCACCTGTGGTCAAATGTTGGTTTGTTTTTTTTTTTTAATTTTTTTTTTTAACGTTTATTTACGAGACAGAGAGAGACAGAGCATGAACGGGGGAGGGTCAGAGAGAGAGAGGGAGACACAGAATCTGAAACAGGCTCCAGGCTCTGAGCTGTCCGCACAGAGCCCGACGCGGGGCTCGAACTCACGAACCCCGAGATCATGACCTGAGCCGAAGTCGGACGCTTAACCGACTGCGCCACCCAGGCGTCCCTGGTCAAATGGTTTTTGATAGGAATAACAAGACCACACAATAGGGAAAGGGCAGTCTCTTCAACAAATGGTGCTGAGAAAACTGGATATCCACAAGCAAAAGAATCAAGGTGGACCCCTACCATATACCATATACAAAAATTAACTCAACAGGGATTAAGGACCTAAGTGTAAGACCTAAAGCTATACAACTCCCAGAAGAAAACATAGGGGGGGAAGTTTCATGACAGTGGATTTGGCAACAATTTCTGGGATATGATACCAAAAGCACAGATAGATACATGGGACTATATCAAACTGGAGAAGGAACTGGCTACATACTCACTCCCGGGCAGCTCCAGAATCCCTAATCCCCATCCCTGCCTCCACGTCTCTTTTCCTCTTTCCTCCATCTTGCCAAGGGTTAGGGCGTAACAGATCCAGGTTAGCTGGCCTCTTGGCAATGGGAAAATTCCAGATCACATCTAAGGTGTCTGAAGATTCTGAACTCCCTTATGTCCTCAATTCAAAGCTGGAAAGAACTTCCTTCATACGTCCACCCTCAACCTCATTCTCCTGCCAGGAATTTCTCTGTAGACTTTCAGACCAGTTTAAGAAAAACCAATGCTCAGGGGCGCCTGCGTGGCTCAGGCGGTTAAGCCTCTGACTCTTGATTTCAGCTCAGATCATGACCTCATGGTCTGTGAGTTCGAGCCCCATGTCAGGCTCTGCACTGAGCGCTGAGTATGGAGCCTGCCTGGGATTCTCTCTCTCTGCTCCTCCTCCACTAGTTCTCTCTCTCTCTCACTCTCTTAAAATAAAGAAATAAAACTTAAAAAAAACCCAGAATGACCAAAACTAGAGAGGCAACCTATCATAGTGGGGCCAAAGGTATCAACCCCATTTCTTCATCCACAAATTGGGTTTGTTAGGGGAGATAATGTAAGATTTCAAAGAGATAATGACTAAACTGTTTGGCAAGTATTTAATTGTCATCATTACAGTATTTAATTGTCATAATAATTAAGTATCAATATAAATAAATGTATTGCCATAAATTAAAGTTAAAAACGCAAACAATAATATAGTACGATTATTCGGGGCTAAACTAGGCCTCCCATATTCACTGTGAGTCACCAAGATGGTCATGAAACCCCTGACGTGACCTTTAGACTCAGCACAGGAGTATGGCAAATGACGCATGGGGGCCAGTCACCAACCACGGAATCAACAGGAATTTTCAGCACATCCACTATCACATTTCTAAGGTAACTGTTACGGGCTGGATTTTGTCCTCTAAAATTCATGTTATGAAATTCTAATCCCCGGCACCTCAGAATGGAGTATATTTGGAAATAAATACTTTAAAGAGGTGATGAAGTTCAAATGGAGTCATTTGGGTGGGCCCTAAGCCCATATGACTGGTGTCCTTACAAGAAGAGGAGAGTAGGACACACACATGGAAGGAAGACCACGGGAAGACACAAGGAGAAAGCAGCCATCTCCAAGCCAAGGACAAGGGTCTCAGAAGAAACCAGCCACACCGATATCCTGATCTTGGACTTCCAGACTCTAGAATCGGGAAAGAATTAATTTTTGTTGTTGAAGCCAGCCAGTTGATGATGCTTTGTTACGGCAGCTCAAGCAAACGAGTATATTATCTGATCTTTTCCACTAGTACACCTAGCTCCAAGAAAGCCCTTCTACTGTTTCTAGGAGGGGCAAAGAGGGAAGCCCAAGTCAGGCCCCTTGAGACTGAGACAAGGAATCTATCACCTTTACTTACACATGTCCCACTGCATAGTATAATTACATCCTATGAAGCTAATTTACGGGACTTGATTAATTTCATACTCTCCTGAGAGACGTATTTGGGTATCACAGCTATGCCAGCTTTCCAGAGAGCTCGGATTCCTTTAGCTACCTCTTTTACATTGCCATGTCTTCATTGTGACAGGTAGACGGATATTTAGGGAGACAATGTGCTTCTGCTTTTGAATAATTGTTCACAGAATTATAGCGTTACAGGAGATTCCAAAACTCTGGTATATCACTCGCATTTCCTAGTTACCATGCCAGCGAATAACAGTTAGGACTGAGAAATAAAAGTAATAGCCTGAGACCAGTCACCTTCCCCATCAAGCTAGTTAGAAACAAGCCTTGAGCTTATTAAACTGGTAAGTACGTGGAAAATTTGGTGACAGCCATTTATGTCAAACCCAGTCTCAGGCCTTATATCAAGGACATGATCTTTGATCATCCCTGAATTTAGTCTAAGGCACAAAGAAAACTTTCCTATGGGGTTTTGCTCCAGCCCAAGCTTTCTTTTAGTTATCAATACTAGCCTTCCCCTGGATCAGAAATCTTCAGCTCTCCCATTATCTCCATCTTACCTGCCCTCCTAACCTCCTAAGCTCTTGCACAGCTTCTCTCTTGCGATCACATTAGGTTGGTTTCACTCCTCTTTTATTTTAGGAAGAGCTATTTCTGGAACTTCCAGTTTCATCAACCTTGCCTGGGTATTTCTGGGAGTTGGCTGTAGAAAAATGAATTTGCTAAGAAACATTTTTCTTCCTCTTTGAATAAAAGGTTCCCTTGCTTCACGGGCATCGGTGGCTTTCGAAATGGAGCTTCCGTGTTGGGTTCAGACAGCACTAAATCCTGGTATAGAAAGCCCGTGTTCCTTTATGAATTTTTGGACTGAAAGAGGTGTTGAAAGATCTCTGTCCACAGGCAGAACTGTACCTAAACATTCCAATTATCCACCTGAGGTTTCCGAACCAGCTCCCCGTGAGCTTTGACGGAGGTAGCTTCTACGGTACTCAGTTCGTTTACCAGGTTACTCTTTAAAGTAGGAGTTCAACAAACATTTCAGTCCCAGAACCATATGGAAAGCATGAAACTAGTCTGGGGGAGGGCATATCACAAAAAGAACGGTTCAGACACACATTTTGCCTTTCCAGAATTTAGAATCTAAGAGGATAAAGAAGGAAACACACATACGGGTTCACACAAAACAGCACAAGTGGAGTGAAATGGCACGCGAGGTAATGACGGAATTTCAGAGGCAGGAGTAGTTCCTCCAACTGAGGGCATAGAATCGATGAACCTAGAAGTCCCCAGACAAGAGGTAGTGTTTGGGCTGCACCTGGTGAACGGGTGGGGTTGGGAGGGGGCTAGATTACATCTGAGCTCTCCTGTTCCCTTTCTCTCCCCTTTATCCTCAACCCTCAACCCATAATTAGGATTTATTCTGTTCTTCCTTTCTGTGGGTCGGAATCTTCTCGGAGCTTGTCCGGGACACCGTTTGGCCTGATCTCCTGCCTTTAAATGGCGGGGGGGGGGGGGGGGGTTCTCTCTCCTCTCCTTGTAAGATTAGAGTTGGCCACAGCCCAGCAGGGAAGAAAACTAGAGGAAAATGTCACCATCCTCTTCCCATCCCACCCCAGCAGGTACACCTCAGTAGACACAGAGGCTTGCAGCCTGTGCTCTTGGTAACGGTGGCTAAGTGTAGTCATAGAAACCATTGGCCAGCATGGGACCATGACCTCATGCTGACTCATCAGATGTGGCTCTAGCTCTCCACGAGTGCCTCCACCAAAGCTGGCTCTGTCTCGCTCAGATGGAGACGCTCGTGGTTTTTCTTCACCTTGCTTCTGTGAACTTCTGTCAAGTGCAGTGACGCTGCAGACCCTCGGTCACGGGGAATGAAATGATCACCCGTCACAGGATGTGCCCGCCCTTCTCCAGGCATCTCCCCGGTAGACTCTCACCTCCCTCAGTTTTCCAGCCCTCTACCTCTCTGCCGCATGGGCCCTTCTGGGAGCCCCTCCCTTCTTTCCGCGCTTGCCACCGTTCTAGCCTCTACTGTGTCTCAGGTGGACAACCCCCTCCCTCACACCCTTGCTTCCCGTCTCTTCTACACCAGTGCCACACCAGTGCCGCGCCAATACCAATCACCACGGCGGGCTCAGGAAACACTGGCTTCCCACTGCCAATACCTGGGACACAGATCGCTTTGTTTCACCCTCGGGGGTTGTCCACCATTTAGACGGATCCCCCCCTCCGCCCACCGAGGGTCCACAAAGGCTCCACCTTGCAGACAAAAAGGGCTCCCGGGTTCCCAAGTCTTGCTGACGGCTCTCCTGCCTCTAGAGTTCGATTTGTCTTCCCTTCTCCCTACTGTTGAAACGACTTTATCTGCGTACTTGCTGTATCCCGTATTTGCTCCTTTACAACAAAGGAGGAGAGAGGCTCTTCCAGCCTGAAGGGCTCCACCGTTACACTTCTTACGGAACTGACTTCACTCTGCCCTTTGCAAGCCATTTGTTTTACCCCCTCCTCCCCACTAGAGCGAGGGGAGAGACTGCTTCTTGACTATGTGTGCATCGCGTGCCATCCTTAAGGACAGCATCTTGTTCATAATAGACGCACAAGCTCTGAGAGGGGTATTCAGTTACATTTCCCACCTCCCCCCAATTTTTGTTTCGTTTTGTTTTCACATTTCCCCCCAGTTGTTAAGGGTTGTGAAGGAACTAGGAAATGCCACCTCATCCTTAAAATAGAAGCCTGGTAATTTTTTTTTTTTTTTTAAGCCCTGAGAACTTTAAATGCATGGACGAGATTTCGCTAGAGGCTTCTCATAAGGCTGCCGGGGTGAAAGGAAATAGCACAAGATCAAGAGCTTGTGGCCACTTGGTCCTGATCCCGGCTCAGCCACTGCCTGTGACCTTGAGCCAATCCCTCACTGTAACCAAGGCTCCTTTTTTTTTTCCTGCCTGTAAACTGAAGAAGTGAGTGCAAATGAATTCTAAGATTTATTTCAGCTTCTATTACCCTAGCAGTAGAAACTCAGGATGTAAGAACAATACAGAGAACAATACAGGAAACTATCAAAATAGTACGCAAAGGACTTGCCAGAGCCCGCAAATGATAATGGTCCTCAGATAGGGGGCATCCACTCGTCTTCTCCTTCCTGCACCTCGCTTGCACATCTATCCCCCAGGACCCCCAAGATTCCTGCCATTATTAATGCAGAAGGACCTGCATCCAGGTGTTCTTTGTCAACTCCGATGCAGACAGGACACCAGGGACAGAATCTGTCCTTCTTTGCCTTTCCCTCTGCCCCTTCTTCCCCTTGTCCATTTTCCCCAGCTATACTATTAACTGGAATTGAAAAATACTTGGGAACTTATCCCCAATTCAAGCATTCTAGGGGGAAGATGGTTCACGTCAAGCCTCTGTCTACAAGATCCTGGCGTGGCAAACAAAGGGCAAGCAATTCCAGACTAGGTAAGAAGACAAAAAGCAAAAAACAAAAATAAGCTTTTACTTGCTGTAGGTGAACTCGAGCTTTCCCATCATAACCAATATTGACCACGTGAACCTATGGGCAAACCCCACACCCTTGTCTTCTGGCTAGCAAGAAAGTATGAAGTCTAAAGGTCAAGGAAGTATTATGATCCTTTAATAAGAGAGAAATCTTTCTCCAGGACTAAAGCCATTCGAGTCTGAAAACCCAAATGGAATGTGAATGGAAAGTCACTGGGATATATCAAAGAGAACCCTAATCATGAAAAAACGTTACTTTGCCTTCTTGTTAATAGAAGACTCTGGCTTACTATCCTTAAGCATCTTTGAAGCTTTACTTTATTCAGGACCTAAAGGGGAACTTTGCATTACAAAGCGACGTCTCGGGGATGTCCGGGTGCTGCTGAATGTTTTATTTGTCTCTGAGTTGCAAAGCAAGGTCCAAGCCATTTTAAAGTACCAAGCTTTGACTACCCTGCATGTGTGTAATTAATCAATAAAGCTCAGAAGTCTCTCAGCAATTAAGAGAAATGTCATGGGTCATTTTTTTTTAATCACCAGGAATTTTAATCTAGTGATTTCAGATTTTACATTCTGCAAACACGATCAGTTATGATTTTAAGAAAACTCTCATCAAATCGCACATTTTGGAATGGTCTCACAGGGTGAGAGCTCCCGTGTTCTCTGTGGGAGCGGCCTGGGGCAGCCATCCAGTTGTAGGTAAGCCTGGGAGCTGTGCTCCTCTCACAAGGCAGTTTGCATTAGGACTGACACCACATCAAGAGTTCCTATATGAAAGAAGGGGGCGGTTTACACAGATGAGGTCTCCCTCCCTTAAAGCACCAAGACCAGTACTCGGATCTCACGAACAATCACTTTTAAATCACTTCCAGGTGGGGGTCTGGTTTTGTTTTTTTTTGGTTTCCACAGAGGAATTTAATAACCTGTGTATTTCTTGCTTGAAATTGACCAGGTGGTCATTTTGTTTCAGTTTCTCATATGACTTAGTATCTCAGTGAAATATTGATATGCTGTACATAGGGTACTGTATCTCCCGATTCTGAAAAGGCGGTAGAGAACGACACAAGCCCATTTTTGAGGATGACCTACATCCGCAGCTTAGAATTTAGGTAAGATTTAAGGATTACAAGATTCCTTTGAAAAAAGAAGTGTGTGTTACCAGCTTCAGTAACTATTAGCAAGGATATAAAAAATAAAAATGCCACTGGGCCAGGGCCGATCCGCTTGTCAAATAGACACTGTAATTAATATCCTAAGCAGTTCCCAAATTGTCACTTCCTCTGATTTTCTATCTCCATTTTCATCCTAGACATAAAGGAAGAAACAATGTCTATAGCTGTGCAGTCTGTGTTCCCTAATTACCTGACTGCCAAGGGAGGGGCAGGGGATAGTGTCAAAGACCACAAGCCTTTCCGGTCCGAGTTGATACAGAATGAAACGCAGCCGCCAGCTGTCACCGGCGTGGGGGCTGGGCGGAGCCCCCGCATCCTCCCATCCCCCTCCCTGCTCCCCCTCCAACTTCCCAGCAACAACAGACCCGTCCGCGAGAACACTCTCCATCGCAATCTGTCGTTCAGACACGCGATCGTCCCAAAGCCGCCCCGGGACCCACCTACCTTCTGAAGGAAAAGAGGAGGCTGGCTCCCGGGAGGGCGAGGATGCTGCCTTACAGCTCCTCAGCATCTCCCTTCTGGAACAGTTAAGTGGAAATACGGATTCGCCTCCATTTTCTGGTCACATGATCACTGGCACATCTAAATAAGGATGATCACCTGCCTCCCCCCCCCCCCCCCCCCCCCCCCCCCCCCCCCCCCCCCAGGGAACCGGCCACCACTGACGCTGGGGCTGGGGGTGGAGCTGGGCTGTGTGCAGAGTTTCCTCTGAGAGCACAAAATACTCTCTCATCCAGGTGGTGGAGTCAGAAACGCGCCTTGATTTTGGTGTCTGCTGGGAAAACCTGCTGCACCCCCTGTTCCTGAGTGAGATTGGATGGGAATGGGCTCAAAGCACAGGTTAGAAGGAATCTTGTTCCCCGAAACATCTTAAAAAAAAAAAATCCTGTAGCTTCACAGCATACCCGGTGAGATGGCAGCGTGATTGTTTTCGTGGACGGTGGCTAAGGCCGTAATAGAATGGACTTTGGAAGCATGATGGGGTGCATAAAGTCCCACTGGAGGTTCCAGAGAAGGTTAGGATGTTTGCCCAAGAACCACACAGCTTTGGCTGCTGGAAGACAGGTGGGTGGGCATAAAGCAGGTACACCCTGAAGTCAGAGGCCCGAGTCTGATTCTAATTTCTACTACTTATTAGCGAGTTTGGACCAGTGACTAAACTTCCTGGTGCCTCTGACCACTGATTTGCAGGTGGATAATAATAATAATGGCACTTTATTATTATTATTTTTAATTTTAATTTTAAGTAGGCTCCGTGCCCAACATGGGGCTCACACTCACCACACTGAGATCAAGATTCGCACACTCTGCCTACTGAGCCTGCCAGGTGCCCCAATAAAAATGGCACTTTAAAGAAAGATAATCTAGGTAGAAATCTTGTTTGTTTGTTTGTTTTAACACTTATTTATTTTTGAGAGACAGGTGAGCGGAAGAGGGGCAGAGAGAGAGGGAGACACAGAATCCGAAGCAGGCTCCAGGCTCCGAGCTGTCAGCACAGAGCCCGATGTGGGTCTTGAACCCACAAACCGCAAGATCATGACTTGAGCCGGAGTCTGATGCTTAACCAACTGAGCCAATCTAGGTAGAAATTTTAAAGAGTTTAGGTGAAAATCAACGCACGGTAAATGTTAGCTATAAATGCAATGATTAATTCTAAAAAGTCTAACAGAAATATTTGACATGCTTAAGGTAAATGAAATAGGAACGGAACGTTTACATGACAGAAAGGCGTGATTTGTTTTGTTTGCTCTTCAAAGAACAAAAAGTATATTGTCAGACAAACCAAAGACTTCTGATCCCCATCACGCAAAATGTCAATGCAAGAAAGTAACTATGGGTACCATCCCCAGAACTGGATTGCTAGAAGTTCCGTGTTACATGACCTTTTAGTTTGTTTGGTCGGGGGGAAGGGACTACCATAGGGGGATAGGGCAGTGTTAGGTACTATTCTAATTGATCCATTACTAATAAAATAAGAAAGTGAATTACCCAGCAGAGGACCTGGCTATGATAAGTACTTAAGGAATGTTCGTTCCTATTCTTAAAATGAAGGGCATTTCATTTCCTCACCATGGCTGTTGGGGGCGGTGGGAGGGCAGTGGGGAAGGGAAAAGGGGAAGAAGCAAATTTGTCTGTATCTTTCTTTAAGTGAAAAGCCTGCCAAATTCTTCAGAATTATGAGCAGTGATGAAATAATTTCTGGAGGAGACTAAGGGTGGGGGTGGGCATCAGGAAGGTGTGACTTTGCAGGGTCACTGACTGGCAGAGGCTCCCCAAAAGCGTCAGCGCGTTTCCCAAAGCCAAGACACGCCAGACGCTGTCAGGGAAGAATGGGGGGGGGGGGGCTTTCGGGCGGGTTGTACCTTGGGTGTCCAGGTTGAAGGCTAAACACGGGGGGTCTTGCCTTTGTGAGGTGCGAGCTCATTAGGAGTTCCCCTCTCGGATGGAAAAGGCAACTGCTGACCGTTGCAGGAAGGGGAGCTAAATGTCGTGGAACAGACACGGTAATTATCCTAAAAAAATCTATCCTATGATCCGTTTTAAAAGTCAGCAGCTGGGGAATGCCTGGCCGGCGCGGCCGATTGAGCATCCGATTCTTGATTTCGGCTCAGGTCATGATCTCAGGGTTCAGGTCAGGATCTTAGGATTTGTGAGATCGAGTCTCGAGTCGGGCTCTGAGCTGACAGCACAGAGTCTGCTTGGGATTCCCTCTCTCTCTCTCTCTCTCTCTCTCTGCCCCTCCCTCCCTCTCAAAATAAAGAAATCAACACTTAAAAAAAAAAAAAGTCAGCAGCTGATATGTAAGTTGATTAAGTCCCGAAGCCAACCATAGAAATCTTTAAAATATTTAAGGGGCACTTCACTAAAGGGGGAAGTGGGACACTGTTTTCACCAATGATGTTCTTTTTGTCTTGCAGGATGTTCTCTCAGACAGCACCAGGGCAAAAGAGCCCTAACTCAGAATCACCCGGGCACTTGAGGAAACGTATTATTTTATCCATTGCACTGAAGCAGTTACAATTACTTAAAAAAAAAAAAAAAAAAGAATTACTGCTTAAATGCAAGAAGTAGCATCCTGATCATTATATAGACAAATAGGGTGTGATAGCCGTCAAATTCTCCAGGGGAGTTTTATGCTTTGAGAGCCCAAGACATTCAAATCATCGTTTAATAGATTAAGGTTAAAAAAAAAGAATAAAAAAGGTCTTTGAAGATATACATTGTCGACTGCTACCTGAGCTGATGGGATAAGAGACGACTAAGTAAGTAGAACAGTTTTACTTCTCGGGACAGACTGGTAGAGGCCAAGTTGAACAGGCACACCTGCTCCTCTCCAGGAGGCCGAGAGAAGTAGGTAACATCACTTTAAGAAAAGGGAAAGGGGATAAGAATCTCCTGGGGGAACGGCCGCCAGAAGAAGTATAAGGACACTAAAAATAGGTCATTATAGTCTTAAATTTCAAAGGAAGGGGAAAGATGGATTTCGCAACATCTGAAAAGGTACATATCCTTCTTATGAAATGGATGTCCGTGTCCCCCCCCCCCCGCCCCAAATTCACCTGTTGAAACCCTACTCCCGCATCGCATGTGACGGACGGTGGAGGTGGGGCTTTGGGGAAATAATTAAGAGGAGATGAAGTCATTAGGGTGGAGCCCTAATGAGTGGAATTAATGCCCTTCTTTTTTTATTGTTATTATTTATTTATTTTAGAGAGAGAAAGAACAGCAGGAGAGAAGGGCGGGGGGGGGGGGGAGAAAGAGAGAGAGAGAGAGAGAGAGAGAGAGAGAGAGAGAGAGAGAATCTCAAGCAGGCTCCATGCTCCGTGCAAAGCCTGACACTGGGCTCGATCCCACACCCTGGGATCATGACCTGAGCTGAAATCAAGAGTTGGAAGCTCAACTGACTGCCCAGGTGCCCTGAAATTAGTGCCCTTCTAGAAGGACCCCGGAAAAGCTCTCTTGCTCTTTTCCACCACCGTGTGAGGACACAATGAGAAGCTGGCAGTCTGCAACCAAGGAGAGGACTCTCATCGGAACATGACCTTCCTGGCGCCCTGATTTCAGATTTCCAGCCTCCAAAGCGGTGAGAAATTTCTGTCATTTATAAGCCACCTAATCTGTGGGAATCTGTTGTAGCCCAAACTAAGATACTCCCACGCTAAATGTATGACATGTCCCCTGGAAAAGGAAGCAGCAAACACCAGGGGTTATCAGTTTCATTCAAGGCAAACTGTGTTGGAACAACTTGGCAGAGTGCATTCTCCCATGTGGAGACAGAACAAAATCAAGTAAACAAGTAAACAGAAGACAGGGCAGTGGGAAGTATGGGGTTCTTAACCTTGGGAATACTGACACTTTGGGCTGGATAATCCTTTGCTGTGTGGTGTAGGCTGTGTAGCAGCATCCAAGGCCTTCGCCCATTAGATGACAGCAGCATCTGCCCCAGTGTGACAATCCAAAATGTCTCCAGACATTGCCACGTGTCCCGGGAGGTGGGGAGGTGGGGAGGTGGGGAGGCAAAATCGCCCCTCGTTGAGAACCTCTGCATAGAATAACTTGGCCATACACATTCTGCCATTGGAGGCGGAGTAGTTATAGAAGAAAGAGCTCTCCGGGGAGGCATGAAGGATAAGAATAAGCCAGCCATGTCAAGAGAGTTCTAGACAGAGAGTACCGCTGGCCCCAAATCACTAAATTGGAAATGGTCTGGTGTGCAAGCCTCAGGGTTGAGGGAGAGAGTGCTCTTACTGATCAGAAGTGTAAGCAGTGACTAGGACACGTAGGGCCTTATAGGCTTGTAGTAAAGAATCAGAATTATATTCCAAAATAAATAAGAGAACATTGGAGGGTTTTAAGAAAGAGGGTAGTGAAAGGAAGATATTTGCATTGGAAAGGTCTCACTCAAGCCAGTCAGCGGAGTATGGATTGTAGGTCCAGGTGGATAGGAGGAGACGGGAGTCTAGTTGAAGGATCCATCTGGGCCGACCAGGGCAAGGCCGCCATGTAAGGTTGAGTAGAGCGTTTGTGTGCTGGACTGATAGAGTACTGGGGCTTGGGGAGGTCACTATACTCAGCCAGATAGTTGTAATAAGTAGAGAAGGAGGCCATGTTCAATAATGCTAGTTGAAAGATCCAGGTCTGACAAGTAATTCCAATCTTCAGTTTCTGTCTTGGACTGGAATCGTTCGTGAACAGTAGGGGAACGTAAGTATTATGGCACTGTATGAACTTGTAGCTCAATTATGGAGATGCTGGCAGAAGCAAATAGTAATTGGTGCTCAGGGGCTAAAGCGGGGACCTCTGAGATAAATACAAAGACCATGAAACATACTGAGGGGAAGAAAACCATCAGTTATTGAGAAAAAAAAACAGATGAAAGCAGAATTTAATAAAGTGGAAAACAAACGAAAAACAAAAGGAAAACAATAAAGATCAAATCTAGTTATCAGAAAACAAACCCATCTCTGGGGCACCAGGTGGCTCAGTCAGTTAAACGTCCGACTTCAGCTCAAGTCATGATCTTACCATCCATGAGTTCGAGCCTCGCATCAGGCTCTGTGCTGACAGCTCAGAGCCTGGAGACTGGTTCAGATTCTGTGTCTCCCTCTCTCTCTGCCCCTCTCCAGCTCACGCTCTTTCTCAAGCTCTCAATAAATAAATATTAAAAAAAAAGAAAATGAACCCATCTCTAGAAAGACTGAACAAGAAAAAAAAGAGAGAAGATACAAATAAATAATATTAGGAATAAAAGAATGTAGCTGCAGATGGAAAAAATAATACATGAACAACTTTATTATGAAGATTTGGAAAACTGATGAAATGGACAATTTTCCAGAAAAATATTAAATAGCAAAGTTGACACAGGAAGAATTAGAAAACCTGAATAGACCAGTAATCACCAAGAAATAAAATTACCAGTAAAAAAAAATCTATCCCTCCAACTAAGCAACAGACACAGATGATTCTACAAATACTGCTCAATCCTCATGTATTAGATGATCCCCCTGGATTATATAAGTTATTCCAAAGAAGAGAAAAAAGAGGGAAGTTTCCCTCGTTTGTTTTATGGTGCCATAAAGCATGTAACTTTGATTCCCAAACTAGACAAGAGCCGGATGATGAAGGAAAACCCCAGGCCAATGACATTTATGAAAATCTAAATGATTTTGAATGGCAGAAGGAAACTAGATTCTCCACTAAGGCTTCTAAGATTCCCTCATCTAAATGACTTTGCTCTCCCCCTTCAATTAATATTTGACTCGAAGCCACAACTTTATGAGTATCAACGCTGTTTGCAGCAATGAGGGACATAAAGATGTACGCACCATGACCACAGCCTCTAGTGGCTTCCATCCAGGCGCATGAATAAGAAAGACTCTGGTAAATACAACAAGAGGCAGAATGTGAGGAAGGCCACAAAACAGGTGCAAAGCCTAGGACGATTCAGGAGAGAAAGGGCTTCCTTCTGTTTGAAAAGACTGGAGAATGTTTTAGGAGGGAAATGGCATCTTGGTCTAGGTCTTAAGTGAAAAGAAGAATTTCAATGTGCAGGAAATCGGATGGAGGAAGAGCAAGGACTTAAAAGAGGTGCTAAGGGCAAAGAAGCAAGGAAAAAAAAAAGAAGTCTTGTCAGAAGAACCATGAACAGGATATATGCATTTAATGACATTAGTAGATATGTAAAAATCCACCACTAGGGGCGCCCGGGTGGCTCAGTCGGTTGAGCATCTGACTTTGTCCCAGGTCATGATCTCATGGTTTGTGAGTCTGAGCCCCCCGTCGAGCTCTGTGCTGACAGCTCAGAGCCTGGAGCCTGCCTATGATTCTGTGTCTCCCTCTCTCTCTGCCCCTCCGCCGGTCACGCTCTGTCTCTGTCTCTCTCTCTCTCTCAAAAATAAATAAACATTAAAAAAAAAAAATCCACCACCATCACATGACTTAAAAGTGGCTGAAAAAGAGGGGCATCTGGGTGGTTCAGTCGGTTAAGCGTCCGACTCTTGGTTTCGGCTCAGGTCATGATCTCATTCATGGATTCATGGGTTCAAGCCTGTGTCAGGCTCTGCACTGTCAATGCAGAGAGCCTGCTTGGGATTCTCTCCCTTTCTCTCTGCCCCCTCCCCTACCCGTGCCTTCTCACTCTCTTTCAAAATAAATAAATAAAACTTTTTTTAAACAAGCCTTAAAAAACGTACCTGAAAAAGAAAAATAGTGATAGGATCACATCATGGAGTTAGGACTTGGATGAATATAATAAAATAAGCGTTCCAGAATTCTATTCATTCGATAGGGGCGAGTGATACATTTGTGAAATGTGAGCTTTCAAGGAGCCAACTCAAAAGGATAAACGCGATCAGTTACACAAGTGCCATTAATTAAAGGAAGTCACATTCCTTAACAGTCAGGATGGAGACTGGGTTGGATTTGCTCACAAGAGCACAGGTAGTCCCCCGATTAGGAAATCATGCTCTCAACAACATCCTTGCCATAGAGATGAGTTTCACTGGGCTGACTTAACGTCTTCCATCAGCATGAGCCAATGGCGTACGACAAAAAAATATATAGGATAGAGAGACTTCACGGTATCCTCTGTGACATGGGGCAAGTGTATAGTTTTCTGCTGGCTTGAACTTAACCCTGGGCAGAGTCGGGGACTTGTATAGAAGCATAGGCGTTACGTGTTTTTCACTCAATCTTCCCGGTTGATCAACATTTTGAGATAGTTTATGGGAGTGAATTAAAAATTTTACTGCCTGGCCATTACCTAGCACCAAACTTGCGTATGTTGACCATTAAAAGAAGCCCCATCCCTTAACCAACGGTTAAAATGGAGGGGAGGCAGCATCCCAGTCTCGTCCACTGGCACAGCGTGGATTTCCACAAAGTGTGAACCAATCCTGGGGTGACTGTTGACAGCCCTGGTTCTAAAAGAACTCTCATGTGGATCTTGGAAACAGACCGTCCAACGCGCTGGGGGGATCGTTAACTATCCTGTAGGTTAACATTATCTCAGTCCGCTCTTCAGGAGCTGAGGTTCCATTGCTTTCTCAGGAAGCCAGCTGTGCTGAATAACATCTGTTTGCTTCTTCAGCTTCACCCTCTTACTTTCCCCGTCCTGCTCTCTGTCCCAGGAGGCTCTCGCGCGCTCTGAGTTCCACTTGGTTTTAGGGGCCCCGGGTGGGAGATCAGCGGGAGGAAAGTGGAGAGGTCAGGGTACGCGCTCCATGCACTCGTCTGGCTTCTTCCCTGGCTGGCTGTGCCCCTCCATGCTAGGCCTCTCTGCTCTTCTCCCGGGAATGGAAATTCCTGTTCTCGCTTCTGATAATCACCCTCCCCTTCCACCCCCCGCCCCCCAGGCCTCAGATAACAGCTATACTGTTTCTCTTCCTGAGCTACTACACCCTTCCTTGGGAATTCCTGCTTCTGTCTTTGCAAATACTCCCTTTATTAAATATTTCTCGAATTATCCTCATTAGAATGTGTCATCGCTCTCCTGCTGGGTCCCTGACAGACAAACATATCCTGCTTTTGAACGCCATGACTTCTCGTCTTTCTCAAATGCCATCAGTTTTCCTGGGAGTCTTTTTTTTTTTTTCCTGACTTTAGTTCTGACATTTCACCATTCCAGCTGGAGAAATACCTTGGATTCTTCCTCAGACTAGAAGCCAACACAACACGAAAGGGCTCCTCTGTGGGTGTTCCTCCCACAGACAGCTGACTTGCTCTATCCACCTCATCTTGGCGTTCAGGGCTTTCTCTTGCTATGACGATCCTTTACCACAAGATACTACATCTAGAAATAGTCGGGAAGACTCAGATGCACCTCGAAGGGCTTTGATTCTCTCACCTCCCTCTGGCCTCTGGCCACACGAGTTGGCCCGCAAACCACAGATGGGGAGAAGCTCACTGATACACAGGGACCGTCACTAATCTGCTGTGGTGTGAGATACGTGTCCAGGCATGAAAAGGGCTCAGTAGGTCGCATGACAGTGTGAAGAGTCAGAGGCGAGTTTGGATTCAGTTATTCTCCAAATCACACTCTTGAGAATCCTGCCCATTAAACTTGATGTACCCCTCCATGGGACAATGGGAGGAGGAAGAGATGCATTCACCTACAGAATTACATAAAAAAAAAAAAAAATGATTGTTTCAGCCTCTGTGTCTTACTCACAAGCACTGGGCTGGAAGGGAGAAGACGTGACTTCCAGTCCGTTTTCCCACTTTCTCATTTCTGGATGACATTAACAGCTCATTTGCTGAGTTGGTTTGTTTATCTATGAAGCTGGGATAATAAAACTGGCCCTATTTGTCTCAAATGGCAGTTGTGCGAGCAGATTTATTTGAAGTCTGCTCTGGGTAGGGCTGGCCAGAGGTGGAGAGGTAGGAGGGGCTGGTGGAGAGACTTGGGGGGGGAAAAAAAAAAGCAAAATTTTTTGGGTTTTTTTGCCCCAAAAGGAAGGGGCGCCTGGGTGGCTCGGTCGGTTAAGCGTATGACTTCAGCTCAGGTCATGATCTCAAGGCTTGTGAGTTCCAGCCCCGCGTCGGGCTCTGTGCTGACAGCTCAGAGCCTGGACCCTGCTCTGAATTCTGTGTCTCCCTCTCTCTCTGCCCCTCCCCAGCTCACACTCTGTCTCTCTCTCCCTCAAAAATAAATAGACATGAAAAAAAATTTTTTTTTTAAGGAGACGAAGGCCTGAATTGAAGCGCAGATTTAAAGAACTTTTAATGGTACTTAATCGCCACCAAACATAACACCAAGTGATCAAATAGAATCACGAAAATAAACGAACGCAGACTCAGTGCCAAGCTTGGTCTTCCAGGGTTGGTTCGGGGCAAAGCCACGTAACCTCGAATAAACAAGGCAACGCTGTAGTTGATGGAGTATCGGCTTCCCTCGGAGAAAGGGCAAATGTGTGCAGCTGGGCATCAGCCTGTCCAAACAGCAAGACCCAGAGAGGGGTAGCATGTGCTCAAAGAGCCTGATTCTTCTGAGCGCCCAAACGTATCATTACCCAACACTGAAAGAGTCACGTTATTTCTTTACCTGTTTTTTAAATTTTTTTTTTTGTTTTTATTTTCAGCATTCACCTGGGGGTAAGACCCCACGTACTAATTCCTCAATCGTAAGTCCTAGACAGAAAAAGTCCGGGTTTGGAAGGTCTCGTGAAAACCGTGTAACGATTTAATGGTGTCACGGGGAAGAAAAAAAAAAAAAGGCCAACGTTACTCATGCAAAAAGAAAGAATGCACAGAGATGACCATAAGAGGCAGGTCGTGTGGATATGACATCTATTGTGTTTGAAGCTCATTTTTACTTTAGGGAGTACCAAATAACTCACCTCCCGGAGCGAGACGACAAGCTACAGCTCCACAAATACAAGGAGCAGGTTCTTTCTAAATACTGTTTCAAAAGCACATGAGCCAGATCTCCCCCTCGCTCACCTCTCCTCTGCCTCTCCCTGCCCTGCGGCCCTCCCCTGTGCATGTATCTACAAGAGACCAGGCACATAGAGTCTGTTTTCTTACTCTGCTTGGAAATTATTTCCTTTTATCAGCCTGCACAGCTCTTTCCTTACCCCAAGACCCAAGGATCGATATTTGTCTATCGATCATCCCATTGTTATAGAATTCAGATGGTGGTGAGTTTACGAAGGTCGACGGTTTCATGCTCCTTTAGCATGTTGTTCAGGCTTTTGAATATAACCCACAATCATTAATATTACGTGCCAACTTGGCTAGGCTACCTACGGTGCCTGGTTATTTGGTCAAACGCCAGTCCAGATAATACTGTGAAGGTATTTTTTTTAGATGTGATTAACACTGAAATCAGCAGACTTTGAATAAGGCAGATTATTCAGAGAATGTGGGTGGGCCTTATCTAGTCAGTTGAAGGCCTGAGGAGCAAAGTCTGAAGTTTCTCCAAAAAGAGGGAACTCTCTTCAAGTCTGCAACAGAGAGACCCTGCCTACGTTTCCGGCCTGCTGTCCTGCAGAATTCAGACTCCAGACTGCAACCACTCTTGCTTGAGGTTCCAGCCTGCTGGCCTGTCTGTCCTCCATATGTCGGACTTGCCAGTCCCTAAACCTTGGTGAGTCGATTCCGATTCCTTGAAATGCTTTTCCCTCTGTCTCTCTCTCTCGATCGATACAGAGATATCTCTTCTTGCTCCTATTGGTTCTGTTTTGCTGGAGAAACCTGACCCGCACATAATCACGTTGCCCTTTTTTTTCACATGCCACCCTGGCAACCCTGCCTTCTTTAAAATAAACACATAAATGGCTCTTCATTTTAAGAAAACTGTGTTTGTTGCAGACGACTGTGCCGATGTTCTCTGGGACCACATCGGGAAGGTCAGGCATACCCATCCCTGTCTCGGGAATTGCTGTGCGATTCTGAGCTGGCGGCTGTACTGCTCGAGCGTGACCGGGGTGTTGGCAAAGTCTCTGGGAAGAGGGAAGACTGGGCCTGGGAACCAGAACACGGTGCTGAAAATCTCAAGGGAGAGTTTCCCTCCCGCCCTCATAACAAGTTTTGTTAACAAGAGGCCGTCAGGGGAGTACAAGGAGAAAAGCCACCTCCTAAAGCTTCCTCGCGTTTTGACAATGTGGCTTGCTGCTCTCAGAACGGTGTGGGAGCTGAGTGAGGGGGTGCAGCTGGGGGAGGGGAGGGCTAGAAGCCAGTTTGTGGCTGAAACGTCATGTTGCATACACTATCAGCTCACTTCTGTGGGTTTTTTTTTTAATATTTATTTTTGAGAGAGAGAGAGAGAGAGAGAGAGAGCGAGCAGGGGAGGGGTAGAGAGAGAAAGAGGGACAGAGGATCCCAAGCAGGCTCTGCACTGTCAGCACAGAGCCCGAGGTGGGGCTCGAACTCATGAACCATGAAATCATGACCTGAGCCAAAGTCAGACACTTAACGGGCTGAGCCACGTAGGCGCCCAATTTTGAAAACCCAATTTTTTTTTTTTTCAGGACAGTCTTGATCCTGTCCTATGATCAAATTCTGTGTCAGATGTTTCCAGATTTTTAGTTGGAAAAATAGGACTATCTTATATTGCTTCTGGGATTACCTTCCTGTGTCCACGATTTCCTTCCCCTCACTCTTTCTAGCCAACTTGGCTGACCTCTCACCCTCTTCTTTGCCTTTCCAGATTATGACCTTCCTTTAACACCTGTCCCGAATTACACCTCTTATGGCCACAGTATGACTTTGCTGGGCCTTAGGCACTGTTACCTTCATGAGCTCCTTCCTTCAGTCAGAAAAATCCAAAACTTTTATTTTACACCTGCATTGGTAGAAAAAACTATAATCCGCACAGGAGTATAATCATTTTTTTCTTTAGGTTTTAAAAGCATTTCAGAGTCTCGCAGGGGCCCTTTAACGTATCGAGCATTTCAGGGTTTTGCAGGGGCCCTTTAACATATCGGGGCCCCTGGACAGTCTGCCTCCTGATGCTGTTGGATAACAGGCCACCCCTTATTCCTCCTCCACGAAAGCACCCTGTATAAATGCCTCTCCTCTTTTATTGCTGACAGAGAGACGGAGTGAGAGTGGGGGAGGAGCAGAGAGAAAGGGGGACCCAGAATCTGAAGCAGGCTCCAGGTTCTGAAATGTCAGCACAGAGCCCAGCGCAGGGCTCGAACCCACAAACTGTGAGATCATGACCTGAGCCGAAGTCAGATGCCTAACCGACGGAGCCACCCAGGCGCCCCGATGCCTCCCCCCTCTTAGTTTACTAGCATTGGCACACAGCCTGGACACAGAAGGATTTAAATTCAAATGCCAGCTTCTTCACTTTCTAAGTGGAAACCACAGCAAGTGATTCAACTTTCCGAACATCAGTTTCCTTCCTTGTGTGATTCCTGCCATGGTAATAGACAGGTAATAGACAGGGCTCGGTGCTCCGTGACAAGTGCTCGTGATACATATTTATACATGTGTTGGTCATTAACTATCTTGATTTACATGTTACACTATTAGCCGCCTCTTCACCTGTGTTTAATTCCCTTCGTAAACTGTCACCTCCCATTGGGAGTAAGTTTTAGCCCAGGGGTTCTCCAACTTAAGCGTGCGGCAGAATCACCTGTGTTAAGGCACTGATGGCTGGACCCCACCTCAACTTCTTGGTTCAGGAAGAGCCTGGAGTGGGGTCAGTAATTCGTATTCCTAACGAGCGCCAGGTGATTCTGAGGCTGCTGGGTTTATTTTTTGACTTCAGTAGTCGCTAGTCCCAACGTGGGACTTGAACTCATGACCCCAAGATCAAGAGTCGAATGCTCTACTGACTGAGTCAGGCAGGCACCCGGAGGCTGCCGATTTTAGGACCCTACTTAGAGAATCACTGTTTTAGACAACTCTGCACCCTCTCAAAACCTAGCACAGAGGGGAAGCTTTTAAATACATTGAGAGTTAATTATTTACGCAAAAGGTAATACAAATGCCAGCAGGAGATCCTGCCCCCCTCCCCCGGTCGTGAGAAAATGTTCCTTACTGCAGGGGCTGAGCAGAAAACTATGAGCCAGGAAACTGTATTGAAAGAAAGGGGGGGTATGGTAACACCGAACAGGGTCATCTGTGGGGTTTGCGGGGACACGTGCAAAATGCAGACGAGATGCCAACCACAGTTCAGCCAAGCCCAGGCTGCCTGAGTTCTTAGCTCAATCTAGAACAATGCCAGCAGGGCTGCTGGGATGCATCTGCTACTCTCTTTCAGATAACGGATCTGGGGTCTCTCGGGAAGGAAATAGCTTGACAGGGAGAAAGAAAGATGAGGCCAACTGAAGAGGTCTGGGTTTCCGAAGCTGCACTTGAAGACCAGCTTTTAACTCTTTGTGGCACTTTCCCAACCCTTACTCTATATCCCTGCTGTTCCTTCTTGCTTTTTGTATTCCTTTCATGGGGAAATGTTGTTTGTGAACACCACAGCTCTCCCGGACACAGTCTGTTTACACACAAAGTTCACACAAATGGAAACCTGAAGAAAGCCTTGAGATCCTCCAGCCCAACCCACCAATTTTATGCATGACGAAATCTGAGCGTAGGGTTAATCCTAAAATACACAACCAGTCATGGCAGAGCCAGGCTGGAATCTGGATTCTTCGACTCACAGTGAGGACATGGTATGCATAATTCTTTATACTCCCTAAATGAGTAGGAAAAAGATACCTTCTTTCCCACTGTATTTTAATTTTTTTTAAATGTATATTCATTTTTGAAAGACAGAGAGAGAGAGCACAAGCAGGGGTGGGGCAGAGAGACAGGGGGACACAGAATCTGAAACAGGCTCCAGGCTCTGAGCTGTCAGCCCAGAGCCCGAAGCGGGGCTCGAACTCACGAATCGCGAGATCATGACCTGAGCCGAAGTCGGACCCTCAACCGACTGAGCTACCCAGGCGCCCCTCCACTGTATTTTTAAAGAGGAAAGATGACTTTCCGCTTTACTGGTCACATTTTCCCTTTTGTCCCTGGGAGCAAGAGGGCTTTATCGGGACAAATGAAAAGAAATGAACGACCCTCATTGGTATCAACAGGGCCTTGGAGCTTGAGGACAGAAGTCACATCCTGTTCCCTGCTATATATCCACCAGCTACCCAGAAACTCGCACGAAGCAGAGGCTCAGACACCATATGATGAATGAATGAACGAACGAACGAACGAACAAACAAATGAATCACTTGTTTGCCAATCTTCCAGCCAATTGGGGAGTGAAGGTTTCACACTGAGATTTTTGAGCTTGCTGAGGCGTCTCCTTAGCCCCAAGGAGTCAGGTAGGTATCGCAGAAAATCAGAAGTGCCTTTTATGTAAGATAGGCAGTGTGTCTGCTGGAAAACTATTGGCTTTGGACGTGAACAACCTTTGAAGCCCAGATTCAGGTTCTGATTCTTCGAGGCGCCCTCACCAGTGTGTGCAAAATAAAGGGAATAATACCCAACGCCTCAGGGGTGTTGGAAATATTAAGTGAGATACTGTGAGCAAACTGCCCTCCCCTTTCTGGTTCCAGATGCCTGTTTAAGAGTAAAATAGGTATTGAGTAGGTGGTGTAAATAGGATTGGAAGGGTAAGTACAGACTCTGGGTGGAAACTGAAGGGGCTTTTTTGGCTAAACACACACACAAAGCATCATTGTCTTTGTGGCCACTGTCTTTGAAGCAGCTGCTTCTCCTGAGGGTTTGCAAGACATAGAAGCAAAGCTCCTATCATCTACGTGTTCTTCGTATTCCACAGGCCTTCACCATTTCCCCAGTTTCCGAACACGATGTTTTTCAGGAAAAAATAAATAAATCTAGCTTTCTGCTTACCCATTCGGTCTCAGCTTCCTCGTTCCGGGCTCAAGAAACTCTGTCTCCTCCTCCATTTCCGTTTCAAGGATCATGTTTTTCTGAGAAGGCTGTGGTGAAAGCATTTCCCATTCATTGTCATGGGCGACAGCCTGCAGCATAACTGCATCCGGGTCAGCCCCGCGGTGGCTCTTGCTCTTCCGCGATTGGCTGCCCAGACCAGAGGCCTCCTCTAGGGCTAAGGATTCCAGAGGCTTCATGCGTCCTAGAACTTGCATCTGGGCACCCTCGCCCACGCCGCAATCAGAGGTTGACTCCACAGCTTGGCCAGCCCATCCAGGCCCTGAGTTCCTAGCTTCCAACAACTGGTCACCAACCTCGCTATGGCCCAAGACCATCCAATTCTGGTCTTGCCCAGGGCTTTCAAGAGCCGATCTCTCCTCACCTTGGGGAGACAGTCTCTCTGCAGAATGATCTCGTCTTTCATTTAAAGAGGCAAGCTGACATGAATCCGGGAAGCCAGCCAGCTGAGTTCCTGGCATCTCTTCTTCTTCAGAACCTGCGTGAAACTCGTCTAATTCAGATGTGTTTTCTCTTGCCTCGCAGGCCTCTGGCTTTGCGGGTGAATTTTCTTCATGGTTGACAAGTATGTAACCCATGTGTGCCGCGTGATTATCTTCATTCCTCTCTGTGTACCTTTCTTCCCTGGATTCCGCTGTTACCTGCTCAGGCCCTTGGGTCGGAATTCTTTTTTCTTCTTCCAATTCTGATATTCCCTTGCTGGCACCTAGAAGCGGAAGGTGAAGGGGAGAAGAGGAGAACAAGCCTTCATGAACACGTCATGAGATGTGTGATCTTTGCAAATGCCCCACCTAAGGGGAGAGAAATTTAAGCACTTTTTTAGGGGTTTTTTTTGTTTGCTTTTTTGGAGAGCGGTTTCATTTTCTCATAGGCTCTGAGAAAGGTATTACAGGAGCAGCAGACATTATGACTGCTGTGACACAGGACTAGGGGAGGCATGCATTGCAAATGAAGTTAGTTCCTCTCTTCCCCGCTCAGTTTACAAATATGTTAATTGCGTGAAAACAGCAGTTTCTGGGGGTGGGGGAATGGGTTGTTTCTTACCATTTGGTGGTCCTACGTCTCCACCTGCTGGTGAATCCGAATTATCTGTCTCTACTTCCCAGTCGATGTTGGACGGAGACAGCTCAAGGTTGGGGTGGGCTCCTGCTGGCAAAGAAACGGACTCGGGGTCTTCATGAATATGCAGGACAACCAGTTGTCCAGGCTGTCTGTTGGGGGTCTCGGCGTGGTTTTCTTTGCCTTTTTGATCAGGAAGGGCGGAAAGCAGCATCTCGGCTGCTTCGGCCCCTAGAGACTCGTCCTCTGGAGACTCGGCTTCCTCTGTTGTTTTGACACCAAGGGTAGGTTCTGTGAGATAGGACAAATCAAAGGGGGGTGTGTAAGGTGCCAGCGAATGCTTCAGGGTGTCTTCTTCCAAGGGAGGGTCACCGCCATAGAGAAAATACTCAGGCTCTTTCATTAAATCTTCATCGATATTTTGGCCCATGACATCATATTCGAAATCACCCCACGAGGCTTCAGACGAACAGACCTCTTGCTTCCCTGCATCCCCGTCAACTGGCGTTTCTGGATGGCCCTCAGATAATGTCAATTTACTCATGTCATCTATTGTGCCTGTGGATGTGTTAAGACCTGAGGCATCGCTGAAGCTGTGGTCAAAGGCAGCTTCGCTTATGTCCAGGCAAGTGTCTGAAGCTAACGGGGCGTCAGGAACCGTGGCAGAATTCTCAGTAGCAAAAAGTTGCTCCTCGTCCAACAAGGCTCCTGCATCTGTCTGACTCTCAGGAGAGAGGCCCTCTGACACCAACAAGCCGTTGCTGTCCGTCGTAGGCTCCTGGAGAGTTACAGAAATACCGGTCCCCACGCTTTCCATCATTGGGATTGTTCTGTCAACGAGTTCCAAAGCCGGCGCTACTTCTGGGGCACCAACTTTGTCTGCTGCTTTTAAACCTGTATTGCCTTCACCATTTATTTCAGAAGGTTCAGGAGAACCTCTGTGAGAGGCAGGCTGAGATGAGCCACTTACGTTCACTTGATCACTGATCGGAGGCAGTGGGATTACATTGTCAGAATATAGTTCTGAATCGTATGGGACAAATTCCTGCCCAGGCTCCCGATTGGGTTCTTCATCCATCTTTGGCTCGGTGAGATATAACTCACTGGCTTCCCCTTCCGGTCCCACTCCAGCCCTGACGAGCTGTTCAGTCTCTTGCTTTGCTTCATGATCATGGCATATATCAGGGCTGTTGGAAGCCTGAGAATTGCTGTCACGGTCACAGTGGGTCAGTATATCTGGATTCTCACCATCTGCTTTCAAACTGAAGGGCTGCTTAGCATCTATCCACAAGTCAGGCGAAGCTGAGGCCAGTTGCCCACCCTCCTGGAAGTTGCCATGTAAAATATCTGGAACAAATGTGCCTTCGGGGCTCTCCCTAGGAGGACAGACATCCCATTCAGAGCCCGACTTCTTTATCAACTGGGTGGAAGAGCTGACAGCCGGGAAATCTTCTGAGGCAATGCTGGAATTTGTTATTTCACTGGGGTACGATTTTTCTTCTTCCCACCGATTTGTTTCTTGACACTCCACGGTCAAAACATTAGATATGACACATTCATTTTCATCTGTGTGAGTAAACGTCGCGTCTGGCTGATCCCAGACGGACAGCGCTATATTCTGCCTCTGCTGCTCTTGGGCAGGTGTTTCAGAAGTCAGCTGTTCACCAGCAGAAGACAAGAAGGTTTGCTCTCTAGCATCCTTTTCTTCGATTTGGTCCAGTATCACAAGCTGGCCAAGCTGATCCGCTTCTGGGTCTGGCTGTCTCGGTTGAATGTTCCAGAGTTGCTCATGGGAGTTCTCATTGCTCTCCAGAAAGGGTGACCGATGTTCATCACCGAAGGGCTGAGTGCAATGCGTTTCCATGGGTTCAATATCACCCTGGGTGGGTACTCCCCAGGGACCCACTTTGCGGTATACTGAAGAATTCATCTCTAACACACTACTTGGGTTGGGCAATTCTCTTTCAAATGTGCTCTCCGTTGGTCGTCCTTCTTGTAGAGAGGCATTCCACCGCTCGGAGCGCTCAGCTGAGAAGCCAAGTGTTTCCAGTTTGGAATAATTCTCATTCTTTGATTCGCTTTTGGGAGATAGCTGCCAGATGGTCTCTCCCGTCTTCCCTGTTTCTGGAGACGATCTCATCTCTGTATCCACTGCTGTAACCTGTAGTTCAGTCTCCTTTAGCGGTGAGAAATTCCAGTGATCGGGGCTGCTTTGTTGGTTGTCACAGAATGGGTCTGGCTTGTTCTCTCTTGCTTCTGAATTGCCTACATACGCAGGACACTCCTCAGACTTGGGATCAGCGGTGGCCAAGAACTTATTAGGTTCATTCACTGAATCCCAAGCTCTGGGGTCGCTCTGAGCAACTTGGCAAGTGCCCAAGTGGACCTCTTTCTCCACTGACTCTTCATCACCTATGCTGTCGTCATCAGACCCTGAACTTGTTGAAATGAACTTGGCATCCTCTGGCTGCACGGTTTTAGGAAGGTCATGGTCATTTTTCTCCTGCTGGCTAACCACTAGATGCCTTTCCTGATATGCCTCGGAATACTCAGAACATTTGCCTGTTTCCGGGCTGGATACAGACGAAAAGGAATCACCATCTACGGAGTCATTCCAAATCTCTAAAAATTTAGGAACCTTGAGATCTAAGCTCTTTTCAAACCTGTCCATTCTGTTTTTGTCCAGGTCCTCCATTTCAGTAATTACTTCTACTTGGCCATCAGTAGTAATTAGTTCAGATTCTTGGTGACTCTGTTTGCTCCAATCATCTTGATTCTGCTCCTGATGCCCCATATTGGGTCCATGTTCCCAGGAAGGCAATGGAGCTGAGGAATCATTTAGGCCAGGACTCGATGCACTCGAATGTGTATACTCACTAGAAATACTATCTCTGCGATAATTTCCTGATGAAGAAGCTCCTGGAAGGCTGTTTTCAGTACTCTCAACTTCAAGACTCTTAGTAATCTCAGAATTTGGGACGTTGACCTGCACATCACTGTCTACAGAGCCATCCCAAATGTCAAGGCTTTGGGGACATTCATGGCGTGGCTCTTGGTTCACTCTCTCTGGTTCCAGAATGTTACACTCTTCAGTGCTCTCAAGACTCATTTCAGGTAAAGATACAGTTTTTGTTAAATTCAGCCCAAGCCCAGTGGAAGTGTCAGTCGCTTCATCTGAATTTCTGTGATACGGGAGGGGCTTGTCACAGGTCTCTTCTGCCCGCAGGTCATTTGTGGACACTTCTGCACGCACATCACAGGAACCTGGATTGTAAGACCCCCTCTCGTGCTCTAAAATCTCCTGGGGTTCCTCAGTCTGAGGGCTGGAAGGGACTGAGAGAGAGTTGATTTTGCCGGATTCATCACAGATTTCTTGATGTTCAGATGCAACTGGGGAAGAGCCTTCCCGGTCACTTTGCCCTTTTCCAGACTGCTCCGAAGCTCCGTCTGTCATCTCCTCCTCACGGAGGTGCTCCCTAGCAGTGGCTCCATGGGCTTCCTCCTCACCTTTGCGTTGTCCACAGCTAGGACCTCTCCATGGATCTGAGGGTCCAAAATGCCCTGGATTCTCAAAGTTGGTTGCCAAGGATGTCGCATCATGTGGCAGGGTTCCTCTGCACGTGTCCTGCTTATCAGGATCAAGTGCACCTGACTCACTGGCTCCAGAGGCTTCTAGCATGTCTGGGATACAACTGTCCTTAATTTTTTCTGATGAGTTGGGAGTTCCAGAAGGAGATTTGTGTTGTTCAGAATCTGTGACATATGAGGGGCCTGGTAACATTAACGAAGACATGTCATTATCTCGCATGACGGAGTCCCAAATGCTATTTGCGATCAGCTGTCCACTTTTTTCATTCAGTGTGTGATATCCATTGGCAGGAGTGTCCTTGCTGTGCTCAGAAGGTGCGGGGAGTTCCCAATCCCCCTGATTTGCTTCCTGATACTCCACACCCCATGGCTCCAGCTGTCTCACTGAAAATCGGGTCTCCGGTTCAGCGCTTTCAATCATGTATCCTTGTGCTTGACCTTCACTGGAGATTGCCACACCCGCGCTACAGTCGTCCCAGTCCAAATCATTATCCATATCGGAGATGGTCGCAGTGGACTGCGTGTCCTCCAGAATCACTCTGTTCCACAAGTCGAGGCTGTCAGGGGCCGCCTGGCGGGAGTTTGTGCTGCTGTGCAGAAGCGTGAGCTGTCGGTTTGTTTCATTGTACAGCTGCATCATGCTGGGGTCGTCGTAACTGGACAGGCTGCTTTCCCCGATGTCATCCTCCATGGAGATGTTCTTATCATCTGTGGGCTCCGTCCTGAGTAAATCCTTCTCGGAGTTGTACGTGACATTTGTTTCCGAACTGTTATCTGCATCCGGTGAGCCCCACATTTCTAGGTTCCCGGGACCTGAACTAATTCGATTTCTAGGTGGCTGCTGCGGCGACTGGGGAGGCATTTCAGTCTCCCCTGTGGCAGAGTTAGCATCTTGTGACTCAAAACCTCCCTCTTTAGCAAATGGCTTGCTTTCTGTTTCTTTTTCATCTCCAGCAAATGTTGGCGAAGTATAGGAGTCAGATGTGGAGTAGTTGGTGTCTAAGGGGGAGGGCACCGAATCTTCCCCTATGTTGGATGCGCTGTAATCGGGACATTTGTATAAGAAGGAATCTTCCCAAGGTGCCAGGACGTCTGCCCCTCCTTTTTTGATACCCTCCTCAAAAAGGTTCCAGGAGTCTACCTTTTCATACACCTCCCCCCTAATTTTGGGATCCACTAAGCCATTCTGATCTTCCTTTGTCGGTTTGGAGCCATTCCACGCGTGGTCCAGATCGGATCTGGGGTTTCCAGATATAAGGATATTATCCCTGGAGTCGTGGTTCTTCTTACCCCAGATTTCTGGGGGTGCTTCGTTATTTGCCTCACTGGGTGAATTGTCTTCCGAGGGAAAAGAAAACCCACTTTTTGCCATGGCCCATTCCCTCGGGTCCCTCACAGAAGGCGTCTCGCCGCTCGTTGGGTGCAGATTCCAGGTATTTGCCAAAGCTTTGGTGCCATCTTCTTTACCAAATGCACTCCAGGCTGGGAATGACACCGCAGCGGCTGGCTCCCCATCTTCCGTGGGATTTCCCCACGGCTCCGGCATCGCCGTGGGAGAGCGATCAGAACGCCACAAGGCAGCAAAGTCTTCGATCAGGTGGTGTGCCCCCTGAGGAGAAGCGCTGGGCAGATTCGATTTCTCTGTGGGCACGTTCTGAAACTGTAGGTGGTCCTCATTTTGGTCCTGAATATTATGGCTGCCCAGCCCAGGCTGACCAAATTCAGACTCCCAGGGACTTGACTTTGGGAATTTGAGACTCTTTGGTGGAAATATAGAATCTGAGGCTCTCCTGTCCACTGGGCTTGGCTTATGGTCTTTCCATGACTCGGGGCTCTGGAAGACAGACTCCTGTTCACTAGAACTCCATGTGTCTGCAATATTTTTAGAGTCAATTTCCAAGCCACCCCACCAGCTGCTGCACCGTGCACGGGTCTGAGGTGGCCCTATGTGACCCGTGTCTACTGCTTTTGGGGTCACATTTTCTGGGTAGAGTAGAGCTGGCTCTTCCGTGGATGGTGAACTTTCTACAAAGCTATTCATAGGTGTTGGTGGGACCCGCTTTCCAATATTTTTCAGCCTTTCTGGGGAAGGAGATTTATCTCCCACAAAACCTGTCAGGCTCACATTTCTTTCAGAGTTATCCTCGGGACTTTCTGGTCTCTGAACAAATTCCTCATCAAATTCCACAAGGTCATCTTTGCCAGCCTCTGACAAAAGTGAACTGGATGAATATTTGGACATGTCCATCCCTATCCCATTGATTTCTTTAGGCCCCGTCGGGGGTTGTCCTTCTGATGAATCACTATTGGGGAAGAAGTCATCTGCAGGAGAGTAGTCTGCAGAATGAGAAGACGGTTGGGACTGCCCAGAAGCCATGGTTGCTGAGTCAAAGTTGAAGAGGTCAAAGGATTCCCTGTGTTCTCCAGACCGGGCATGCTCCTCTGGGACTGCTCCTTCGGGGATGGGACTATAGGAGTCAAACCCTGGGAGGAGGCTGTGGTGAGGCCCAGCACCTTCTCCCACTGGACTGTCATCACTGAGGAAAACCGAGCTCTCCTTGGATGAACGGCTGCTCCTAATGGTGGCCAGCCCGCTATCTGGGCTGACGAGGTCGATGTTTACATCCACCTGAGCCTGATTAGAATCGTTGAGATCTGGAGGGTTTTCTATGAAATTCACGGAGCTGGGCTGTGGCTCTATGTCAGAACCATACAGCTCCATAATCCCGGAAGATCCCTGGGACAATGGGGCGCTGCCTGCCACGGCTTCCGTTGAGGACGTCCGGCTGTTGGAGACCATCTCTGGACATCTCCTGTTGATGACTTCCTTGACGAGAAGGAGCACCTGATCACAGGTCACCAACGGGTTCTCCTGCTGGTACACCAGGATCTCATCACAGCCACATTCAAAGGGCTCCAGCTCCAGGCAAGGGTTCTGGCTTTCTTCCAGTTCGCAGCAGATCTGTCAGGGAGGCACAGGGGTTTGTGTGAGCACTCAGGCACTCCTTGCATCTCCCTTAACGTTTCTTAATATACAATTGATCTGGGTTCATCCGTCTACAAAGAAGATCTCAAACAACTGAAAACTGCATAACGTAAGACACGGAAAGTCCCACTTACTATACCACCGGCTCTTTCTACAATCCCATTCAACTGGCTCTTCTTTGAACTCAAAATCCCACTGCTCAATTTTGCTTGCTTCTGAAAGTTACAGGTTAAGAGATTTCCACCATTTAAATCCTTTCCTTGTCGTAATACGATACCGTCTTCCAACGGGAGCGCAAGTTAAGTTTGCAAAAAGCAGAGAGAATGCTGGTTGCTGAGAACTAGGGGAACACGTGTGAGAATAAGGGGCAATCAGGTGGACAAAGGGCTTTTGTTTAGGACCAGGCACCGGGGACCTGCTTTTGCCTCGGAAAGCCTCGTAAGGGGAAGGAGAACATAGGAAAGAGAAAGCTACCAGAGGTGGAACTTCCTAACAGCACTTCGGGGCCCCAACTGTCTCTTCCCGCCCCAGGGAGCATCGACGGGGAGCCTGGAACAGACAAAGCTCACCTGGGAGGCCAAGAGAATGTGTGACAGCTGGTGTGAGGCCAGAACCGGGCTGCGGCTCTATGATTTTTTTAGGAAATGTCAGGGAAATTTGGCACACTGGGCTTTTGAAATGGCCCCACAGGGTCAGTGGCGGTAACAACAACAATAGTAATAATATATTTGTTATTATCATCATCACATAGATGATGATGATAATAATAATTAACACTTATTGAGTGTTTCCATATGCCAGGCACAGTTTAAAGGTTTTATGTGCATTATCTCCTCTAATCCTCAAAATAATTCTGTTACAAGGTAGGGATCCTTTGTCCCTGTTTTGCCAATGATCCAACAGAGACCCAGCAAGGTTAAATAACTTGTAGTTAACAACTAAAGGAGCCACGTTTTGAACTCTGCAGAGGCTGACTTTTCATCAACGGTGATCACGTGGACACAGAGGGATTCTCTAGAGTAGTCTTGACCTTGTTCTGCTCAGTGGAACCGTCTCTCAAGTGATGGCCGGGGAAGCCCGTGGGGAAGAAGAGAGGGAGGCAGGGCAGAGCTGGCTCAAGGGTGTCTGATCCCTTTACCTGCTCTCCCACTTTTGTCTGTTTTAGATTCACCAATTTTTAAACCGATTTGCTGCTAAAAGTGATTTGAAAACCACCATGGTGGAGGCTTAGGAGATAGAAGTCTGCCCCTAGGAAACCAGTGACCAAAGATAAATAGAGCTTTGGAACCCACTGCAGACACAAAGCACTGAAAAAGCCACAGGCTGGTGAGGCAACGCACAGATGTGTGAGGGTCAGGTCAGAAGGGAGGGTAGAAAACATCTGTAGCAGGAGCAGGGGCTCTTGCATCTTTGGACTGGAGAATGCACAGAGAGTCTGTGAGTACCTACAGTCACATGCACTACAGCCAAGACGGATCTCTCGGGGGACAGAGAGTGACGATGTAGAACAAGAAAGGAGTCAAGACTTTGGCTGTAGCCACCTGCGGATAGACCGGTGTCTAATCCGTTAATGAGGAGAGATTATCGAGAAAACTGTTCTACATTCATGTCGTCCGTATTATAATGAATCACGTAGGGTCTCATATTAGTTCTTAAATACACCCAATTTGGCATACCAGTGCCCTATTTTGGTTAATTTTGTCTACCTCTTCTATCATTTCCAAAACGTTGGGTTAAACAATTCAGTTGTCAACCGAGAGGAGCTGGCTAATTAACCAGTCAGAATTTTAGTAGTCGGAGACGAGCCAACTTTGATTAAAGCATTAGGTCACCAGCTACTAAACACTGGGCACCAAATAGGTATTTAGACAGGGACTAAACCTTTTTACGTATGACCGAACAGGAGTCCTAAGCAAACATCATCCGCAGGAGGACTTGCCCTTCTTTGGGTGAAAAAAGATACGCTCTTTCTCTTTTCGGATTTAGTCTAGAAGACAAATAGACATGGGGATCTTTTAAAAGGCCTTTTGTGGTCACGAGGGATCAAAGGTGCAGCACGGGGAATACAGTCAATGGGATTAGTGTGCCAGAGCTAGTGAGCTTGTGAGCACAGCGTAAGGCATGGAGTTGTGGAACCACTATGTTCTACGCCTGTCAACTAAACTTAAGGCAAAAAATAAAAATAAAATACATAGAATAGAATAGAATTAAAATACAATACGATACAATACAATGCAATAAAATAAAATAAAAACAAAATAAAATAACACGCCCTGGGTGGGGGTGAAGGGGGTCAAAAGGTATAAGCTTCCGGTTACAAAACAAGTTAAGTCCTGGGGATGTAATGTACAGCATGGCCACTATCGTTAAAAATAGTGTGCTGTGTACTTGAAAGTTGGTAAAAGAGGAGATGTTAAAAGTCCTCCTCACACAAAAACTTTTTTTGTAACTGTGTATGGCAATGCATGTTAACTAGACTTCCTGTGGTGGTCACTTCAGAATATACACAAATATCGAATCGTTATGTTGTACCCCAGACACTGATACAATGTTGTGTTTCCATTACACCGCAATTTTTTAAAAAGGGCCGATATTTATCTCACTGCCGATTTTAATTAGGTGATTTTTTTTTTGGTAAGATAGCAATAAAACTAAAAACTAAAACTCTGAAGGAAAGCATTGCAAATGAAACATTTTTATCAATCAGTGGCCCAATGTGCAAAATACCCCCCCAATTTCTTTCTTGTTCTTTGATAGTATTTTGTTTTATTTATTTTTTTTTTCAATGTTTATTTATTTTTGAGAGAGACAGGGTGAGCAGGGAAGGGGGCGAGAGAGAGGGGTCAGAGAATCCGAAGCGGGCTCTATGCTGACAGCACATGGCTCAATATGGGGCTCAAACTCACGAACCGTGAGATCACAACCTAAGCCGACGTCTGACGCTCAACCAACTGAGCCACCCAGGCGCCCCTACCCCCAACATTTCTTAAAACTCCCACTCCAGGGCCTTATCTCTTGGGTCCATTTCTCTGGGCCACCGGTGCGTTCCCACGTTCCGCCGCGTATTGTGACAGCCACCAGGTTAGGAAGCAGTGAAATGGGCCCGAGTGAAGAAGGTCCTTACCTGACTGCACAACTCGAGGTTCTGGGAGTACACGGCAATCTGTCGTCTCGGCTGCTCTTCCTCCGACAGGTAGCTGGCCAGGAGGATGAGGACGTCAAAACCAAACTTGTCTGCAAATGCTTTCAAGTCGCTGCTGATATTGCTGTGAAACATACAGTTCTGAAACAACAACAGGCAATTTGATATTAATGCCAACGGCCTGGCTTTGGCGAGTTGTGCCACCAATCTGTCCGGCGTCGCGATATTTCGTGACAGATATTCATTATCAGACGCAAGCGAGATGGACACACAAGCTTGCAAACTCTCGTGCGCGGGCTTAAAATGACTTTTGCTTGTTTGTTTTCCTAACCCGGGAAAGGAAGGAGTCTTGGCCCTTATTAAGGTAGTTCAGACAAGGAACAAATATCTTAACAGTGTTTTTTTTCCCCCAAAATATTTCTTTGAATGCTAACTTTGTAAAAACTACTTTTCCTTGTATTGTTCCTAGGATGTAGGAAAGACTGCTGTTATTGCAACCTATCCCTAGAAAAATAGGAGGAAGTTGTTTTTCATTATTTGTAATTGTTTCCCAATGATTATTACAATGCCAAGAAGAATCCCTAAGGATGAATCTAGCTGAGTTAATGGTATGCTTTTTATTCCAGGGTAGAAGTCTGGCAGATTTATGGAAGGACTCTGACGTCACATCTTCTTGCTCTAAAAGGCAGCTAAGAAGGAATGAATAATTGTAGAAAAGGAATGAATAATGGTGCTACAGAGCACCCAGACCTGTGGCTCACATCACCTTCAAAAATGTGCCCGTCTCTTTGAGGTTTATGAACTGCAGTGACGACCACTTTGTTGGCAGAGTCGTCTCTCTTTCTTAAAGAAGAGCAGTAAAGACCGTCGGTTAGGCATAATGCCTGGCACATACGAGCTGCTCAGAAAAATGTTTTTGAGCGACTAGAGAGACTTACCCACAAAATCTGCCTTTGCTACATAAACCTCTATCCAGCATATATATTCGATCATCATATACAGTCTGTTGCCCTACTCAGTGAAAATCACCACCACGTGCACTCAAGAGATACAAAGGACTCTGTTGATTTCTGTTCTGTTACAAAAGTCATCAGCACTACGCAAGCCATTGGCAAAGTATCAAAGCAATGCAGAAATAGATAGCATCAGAAGTGAAAGAGCCAGGCACCCCCTCCTCAGCCACTTAGGGAGAGCTAGGCAGGGCACCGCACGTAGGTGCAGGTATTTTCCGCGCCCGGATTACTGTTTGTATGTGGCAGCTTCTCGAAACTAGTGGATTTCATATTTGTGCCTCAGGTTATTTACCAGCCGCTTAGAATATCTATAGCGCATGTAATCTGTAATTCTGCTGAGTTGAATCTCAAGGTCTCTGAGGCCCCTGAGAGGCCACATGAGACACCTGCCAGTTGTGCTGGCCCAGCCCGTCACCAGCGTCCGCACCTCAAGGAATGTTTGTTGTCTCCTTCTGTGGCAGCCGGCTCTCTAGGCATCTCACCAGACCATTTCACTTTTTGGTCACAAAGCATTGCACAGGGGAACTCACAAAGCTCTCAGGATATATTGTTGCCGAACACTAAAGATCTATTGTACCGACTGGGTAATGAAATTCATGATGTTCAAATACAATAGTTTTTGGAAACATGGGTATCCAAAAGCATAGTGTCAGTTTCCATGCTTTTTATTTATTGTCCAAGTGTCATGATAACAGTCTTTAAACAGAAACTTAAAAAAAGTCCACTCACTCACAATAGAAGTAAATATTTAAGATATTTTTTAAAGTTGCACCTCCTATTATACACAATGTACATTCAATAGATGAAATTATTTCAGATCATCATTATCCCTCAAGACAACCTCCGCACTGAGCTCTCTGCCATCATGAATTATAAAAGCAGACACTGGGGTGCCTGGGTGGCTCAGTCAGTTAAGCAGCTGACTCTTGATTTCGACTCAGGTCATGATCTCACGGTTTGTGAGTTCCGCGCTGACAGCAGGGAGCCTGCTTGGGATTCTCTCTCTCTTCCTCTGTCTCTGCCCCCTCCTGCATCCTCCAGACTGAAGGCTTTGGCCAAAAAGCTCAACAGTTTTCCTTTCAAAATATTTTTTTCACTGTGTACATAAAATCCCCCAGATGCAGTTATAAACCCTTGAAAGAAGGTCCAACATTTCGAAGAGATTTTCACATTTCCTAACAACTGTCACAAGACTCCCAGCTAGGTCATTTGAACAAAAGAAGGCAGGTTTTACCGGTGTCCGAGCACAAGATTAGGATTCATCACATTCAGCATTATTCAAAGCCATACTTGTGGAACATTTGCTATTCAAAACTGTTGGCTGTGCTTCAATCTGTTTGGATTCTTCTGTGTGAAAATGACAGCTCTGGGATCTTGCTGGACTCAAGTCCAACAGCATTGTCAACACCAGCATCTTGTTAAAATGCAGAGGCTCGGGCCATCCCCCAGACTTACTGAAACAGAAACTGCATTCTCCAAAAAATCCTGGGGGATTCAAACGTACATCGGAAATGGGAAAGCAAATTCAAGAAGGGAGGCATTTGTTCACCGATACTGTTTCCTATGAGAATCTATCTTTGGATCCTTTCAACGTTGTCATTTTACTGGGACTTTTACTGACTCACACCATCAGCTCCTGGTTCCTCACACCACTTTCAACATAAAAGTCACCCCAGGAAGGGGGGTGTATTTCTGAGCCACTTTGTGGCAAGTTCTTATTTATTGGGTCCAGTATTGGGTCTCAGATCCTCTATTATGTACCTCAAGAGGTTCTTAGGATCAAGCTCCGTGGGGTGACACTCTCCCAGTTTTCCTCCGGGTGGCCCCCAAATCCATACGATCAAGGATTGAAAAAAAAAATAAAGCAAAGATTTATGAGACTCCCTTAGGCACGTTGCATGTTACGGTATCTCCAGAACAGAGATCATCAACGACTGTGTCCTACCTACCCTCATGGAACTGTCCAAACCAGAGTGGATCTTCCTGGCGTTAGGGTGTCAGGAGGATCGTGTTTAAAACAGAATCAAACGAGGCAATGAGGGAGAATCCTCGGGAATCTGGGAGGCAGAATCTGTTCTGCTTTTATGCCGGTGCTGTTTGCATAGGAGATAATTTATTATTGTCTTCTAGCTACGCAGGGAGTCATGTGCTGTGACGGCTCTTATGTTGCTGACAAGCTAGGCTGGCCCTGAATAAATAGCACTTTATCATCAACACAACCCAACTGTAGATACAGGTTGGCATTTTGTCCCCCCCCCCCACCTGCCTTCTACCTGATAAATTACTGTTTTAGTTACATGTATACAAATACTATTTGTTAATCGGCTCAAATGTCTCCAAAATGTCTCCTCCACCTTAAGTTAAAATTATATACATGTACGTAGGTGTAGCTCACTCGGTTTGCCAAAGGTTTAGAAAATAAAGAGCTCCTACCTTAACTTACCACCCACGCCCCACCACACGACCTCCCACGTTTGCAGTATGACCCCCAGCCTGAGACCGCAACATGGAATTTACAAAGGTACTTTACTAATCATTAAGGCTGGAAACTGACCGGCAAAACCCCAGCCTATTCCAGCACATCAGCTAGGGACAAGAAGTCCTCCTGGTCATCATCTTTGCCACTCATGGGTCCAAAGATTCCATCATTAAACATTTTTAGAGGGCGTGAGTCCTTTTGCCCGAGTGTTTTCCAGTTTGGGGATGAGTAGGAAGACCGGGGAATGTGGGGAGAAAAAGGTTTTATTATTTCCCAGCCAAAAGCTAGGGTGAGGTTGTTGTTCCCGATGACCAAGCACAGGGAAACAGAAATGCCACGGCTCTCCTGTAACATGACAACCGAGAGAGTGATGGTGAAAGTGTCCAAGAGATTGACTACATTTGTGGTTGAAAGTTCGCAGACAAACTTAGTGGAAAATTCCACTCCCTCCCAAAACCCTGATTTAGCTTTTTCCATCGCTCTGAAAAATTCAGTGTTCATGCTCCATGCTGATAGCTAGAGTGCATGATGTGAAATAAAGGTGATCCAAGTCATGTTCAGAGTACTTAAATGCGGATATTCCTTGAGAGAAAAACTCACTCTTGTTACATTGCTCCTGTATTCCTACCTTCTGTTGTCTCCTGGATCCCGCTGTCGGGTTTCTGCCTCCATCATTCCCTTGAAACCGCTCTTCTCAAAAGTACCAATCGCTTCCAAGGTGCAAAATCCGAAAGTCGGCTTCCTGTTCCGACTCTATATGACTTCTCTGAGGAATTCCACGAGGTTGATCCTCCCTCCTTGAAACACTCCATTCCTTTACTCTCCCGCCCTCACATTCTCCTCGGTCTTCTCCCAGCGCCTCACTACTCCTCTGTCACCTTTGCTGGCTCCTCGTCTTTTTCAACCTCTAAATGTTCATGCCTCAGACTGTGTTTCCACACCTCTTTCTCTTATCTCTACGTTCTCTTTGGGGATCTCATCCAGCTGCACGGTTTTCAAACCACCTGTCTGCCAGTGACAACAAGCCTCATCCACCTGAACTCCACTCTTGTCGATCCACATGGTATTTCCACGCAAATGTCTAATAAGCGTCTCAAATAAAATGAAACCTATCTCCACCCCATATCATAATGATATCCTCCATATCATTAAATGGCCCCACCATGCACCCAATTACTTATAATCAGTCCTTCCTGCAGCATCAAAAGGGAGCTTTTAAAAATAGGGGTGCCTGGGTGGCACAGTCGGTTGAGCGTCCGACTTCAGCCAGGTCACGATCTCGCGGTCCGTGAGTTTGAGCCCCGCGTCAGGCTCTGGGCTGATGGCTCGGAGCCTGGAGCCTGCTTCCGATTCTGTGTCTCCCTCTCTCTCTGCCCCTCCCCTGTTCATGCTCTGTCTCTCTCTGCCCCCCCCCCCAAAAAAAACAACGATAAAAATGTAAACAGAGGGGTGCGTGGGTGGCTCAGTCAGTTAAGCGACCAATTTCAGCCCTGGTCATGATCTTGTGGTCCGTGAGTTCAAACCCCACATCAGTCTCTGTGCTGGCAGCTCAGAACCTGGAGTCTGCTTCATATTCTATCTCTCTCTCTCTCTCTCTCTCTCTCTCTCTCCCCCTCCCCTGCTCACGTTCTGTCTCTCTCAAAAATAAACATTAAAAATTTTTTTTTTAATGTAAACAGAATCACGACACTTCTCTGCTTAAATGCCACTCAAAAGTTTCTCAGTGCAATTATTATTATTTACTATCGTTTTTTAAATGGGGAGGAGATAGTTTTACTGTCCTCAAAATTGAGTTATATATTAGTGAGAAAAAGTAAACATGGCCATAGAAAAACAATTGGACATAAGACATTCACGATTGAAATACAAATGCCAATAAATATCTGAACTCATTGAGAATCAAAGAAATCCTTTGACAATAAAATATTTCATCTTCTCTTTTCTTATTATTGGTAAATAGTTCCAAAGGGGCATTCTCATATACTATTGGAAATATATTCTTTTTTATTTTTTTATTTTTTTTTTACATTTATTTATTTTTGAGAGACAGAGGGAGACAGAGCACAAATGGGGGCGGGGCAAAGAGAGAGGGAGACACAGAATCCAAAGCAGGCTCCAGGCTCCGAGCTGTCAGCAAAGAGCCCGACATGGGCTCGAACTCACGAACCACAAGATCGTGACCTGAGCTGAAGTCGGACGCTCAACTGACTGAATCACCCAGGTGCCCCAGAAATATATTCTAAAGAAATAATCAGATATACACACAAAAGGTTTGTGGACAACGCTATTCACTGGATCATTACCTTACTAACTAAAACTTTGAAATGACCTAAACGTTCAACAATAAATGGTTAAATTAATTATGAAAGAGTTGCACAAAAGAATAGTATGCCGCTATTCAAAATCATGCTATCAAAGAATACTTAATGACACAAGAAAACACTCAAGAGTGTAAAAGCAGAAAATAATTTCTGTAACATATCAAAATAGAATGTCATTTCTCGATGCATTCAAATCATGCATATTGAAATCTAATATACGATGGATATTAACACACCCTGATGTGAAAGCTGTCATAATTTAGCCAATTGCCCAATTAAAATCTGTCTGTGTCTCTGTTATTTCAGAGTGTTCCCTCCAAAGATACCAGTAAAGGCTCCGGAGTCACCAGACATGAGCTGACCCTCTCTCCACTATTCATCAGTAGTGAGTGAGTGCGTTTACTTTATTCACTTCTCCAAGCTTTAGTTTCTTCATTTGTAAACCCCCATTTCATTGAGCTGGTGTGAGAATTAAGAACGTGAACCTAGGGCATCTGCATGGCTCAGTCGGTTAAGCATGCTACTTCCGTTTTTGGTTTTTTTTATACATGCCCTAATGAGCTTTATTTTTTTAATGTAATTTATTGTCAAATTGGCTTACATACAGCACCCAGTGCTCATCCCAACAAGTGCCCTCCTCAATGCCCATCACCCACTTTCCCCTCTCCCCCACCCTTCCATCCACCCCCAGTTTGTTCTCTGTATTTAAGAGCCACTTTTGGTTTGGGCTCAGGTCATGGTCTCATGGTCATGAAATCGAGCCCCGAATTAGGCTCTGCTCTTACAGAGCGGAGCCTGCATGGGATTCTCTCTCTCTCTCTGCCCCTCCCCTGCTCACATGTGCACGTTCTCTCTCTCTCTCAAATAAATAAACTTAAAAAAAAAAAAGAGAATTAAGAATAAGAATCAAAGAGCTGGCCCAGTGCCTAGCACGTAGCAGAAAAGCTAGGTCTCTTTCCGTTCCTGGTTTTTAAACTATTAAAAGGTCATTTGGAGGATTCACAAAATTGATCTGACTCACAGAAAGTATTTTATACATTTTGGTATGAGAACTGACTATTCCTATTAAAATTTCTTGCCTTGGGGCATGTGGGTGGCTCAGTCAGTTAAGTGTCCAGTGTTCAGTCCAGGTCATGATCTCATGGTCGTAAGTTCGCGCCCTCCGTTGGGCTCTGTGCTGACAGCTCAGAGCCTGGAACTTGCTTTGGATTCTGTGTCTCCCTCTCTCTCCCCAAAATAAATAAACATTAAAAAAATTTAAAAAAAATTCTTGCCTTGTATCCTTTATAATACATGTGAACTTTCGAATGATAATCACACACATTTTTAAGTCACTTAAGTGACTCACGTGAAAAAGTTTTAAAGGTGAGGGGATAGAGGAAGATACACAAAGTTAAGTGTGAAGCAAAGAGCTCAAATGTCCTTGACTGATAAGTGGATAAAGAAGATGTGGTGTATAAATACAAAGGACTACTACTCAGCAATCACAAAGAATGAAATCTTGCCATTTGCAACAATGTGAATGGAACTAGAGGGTATTATGCTAGGCGAAATAAGTCTGAAAAAGACAAACATCATATAACTTCACTCATCTGAGGCATTTAAGATACAAAACAGATGAACAGAAAGGAAGGGAAGCAAAAATAATATAAAAACAGGGAGGGAGACAAACCATAAGAGACTCCTAAATACAGAGAAGAAACTGAGGGTTGCTGGAGGGCTGTTGGGTGGGCGGGGGATGGGCTAAATGTGTGATGGGCATTAAGGAGGACACTTGTTGTGATGAGCACTGGGTGTCGTATGTAAGTGATGAATCACTAAATTCTATTCCTGAAATCATTGTCACACTGTATGTTAACTAACTTGGATGTAAATTTTAAAAAAATAATCAAAATAAAGCAAATAGTGTCAAAACCAAAAAAAGAAATAAATACATAAACATAAAAAATTAAAAAATAAAAATGATATAAGATCAAAGAATGGGTAAACAGTGATTATCTCATTAACAAAATCTTTATCTTTTTTTTTTATGTTTATTTATTTTGAGAGAGAGAGCACACGAGCAGGGTAGGGGCAGAGAGAGAGGGAGAGACAAAATCCCAAGCAGGTTCCATCTGCACTGTCAGCACAGAGCCCCACGTGGGGCTCGATCCCAGGAACTAGACCATGACCTGAACTGGGATCAGGAGTCTGACACTTACCCGACTGAGCCACCCAGGTGCCCCAGAAATCTTTATCTCTGATTGCAAGTTACACTCAGTGAAGGAGCTTCTGTTTGCCAATACACAAATAATAGCTTTTAAGGCATCAAAAAATTGTATGGTGATTTTTTCCTCCTGCGAAGTCATCATGGGTACAGCCTGCTCCCTCGTTGCCACTGTTTAACCTCCAAGTGCCACGTGCCCTTCAGTAGATTTTACTCCTTATGCTGATACTTTCTATTTCGGTCCAACATTCGGGACCATACACATAATCCAAAAATGGTGGTCTTTCTTACAAATTATAAATGAAATATATTGAGAGGGCTTTTACTAAATGAAATAAATTTTTTCTAATGTCATGCACCGGCTATTCCAGGATTCATTACGTGCGAGATTCTTTTCTTCTTGTAGGAAATAGAAAAAACAAGTGAGTAGGTCTTACTGGCGGGTAGGATAAAGATCATCACCAAGATTAAAACACAAGCTTGTACAGCTTCATTTTTTTGGCAATAGTGAGTCTTAGAAACATAGTTTGACAATGCATAACTACCTTGCAAAGTGCAGTGACCAGCATGGATTGCTGAGTTACTGAAATTTAAGAGTATAGTTTGACATTTATACTCTGCACGGGTTTATTTCTAGACTGAAAACTATTTTTTTTTTCATCAAGATATAAGAAAAATGCTGAGGTGCGTACACAAATGTTCTAACGGAAAGCTTTATGATTTATGCTACCAAAATTCCATTATGATGTTTAAAATATTCAGCAATAATAAAGTCTGATAATTTTGACAGGAAAATGATTTATGAGAACACAAAATGCATAAATTAAGAGATTTTATTTATTCTGTTTTTCATACACTCTTTAATTGGTAAGCAAAGATATTTCCCATGTTTTTACCAGATGTCATTTAAAAAAAACCCCAAAACTCTATTGTTCTTATTTTTATAAGCTAGCCAAGGCATTTTAGCAGTAAAAACTTCACTGAGTCTATTAAAACTAAATTATACATCATGTTTTGAAAACAGAGTCAGGCAGTACATAATACTTCGTAGCTAGAGAGAGCACTCTATTGTGAAAAGATTTTATGAAAATTAAAAATACTATATTATATAAATGAGTATGTAATAGACATATATCAATATGATTTTCATTTAAACCAGTATATTGCCTTCCATAATTTAATCAAGCTCTGAGTCTGCATTAAGCACAGGCTTTGCATCATCTCATTTAAACTTTATTTGTTTTTTAAAATTATTTAATTGAGAGAGAGAGAGAGAGAGAGAGAGAGAGAGAGAGAGAACGTGAGTGGGGGGGAGGGGCAGAGGGAGAGAAAAAGAATCTCAAGCAGGATCCAAGATCAGCACGGAGCCCAACGCAGAGCTCGATCCCAGGACCCTGGAATCATGACATGAGCCGAAATCAAGAGTCGGTCGCTCTACTGACTGAGCCACCCAGACGCCCCAAATCTCATTTAAACTTTAAGATGCCTCACGAGGTGGGTAACATCATCTTGTTTAGCACTGAGAAAATAGAGGCTTCGAGAGGTGAAGAAACCAATGTCATACAGCTCATCTGTGTGAAAAATGGGGCTCGAACCCATGTTCTAACCTCTAAATTATTCTTGAAGGAAAATTCTTCATCACCAAAGATACTACTAATGAATTCTGCTTTTAATTTAATAAAAAACATTTTTTTTTTTGCCATGACTATTTAGTATTGATTCACCTTTGTTCCAATATACAAGCAAGCCACATCCTTGGTTTTAACCAGTGCTAATAATAATGAACTGCTTACATTTTTTGATAATTCAATATTATCATGCTTTATGACCAATCCAGTTTTCATCTACTCTATAAAATATAAGTGTAGCTGACCATTAACTATATGTATGAGCCTAAAATTGAAAACTTGCCCAAAGAAAGTGCTATGAAGAGGAAAGCTGTGATATTCCTGCAGCAATGTGTACTTTTAAGAAGTTGGGGGGTGCCTGGGTGGCTCAGTTGGTGAGGCGGCCGACTTCGGCTCAGGTCATGATCTCGCGGTCCGTGAGTTCGAGCCCCGCGTCGGGCTCTGTGCGGACGGCTCAGAGCCTGGAGCCTGTTTCGGATTCTGTGTCTCCCTCTCTCTGACCCTCCCCCGTTCGTGCTCTGTCTCTCTCTGTCTCAAAAATAAATAAATGTAAAAAAAAAAAAAGAAGTTGGGCATGCATACATACACAGAAAACATAAAAAACAGAACTGGCATGGTCACCGGTAACCCAGAATCACCCTCATGTAGTTTTTCTTCCTTTAGAGCTTTGGCACACAATGGAAGAATCTCAGTTTACGTTCAGGATGTAAACACTCACTATCTAAGGATGCTCCCAACGTTACTTTTCGTCAGCTCAAAGACCCAGAGAAACCAGGAATTAGGGTTGCAGGAGGTGGATGGGGAGACACAAGAGGTCATTTTTGACCAAGAGGGAATGGGTGTCTTAATAGGAAATGTGAAGGTTAACAAAGGAAGCCTCAATTTAGAATGAAGCCAGGGGGGCAGCGGGGGAAGCTCTCACACTCTATCACTTATTATTACCTGGAGACCCAACGGGAATAGATGGAGTTTGCACATAAACACTACTTTACTACTCCAGCAGGAAGAAAGCTTTCCTTCCTTCCTCCCATTCCTCACCCCGCAAAAGCCCAGCCTATGACAGCCTGTCACAACTCAGCCAATGAAAAGCCACAATACTTGGAACTCCCAGTTTCCTCCAATGGACTTTTTGTTTAAGGCAAACAGCCTTCCTGACTCCCCCCTTTCCTAAGAGAGTGCTCCTCTCCTTTGTTCTGCTGATTTACGTACGGTTTGCCATAGCTTGCCTGACCTGGATTGCAATTCTCTGCTATTCCCAAATAAACCCATTTTTGCTAGTAAAATAACCAGCACTTTTATTTTTTAAGGTTAACAGAAGGACCTACAATATCCCCATCATTTCCAACAAAGTCTTCCTATAAAGGCATAACCATCAAAGACACAATAATGTTAACAATCTGTAGATGCTTCAATGTAGGTCAAGCACATCGTAAGTATTAGAGGAGAAACCAAGAGTCTTTCAGTCACCCTAGTAAGATCATCATTTGGGTCAATGAGCTCAAGAATAGAAGGAGGACACATGTTTGCTGAAAATGGAAACCTACTGTTTTCATGTCATGGGACAAATAGTTATTATCTCCTATAACCACATCAATGAAGAGAGAGAGAAGGGGAGGAGGGAGGGGATAGTTCATCTGGAAGCACAGGTTTAAAATCAAGAACTTCTTAAAAAGAAGTGGGCCGGTTTCAGATCAACCTGAAATTAAGCAAGTTGAAGTCCTGCCCCATCCTCAGTTTCCATCATAAAGAGAACCAACATTACAACAACAGAGAGAAGCCCTGGAGAGAGATGTTTATATACTACACTTCACATAGGAGATGTCCTAGGCAGATTCTCACCACTAGTTAAGAGTAAATTGATCCTTGCATGTGGGGAGGTTCCCAACCAATTAAAGACAAATAAGTCACGATCTCATTAACTAGCTCAGCCTAATTTACATTGTCTTTAAGGGCAGACCTATAATCATCAAAACTTTTCGATACTGTATGGATTTAAGGACTCGGCAGGAAAAGGGCTACACTGGTGTTCCCCATCCCCCCCCCCCAAGGGCCCCTTTGTTACAATTTATGTGTCTTTATAAAGATTTCTGTATGGGAGTGAATAACTCAGGACCCACACATAATGGAAAAAAACCCCTCATTAGTCATGCTTTATTTTTGAAATGGTGGAACCTGGGCAACACTCCAGCTACCAGATAGTAATAACTGAATTATTTCCATAATTGTGTATAGATATTTTTTAAAAAATCCCTATTGGCTTGTTTTGAGCCATGAGCTTGAAAACGTACAGCTTTATTTATTTTTCTTGGTAAGAATAAATCATCTGGTTCGAACAATATTTCGAGAAAGCAGGAAACCTTCCTTCCTCTCTGGGTACCCTTTTCTGATTTATGGAAACCACCAGTCAAGTCTCTAGAGCACTAGCTGTACGTGTGCATTACACACACTTCTGATTTTTCTAAGCTGTGTCAATATTAACCTGACCAAATGAAGATCAAACTGTCTCTTTTGCTCCTCGCGCTCCTCACATGGGGAGCACAATATGGCTCTTGTCAGAGGTGCTTCATCATTTTGGCTCAAGGAAACTGTCAGTACAGTTTGGGATTCGTTCTTCATGGGCAGATACCCTGATGGGTCTAATGAAGCCTTTCTGCTGACAAGTCATTTGCTAAAAATACCCAACCATCATCACCAAGTTTAAGTGGAGGAATATGGTTGTGTCCCCTATGCTATCAACCCGATGGAAGCAATTCTCTAGAAGTCTAAAAAAATCTGTATGTCAAGGCACACGCCTCTCACCACGCATGTATGTGTTCTTGCTAGTTTCCATTTGCTCCCTGATAAACTTTATGACATTCTTAAATTGGAATATAATAGGGTAAACACCAATCTCAGAGCACACACGCAGAGCCAGCAGTCTGTGTGTGCCATTTGTTGCAATCTAAGCTAATTACCAGAACCCCCCTCCTGCAAACAGATCCACTCTGGGGTTTGTGGTTTTATTTTCACTTGGAGACGTCTGTGTGTAGGGATCTCAAGGAATTCATTTTCAGGAAGGACACTGTGTTGTCAGGACTCTCTTGGTCCCAAGACACAGAAACTCCACTCAAACCGACTTCAGTAAAGAGCAAGTAAGAAGGATCTGGAGAGCATTCTCAAAAAAGCAAAGGAAGAACTGGGGGACAAGCTGGGAGGAGGGAGGGGTTATCAGGGATTTGCTTTTCCTTCTCTTCCATTGGCTTCACTCTCCTCCCCTGTGACCAACTGGTTTCCTCTAGGTGCTAGGAAACAGGGACTACCTGAGCTCCAGTGCAAGACCTTTCCGTTTTAATCAAGGTTCATTTCCTCCTGGTTTTGAGTGTGAAAACGCTGGAGGAGGAATTATGGTTGTTCCCACTTGGGTTAGGTGCCTTACTGTTGTACCAAGCAATTGAGGTAGATTGGGAAGACCACAAAACCCAGATATGGCACTCATCATGACAAGGGGGATGGATAAGAGTCATTTCCTAGATGAGGAGGCTGAGCTGATCAACCCACAGGTGGACACCCTAGCTATCAAGCACAAAGGACTCACACACACACACACACACACACACACACACACACACACACCAGATAATTTCCCAAATCCCCAAGGGATGACAAAACAAATCTGTAAAAGTGTTAAGCTTATAAAATGGAAGTTATGCTTCATCAATCAGAAATACATAGGACCATCTAGTGAACCCAGGAAGAAGAGGCCAAGCCTGCTTCACCTTCCTTCTTTCAGGTCAATGCAAGGCATCCCTTTATTAGCCCCTGAAGACTTTGGGTGCTCTGATCTCCCCTATAACTGTCAAAGTTGTATTGCTATTTGCACCATACATATGTGGCACTGAAATGCTTTAAATACAGAGGAAAAATGATCCACAGCCCCTACTTAAAAAGCAAAGAATATTTGAGACAGGAGTTGTATTTATGTGCTATCATTTTATACAAGAGTTATTTATAGAAGGGCTTTAAGCAGGCCAAACGCTGGGGGGGAAATCTGAATTCATAACAGATAAAAAGTAATAACTTTAGAGTGGCATTATGGACATTGTGGCTGGATGATTTTTTGTTGTGGGGGCTGTTCTGTGCATCGCAGGGCATTTAGCAGCCTCCCTAGGTTCTACCCACTAGATGCCAGTGGCAAACTCCCTCCCCGGGGTGTGACAAATATGTCTCCAGACATTGTCAAATGGCCCTAAGGGGCAAAAAAATGCCCTAATTAAGTACAACTTTGGAGAATAATAGTGGGAGAGTCTTGCAAGCTTAATAACTCAAATCTCAACCAACTTTTTCAGAAACATTACTGCATTAAGCAAGACATGTCATTCATTTCAGCTGGCTTAAGAGGCAGGTGAACAAAGTGAGGGGTGGGGACATCTACATGACTACATTGCACGCATCAGCCAAATATTTCCTTTTTCTAAGCTGGTAAAAATAAAAAATTTCCATCAATTGTCTTTTAGTTTATATTAGTATGCTTATAAGATAAATAGCATTTTGATTCTCTCAAAGAAAAAGCAGGATGATTAAAAAAAAAAAAAAAAAAGAGCCAGGATTTGACTAAAACATCTTCTTCCTGTGCCAGGAAAATAAGGTTTTTCTCAGGGTGTTTTCCAGAGATTTTTTAGTCTAAAAAAAAATTGTATCAATCCAGGTCAAGTTACGGGTAAATAAGGCATTTTTAAACACCAAGCTTGATATCTGGGATTCCTGAAAATGATATACTCATCTTTTAACTCTTTTGTGGCAACCCCCAAAATACCCATGGTGGGTATTGAGGGCAAGGCAACATGTCTGGGACACTGTGAGTTTTCAAAGAGTGGCTAATATCTTTGTCTGATAACAGGCTACATGGAAAAAGTCATCAAAATCCATTTCCTTTTTAAAAATATTTTTTAAAATTGATTTATTTATTTTGAGAGAGAGAGAGAGAGAGGAGGGAAGGGAGGGACAGAGAGAGGGAGAGACAGAAGATCCCAAACAGGCTCTCAGAGCCTCCGTCAACATAGAGCCCAACTCGGGGCTCGAACTCACTAACCACGAGATCATAACCTGAGACAAAATCAAGAGTCGGATGCTTAACCGACTGAGCCACCCAGGTGCTCCTCAAAATTCATTTTTAAGCCTGAGTTGTCTGAACCTGTGTGTCTACATCACCGGTTCTTAACCTTGGCTGTACCTTAGACTACCTAGAGAGCTGCAAAAAAATCATAATAATAATAAAATAAATAAATAAATAAATAAATCTCAGACACCCACCTTGTGAAATTTAAATTTAATTGGCTTAAGGGAGGGGATGTTGGGCATCTGTATATTTTCCAGACAGTTCCAACTATCATTCTAAATTGCAAGTAGGGTGGAAAACAGTGGTCCATACTGATACTAAAAAACAATTTTCGGTTCATGCTGTGTAGACGTAGTTTCTATATCAGTGGTTCCTTTCTTTCTTTCTTTCTTTTTTTTTTTTAATTTTTTTTTAACGTTTATTTATTTTTGAGACAGAGAGAGACAGAGCATGAATGGGGGAGGGTCAGAGAGAGGGAGACACAGAATCCGAAACAGGCTCCAGGCTCTGAGCTGTCAGCACAGAGCCCGACGCGGGGCTCGAACTCACGGACCGTGAGATCGAGACCTGAGCCGAAGTCGGCCGCTCAACCGACTGAGCCACCCCGGCGCCCCTCAGTGGTTCCTTTCTATTCTCTAGCCCCTGAGTGAAATTTCATAGTCACCGGGAAAACCCAAATTCCAAAAATAAATGTTCACATCTCATTTTTAAAGTAAGTAGCTCTAATGCTCCCAAGTGAGCAGATTTTGAAATGTAGTGCATAAAAGCAAGGGTTTTGAAATCTGACAGCCCGGCGTTCAAATCATGGCTCAACACCCTGTTATCTCTGCACCCTCGGGCGAGTTTCTTGATCCTGCCAGGCTTCAGTTCCTTCATCTGGAAAATAAAGGTAAAACCTACTTTACAAAATGAGATCATCTGTACAATGCTTAGTCTGGGATCTCTGAGAGTCAACCGTCAACTACATGTTGGTACAGCCGCAGCAGGACCAACGGCTACAACTATTTTAATGGTAATTCCGTCAATTAGGTCATTAAAAGTTATCCGTCTTGGGGCACCTGGGTGTCCCAGGCGGTTAAGCGTCTGACTCTTGATTTCTGCTCAGGTCATGATCTCATGATTTCTGGGTTCAAGCCCCAGGTCGGGCTCTGTGCTGACAGTGCAGAGCCTGCTTGGGATTCTCTCTCTCTCTGCCCCTGCCCTGCTCTCCCCCCCTCCTCAAAATAAATAAATAAACTTAAACCCTCTAAAAAAATTAAAGAAAAAAGTCCGTTTCTTGATCTGTCTTTTTCCCCCTTTGCTCATTTGTTTTAGTTCTTAAATTCCACATTTGAGTGAAATCCTATGGTATTATATGTGTTTCTATGATTGCCTTTTTTTCACTTAGCATTATATTCTCTAGCTCCATCCATGTCATTGCAAATGGCAAGACTCCATTCCTTTTTAATGGCTGAATAATATTCCATTGTATATATAAACCACATCTTTATTCATCAACTGCTGGACACCTGGGCTGCCTTTGTGTCTTGGCTATTGTAAATAATGCTCTATGATAAATAGTCATACACAATCTAAGTATACATAATCTAAATAATACATGGGGATACCTGTATTCCTGTGAATTCGTGTTTTTTCAGGGGGGCGGGGGGTGCAAATACCCAGTAGTGCAATTGCTGGATTGAGGGATAGTTCAATTTTTAATTTTTGGAGGAACCTCCATACTGTTTTCCACAATGGTTGCACCAGTTTGCGTTCTCACCAACAGTGCGTGAGGGTTCCTTTTGCTCTACATCCTTGCCAAGAGCTGTTGTTTCTTGTGGTGTCGCGTTTGGTCATTTTGACAGGTGGGGGATATCTCATTGTAGTTTTGATTTGCATTTCCCTGATGGTCAGTGATGATGAACATCTTTTCAGGTCTGTTGGCCATCTGTCTGTCTTCTTTGCAGAAATGTCTGTTCATGTCTTCCGCCCATTTTTAAATTGGATTTATTTTTTTGGATGTTGCTTTAAATATTTTGGATACTAACCCTTTATCCAGTGTGCCATTTGCAAACATCTTCTCCCATTCCATCAGTTGCCTTGTAGTTTTGTTGATTGCTTCCTCTGCGGTACAGAAGCTTTTGATTCTGATGTAATCCCCATAGTTTATTTTTGCTTTTGTTTCCCTTGCCTCCGGAGACGTATCTAGAACAAAGTTGCTAAGGATGATGCTAAAGAGGTTACTGCCGGGGCGCCTGGGTGGCTCAGTCGGCTAAGCGCCTGACTTCAGCTCAGGTCATGATCTCGCGGTCCGTGAGTTCGAGCCCCGCGTCGGGCTCTGTGCTGACTGCTCAGAGCCTGGAGCCTGTTTCAGATTCTGTGTCTCCCTCTCTCTCTGACCCTCCCCTGTTCATGCTCTGTCTCTCTCTGTCTCAAAAATAAATAAACGTTAAAAAAAAAAATTAAAAAATAAATAAATAAAATAAAGAGGTTACTGCCTGTGTTCTCTTCTAGGATTATTTTTATAGTTTCAAGTCTCATATTTATGTCTTGAATCCATTTTGAATTTATTTTTTAAGTTTATTTATTTATTTTGAGATATATAGAGAATCCCAAGCAGGCCCTGTGCTGTCAGCATGCAGTCTGACATTGGGTTCGAACTCGTGGAGCGTGAAATCATGACCTGAACTGAAACCAAGAGTCTTAGGGTTAACCGACTGAGCCGCCCAGGCACCCTATTTTGATTTTAGTTTTGTGTGTAGTTTTGTGTAAAAGATAGGATACACAAACTCTACTAAGCGGTTTAATTTCCTTTTTTGGCATGTTGCTGTCCAGCTTTAAAGGGGGACATTTGAAAAAATAAATGTTTTATTATGAAATAAGGTCAATTTCATGTGATTTCAAATGTAAGATTGGGTATTCATTTTTAATTTTTTCAAGTAGAGTCAAGACCTAAAATATGTTTTGGGCACGGGTCTGTTGGAGCTGTCATCTTCTTTGTTGCATAAATCATACATATAAAGTATACTTTTTAGTGTCTAATTTTAGTTTCATTAATATAGAATAACAACTTAGACATATGTGAGACAATTGAAATGTAGACTCCTTCTGCCTTGTTACAATCCCTTCCCAATTTCTTATAGCTGCATCGCCCTGATTTGAAAGAGTATGTTTCATTTCACTGAGTCTCTCCAAAGCATTTATCTTAGAAATAACTATCTTTCCTACTCCTATTCCAGTTTCTTTAAAGTGTGTGATTATATCACCCAGTACAACTGGCATAAACAGATTTGGGACCAAACACAGCCGATTCTTGGCAAACACTGAATTCAGTTAAAGGGTCCACCTGCCCCTGTGCATTCTAGAGTTTTCAGTGTGCCGGAAGCATTCAACTGGGGTCATCAGTCAGTACGTATCACAGAGCATGATGGAGAATGCATTCAGTTCAGCACATTAGTTAAGGGAAGTTCAAGACAGCTTCTGCTACCATTGACAAGGTATACATCCTCATCGCTCAAAAATAAGGATTTCGAGTCACAGGACACATTAATCCAGAGCTCTCAAACTTTAATGCATATCACCAGGGAATCCTGTTAAAATGCAGATTCTTCGTTAGTAAGCCAGGGGCGGGGACTGAGGTTCTGTATTTCTACAAGATGCCGGGTGAAGTCTGTGATGCTGGTCTGTGGACCACATTGTGAATAGCAGGATATTAAGCACTGCTGTAAGAAGCTATCAGAAAGGGAAGCTATAAAAAAGGAGGGGCCCACCCTGAAAGGAAAAGCAAGAAGGACGATGCTCACAGTGAATCTGGAAGGAAATGTTGACTACTCCTCACATCTTTCTCTCTTGTGAAAAATGACAAGTCCAGAGATTGGAGGATTTATCTAAGCACAGTGCAGGAGCCTAAATGTGAGCGAGGACACGATTTCAAACTGAGAATAGGGCAAGGGAGCAAGGGTTCGCGATTACTTGTGGTTAGGCACCGAAGCAAACCTCCTTGGCTTATAGGAAGGGAGTCCAACGTGCATACCAGGACATCTCCACCGCTCCCGGCGCCAGCAAATGCCCATGCATATCTGTCACTGAAAATTGCACTTAGACACATTCTCCAGGAAAGGGGGTGACCTGAAGCTGCAAAGTTTCTCTTTTTCTATTCTGGTCTGGAATCTCTAAGAATCCCCCCGACACACACACACACACACACACACACACACACCCTGCCTCAATAACACACACACACACACACACACACACACACACACACACACACACTTTGACTTTTTTTTTTATGTCTATATTTTTATGTTTTTCCCAGGGCCTGGGATGTCCATTAGTGAGACCCACGGAGCATCCATCTTCCCCACTGCCGGCTTCCGGCACGTCTCCGGAAGACAGCACCTGCTGAGGTGGACTGAGCGAGGGAGAAACAGACCTCCAGTGACCACTGACAATGGTGTCTCAAACTACTCGGTGAGCAGGGACCATAGCTAGGGTGGCTTCTGTGCCCTCGGAAGTATCTTCTTTTCATAGTGCTAACAGTATCGAAATGAACATATTACCCAACGTAAACAAATGAAAATTAATAGCATTTCTTAAAATCTGGATAAAACAGCTTAAAAGCTCAAGGCAGATGTTTGACACCACATCTAAAGTACTGGCCATGGGTACTTAACATTAGAATACTGACCCTCCCGATTAAGAATCGAGGGAAGGCTTCCCGGCAGCTTTCTGCACTGAGCCTCACCCCTCCACCCAGGGAGGGGGAAAGAGGAGATCCACAAAAGTACTTCTCAACACAGACTGAGGCTTCTGCTTCTCTTCTCTGTCTCATTTATATCGATCTTTTTCGTTTTTATTTACATTCCAGTTAGTTAACATACAGTACAATGTTAGTCTCAGTTGTACAACTTAGTGATTCAACACTTCCGGTACAAACACCCGTTGCCCATCACAAGTGCACTCCTTAATCCTCATCACCTCCTTCGCCCATCTCCCCCTCTGGTGACCATCAGTTTGTTCTCTATGGCTAAGGGTTGGCTTCTTGGCTTGTCTCTCTCTCCCTCTCTCTTTTTGTTCCCTTTGCCCATTTGTTTTGTTTCTTAAATTCAAGGAAACAATCACCAAAACTAAAAGGCAACCTATAGGGCCGCCTGGGTGGTTCTGTCGGTCAAGCATTCAACTTCGGCTCGGGTTGTGGGTTCGAGCCCCGCGTCGGGCTCTGGGATGACAGCTCAGGGCCTGAAACCTGCTTCGAATTTTGTGTCTCCCTCTCTCTCTCTCTGCCCCTCCCCTGTTCACACTCTGTCTCTCTCTCAAAAATGAATAAACTTTTAAAAGAATAATAAAAAATAAAATAAAATATTAAAAAAAATAAAAGGCAACCTACAGAATGAGAGGAGATATTTGCAAGTGACATACCTGATAAAGGGTTAGCATCCAAAAATCTATAAAGAACTTATAAAACTCAACACTCAAAACCCAAATAATCCAATTAAAAAATGGACAGAAGATGTGCATGGACATTTTTCCAAAGAAGACCTACGGATGGCCAACAGACACATGAAAAGATGTTCCACTGATGGTATATCATTTATACTGACTTTAAAAATTTTCTGAATGTAGCCTAGAAAATAACAGTAGGGTCATTTCTTTACCTGGTGACAGAGACCACTCTTCTACCTGAGTATGCCAACAGGTATGGATCCTTGGGAGGCGACAAGAAGCAAGCTTTTTGCCTCCTGTGGGCTGGGCCCAACTTCCCCAGTACCATCCCAACACATACAGACAATGGCACTGCTCCAACCTCTGAAGAACAGACAGCAAACAGCTTTAAGGACTAAAATGTATTGACAAGTTATTGACGAGCAGAACTTTTCCCAAACTAGAAACCTCTGACTTTGTTATTTCTTTATACAGTTTCTCTGGTATCATCAAAAGACCACACAGATCTTTCTTTAGATTCTTAAGAGCCTAAATGGATGTGACATCTAAGACAATTAAAATCCTCACTATGTTTCGGGACAATCCTACGAATTCTTTATAATATGGGGGGTCATGGGGCGCCTGGGTGGCGCAGTCGGTTGAGCGTCCGACTGCTCAGCCAGGTCACGATCTCGCGGTCCGTGAGTTCGAGCCCCGCATCAGGCTCTGGGCTGATGGCTTGGAGCCTGGAGCCTGTTTCCGATTCTGTGTCTCCCTCTCTCTCTGCCCCTCCCTCGTTCATGCTCTGTCTCTCTCTGTCCCAAAAATAAATAAACGTTGAAAAAAAAATTAAAAAAAAATATGGGGGGTCAGATAATCGATTGATTTGTCTTTATCTTTCCATAATTTCCTCCCCAGCACTATAAGATACAGTGAGTTTCATTTTATTCTTGTAGGGCTTTTGTTGTTATTAATTTTGTGGTCCATAAGGTCATTTTTTTCTTAAAGCGATCTCTTTCTAAAAGGCTTTAGGTTTTCTCTTTCTGAATCACAGGGAGCATTAACAATTTAAATAATCCAGGAGCTCAGAGTTAGTTTGATTAGAGAAGAGGTCTTTTTTTTGAAGACCTTCTATGTAGGGGATTCAGGCTAAGTACTATTGAGTAGAATGGTAAATCAAATCTGGGCATGAGGCAAAGGACTTGGTTTTTCTCTGTGTCCAGACGATGATCTCCCTTCCTTCCATCAAAATGAGAGAGGTATTTTTAAAGTCCCATAAAGTTGTGATAATCAATATATCAATGTTATAATAATAATTATAACACTATATTATAGATTATTTATTAATTACTATTATTAACATAATATTAATGTTAATACTATTTATGTATAATTATATATTTACATCATTAATAATAATATTAATATATAGTTATCAATATAATGTTAATTGCAATAATCAATGTTATAATAATTCTAATACAAAAGGATGTTCAGGGGCTCCTGGGTGGTGCAGTCAGTTCAGCATCCAACTCGTGATCTTGGCTCAGGTCATGATCTCACAGTTTGTGAGTTCAAGCCCTGCATCGGGCTCTGCGCCGACGGTGCAGAGACTGCTCGGGATTCTGTCTCTCCTCTCTGATCCTCTCCTGCTTGTGCACTCGCTCTCTCTCTTTCTCTCTCTTTCTCTCTCTCTCAAAATAAATAAATAAATAATACATAAAAATTAAAAAAAAAGAGAAAGGAAGCTCAGAAGCTAGGGTCTATCGGGGACAGAAGAGAAGGTGATAAAGGCACAAAAAATGTTTAGATTCTAAATTTATAGGACGGACAAGAGAAAAGATGGTAACACAGGGAAGAAATGAGGAACCCTGGCTTTGAAATGCGGCCAACTCTGATCGGATTCTCAGCTGTTACTTTTCGTTACACAACTTTGGGTAAGTTACTTAGCTTCTAAGCCTTGGGATATTGTTAATAATAAATAGTTTAAAATAAAAAGAGGGGTTGAGTTTGTCATAAACAGAAGCAATTTTGTCTACTATTCCTTCCTTTGAAGAACTATGACTAGAGGGACAAATCCATAATTTATGAGAATCTATGCAGTGATTATAATAATAGAACTGGACAATTTCAGGAGCAGAGGCTGCTTTAAGAGAAACTTTTTCATTTTTTCCCCCTAAATCATCACTTATTACATTTTAGAAACACAGCCCCTCTTTTTGTGCATGTTACATTTTTTTTCCCTCGTTCGTCATAACTGGTGGGTAGCTTCCTGTTGGCTGAAAATTAAGTCACTGAGCCACCACCTACCAGATGGACTCCTAGAAACCAAGGACAGGGAAATCGCAGAAATAACTAGAAGACTGACAGTGGGAGGATTTAGGATCACCTGTTCAGCTATACCAGCCTAGAAAGCTATCACTGAACAAAGGTTAACATGCAAAGAATCAAAACCTAAAAGTGCTACGACATTCAAGGGCAGAGTCTGATATTTTATGTCGACAAAGAGACGTTGGCTTTTCTAACCATGATCAGTAGTCTTAATTGATGTTTATCAACTCTCTAGCTGGTCATAAGATACAAATTAGTGATATCCACTTAATAGGTGAGAAAGTTGAGGCTCAAGAAACTTCAGGAATATTCCCAATGTCACACATAGTTATCTGATGGTAGAGGAAGAACTGGAACCCAGATTTTCTGAGCTTTGTTCTAGTACATTTGAATGTATTATTTGTCCTCGTTTGAGGTTGAATGCCATGTTTGATATGAACACAGAAGGAAATGAATTTAGATTGTCTTTCTTTCCAAAAAATTTTTTTAATGGTTATTTATTTTTGAGAGAGAGAGAGAGAGAGAGAGAGAGAGAGAGAGAGAGAGAGACATAGAGCATGAGCAGGGGTTGGAGCAGAGAGAGAGAGAGGGAGACACAGAATTCAAAGCAGGCTCCAGGTTCCAAGCTGTCAGCACAGAGCCTAATACAGGGTTCAAACCCATGAACTGCAAGATCGTGACCTGAGCTAAACTAGGATGCTTCACTGACTGAGCCACCCAGGAACCCCAAGATTATCTTTCTTTTAACCACTTCTCATTCTCTTATTGTAATTTAAGGAGAAAATAGCAGGAGCCAAATTGTGACAGTTGACCAAATTACTTTGCAGCCTCATAGTTTAGTAGGGTGTGTGTGTGTGTGTGTGTGTGCGCGCACACACACACGCACACATGAACATGCACACTTGAAAACTTTTAAGAGAGTTTCTATATACATTTATTTTCAGAAATAGTATAAGCACTGTGGTGGTAAGCACTCCAGAGACTTGGTGTGGGTGTGTGAATTAAACATACCACAAAGTTAGGTAAAATGTCATATGATGTGCCCTATGTCATAGATAATCTCTCGTCTGGTATCTAAAAGAAAGAGGAAGTCATGTTGCTAACTCCTAGAAGGACAACATGAACAGGAGGTTGCTATGTAATTCGTGGCTGGCTTCAGCCTTGAGCTTTCCAGTATTCCAGGGTCTGAATATGGCATCGGGGGAGGTCTCAATGGAAGCATTTATAGCATCACCAACTGCCCGGAGAACCACCCTCCACAATGACCCAGAAAAAGTCACATGTGTCGCCTTGTATTTTATGGGACAGGTATGAAGTGGAAGGTAGAGGTACAGGAAGGTAGAGAGGTTCAGGAAGATACAGGAAGGTACAGGAAGATTCAGGAAGGTAGAGAGTCTATCCTTGTTTCTATTCTCACCAAGTTCAGCTACCAGCAAGGGCAGCCACGGTCTTTTCCTGTGTAGCTATAACCTTTCTTGATGAGATAAAACAAGAAACATGCTTATTTGTAGGCTTTCTATAAATAGAAGCACAAGAGGATACCTTATGCCTTCTCTTCTTTATTTAAAGGTAAGAGTCTATAAGTAAACCGGCAGGTTGATGAGTCTAGGAATTATCAAGCTTTGGCAGTTGGTTGCCTCCAGCCCCATCCGTTCTTGAGAGGGGTACAGATGATCCCTCAAGCCAAGCTCAATATTGAATCACTGGTGGTGCTTGACTTCACTACTAACATCAGTGAGAGCAGACATCTCTATCAACTACTCTAGGGCACCCCGTAAGGGTGTAGAGCACAAGACCCTACAAAAAGATTATAGGTCCCATAGTCAGAAACCTCACCAGGAGCTATCTACTTTAGCAACATAGCCTCAGGTACAAATTTACATGCAATAATTCATATTCCACCAAACAAATCCCAGGCAAACAGAGTAATGCAAAAACACATTTCCTGCTGTCAAGAAAATTTCTGGCAAAATTAATCAACCATTCATCCATTCAGGCTCTTTGCATACCCTTTTGTCAAAGAGGGAATACTAAGAGATTTCTTTTCTCTTCCATGCACTCATTTCAATGAATTGAAGAATCCATCAAGCTTGAGTTGATTTATTGAACTGTCTCGGAGCTCAGCGGTACAACTACAGCAAATGAACTGGTAACTTCTCCTAAAACCAGCAGCGATTCGACTCAACAATATCTGATTTCTTTAACTCTTTGCAATTCCAGATTTAACTGATTCTTGCAGTTTAGCTCCAGGCACGCTGACTTTCAGTGTATTTCTACATGGTACAAATTTGGGATAAGACCTTGCGTGCTCGCGCACATCGTTTAGTGTTCTGGTGGCAGTAACCAAAGCATATAGATTCTAAGACCTCTTCGTTTGACGGACTTTCAAAGCACATCGATATTAGGCAGTTTTTCTTTTTTAAAAAGGACTTTTTAAAGACTTACAGCTTTTCTCTCACGCAAAACTATTGGTTCTGGTGGCTAATGTGTAAAGCTAACACTGATGACCAGTCACTTTGGCTCAGAGCACTAAAGACGCATACATTTCTTATTTTTGTATTTATTTTAATCATTCTACCAGGTGAGGAGAATCACTACAAGGAGATATGTGAGGCATAAACACGAGAGAGAAACCCAACCGACGTCTCAACATGGGTTTTCTCACCAAACCTCGTCCACTGAGCCCCACGGAGCCCATTTATCACATACCAGCTTTGCATTTTTCTTTGTAAAGATATATGACCTTTGCCTATTAGATTTCATTAGCGGGGCACCATGCAAGGCGCCTTTGCACATGGCAGGATAGAAAACTCAACACCCTCGCCTGAAGGATTTGTGGGAGCGAGCTCATCTTCAATCTTTGTCCCTGGGAGGCACTTTTAACACCTGCCAACCACAGCACTATCATCAGAAAAACATTTAGAGATTTATCTTCGGGCTGGTAATTATAAGAGATAATTTGTTTGGAGTATGGATAAAGTTGGTCTAGCATAAACAAACTAGAGGCTCAAATTACATGACGAACCTCATTAACTATTGATTTAACCACTGCGGGCCTGTAAGCTCAGTGACATTCTCTGAAGATGGCAGGTTCCCAAGCGACCACCTTGGCCTAAACAATCCTGGGAGGTGAGGGATGCATCTTGGGGCCCGCTCAGAGTCATCCTGGCTTTCATCGTTCTCCTTCTTCCTTTGAGGGTCCAGCTCTGGCCCCTCACGTTTAGAACTCTCAACACGAAGCACTGTGGACTGTCACATGTTAGAATTCAAGATACTTTGCTTGGGGAAGGTAGTTTTAGGAGGATGAAGTCAGAGTCGTCATGGGTCACGGGCCACATTTTACCTTTCACAGCGATTCACGTATCATCCCGTCAGAGCCATACGATCACCCCGTGAAACGCGCAAAGCTGGCTGCGGAACCCATTATATATGTGAGAAACTGAGATAGGAAGCGGCCGAGCGCTTAAGGACCTTGACCAAACTACCTGACGCACGGACTCCCTAAGATATACCATGATTCTCCTCCTCAGGAGAGACGAGTGCTCCAACGTGCCTCAAGAAACCAAGAGCAAAGTCATCCACTTCTTCGCCTTTAAGAAGATACTTGTGGGTACACAGCTAAGACGTGACTTTGTATATATATAATCTCATTTTCCGCCCAGAATACCGACTTGCAGAAATGATACAGGGGCCCACAGGTTAAGAGCAAAGTCTCACGGGCAAATACACAGAAGACAGGAGAATCAATGCCAGAGTTCCTGGTTGGGACACTAAGCTGTATGCAACACAGTCCTTATCTTTTGGTGTCTCGGAGCGAAGTGTTACAGCCTCCAGCTCCCTGTTGAAACCAGTGTCTACTCAGTAAGAACTCAATAAGTGATACTACTAATATTCTTTAATGCCACCATTAATAACGGCAACAGAAACTCCAGAGTCTTTCCCAAATCTAAGTGTATAATCTCTTTTTTTTTTTTTTAACATTTATTGATTTTTGCGAGACACAGAGAGGCAGAGCATGAATAGGGGAGGGGGAGAGAGAGAGAGACAGAGAGACAGAATCTGAAGCAGGCTCCAGGCTCTGAGCTGTTTGTTAGCACAGAGCCCGACGCGGGGCTCGAACTCACGAACTGCAAGACCGTGACCTGAGCTGAAGTCGGACACTCAACCGACCGAGCCACCCAGGCACCCCATAAGCCCGTGATTTCTTATCAGAAGTCCCTGGTGATGTATTTGATAATTCACATTGTTTTATTTGATAAAGGTCATATGGTGCATACGATGAATAATGTGCTAGGGCTGCCCCGCCAAAACACAAATATTTATGTAACAAAATGTATATAGTGGGATAAAGGCCATAAATATCGGGTCAGAGTTTGCTGTCAAAGATTTTCAAAAACCCCAGGGTTTTTCAGAGCCTGTTGGGTTTCAGAATTGCAGATGAGGGATTGTAGACCTGGGTTAATTCTCAATGAGATGTTAACTATTGAATATCCATTTCTCAGTGAAAAGAGCACTTCCAATTACACGCGGAGGTAATTTTAGACGTAAGCATTAAAAGTCTAATGCAAAAACTGATCACCACCGCGAGTCAATTCCAAGGAGAGCGTCAAAGGCATTAATGTAAAATATCATCAATATAAACTCTACAAACTAATTCAGATGGTGGACTGTTGGAAATTTACATTTGCTTTCTCAGTGAAAACATTCAGTGGTTCCCAAATGCTGCAAGAAAAAAATGTTTTATTTGAAGACAATTTTTTGAAGAATTTTTTTTAATGTGTATTTATTTTTGAGAGAGAGAGAGAGAGAGAGAGAGAGACACACACAGAGTGCAAGTGGGGGAGGGGCGGAGAGAGAGGGGACACAGAATCTGAGCAGGCTCGGGGCTCTGTGCTGACAGCTCAGAGTCCTAGGCAGGGCTCGAACTCACGGAGCGCGAGGTCATGCCCTGAGCTGAAGTCGAATGCTTAACGGATTGAGCCACCCAGGCGCCCCTAAAAACATTTTTAAAAAACCTTTATATGTAATTAAACATTTTTGCAATTAAAATGAAAATGTTTGCATTTAATTAGAAAACTCTCTCAGCTAGTGACCAAGGTAGATACTCAAATCCCTCCTGTTAATCAGGTTATCTGTTGGCTGATTCAAGCTTTCCATTTTTCCAAAAGGTAGAAAACTTATTTTTACTTAATAAATCACCTCTAATTCACATCTCACTTATTCATACTGACTTTTCCTGCATTTATCTAAATGAGTGAGGCTTGAGCTTTAGAAATCAATTCTTTTCCTGGAGCTGGGGCTGTGGATCTCTAGTCAAGCCTTGATGGTTCGGGTTATATTCATAAAACAATTGGAAGTAATTTATCTATGTGCGTGACCCAGAAAATTCCATTCAGTACAATATATTCGCCGATCACATACAAGTATGGCCTATGGATGCACTGTAGCGATAGGTAGCAATCACTTTTCCATCAGTTGGGTTTTTGGATCAAATATGCTAATGGTATTAGTTCTCAGGTCCTGCGGACGAACAAGAGTTTGCCAGATGAAGGGAATAACAGTGGGGAATGGGCCAGGGAGAGCCCCAGAGATGAACGAAAACATGGTGTGTTGTAGATCTCTGCTATTGTAATTTTGCTTGCATTTTGTCTTCCACCTGTAATTTTGTCTCTCCTCTTCCACCCCTGTTGAGACCCTTAGCCTATTATAAGACAAACGCAAATAATTTCCAGTGGATTACTTTTATATTTGAAAGGCATGACAACGTTTTTCTTTCATTTGTCGAAGGCATGCATGGCACAGAGAGGTGTTTGTGGTAATTCTGTAGGCTAAAGTAGATGTTTGAACCATGCTAGACATAGATAAGATTAACTGGAGACCATAAGCTGATCTACCATGATGCTGGCGGATTGTTATTATAAACATAAGGAAGTAAAAGCCATATCGCATGCCATATCTAATCTGTTTCCTGCTCTCGTTTTCCGAAGTGGGTCTTGAGTTAAATGAGCTCGGTTGTACCATTTCATCATCTTGCAAAAATGAAGACAAACCAATATGGAATTAAAAAAGGTATTAGTTCTCAAATATCACAAGGCTATGTTTTTCCTTATGTGATTCTTCTCTAAACACGCAATGCTATAGTTGTGCTCTCTCCTGACGTCGCTGAGATATGTTTGGAATAATCACAAAAACAGTGTCCTGGAATAGACGCCAGCTAACAGCACTGGCTAGCAGATGCACGAACCAGAATCCAGAATCCAGAAAGCATGTATCGGAACTCAAGATGCGACAAGGGTGGTGTTTCAAACTCAGTGGGAAATGAGTGTTTTGACTAATAAATGGTGTCGACATAATTGGTACCCTTCTGAAGAAAGAACGCTAAAATTAAATTCCAGATGGATGAAAGATCGAAATGTAAAAACAAACATTGGATAAAAAAACTACTTGAAGAAAATCAAAGAGACTATTTTTATACTACTGCACTTGGTTGGATTTATTTAAAATACCAAATATTCCAAGACCGTGAAGTAAAAGAGACATATTTGACTACATAAAATTTAAGTGTTTAAAAACTGTGTGTGAACATATCATAAACAAAGTCAAAAGACAGATAACGGGACTGGGAAATTTATCTGCAGTACTTATGACAAGCAAATTTTAATCTCTATCATACAAAACTTTCCAAAACATCACTAAGAAAAAAGGCAAACGACACCATTGAAAAATAGCCCAAAATACCCAACAACAACAACAACAACAATTTGCAGGGGCCTGGGTGACTCATTTGGTTAAGCATCTGACCTTGGCTCAGGTCACGATCTCACAGTTTGTGAGTTCGAGCCCTGTATCAGGTGAACTTGAGCCCGGCATGCAATAAGTTTGAGCCCTGCTTTGGGTGAGCCCCACCTCTCTCTCTCTCTCTCTCTCTCTCTCTCTCTCTCCCTCTCTCTCTTCCTGCCCCTTGCTCACTTGCTCCCATTCTCTCCCAAAAAATAAAAAAGAATTTTAAAAATTAAAAAAAAGAAACTTGCAATTGAAAGAAGAAAAAAGTAAATGGTTAAAGATATGAAAGAAGGTTCAGTCTCACAAGTAATCAAAGAAAAACCAAATTAAACAAAGCTGACATTACTGTCAGATGTCTAACATTTTAAAGGGAAAGAAAATCTAGGGCTGCTAAGCATACAGGAAAACAGTTCTCTCAAATAAAGCTGGTAAGAGTGTGGATTACAACAAAATTTCAGAAAATGATCTGACACAGTCATTAAAAAAAACATGTAGCTTAGGAGTCAACAGTAGTTTGAGAAACTATTCTACAACATAAAAGGAAGACTACATATATATATGGCGTATGAGACATAATGTACAAGGAGAGTTAACGCAGCATTGTTTCAGAGTGGCAAAAAGTTAGAAACAGTCTGACTATCCCTCTGTGGGGACAATTTCTCCCCATAAAAGGACAGTCATACCTCATCCAAGCATAAGGAATATCGTTTGATTTTTAAAAGACTGAGTTAAAGGGGTGCCTCAGTGGCTCAGTCGGTTAAGCGTCCGACTTCGGCTCAGGTCATGATCTCATGGTCCGTGAGTTCGAGCCCCGCGTCGGGCTCTGTGCTACCAGCTCAGAGCCTGGAGCCTGCTTTGGATTCTGTGTCTCCCTCTCTGCCTGCCCCTCCCCCGCTCATGCTCACTCATGCTCGCTCGCTCGCGCTCTCTCTCTCTCAAAAATAAAGATTAAAGAAAAAAAAAAAGACTGAGTTAGATATAGATCTTTACTTGACATATTAGATCTTTTCTTGACATGCTGTTAAGGGAAAAAAAGAACAATTGCAGAATAATGTATAGGGTATGATCCTACTGTTAACATTGATAGAAGTGCGGATTCCACACTTTCACGTGTGTCTGTAAGTGACTGTGTAACACAGAGTTTGTTAATCTTGATTACAATGGAGGAAGGTAATTGAGGGTATAGGAGTGCAGGATAATTTACCTCATGCTTCTTTATATATTTCATACCATTGTTCTTAATAAAACAAGCATGTATAGTTTTGTAATTTACAAACCAGATAAAGGACGAGGAGAGAACAATAGAAAAAAACTATGGGATTGTCTTTGCTCTCTACGGTAGAGTTTGGATAACACGCTCAAGTTTGTCTCAGTGCACCAATAAGCACTTGTGGTTAGGAGAGTTTAGCTGAGCTGCCGTTAGCAACTCATTTGTTAAACAGTCAGTTCCTTCCGAACGAAATGCAAGTCATTATCTACCCAAACAAGAAAAAAAAAACTCTGCAGATGTGTCTCCTATGCCAAGTTCAGAGGCTGTGTTATTATAGTCGTTGATTCAGTTGGCAAATATCCCTGTAAGATTTAAACTAGGCAAACCAAACATTCCAAGGTCAAAGCAAAAAAGGAAGTTGAAGTTAAAAGTACTAACTAAATGAGTGATTAGGGAGAATTCCTTCTCGAATAAAGGATGGACCACAGAAGACTTCCGTGAGTGGGGCCATGCCTCACTGGTGACGGGCTGGAGAGCAAAGATCTTGGGACTTGGGGGGATTATGTGGATGGGGGTTTTGTCTACCCCAAGGAAGGGATGCTCTGCTTTTGCTTCATTTTCATGCCTCTCCCCAACTGTCCCAATCACTCCTCTTGCACACTTAGCATTAAAACTAAGCAACCCCCGTACCTATCCCGCTCTAAGTCTTGGGGTATGGAATTGAATATGAACTCACTGAAATTGTTAATGCAGTTTACAAAGGTATACCCTAGCATTGCTATCCAAATTCCCACAATATTCCCTGCACAGTGGATAATGTCTCTCTTCCCCCTATATGCTACGCCTACCGTGAACACCTGTTTGTTTAATCCTGCTTGGGAAAGACACTCTGACTCTCGAAAGCTCTCCACCATACATTCACCACCGTGGTGCCTCACCCATCTGCCAGGGCTCCAAACCACTCTGTCTTAGACCTTGTCTGCAGAGAGCAGATCAAAGGATGCTGCCCACAATTCTATGCGTGGATGAACCTCTTTAGTTGGTCCCTCACGGTGAGGTCCGCTTCACCTTGAGGGCGCTGTTCTCTAAGGCAAGCTCTCAAGTCAAGCCCCAGACTCTCCTCACCAAGTTGCGGAAGATCATGAAGGCATTGCTTGGGTGAGTCCTGATTTTGGCTGAAAGTTCTACCTTCTAGCAAAGAGGAAAGAAAACAGTAGTAAGTACCTGTTGCTTTTGTCTGCCCAGCGCCTTTTCTCTCCTTCGGTTAGCTGACCCCTCTCTCTGGCCACAGGAATGGGCAAGGAATCCAAGCTGCACTAACCATAATAGCGTACTCTCACTACCCTTGGTGATGGGTAAAGGCAAGGGGCATGTGTCCCTACAAGCATCAACCAATGGCCTTCTGAGCTTAGAGAGAAAAGCTCTTGGCTCTTATAGTGTCTAGATCAGTTGACACTCGTTATGTCCAGAAGGCGAGACTGAGCGAGACCTAGAGGGAAGCAAAGCTAAGAGGTGGAAGAGAGTCCATGGCTTAATGATATGAGCCAATGAAACCCTTCATTTAAAAAAAAAAAAACAAACATGTAATGGGATGCCTGGGGGGCTCAGTCAGGTTAAGCGTCTGACTTTGGCTCAGGTCGTGATCTCATGGTTTGTGGGTTCGAGCCCCATGCTGGGCTCTGCACCGATAGTGTGGAGCCTGCCTGGGATTCTGTCTCTCCCTCTCCCTCTGCCCCTCCCCAACTTGTGTGCGTGCGCCCTCTCTCTCTCAAAATAAATAAAAAATTTAAAAACCCATTTAAAAATGTTACGTATGTATGAATGTATTTATATTATTTACAAATGTATTTGCCTGGCTAGAGTCGTGTTGGTTCTCTGTCTTTAACACCAGCGCCCTAATGAATGCAAGAGTTACAATCTATTGAATCTTCAATGGACCGGGAATTGTACTAGATTCTTTAAACACGTGATCTCATTTTAATTTATCCTCCACAACAATCCCATTATCTTTCCCATTTTATAGGTGAAGAGACAGAGGCTGGGCGGGTACTAGCAACTTTACCTGCGGTCACACATGTCTCCTGAGTCACTTCAGACTCAGTTCGACTGGCCTACAAGACTCTGTCCTCTGCTCCACCGCGTGGGTTTCCGTAACAAAGTCCGTTCCTGGATGTGGGAGGAAACTTCTTTCAGGGAAGAAAACCAACCCACCCCCTTAAGAAATGGATTCTTGAAAGAATCCCTCCCGGAATACTGCTTAACAATGGCAACAATGGCATCCCCTTGGGAGGGACTCTGTTTGAAGACAACTCTTTTGTCTTCCTTAATTCCCTCCCCGCCCCCCCCCCCCCCCCTTCTCCCTCCACACTCTTCACCTCTCTGGTGCTAGGAATTCTGGTCACCATCAGGAAGGCCTTCTTCCCGTAAGATAATGAGAAGGAATCCTGATTATCTGAGGGAATACAAGTTGGTACACGGATCGTAAGTGAAGTGCCCTCGTTTGCCATGCAGTTTTACTTTAACTGGAAAAATATGGCAAGCCACTGAAGGATTCTAAGAAAGGAGAAGGGTCTGATTAGATTTGTATTTTAGTGTGAAGGGCACTGAGATGATTTGTATTGAAGATCAGAAAGCCAGTCACTTGCGGATGGTCTTACAAGAATTCCCGCAGGTTGTGCTTTGAGCTAGGGTGTCCAACACCCAAGTCATTTTGGGGGGGGGCACCCTCAGCTGAAGGAAGGGGCCTTACCCTAATTTGCACAAAGGCACCCATGGGCTAGTAGCAGTCCTGACTTTTGCAGAAGACAAGACAAGGCACGGAACTAAGGCGGTGGCCGAGAGATTAGAGAAGGGGACAAGTTGACATTTGCCTCCCTGAGTTCGAGGTGCTTATGTGAAACCCAAGACAGCTGTATGATACCCTTCACGAGATGTCCTTATGTGACTAGAAATTCATTAAAGGCTGGGTCTGAAAACATAATGTGGAAGTTGCGAATGCATACCCAAAGGATAGTTTGTGGGCTTGTGGACTGAGACTGGGTTTCTGCTGCGAAACGCAAAAGGCACAGCCATCCATTGTTATTTATGGAGCTGCACTAGGAGGCAAGTAGTAAGTTCGTGGAGGAAATGACTAATGTTCAACAGAAGGTCCCTGCTGTATCCATTTGCCAGGCTTTTTGGTTGCACACATTAGCCCACCTAAATCTAAACCCGTAACATACACATAATGCAGAAGAAGTTGAACTTGTTTCCTGTCTCACAAATAGCCTCTTCTCATACACTCTGCTAAGCAGTCTGGATGGATAGAAACAGCTGTTCTTTGCAAGAATGCTAGATATTCTTCACTGACAGATGGCAGCAATCCCCTAGGGTGTACACACACACACACACACACACACACACACACGTGCACGCGCGCACACACACACACACACACACACCCAGAAACCTTAGTAAGGTCAATAACTATGCTATTCATCAATGGAGTTACTAAAATTTAGAGTCAGAAGAAAAGCCTGGAATTAAAACCATAACTTTGCATTTCTTCTGGGCTCAGTGCCAGCAGATTTTATTTGGGAAAGTTGCTGTGAACAAAAATGCTTCCCATTTTACATTTCACTTTTTTTTTTAATTTTTTTTTCAACGTTTATTTCTTTTTGGGACAGAGAGAGACAGAGCATGAACGGGGGGAGGGGCAGAGAGAGAGGGAGACACAGGATCGGAAACAGGCTCCAGGCTCTGAGCCATCATCAGCCCAGAGCCCGACGCGGGGGCTCGAACTCCCGGACCGCGAGATCGTGACCTGGCTGAAGTCGGACGCCCAACCGACTGCGCCACCCAGGCGCCCCTACATTTCACTTTTAAAGAGTAAGAGATGATTTGTCACAGCCAGATCATTAAGTGATCCCCTCCGCCCTTGTCATAGAAAGTAGAGGAACTTCAGATCTGTATCTTCTTGGAAGCATACCCGAGAAATCCTTAATGGAACGTGCCAAAATGTTTGTTTGTTTAAATCACCATATTTGGAAAGATCTCTCATAAAAAACATTACTAGAAATTCTCACCGATCCCTCCAATGTCCAGCCAAAATGAATAACTAAGTAGATTTGGTTAGAGAGCTGTTATGATAGAAAGAGAATACGAATATCCAGATCATACTTTTTACAAAACTCTATACATCAGAAAACGAGTGGTGGTTTTCAAAACAGAGGGCTTTTCTCCTACTTATTTAGAATATAGAGAACTATCAAATCCACATCTTCCAAAAAACCCCATGACCCTGTTTCGGAGCATCCACCAAAATTTCTTCTCCTTAGGAGAGATAGACTGGTTGGATTCTTCCTAGAATCCTGTAATTTAGAATTAAAATAAGAGAAAAATGAAATGTTAGGTTTGAGATGGGCGGGCCCTATAGGCCATTTAGTTCACTCACCACCCAATTATTAAATTTCTTCTGGTTCATTCTGCCAAGTGGTTCTGAAACATGGGACCGAACACTTGTACAGATGGGAGAGTCGTGACCACCTGAGCTGGCTCAGTCCATCTTTGGATGGGTCTATTGGAAAGTTTTTTTCCTTATACAGAGGCAAATTGTCTCCTTCAACATTTTCTTGTTGGCTTTGGGTCTCCATATAGAATGCTGATAACAACAGTGAATATTTGAGTGCCTACAACAGGCAGGCACTGCTCTGAGTATATATCATGGATTAATTTAGTATCCAAAATAATCCTCTGGACAGGTTAATATTGATATTAATATCATCCCCAATCTGCAGAGGCAGAAAACTGAGGCACAGAAGAGTTAAATAACTTTCCCCAGATCACATGCTTTACAAGTGATAGACCCAGCATTTGGAGTCAGGCATACTGACTCCAGAGTCCAAGTTCTATACTCTAATAACCTAAAGATTAGGTGGCTGCATCTTTGAGACTGTTTGAAGAGAGCCATCAGGCTTCCTCTGAATAGTACATAAAAAGAAAACCGTAGCTTTTAACATCATCTACTAATGAAACCATTTAAATGATCTATTAACTTTAAAGAAAGTATTTTTTAAAAGATGTGTGTGGGGGCGCCTGGGTGGCGCAGTCGGTTAAGCGTCCGACTTCAGCCAGGTCACGATCTCCTGGTCCAGGAGTTCGAGCCCCGCGTCGGGCTCTGGGCTGATGGCTCAAAGCCTGGAGCCTGTTTCCGATTCTGTGTGTCCCTCTCTCTGCCCCTCCCCCGTTCATGCTCTGTCTCTCTCTGTCCCAAAAATAAATAAACGTTGAAAAAAAAAAAAAAAAAGATGTGTGTGTATGTATATATATGTATATATGTATACATATATATATGTATACATATATATGTATATATGTATATACATATATATGTATATATAAATATATATTTCATCCTTTAGTAAGAAATATATATATATTTCTTACTAAAGAAATATATATATATTTCTTTATATATATATATATTTCTTTATATATATATATATATATATTTCTTACTAAAGGATGAAATTAAGCCAAACCTATGAAATCACATTACAACGGAGAGCAATCTGCTTATATAAATCTATGTTTGGACAGCAACAAAATAAAAGCACTCTTATTCTCTGTCATGAGTTAATAAGGAGCTTTATGAAAGAGCTGATCCAAGACTTCTCCATTCTGGATGAAGGTTACAGCACCGGAGGGTTCTTTCTGAAGAATGAACACCATGCCTGTCCATGCCTACCTCTCCTCTGAGATTCTGATCCAAATGGCGGGGTGTGGACCCAAGCACCAGCAGTGTCTTAAAGCTTCCTAAATGGGGCACCTAGGTGGCTCAGTCAGTTAAGCGTCTGACTCTTGACTTCGGCTCAGGTCATGATCTCACAGTTTATGAGTTCGAGCCCCGCATTGGGCTCCGTGTTGACAGTATGGAACCTGCGTGAGATTCTCTCTCTCCTCTCTCTCTTTCCCTCCCCTGTGCGTGCTCTCTTTCTCACTCAAAAGAAATAAATACACTTAAAAAAGAGCTGCCTACAGGATTCCAATGTGACGTCAGGGTTGAGAACCATGGATCTGTGACTACCAAAATCTCTCCTGTTTCAGATGTCCACCTTGCAATTGCCACAGAAACACTCTATCGTATCCTCTTTAAAAAATTTTTTTTTCAACGTTTATTTATTTTTTGGGGGACAGAGAGAGACAGAGCATGAACGGGGGAGGGGCAGAGAGAGAGGGAGACATAGAATCGGAAACAGGCTCCAGGCTCTGAGCCATCAGCCCAGAGCCCGACGCGGGGCTCGAACTCACGGACCGCGAGATCGTGACCTGAGCTGAAGTCGGACGCCCGACCGACTGAGCCACCCAGGTGCCCCAACACTCTATCGTATCTTAATGTATCATGGACTTTCCTTTCCCTACGGGCAAACACGAGCATCATTTTATTTAAGAAGTACTCTCAAGTGGCTCTAACATTAACTCAACTTCTCGCTAGACTTTGCTGGCCAAACCCCTCTTGTTTTTTTCCTTCCTTTGGATGCTTCTAGAGATATCCCGGCAGTTCATCCCACTTGCTTTTCATTCAATCAATTGTATAGGACATTTCATAAATTTGGACACAAATTTATTACTTTGATTCTTAAAATCCTCTTAAGGATTTATATCATTCCTTCTGATTCATTTTTTTTTTTTACCTCATTGCTTATCTTTTTAAATACATTCAACTATTTTCTTAGATGTTTATTGAAGGCCTTCTGTATCCCCTGGCCCTGATTTATCTTTCTTTAATGCACGTTTCAAGATCTGAATTCATATTGTGTATCTGGTTACTCGTTGCCTGTTACTCCTGCCCCCCAAGAGAATGGTAGGTCCATGGTGACGGGGAACTTTGCTGTGCTTATACTGTATCCCTGACACCTAAAATACTGGGGGGCCATGGTAGATGCTCAATAGACATTTACCGAAGAAAACAAATGAGTGAGTGAGTGAGTGAGTGACTGAATATTAAATGGATGGCTGGGTGGATCGATACCATGTGCCAGACTTTGGTGATATAAAAAAGCGTGTTGAGCTTCCTGCCCTACGGGTGTTTGCAGTCTTAGTGCAGTTAAGCATACAAAATGCTGAGCTGTCTTGTAGACTTACAAAGAGCAGCGGGAACAGAGGGGAGAGAATCTGGGAGCCTGCCTGGACGAGTCACGAAAAACTCCCTCACAAAGCTAATACTTGAGGTGAGATGTGAAGGAAGAGAGGAATCTGTCCAGTGGCTAAGCGGGGTCTGACATTTGCAGTGGGAAGAACAAAGGGCAGGACTCTGAGCAGGGAGGAGTAGACAGAACCGGAGGTTTCAGAATATTCCAGAATTCATCCGCAGATTGAGGCCCAGTAGTGACTTCATCTCTTTTGTGATGAGAAAACACTCACTTCAGCTGAAACCAGATTTTCAATTTCAAGAACAGACCTCACGGGTCAAGGCCGTCTGACATACAGAGGTCATCTTTGGTTCATTTACATTAATGGCGTGGGATAGTTTGCTTAACTTCCCTGTCCTCAGTTCCCTCATTTGCAAAATGAGGATGAAAAGTAATTACTTCCTTGAGTCATTTTGGGGAATAAATGCACCGATATATATGAAACACTAGTTAGTTCTGCTGGAGTGTGGCAAAGGCATTCCTAAAAAATTCCAATGCAAAATTGCACAGCAAAACCCAGAGTTTATTGAAAAGGCAGGGATGGGGGACAGCCTTCAAAAACTTCACCAGGGACACATTTAAAAAAAGAGACAGGGGCGCCTGGGTGGCACAGTCGGTTCAGCGTCCGACTTCAGCCAGGTCACGATCTCGCAGGTCCGGGAGTTCGAGCCCCGCGTCGGGCTCTGGGCTGATGGCTCGGAGCCTGGAGCCTGTTTCCGATTCTGTGTCTCCCTCTCTCTCTCTGCCCCTCCCCCGTTCATGCTCTGTCTCTCTCTGTCCCAAAAATAAATAAACGTTGAAAAAAAAATTAAAAAAAAAAAGAGACAAACCCAATAAAAATGGTAGCACGGCTTTGCACATGTTAAGTGGTTAACAAATATTATATTAAATGAGGCACTTGACCTTGAAAAAGATCTAAAGTCTTGCTTCCAGAAATGGGCATTGGAAGGGTTGCAGCTTCCAATGAGTTACTGTGGCAGGAGGGATATGTGAACTCAAACTGAAGGTTCTAGACCAGACATGGATGGATGGGGCCTATTCCACAGCTGTGAACAGAAGTGTGGGGTATATGTGTGCGTGCGTGTGCACATGCGTTTTGCATATTCCTACAAGGGCTCTGTTAGTTAGGTGCTGTCTCCTACGTTCACCCAGTGTTTCTCAAGGACAAAATCGTGCACCATCAACTGTGAAGGCTGCATTATGCTCAAAATTGTTCCCTAATATATTCAACACATTGGAAAATATTCACATTTTCAAAACTGGCATTATAGGACTGACTGACAGTGTTCGATAAAGAACAGCTGTTATAAAAAATTTTAAAAGCTCCATAATATTTTACGTATCAACCAGCTGGCAACATAAATTTTTTCAATGACTTAGGATGACTCCCTAGACTGTACCCTCCCCCACCCCTGTTTGGCAACCTTTGAACCCAACAAAGCTGCTGGGGCACTAGTTGGAGTTTGGAACTTGGGTCCTTTTCTTATCCCTCAAAGTCCCTTAACCCAAAACAACTGAGAAAACACCGTAGAAGAATGGGCTAAGTACAAAATGCAATTTCATTCAAAAACGATGAAATACCCCACTCCATATGCCCCCACAACTGCTGGCTTACTCGTCCACTCATAACTTGAGCAGATACAAAAGGTCTGTAGGTTAAAAGGGGTTTTTAAGAAGACAACTCAATTTTCAGGGCACCTGGGTGGCTCAGTCCGTTGAGCATCCGGCTTCGGCTCAGGTCATAATCTCACCGTTCGTGAGTTCGAGCCCCGCGTCAGGCTCTGTGCTGACAGCTCAGAGCCTGGAGCCTCCTTCCAATTCTGTGTCCTCCTCTCTCTCTGCCCCACCCCTGCTTGTGTTCTGTCTCTCTCTGCCTTTCAAAATGAGTAAACACAAAAAAAGATTAAAAAAAAAAAAAGAAGACAACTCCATTTTCAAGAAAAGGAAAAAAAAAAAAGGAAAGATTTCTAAAATTCCCATTTTCTTTATTGCATACATTAAAAAGCTAAAGCTCTCAACTATTAAAAAGCTTAATTCTAAGACTTGAAGTCCCAGAGTCCAAAATTTGGGAGGGAGCCAGCTCAAGGTACACACATCAGATCTAGCTAAAAAGTGCTTTTAAAAATTGATCATGTGGCATTTGAAATAAATCTTTATTTAAAATCAATGCTTTCCTATCCTCACGTAAAATATTGATAAATATTGATAAATAAAAATATTGATAAATATCGATAAATAAAATTTTGGTGAGAGTTATAGGAGAGTTTAGCTAAAGAAAAAAAGTTAATAAAAACCGTACTATGGCTTGAAGTCTTTGTTTTGCATCTTCACTAAGGGGACAGATAACTTTCATCCTCTCCAACCTGCCTCTTCAGCTTGAACGTGCAAACACCCAGAATCTTATTAAAATGCAGTTCTTGGGGCACCTGGGTGGCTCAGTCCGTTAAGCGTCCGGCTCTTGATTTCGGCTCAGGTCATGATCTCACGGTTTGTAAGTTCAAGCCCCACCTCGGGGCTCTGCACTGACACCGCGGAGCCTGCTGGGGATCCACTCACTTTCCCTGTCTCTGCCCCTCCCCCACGCATGCGCGCGCTCTCACTATAAAGCTTTAAAAAAATTTTTTTTTTTAAGTAGCTCTTTTCAGTGAAAATCTGGAAATCCCCCAGTTGATGAAGGGTCTAGTAAGTTAATGTGTCAAAAGAAGTTGTTTTGAAACACAAAATTATATTCTGACTTTACTCACTGAACATACATATTTGCCCTGATTTCTCTTCTGAGCTGCGTGGACCATCCTTGTACCCTTGATCACACAGGACACACAGGAACTTCAAACTGGGCATGAACCTGGCGCCGAGGGGTTCAGCCTTTTGGGTTACCAAAGCCCTTGGAAGCTCTCTGCTCCGCTTGGCCGCCAGATGGCGCTACGTCCCCATTCTTGCCTGCAGCCCCAGGGCTCCTTGAACTCCACCCAGACGTTAGCACGCTCGCTCCCTCCACCCTCCGAACAGCTGCATTCTCTTTGCTAACACAGGCGTTTTTCAAAATCTCATTAGATATCTAATATTTTCGGCCAAGTTTGTGGCCCGAGGGCACTGCGCCCTCCCCGGAGGACTCCTTAGAATCTGGCAAAGGTTCTAGGATGAAGGAACCTGTGTTGTTAAAAAAAAAAAAAAAAAAAAAAAAAAAGAGGGGAAATGGGGGACCCACTTATGGGGGCGAACTTTGGTCTTGGAAACAAAACGGATGTGAGAAGGCCCGGGGGGGGGGGTGTCTTGACGCTGTATATTCTCCCCTCCCCGCCCCCCCCCCCCCCCCCCCCCCCCAGTGATACTTAATCTGTAGTATTTGCAGCCTTTCTCAGGGCTGGATTAGCCCATGCAAGCAAAGTGTGTAATCGGCATTAATCTCCCAGAATGTCACTGCTACCGCCTATCAATCTGCATAAATTCTACCACAAAACTTTAGGAAGAAATGCTATTCAGAGCAAATGATGCATCAAATTCAAACAGGCCATCAAGATTGCTAATGGATTTTAATAGCAGCTATTACAGCATAATAGTATTTTCCCAACAGCTGTTTGTTGATACAATTCTCCGTTTACAGGACCTTTCTGTCCAATCCCAGGAGATGGCCCGCCATTCATTTATAATCATTTGGTTCCGCCTACAAACAAATGCTACTTTATTTGCATTTGGAGACTGTGAATGGTCTGCAGATTTGACCCACTCGCACCTCATTCAAGGAAACCAGCAGCGAATATTACAGAGTAATTAGTTAATATTTAGAGTGATGTTAGCGGTTGAAAACTGCCTTTTACTCTTATGTAAATGAATAATAGACCTAAACTAGAATGAAGACTGGAGTTTTTGCAACTAAAGGACTCAGAAACCATCCTGAGTTTTTCTGCTGGAGAAAACTAATGATTAGAGAATGCCACTAAATCACGGGCACTTGATTGGTGGCAATAATTGTGATAAGAATCGAAGTGAGGGAGAATTTATCCGTGAAACGTAAAACTTTGTCTCTTGTGGAATGATGGAGATATTACAGCATTGAAAATAAATATCAGTTCATGGGTTCACAAAGCATCACCGAAGGAATGCGTTTAAAATGTGAATTCCTGGCTCCTACCCCAGAGGTTTGAGGCAGGGCCCAGGAATTCACATTTTAACAAGCACTCCAGCGGATTCTGGTGTCCCTCATCCATGGACCACACTTCGAGCAAAGCTGAGAAAAATGGCATCAGGTTATAAGCCTAATTTATCCCCAAAGTCTTAATGCAGCTTGAAGCTTTAATGAAGTACACGTTTTTAAAAGTACATGAAACACTGATTTTTATGAATGCTTATTTTTATTCCTTTTACGCTTATTCGGTTCTGTACATTTGGGAAAAAAAAATATTTTTAACGATAGTATTTTTCATCCAGTTCACGTTTGCCAACTTCTATCGGGAGACTAAAGGGAGAATCCAAAGTCTCAGGATTACTCAAACTTTACAAAACTAAGTTAAGTGGAAAAGAAAGGAAAATACTTGCACTTCCAAATGCCGTTCTTCATGTACGTGTACACAATTTGTACTTCTGCCAATATGAATGTGTACAAAGGCACCCAGGCTTTCGGGGCAAACCGTATAGAGCTTCCTTAGATGCAGGCTTGATGAAACTAGGAAGTAACACTCAACCCTCTGTCCTGTCCAGCCACTGTTGATTTGGTTTCAGAGGAATATGCATGGATTTGCAGGCTGGCAGGTGCTGGGGGTGATCTCTGGATCGGCACCGCAGAGTTGGAGAAGAATGCGGTGCAAATAACGAGAGGAAATGATCGCTCTGTTGAGTCTGGGTATTTGGAAGGGATGCCAGCATCTTACGCTCCTTAGAACTTGACAACACACAAAAGCACTCTCACATCACCTCATCTGACCCTCACCCTCTTCACGGGCAGGTAGTGTTTTTCCCACTTTCTAGACGAGAAGGTGAAGGCCCTGAGGATTTTCTGTGATCTGTCCAGAAAAAAAAAAAAAAATTACTGGTAGCAAATGGCTGAGAACTCAAAGCCAAAGTTCGGACTCTTCTCTATGTCAAGGTGGCCCTTGACCAGGAGGCCGGTCCAGGCAACGACGACTAGGAGGTGTCAGAAAATTCAAGAAGGAGCAGGTCAGCACGTGGCAAACAGGGACAAGAACTGTAAGGCCTGCTATGCTCCAGAGCAAGGCAAAGCAGGAAGAGCAGACCAGATCGGAAGAACAAGCCCCTCCCCACTTTTAAAATTTTATTTATTTTGAGAGAGTGCACAGGGGAGGGACAACGAGAGAGAATTCCAAGCAGGCTCTGCACTCTTCCAGCATAAAGCTCTATGCGGGGATCCAACTCATGAACCATGAGATCATGACCTGAGCTGAAGTCACACGCTTAACTCACAGAGCCACCCAGGCGCCCCAGAACAGGCCCCTTTTAGTTCGAGGCCACTGAGCTGACCAGGTACAGGTATAGCTCTTGGCCAGGGTCTGGGTCTCCCTCCCTGGAGACAACCACTATCATGGAAACAGTGCTTTTGAAGCCTGCCTCTGTCACAGAGTTCCAGTGTGACTGTGGACTCACCATTGCTTCTCTTTGACTTTTAGTTGCCTCCTTGACACAGTCAACATGATAATAATTACCTTTCAGAGTTGTTATGGGTTTTAAATAAATTACTTAAAATACGATGATGACCTTGGCCAAGAGCTTGACCCTTGGATCCAGTCTGGCCCCTTGGTGCAGAAGCCGAGCTGGTTTCCTCCTCCCCGATTGGTGCCTCATCACCTGCACACAGTGGGCCCTTCATACATTTTCTGAATGAATGAATGAATGAATGAATGAATGAATGGATATCTAGGACCAACACATACTCGCCCCATGACACACAAGCTACTTCCTTGGGCCCTTATTTCTTTTACTAGTATAATTTTTCTTTCCTCATCATCTATGGTACAAATTTTGGAGTTAACCTTTGTAATACCTTCCATCCCACCCCCCCTTGTCAGTATCAAGATTCTTCTTTTGTGTGACCATTGTTTTCCTTCTAACAATTCTCGATTGTATGCTCATGAAGTCTGCCCAAAGCTATCAAAGTAACCCAACTGCTCCTCCTGCCATCTCAATACCCTGCAAGCTGTACACAGCATGATTTTCATAAGTCTTACCATGACTGTAGTCAAACGTCCCCAGAAAGTGACACAAAAGGGTCACGGTATTCCACAGCATGGCTGTGCCCTACCTCTTCCCCCTCAACCCCTAATGTGTCCTTCCAGACTTAGTCTACTGAACCAACCTGAACACTGTGGTTCCCTAAACGCACCGTGGATTTACCTCCTTGCTTAGCAAGGAACTTGTACATATTAAGACTCAGTAGAGGTTTCCTGAATTCAATCAAACCAAATTGAATAGAATTGCCTGAATCCTTGTACTCAAAAAAGGAATATGAATGAGAAGCTCCGGCGGGGCAGGTGTTAACTTCCTCACCCCTTCCACCACCAGTCCTATCTTCTGTAAGACCCCCCCTTCTCCTTTCTCGGGAGATAAAATACACAGACTGCTTCAGAGTCGAAGGTATCACCAAGAAAGGGCACAGGCATCTGTGGGAACAGTACTTTCTATTTGTGTAGGTCACGCATATCTCATACGATAAAGTGGTGTTTTTATTAAAACTGCAACAATTTATCTCAGATCTACCTTTGGAGACCTTAACCTCCCAATGAACCAAAGACTTAGTCTACTGAATTTGTGGGCACTCTCATTTTGTAGACATGAGCTGGGTGTCATTTTATCCTGGGGCATTGAAGACCAGGGTCAAATGATTGATTTTCAATTTTGCTAGGAGGGTTTTTTTGTTGTTGTTGTAGTCGTGTGTGTGTGTGTGTGTGTGTGTGTGTGTGTGTGTGTGTGTTTCCCTTAGACATTTTGTTTTTGGTCACTAGGTGGCTCTGAATTTCCACTGGAAAATTAAAATTGAGAAAACATTGACAAAAATATGCAATCCTTGCCAAATATTTTCAAAATACTTCTTTCAACAATTTTTGACTTGAGAACATTGATTGAGGTAAACAAACAATCAAACAAAACCGTAGGCTCCAAACAGCAGTGTATTTGTCCATCTACCTTATCTAGCTTTCAAAATACATAATTTATGGCTTTATATGAAATTATGGCTGTTGTATTGGTTATGGATAGAATTTAAAAATGATTCATAAACTACGATTTAAATAATGTTACTTTGAAGCTGTAACATATTTTGCATCCTGTATGGTCAAACAGTTGAGGCTATCAGATTTACAACAAGACTTCAAATTATTGTCATATAATTTTAATTGCTTTAAGATTTTTCCTAACCAAACATTAACAGCCCCCGAAAGGTCTGGAGCAAATCCCAAAATCATTTTTAAGATTGATGACTTTAAACAAAAAGAACTGTTGGAACAAAGATCTTTAAGCCAATCTGGAAATCACCATCCTGGTGTTGTTGGGGAAAGTGATTTATTGCCCTAAATTCTACTTCATCCATTAAGAAAATGCTGCGTTTGAGTTCTGCAAGGGTTTAATGCATTTCCAAATCTTTAATGGCAATACTCTCATCATCTCATCAAACAGTGTGTTAATACAGGAAGAAATCATCCCAAGCCATCTCTGGGTAACTTCTTAATACAGGAGGTGGGAGTGGCTGGAGGAGAAACGTGGGGAGAGTGACCATAGATGTTGTCTACCTAGCTTCAGCTTTCTGAAGGAGGCCTGTCTTTAAAACCCTAGTTGTTTCGCATCAATCTGCAGATTCCACAAATGTTAGTTTCATCTCTTAAACTCAGAAAGAGGCTGTGAGATCCTCGTGGTAGTTTTACGCCCATCCCCTAGCCCAACGCTTTCCAAACCCTCCAAGTTTTCCCCATTTTCTTGATGTGTTTGTTCAGAATGCAGGATATACAGAGTAACTGCATCCTTGGGTCCTGACTCTTGTACGTAGGTGTCGGTGTGGGTACACAACAAATGAACACAGCATCAGACTGGCTGCTGACATGTGAGAGGCCTAAACGGATACACTGGCTTTCCAGCAATTTGGCAATCTCGTACCAGACAGAACACGTAAGGCACTTTTAGGCACATTACAGATAAATCCCAGACAGGGCAATCTTCAAGTGAGAGCAGCAAACACTGAACGTTCATTTTCTGGGGTGCCTGGGTGGCTCGGTCGGTTAAGCGGCCGACTTCGGCTCAGGTCACGATCTCGCGGTCCGTGAGTTCGAGCCCCACGTCAGGCTCTGTGCTGACAGCTCAAGAGCCTGGAGCCTGTTTCGGATTCTGTGTCTCCCTCTCTCTCACCCTCCCCCATTCATTCTCTGTCTCTCTCTGTCTCAAAAATAAATAAACTTTAAAAACAATTTTTTTAAAAAGTGTGAACATTCATTTTCTGATTTGCAAACTGCTAAAACATTTAAAAACTATCAGTTTAGGGGACTAACAGCCTAGGGGACATAGCTATGTCACCTCCACCCGGTCCACCACGATCCCCCTCCTTCTGTACCTGACAAACTACTCTTCCATCAAAGCATTATCTCATGGGATTTGAAAACTAAACTCTTCTTCTGCCAGAGTACTCTTATAGTGCGATGACAAAGCGCCCGGGTACTGGAGTTAAGGCTATCTGGGTTTGAAGCCGTTAAGTCACTTATTGGTTACGAGTTCTTGAGCAAATTACTTAATTTCAGTTTCTTTACCAAACAGGATAATAACATGAACACAGGCCTCCCAGAGCTGTGTGAAGTTTAAACAAGTTACCTGAAAAGGACTTAGCATAGTGCCTGTTGTACCGTTGGCCACGTAAGTGTTGGTATATTACGTAGGAAGCGAGGTAAGCTAAGTGAGCAATAATTTAAGCGTTAGCCATTCTTCTGGGAGTGCTCACCCCACGTCCAAATTAGATGTGGTTCCTCTCTGGTCTCTCCCAGAGAAAACCCAATCATAACACTTAGCACATCAACCAGAAGTTGACAGTTGACTTGCCCAGTTCTTCCAATGGACTGTAATGGAACAACAACAACAAAATGAACAGGTGAAGTTTCATATCCCCCATCCCTGTTGGAGCATTTGGGTGCGATCCCCTTAGCTTCCCTGCCTCCCTTGCTTTCTCTGAGGAGTGAAGGTTTAACCACCATGTTTGGTAGCCACGGGAGAAGAGCACTGTTGCCTCTTACAACAGTGATGGGTCCCAAAATGGAAGAAGAGAGTTCTGGGTAGGAGGACGGGACAGGACCAGGGGAGGGGGCAGCATGGGGAAGAGGAAGGTTTCTTCCATGGTTACATAGTGAGCAGCGTCCATGAGTCGAGCAATGGGAGAGGAAAGGATGCGTCGAGTTGCCACGAGCTGTGCACTTGGAGCATGTTACATAGTTTGGGAGATACTAGCAGAGATGGGAGTTCTTGTTTGGACTAGGCTTCGCTGGAAGGACCTGTGGATACCAACTTCATAAGGTTTATAAGATTACATGTTATGCACGTTAGGCCTCATTCACTAGTATCATTTATTCACTGGTGCACAGGGCAAATATTTATGAACAATTTCTCTGTGTCAGGCACTATTCCAGGCACTGGCCGTAAGACCACCAACAAGACAGACCATGCCGCGGCTCACACGGAGTTACATTTTGCTTCCCGGAGACAGAGAGTAAGTAAATCGATCAATCAAGAAGATGATTTCGAATAACGGTAAACCCCAAGCAGTAAGTAGCATAACGTGACGGAAAAATCAGGATGAAGTGAAAGGGAGGTTTAAGTGGGGAAATCTGGGGGGGTGATAAGATGTGACGTTCATGAATGATGAAAAAAGGCCAGCTCCTTCAAATCCTGCCGTCAGATTATTCCAGACGGAAGAAACAGCAGGTGCAAAGGGCCTGGGATCAACCCTGCAGATCAGAGAAACAGAGAGATGGCTGGAGTGACAGCAGTCAAGAGACCAAAGGGCAGATCTCAGTGGCAGGAAGCTCTACATGACACAGAGCTTTGTAGGTCACGGGAATGAGCTTGGATTTTATCCAGAGAGCAATGGAAGCTACTAGAGTTAAGTTGGGGGGGGGGGGGGTCAATTTGAAATCTACATTTATATTTGAGTTTTATACAAATTGCTCTGGTCATTATGTAGAGATTGGACAGCAGATGGGTACAAGCAGGGAGACCAGTTAGATTATTGCACTGGCCAAGGTGAGAGGTGGTCGCCGGGCGGGCGGGCCCAAGTCTTTTTGGATTGAACAAGCCATTGCTTGGTTTCCATCCATGAGATCCTTCTTGGAATAGAAGTGGATGACGGGGACTTTTGTTTTCATTCACCAGTCTGTCGCCAGTATGTAGAACAGAATTTGCCTACAGAAGACGCTCGTTAAATGCTGTTGAATGAATTTACGAAGAGCAAGAAGAAAGGCGCCGGGCAGAGTTCGGCAAAAAGTCAAAAGTTCTGTTTGGGATGTGTTAAGTAGGAGATCCCTACCAGACGTTGAAATGGACACGTCAAGCAGGCAAGTCGGAGATGCAAGTTTTGAGCTCAGCAGCAGATGAACATCTGGGGACCACTGAGGCACGATCGCCTAGAGTCGAGACTGACCGGGTCTCGTGGTCCCTGCTGCTTTTGCCTACTTCTCTTCCGGCTCCTCTCCTAACACGAGGAGCTTCAAAGACTCGCCAGCTTTCTGTGTGTGTATCACACAGGCCCTCGTGAGTCTCTAAGTGAATCGGCCGGTGCAGCAGCACAACCGTGGCAGTGGGACCAAAACCCAGCCGACGGAAGCGGACGCTGGCTCCTGCATTTGTTCACACCACTGCCCCACTGACTCCTCAGTCCCTCTGCGACTCCCACCTCCCCTGGCTTCCCGATGCTCTCGGCTCCTGGCTCAGGCTCCTAAAAGAGGAAGAGGAGCTAGAGGTAATGATGACCGTGTCTTGGACCTTCTGCAGGGGTTTTTCCATGACTGGGCAACCGCTGTCCAGCGACACGCATCAGAGTGGCAGGTCAGAGGCGGTCCCCCCTCTGTCCAGCTCCAGCAGCCACGCTGGGCTCCCCGGCCCTGCCGTCTGCACGGGCGGATCATACGGGCACGGTTCTCTTCCCGCCGACGCTGTTCACGTTCTGGACCTGAGCTAGCGTCTCGGTGCTAACGACCCCCAGATCTCTCCCCCTCCAGCTAGCGCTTCTCATTTTCTCTCAGGTCTCCTATCTTCGGCTTGCAAAGGAAACTGAAGTTGAAGTCATCTCGTAGAAGGCTCACTTCAGGAAAAAAAGAAGAAAATTAGGTCACCCACCTCGCCCTACTCTGACCGCTTCCTGTGAATTTCCTCTCACCTAAGTGGCTTAGATTTAATCATAAGTCGCCGGACGTTTGTGTGGCGCGAGACTCCACGTGGATTTTATGCTTTAACAAAAGGACTCGTAAATCTTTACTTTGCAAAGCTCCTGCTACCCAAAACAGTTTACTTTATCAGAAACTGTAATGACAAAAATAATACATGCTTGTTGGAACAAGCCAAATGTTCCAAAGCTGTTCAACAGGAATTATTTATCCGAGCGTTCGGCGAACACTCAATGAAGGCCTACTCTATGTCGGGCCCCCTTCTAGGAGTGAGAGTCGCAGAGGCGGACGAAGTCCTTGCTCAAGACAAAGCACACGCTGGCCAGGGGACAGACACTAGGCATAGCAAGGTCACCCTGGGGCGGGGAGTGCAATGAGGAAAACTAAGGTGCCATCAGGGTGACAAATTACCGGGGTGGCAGCATGGGAATGGTGATTTCGAACAGGGTGTTCGAGGATGGCATTCAGGCCACACTGAACGGAGCCCTGAATGGCTGTAAGATGTATCCCTCCAAACAGTTTCGGCCAGTCACATTACTTTTAAAGTCTGTTAAATGTCCATTCAGCAAATCGCCTTTCAGAAAATTCAGCGAGAGCCAGAAGATGGAACCACCAAGCCTCAATGCCGTTCCGGCTGGAATAGACCCAAGAGTCCGCTAAAATGCATTCTGGCTTTATTCCCCATCAACTCTGGAAGGGAGAAGCCACCCTACTTCTTGGGCTGCCCACGAAGGCCACCGAGCACTCAGGTGTGGTTGGCAGGCTTTGCGCTGAGTGGGGAAGGAAAAGCCACCCCAGCTTACTTGATTGAAAGGCAGTGCAAACGCCCACTTTGTGATGAGGACAATACAAACAGCGTGCGGCTCAGTGGGCTCATTAAGATGCTTCCCCTCTAGTGACACCAAAAACAAAGCAACATTGCAGTCAAGCTGCCGCACAGGGAGTCAGAGAACAGAGCGATCGGTGCAGCCCACGCTGCCTTCTGACCCACGAATCCCTGACCTCCACTCCTGGCTTTGGACCAGGGGGGCACCTGGGAAGGGGCTCCCCTCTGCTCCCGGGCTGCAGAAGGAAAAGACATTCTTATCTGTCGCTGGTTGTTTTCACTCGATTCTCGTGTGCAGACACTGGTGCCCGTGACAGACAGGAGCTAGAGTCGTCACGGCTTCTTAGCTCCTGGTACGGATGCCCTCTGAGAAACTGATGCTTCTGTTCGGTACTCACGAACGTTTTGTCAAACAAATTTATTTTAATGGTTTAATAAAAATCACAACCGTCGCATTGGGCCTCTGAAACCACAGCAAGACAGGGCCGAGCCTACCCAACCTTTTGTTATCATTCATACACAGCCTTGAGACCCTGGGAACTACTTGTCTCGAAGCTCTAGCAAATTCTTAAAGGCAAACACCAAAGACAGCCTCTGTGACTTTGCAGAAGTCTTCTCCCCTGGGGAAGGCTAAATGCCACTTGTGAGGATGGAAGTTCTTGACAGGCAGCCACAGGAGGTTTTCAAAAACTAGGTAGCTTTCATGGAAGGTGGGAAGCATAACCAAGTCACATTTTGCTCTTTTCCATCAACTGGAAAAGTTCGTATTTGCTCTGAAATCTTCCCATCTGGGAAAAGGAACGATTTATGTTAAGAAACAAAAATCAAGGGCGCCTGGGTGGTTCGGTCGGTTAAGCGTCTGGCTCTTGGTTTCAGCTCAGGTTATGATCTCCCGGCTTAGGAGTTCGAGACCAACATCGGGATCCGCACAGAGAGCTGCAGAGCCTGCCTGGGATTCTCGCTTTCTCCCTCTCTCTGCCCCTCCCCCACTTATGCACAAGTACGCGCACACGTGCGCTCTCTCTCTCTCAAAAGAAATAAAAGTTGCAAAAAACATTTAAAAAGAAGAAACAAAAATCAAATCAAATAAACAATACAATTTCTTAAAAATTTTTTAACACTTTTTTTTTTTTGAGAAACCGAGCACGAGTGGGGGAGGGGCAGAGAGAGGAGGAGACACAGAATCCAAAGCAGGCTCCAGGCTCTGAGTTGTCAGCACAGAGCCTAACATGGGACTCGAACCCATGAACTGTGAGATCATGATCGGAGCTGAAGTTGGATGATTAATCGACTGAGCCACCCAGGTGCCCCATACAATTTCTTAAATCAGAATTTACTACCTGAGATCCATCACCTTCCCCTACTGTCTATTTCTTTAAGCACACACTTACTTCTCAAGTTAATTTTACTTTCTTTTCTTTAAAGATAGACTTTTTTATTTTATTTTATTTTATTTTATTTTATTTTATTTTATTTTATTTTATTTTATTTATTTTAAGTAATCCCGGTGCCCCACGTGGGGCTCAAACTCACAACCCTGAGATCAAGAGTCACATGCTCTACCCACCAAGCCAGCCAGGTGCCCCCAAGTTAATTTTACTTTCACAAAGTGGTCTTTTGTTGTCACTGTCGGAATTCATCCAGCTCAAGAAAAAAACTTTGAATTAATATAGGTAAATGAAATAGCCCACAGTACCCACCGCCCCCCCCCCAAGCTTTTCCACTAAAGAAATAGAAATCTTTATAAACCCTGGGAGTTTGCCAGAATGAAAAACTGGAAGAAAAGCTGATCTATGCTGGACAATCTATTCTTTACCCATGTTGTTGGCTTTCTAACTGTCATACATTCACCCTGTGGTCACACCATATACAAACCAATATGCCTTCTATAAATATGCACGATAATAATGTCCGAACCTTTTGCTGCCTGTTGCTACGTTACAACCGATCGGTAAAGGGAATTTAACAACAAGGAAACTTATTTAGGAGACCCCATGTGTTAATTAATTTTGGTAAAAATAACCCTACAGGAAGAAGGTGGAAAGCAATTGTTGCGGGAAAACAAGTACATTAAGTGGGAAACATGAAGGGAAGTGGTGAATGTGAACCAAACAAAATGACTGCTTAGAAGACAGCAGATCTATTTTAAGTCTGCAGGGTTACGAAAGGACGAGTATTTTTAAACTTAATTGGATTGTCTCAAATAACTAGATGATCTACTTGAAAACTTGGGCAGAAAAGAGGGAAAGGGATAGGTTTACTTCTTTTGAAGTTAAACATGAAGGGACCAGATGGGATCCAGTGCCTCTGGGTCAAGAAGAGGTTGCAGGAGCGGAAGAACATCAGTTCAATTCTATTATCAGCTGTGAGTGACTTTTTGTCCCTGAGCCTCAGGTGCTTCCCCTGTAAAAATGGGTATGCTGATTTCTGCTCTACAGAGGGGTTGTGAGGAACAGATAATTTATGTCAAGTTTTTGGTACACTGTGATCACTCAGTGAATTATAAAAGCAACACTTCACTCCTAAAGAGGAAGAAACAGTTTCTCTGTTACTTGCCAAACAGAGATGAGCAGGATTAGACAGAAAATCAAGTCCATTTTATGCTTTGTTGTTTTAAAAAGCATTTTCTTCCTCCACCCATATTCCGGGTATGCAAGGACTCCATTATCTCGACACTTGCCTGCCCTTGAACTCCTGAAGTTTTCTTAGCTGTAAACTTGGTTTTGTATCATGCCATTTCGCCCAAGTCCTCCTAGGTCTTATATCTTCTGGAAAGTGCACAGGGACTGCCCGCCTGCTCTTCAAGCCAGTGACATAAGTCCATTTCTGATACGCGCTGTCACTCTCGGCTCAACCCAACACCAGCTCCTGCCACATCTGTTGTCACTGTCATCGTACGACCAGTCTGATTACCTCCACCCCGGAGGGGCATTTGGACTCTACACTCTTGCAAAAATTTCCCTTCGACGTTTTCAAACCAGTTTTCCAGGTATCAGATTTTGGAAGAGACAAGAACGTTCTGACGCTGACCTCATTTTTAAACATTCCCCTCTTCACCACGATGGAAACTAACCTCCGGGTTCCCAGAGTGATCAACCCACGAGACAAAAATTCGCAACTAAGTAAATACGAACGAAACATGGATTCAGCAGAATAATGGGGACTGTTTTACAAGGAGTACAGTGATGTAAATAATCAGAATGGATTCATAAACACTGCTTTCCAGACTTTCAGAAGCTTGGTCCTGATTAATGGCCCCAAACTACTAGGATCCTTGTTATTCTGGTCATTGTTCCCTCTGACTTTTTTAAATTGATGGGCTAAAGACCCTCTGAATAATCAACAAATGATGATGACTGAATCTAATTCCCTGCCGTAATCAAACACAACTGATCATTATTGGCATATAAAATTTTAACACTAGCCTATGGGAGTTCAAAAGAAAATGTTAAGGAGTCCCAACAAGTGATACTGATTTTAGATGGAAAATCAAATTTTTATTTTTCCTCTACGGCTCACAAATATCTAAAATTTCCATATGGTTCATTCATTTTTTTTCTTATATCTTGTTAATTATTGTTTCCCTTATTCTGCTCTAGTGTCGTTTATTTTTTTTTAATATGAAATTTATTGTCAAGTTGGTTTCCATACAACACCCAGTGCTCATCTTGTTAATTAACAATTAAGAGCATTCCAAAGATGGAAAGACTTTCATGACACCCTGGATTATCTCTCAGCTACCATTGGAATATATCACCCATCATATCCATGCGATGGTCATCTATCCTTTCTTTGGATGTCCCCCATCATTCGATCTCACTTTCTTACAAAGGAACTGGAATAATTTATTGTGGATACGTAGTTCTAGTGGTATAAAAAAAACTTCCAGAAACGGCATCAAAACCTGTGATTCTGGGACTTTCTACACTGTTAGCTCTACTTCTGTTTCCTGGAGTAACTTGCCACTTCTGTGAAGTTTTTCGTATGAGTAAGAATTATCCAACCTTCCCTTTAATTCCCCCTTGTCATTGTCATCATACAATGGACGAGGGCCTGGATCTTTCTGCCACTCAGCTGAGATTCTCGGCACTTGAGACTATTCCTCTTGGGTCTGGGTTCCCCATCTGTCACTGCACTGCCAGCCAGCCAGCTTTCTGTCGAGCCTTCTCTTTCTTCCCAGCCCCATGGTCCCTGAGGCTTCAGACCACGGAATGACGAGGGTGTGGGGAGGAGAGAAGTGGGAGGCAGAGCAAATGAAGAAACGCACCACCCTAGGCACCCAGGACTGCCAGGGACAAAGGACCAGGGAAAGATTTCAGGGACTCTTGGTGACGTGGGAAAGAGTCTCTGTGGAGGTAGGCTTGGGAATATAAAGTTCTCAAGTCTCCTAGGTAAGTCAAGGCTGCGGACCATTGCTCACGTTTGAACAGAGGACTGACCTATCCTACCTCTTCTAGAGACAGCATTCTCTTAGGGCAGAACTGCAGGTTTCACCCCATAGAAAGACATAGGACAATAAATTCAACAAATGAACTCTTGGCCTGGATGGTTTTCTCTTAAAGTCGAAGAAGACGTAACTGCCCCAGGTTTAAAAGAAGGAGATGATTAAAAACTGGAAAGCACTGGATGCCTCTTGATGAAGACAAAGAAGTCCCCAGATTGGAGCAAAACTAGAACAATGGGATGGCCAGAGGTGGGGAGATCAGCTTTGTGGCAGGCTCAATGGGAAAGGGGTTTGATAAAAAGACTTGGGGATTGCACCGGGCTGGCTCTGAGGCTCAGCCCAGATGTCTACTGGCTGCATGAACCCGGATGACAGGATGATGGCTTTTCACCTCTGAGCCAAACGTTGCTGATCCATCAAGTGGGATAATAATTTGACCTACGCTGCTGGGTTATTAGGAGAATGAACTATTTATTTTCCGTGTGTAGAACAATGTCTGGCTTAGCACATATGGTGGGAAATTAAGAAATGGCATGAAGTCAAATTCAAGAAACGTCAGATGTTATTATTAGCTTTCACTGTTTTGACATGACCTGATTTGTCCTTACTTGAGCCTCAACACACTGAGCTGTTAACAAAGGAATTTCTGGTTCTGGGCAAAGGCTGAGCACCATGGCTCTACCACAGTTCCTTTCTAGGTGACTTCTTGAGCTTGCTGGTTGTGTCACCAGTTACCATAAAGAAACAAAGTTTTGATATTTCTCCAGCGATCCTATCTCACTTTGAAGACACTAATTTTTTTTTAAATTTTTTAATGTTTATTTATTTTTGAGAGAGAGAGAGGGAGAGGAGGGGAGGGGCAAAGAGAGAGAAGACACAGAATCCGAAGCAGGATCCAGGCTCTGAGCTGTCAGCACAGAGCCCGACACGGGGCTCAAACCTGCAAACTGCGAGATCATGAACTGAGCTAAAGTCGGACGCTTAAGCAACTGAGCCACCCAGGCGTCCCTGAAGACACCATTTTATATAATTACAATTTTTAAAAACTTGAGAACAGGTGTCAATAAAATATATAAAATATAGATTCACATTTTCTGGATGGACAATTCTCATGTTCACAGGAAACACTTTAGAATCTGCACAAAATAATTAAATAGGCAATACGCAGAGTAAAAAGCCCAGGAAATTTTTTTTCAGGTATCATCACACCGTTCCTTTGGTCATTTGACAGAGAATTGAAAAACGGCAGTTACTTCTGCATAATCCAACCTGCAGAATTAAGGTTCTTTGGGGAAAGAGCGAGATCTCTCAGTGTATGGTTTTCTTCCCAAATCTAGGTTCCATTTTGAAAGACATCAGTCTTTCTTCAAGACAAATAATCGATCATACGTCTTTGTTATGGAATAGACCTTTAGGGCAAATTTCACTTGTCAATATTCAGTCAGTCCAGCTCTCAAAATGCTTCACTTTAATAGAAAGTTTTAGAATCTCATATATATTCCTGTGGAAGGACAGAGTTGTGGTTTTGACTTTGTAAGGTCTTTATTCATGACAAACTGTAAGGTAAAGAAGTCTCCATGACGGGAATCTGCAACATTGTCCCTGGTGCTCATAAATACTCCGCTGTATTGTCTGAAATGACTTATCTCAGTCCTGACTGTGGGCTCAGATTTACCGTACAGTTCATCAACTTCTCAGCATGATGGATAATGAATGTTTCATTTACATCGCTAATTGCCAAGCCATGGTTCCCGCAACCTTTAACCCGTATGCTTTATCCCATTATCACCATATGTCAATATAATTGCAGTTAACATTCCAAATGATAAACTTTCTTCTATACAGAGAAATATTTCTCACAAAGAAATCATATGAGGGCTGCTGATAAAATGCAGGCCTATTACAGGAAATGACAAAAACTAAACCGTAAGAATGGGGAGATTCTTCTAGCTATCAACTCTATTTTTGGACAAGGACCTTTGATTTCATAGTTAGGAAAAATAATGGTATTTCCTTAAGGAGTTATCTTTGTTAGCCTCTAATTCAACAAATGCATAAAAAAGACATTCCCAATGGGGTGCCATTAAACCTTCAGGCCTATCCAAAAATAAAAAATAAAATATCCAAAAATAAAAAATAAAAATAAATTAAAAAAAATTAAAAAAAATAGCTAGTGATAACTATATGATCCAATTATATATTCTATCGTTATCTGATTATTAGCCAGTAAACCAATCATAAAATAGTCCCCACCAACACTAATTAGGAACCAAACAAATTAAAATCTATCAAAAACCAAAACTCCAGGGGTGCCCGGGCGGTTCAGTCAGTTGAATGTCTGACTCTTGATTTTGGTTCGGGTCATGATCTCTTGGTTCTTGAGATCAAGCCCCTTGTCGGGCTCTGTGTGGACAGCTCCAAGCCTACTTGAGATTCTCTTTCTCCCTCTCTCTCTGCCCCGCCTCAGTCACATGCACACTCCCTCTTTCTCTCTCTCTCTCCCTCAAAAGATAAATAAATAAAGCTTCAAAAAAAAAAAAAAAAACCCCAAAACTCCTAAACTGGAAGAAAAGTGGTGAGACCATTTTGTGGGGCCGCCTGTATCTAAGATCTATTTAAAACCAAGGCACAAGGTGAGGCTACAAGAAGGGGTGTTTGTTTGTTTCTTTGTTTGTTTCCTTAGGTGTGATCTGTTGTTGGCTCAGAGACAGCCACCAAGAGCTGCAGTGGCGTTAGCTTACAGGGCCCTCGGGCGCCATCTGCAGGTGGATTTGCCAGGCCCGCGGAGACCGCGCTGCAGAGCTGGGGTGCGCTTACCCCCCTGACCTCCACATTCCGCCTCGCAGTAACCGATCCCGTACATCCGGCAAATGTTGATCTTGTACATCCGGCAAATGTTGATACGACATGCCTGAAATTCACCCATGACATGTTCTTCTCCCCAGTCACCGAGGCCAGTCCGTCAACAAACCCTGTTAGTAATAACTCGAAAGTAGGTCTTCGATTTGTCTCCTACTGTTCCACTGTCCCCCATCCTAGTTTAAGTCATTGTCTCTTCTCCCCTCATCTATGAATTCTTACTTTCTTCCCATCCAATGCTGGCAATGTCCCCACCTCTACAGTCCTCCGATGGTTTCTATTGTAATTAGAAAAAAATCGAAACTGTTTACCGTAGCCTGGGAGGCCGTGTGTGGTCTGACCCGGCCATCTCTCCAGCCATTCCATACCGCTCTCTTCCCCATCCCCACGCTCACTGTGATCCACTCAGTTCCTAACAGATGTTCTGTCACTTTCCTGAATGTGCCAATCCATTTCCTACTCTAGAGCCCTGCACTGCTATTCCTTTTGCCTACATACTTACCCCTAGTCCTCTCCTACTATAGCGTTCCCTTGATATATAAACTTAAAAATTACATTCTTGGGGTGCCTGGATGACTCAGTTGATTAAGTGTCCAACTCTTGATTTCAGTTCAGGTCATGATCCCACGGTTTGTGAGTTTGAGCCCTGCATTGGGCTCTGCTCTGACGGCACAGAGCCTGCTTGGGATTCTCTCTCTCTCCCTCTCTCTTTGCCCCTCCACTGCTCATGCTCTCGCTCTCTCTCTCTCTCTCTCTCCCTCACTCTCTCTCAAAATAAATAAACTTAAGGGGTGCCTGGGTGGCTCAGTCGGTTAAGCGGCCGACTTCGGCTCAGGTCATGATCTCGCAGTCGGTGAGTTCGAGCCCCGTGTCGGGCTCTGTGCTGACAGCTCGGAGCCTGGAGCCTGTTTCAGATTCTGTGTCTCCCTCTCTCTCTGCTCCTCCCCCGTTCATGCTCTGTCTCTCTCTGTCTCAAAAATAATAAACGTTAAAAAAATTTTTTTTTAATAAATAAATAAATAAACTTAAAAAAATTACATTTTCAAGGAGGCTTTACACAGCCTCCCCATCTAATGTCAGTTAGGTTATATTATTATTATTATATTTTTACAGAGCAGCACCCTGTATTTTTCTTTATAGCATTTATATACACTTGAAATATACATTTATTTGTGTGATTATGCAATGCCTAGCTCTCCCATAGACCAAATGCTCCACAGGGGTAAGAACTGTGTGTATTTTATCTCCTTCTAGAATATAGGATACAGTACGGATGAAGGTGTCGGATAAAATGTCTTGGTGTAACACCTTTGACCATACTGGGCTCTAATTCCCTGTAACTGAGGAATACAGCAAAGATGGGGATGTTTGGGTCAGGATACAGGTGGGCAAGATAATCAGAAGCATACAAATGGACCTTAGGGTCCTTAGAGGAGAAGTAACAGAAGAACTTCCAGGAAGGGAGAGAATGAGGAAAACAATGCCCTTCACTGGCATTGAACATCCAGTATTTTTGATCATTTTAGAAAGGCAGTAAAGTGAGGGGGTTAAGAGCACGACTTCTGGGGCCAGATTCTGCTTCTTCGTATCTACACGACCTTGGGAAATTCTTACGCTCTCTGTGCTTCATTTTCTTTATTTGAAAAATGGAGATAATAATAGTACTTCTTCCCAGACTTGTCACCAGGATTAAACGAGTTAATTGTTATACAACCCTTCTAAGAGTACTTGCCTTGTGCTAAGTTCTACAGGGGTGTGTTATGTAAAAGTAAAATTTTGGAGTTCCAAACAGTATAATTGGGCCTGGATATATTTCCTTAGGTTCTTCTGTTTTACATCTTAATTAACTATAACGTGTATTTAGTGTCTCAATAACCACGACCAATAAGCAAAGAGCTAGTCCACCCCACCTCCCAACAGCGATGCGACTCGAGGTTAATATCAATTACTACCAACTCCTACCATTGGCTGCACGTTGCCTACACCGTTTCTCTGAGTAGCCAATGCACCAAAGACTGCTGGACATCTGATAGCTGGGATGAGTTACATGGTGGAATGATGACCAGACCGGAAACCGGAAGTCCTGTCTTGTAACTACAGCCTTGCTATCACGTAGCTGTGCGACCTCGGCTAAGAGCTCCCTTAGCCCTCCAAATCACTGATTCGGTTTCTTTTAAAACGCCCAAAGCAGCGCACGTGGTAGGTATTTTATTGATTCAACAGAAGGGCACAGAGCCGGAAACAAAGTAGACACTTAAAGAACATCAAGCTGCGTCTGGCTATGCCTTTCTGAACCGGCAGTCCTGTGACCTGTGGGGTCCGCTCAGACAGCTCAAGAGAATGAGGCGTGGAGGGCCTGGCATCTGCCAGGTGCCGCGAGAATAGCTTCCCAAGGGCTACCTCATTTGTTCAGCGAGATAAGTGCTAACGTTCTGTGCGCTTGGCGAAGACACAGAGGGAGTGCTTGTGAGGCCCCAAAGCCTACGCCATTGTGTGTAGGTCCCGACCCGAGTTCCGGGTATGCCAACATCTGCCGGTTGTCGCTTCAAATGGTGGCCTACGTTTTCAGGAGGGAAATGAGAGGGGCTGGTGGCTTTACCAACCACATGTGTGGCACACCGGCTGAGATGGCTGATGGCAGTGCAAACAGCAGGATGAAATATAATGTCAGAATGATATGTGTTTGCACACTCTCAGCCTCCTTAAACAGCACCCCCCCACCCCAAACACAAAAGGAAGCACAGAAATAACCATTTTTTTTTTTAAATTTTTTTTTTTCAACGTTTATTTATTTTTGGGACAGAGAGAGACAGAGCATGAACGGGGGAGGGGCAGAGAGAGAGGGAGACACAGAATCGGAAACAGGCTCCAGGCTCTGAGCCATCAGCCCAGAGCCTGACGCGGGGCTCGAACTCCCGGACCGCGAGATCGTGACCTGAGCCGAAGTCAGACGCCTAACCGACTGCGCCACCCAGGCGCCCCAAGAAATAACCATTTTATAGAGTGGCACTGAGCACCTGTTTCCTCCTCAGAAATTCTTAATGGACTTGACTTCCTCTGCTCATTTCCATGTTTCCTACTCACTGGCCTCCCAGAATGTGCCACCCACTCTCTGTGCCTGGTATCCTACGGTCTGTCTGATCCTCTTGGGTGTATCGTCACAGAGCCTGGGCTCCTTACCTTGGCTCAGTCTCTGTCCTGTGTTTGTCTTTCACTTTTGCACCTCAGGGAGAGGTATGCTGCCGCCATCTTGGGACATCAACAAGCCTTGCCCTATGCCTACCTTCTGCTTGTGGGGGGAAGGGCATTAGAACATAAGCTGATGTGTTCTTTAAAGGGTGAACAGGAAAATCGATCCCGTTTACATGACAAGGATTCAGGGTTTGAAATGCAGTCACTAAGTGAACATGACCCAAGGAGAAAGAAAAATAGGCAAGAAAATCTTGATGGTTTCCCAAGACACGTAACGAACCGAGCCCTGTATTGACCATGAGGTGGGTAAGCAGGGGAGGTGAGAACCATGGTTATAAGGTCAAGACCTGATCTGTGCGTCCTGATCTGTGCGTCCATGACCAACTGTTTCCTATTTCCTAGCCTCCATTTTCTAACCTGCAGAACAATTACATCATAATGTTTGGTCTCTCGGGCTGCACGGGTGCCGACATTCTCCATGTATGTAGACACGCAGATTTTGAATGTTTAGCGCTGAGCTCTCCACTGTGACCTTTCCACATTGACAGAATAACATTTTCCATTGGGCTCGAAGACCAAATGTGTTCATCCTGTTGCCCAACATTTGGATTTTTCTTGACGTACTGGCCCAAGGCATCAAGAAGCCTCTGTAATGAGTCTCAGGACCTTCCCAGGGCTATATTCTATGGCAAATGGCATGATGATTATGGAATGAATTCACTAATCGCTATCATCCTAAGTGCCTTTGTACACACTGAAATCCACTTTTCACTTTTATGCCCATTTTCAAGGCTTGAAAATGTCATTTTACTTAATATCCACAAGATAAACTTTTTTTTTTTAACCTGGACGAACTCACTGCAGTTTGTGGAATTTGATTACAAATTCTGTCTTCCACATCCTTATGCAAATGCTTTTAGTTTTATTTTTTTAAGTTTATATATTTATTTTGAGAGAGAGAGAAGAGAGAGAGCACAAGCAGAGGAGAGGCAGAGAGAGAGGGAGAGAGAGAGAATCTCCAGCAAGCTCCACGCTATCAGCGCAGAGCCCGACTTGAAGCTCGAACTCAAGAACCATGACATCGTGACCTGAGCCGAAATCAAGGGTGGGATGCTTAACCAACTGAGCCACCCAGGGGCCCAACTTTTAGTTTTAAATAATCACCATTGGAACTGGAAAACTCTTAAGGGACACCATTGGCATTTTACAATCTGGAGATGACTGAGCCCTTTATCTCTCCCTTTTGTTTCCTTTCAGCATAAAGTTCAAATGCTTAGCCTTGCACTAAGGCTTTCCATGACTTCACCTCACCACAGCCTTTGTCATCATCATCGGCACCCCCTCAACGTGCTCAAGCAAAATCCCTCTAATTCCTAATTCCCTAGACATGTCCATCATACATTATTTTCTCTGCCTGAGAGGCTCTTCATCTCCTAAATCTTGAATGATGTAAAGTTTTTAATAAATAGAGCATTTTACCTCATGCAAAATAGGGACACTTAAGGGATTCGCTATCACATGAAATAGCACATGCCGAAAGTGTAACTTGATTACAAAAGGTTTAGACATATTCATGGGATGCAAGAGCCACAAAGGAAATGTTTTCACGGCTTGAGGTATTGGGCAAAGACAGAATCTTCTATTCTCCTGTATAATACACTGCACTTTTCTCTCCATCCATACTTCCCCAAGGGTAAAGCAGAGAAGAAGAAAGATAAAGGAAAATCACAGAGAAACAGAGAAGAGACGACTGGTTGTACAGAACACTTCGACAATCCGGAATGGCAGCTGTGATCCCCATAGCCGCCGGGCGAGTCGAACATTTGTTTTCACAACATCAAAAAAGCTTTTTACAGAATCGACGCAGCGCCAATCCCCAAAGGTAACCTCTATCCATCTCATTCAACACACAGAACTTCTCAGAATTTTAGCAAGTCCCAGTGGTCACTTATCTTAACTCTGAGATGTCTTTATCCCCTTCATTAATTGGGCGAAATAGGGCACTTTTGTGAGTCACTGTTGAGGCTCACTCTGGCAATAAAGCATTTACAAAGAGCTACTCAGGACAAGCTGGTAAGAGCTGCGTTGTAGCTGTGAGCATGCCAGAGTGTGTGTGTCTCTCTCTGACCCATTATTGCAGATTTAAAAACAACCATGTTTTCAAACGGCACTACGAGCTGCCAATGATGTATCACCATCATATCTCATTATTCTCCACTAAATGTGATAATAATGTGATCTGTTAACATAAAAAAAGTTTGACTTCCCAGAAGCAGCTGGAAATGGACAACCACAATATGCATAAATCTAACTCCTACCATCGGCTACACACTGCTTGACATATATTGTTAGAAGCACCTCGCATTTGCGAGTTCTCTTAAGCAAAATACTTGCATTAGGTCTCAGCTGGGGCTGTGCACCAGGCAGTTGGGGAAACATTCAATTCTCAGTGGAAGCCAGAATTTGAATTCTCTCATCTTTTAGGAATCATTTACTAGGTTTGGAGAGTATCCAGGCAGCTCAGGTGCTCCCACAGATATCTCTGAAGTTCCCTCCGTCTTTGCTCACTGATGGTTGGATAAATGAGGTTATCTTTAAACTGATGATTGCAGGGAAGAAAAAAAGCACGCTAAGTGAAACCAACAACAGAGATTCAAAGAAATATTAGATTTAAGCTCACAGTGGTCAAAAGAAACAAGGGTACGAAGAACTTTAAGAAATAGTCTGGGTCTCCATGAGCCACAGTCAACAGCGGTGTTCAAGTCAGGAACCTCAGTCCATCAGTTACACTAATGAGTCCAGTGTCATGAGTTTAATTCTAATTCTGGCACTAGCTCCTGGCCATCTTTGGCTCCCTTCTCGACACACATTAGCTTCTAGCCTTTGCTTCCGTATCTTTATCTTTACCCCCAACACAGTACTTCTAATCCTCTCTTCTCTCTGTTGCTTTGACCTTCTCCACAAGAACAACATTGACTCTCAGGTCTGTTTCCATCCCCACCATGAACCTGAGTGCCCACACCCATATTCATTATCTCCAATAGACACTACTCATTGGCCATATTGACTTAGATTATTAGTCTTAGGTATTTAAAATTCAGCATGTTCAAAATCAGACTCATTATCTTCTATTTCTTTTTCCTCCTAGACTTGCTCCTTCTGCCTTTATTACGGATTGCACTTAACAGCATGATCCTCAATGGAGTCATGCAAATTAGAAACCCAGTGGCTCCTTGCAGTACATGCATGCGAGGTCTGAGGGGAGACATTTGCCAGAGCTGGAAAGATGACTGATTATCTATTTGGATGGAGGGAATTGCTCCTGGGCCTTCAAAGTCCTCCGGACAAGACCTGAGATGCTCCCCACCTCCTGGGGGACTCTGTACCTCCCTTCTCTACCAAAGAGTCACAGAATGTGCCACGTCTGAGAATTCCAGGCAGGAATTCATACTTTTTATTTGTCCTATTCGTTTTTTTGAACTCACTGAAAATTTCCTTTTCCAAAACTCTACTTCCAAATCACTCTTTCTTACACTGTTTTGGCATAGTACATCACTCTGATTCTTTGTTACACCTACTCTTAATCTTGTGTCACCAAAGTGTTTTTGGTTTTTTTATTTGAGAGACAGTGAGAGAGAGTCAGGGGGAGGGGCAAAGTGGGGGAGAGAGAGAGAGAGAGAGAGAGAGAAAGAGAGAGAGAGAGAGAGAGAGAGAGAGAGAGAGAATCCTACGCAGGCTCCGCACTGAGCTTGGCTCTATCCCACGACCCTAGGATTATGACCTGAGCCGAAATCAAGAGTCGGACGCTCAACCATCTGAGCCACCCAAGCATCCCTCACCAAAGTGTTTTTATTCTCTTTATTTAATTATTAAATTGTGTTGTTATATTACTTACCTACTATTATTTCATTCTCTTAATTGCCAGTTTATTCATTTTGGTATACAATTATCCTTATGGCTATCCTTAAAAATTTGATCATTTGCCATGTTTATTACTATCTTTTTGGTATGTATTTCACTTTTTCCACTTGCTAATTTCTGTTCATTCCTTTTTTGAGGTAGAAAATCCTGCACATCTCACACTCTCACCCCCTTTTCTCCATAGCCAAAGACACTGCTTTTGTTCAGACCTTCAGCATCTCCAACCTGGCCCGTTGATGGCACCATCTTGCCCATGGCCCCCACCCCCACCCCCACTCCCACCCCTATCCCCCATCCTGGACTCGCCCTTTGCAGGCCAGGCTCTCACAGCCCAGGAGAAAGCCAGGTGTAGTCACTAGGTGCCCACGGCCCTTCGCAGCCCACTCTCCTGATCTATTCACCTTGGACTACAACTTTCCACTCTTCCTGTCCTCAGCAACACCAGCTTCTTGTCACCTCCAGTCACCATACTTTCTTTTTCACACGTGGCCTCACCACATTCTCTGTCTTGGATGCCTTCCACCCCCTTCTTGGCTCCTCATCCTTCCCGACTCTTCACAAGAGTCACTGGCCTCTGAAGCCATCACCAGCAGCTAACTTTCCTTGTGCCCTTACCTGATTTTATAATATTTGTGCAATAGACTGGGATAGCCTGAGAACTCACAGTGCCCCTTTCCTTGAAAGATTGTTGTCTCCTAAAGACTGGGATATGCTAAGCAATCTTTCCTTAGTTTTACTGAAGATATGAACGTCAAAATGGCATGAAGTAACCAATGTTAACTCACTAACCAGATCTGTTCCAGGAAAGAGACAAATCTCTTACTTCAGGTAGAGTCAGCACAGGTAAGGACATTATTTTAAAATATTGAAAACATCTTGTGCACCTGACTGATAATTATTATACTGGACCTTAAACTCACAAACCACTCATTTCCCTTTTGTAAAGCTTTCTGAAGCAAAGTGCTCACATGCTTGATTATAGGGCCAGGCTTCCTGGGTTGCAAATCTCCTCTACTAACTCGTCATGTGCCCTTGGGGAAAAAAATCAGTCTTCCTTATCTGTAACATGGGGATGTTGATGACAGTGTAATGTCTCAAACAAGCATACAGCAAGTACTTAGAGCAACGCTGGACATGATTTAAGCACTGGAGATGTGTTAGTCATTACGACCATTCCAATTTGATGATGGTGACATGAGCGGGGCTCTTCCTGGAGACTGGAGATTGCAGGGATCTCAAATCTGATAGTAAGAAGACAGCAAAACCCACATTTGCAAGTACAGAGGATCTAGTAAGTTCCTGGCACACAGTTGACACTCAAACAGGTTTGCTTCATCCTCTTGTGAATCAGGATGCAAATCAAGGTCTCTGTTTTGTCATAACTCTCAAAAAAGAAGATGTGTATATAAGCTTCACGATGCAGTTAAAACAGCTGTCCTGATAGGCCTCTCTGGGAAGAGCAAGTACAAACTCCTAAGAGCCAGTCCCTCCCGAGGGGAAGACCCAAGGAAGGGCCTACTGGAAGCGTGAGGCTTCCTCATAATTGCCTTCCACCTACATCCTCCTATTTTCAGATGGACAATCGATATTTTTATACCTCTGTCAAAAATGTTTTCAGTGCACAGTTTCAAGACAAGCCCCTTCCAACTACATTGCCATTTTGAGCCAGTATAAATAGCAGGAAACTTCACCTGGAAATAATGCCTTCCCCTTCAGTGGTTGCTACAGACTGCATGTCTGTGGGTCCACTCCCACTCCACCCCAATTCATATGTTGACACCTAATCCCCAATGTGATGGTATTAGGAGGTGGGGCCTTCGGGAACTAACTTGGTCATGAGGGTGGCGCCCTGTGAATGGCATTAGTGCCTTTATAAAAGAGACCCTGGAGAGCTCCCTAACCCCTTCTGCCATGTTGGGGGGACCCAACAAGAAGAACGAAAAAGCAGGCCCTTAGGGTCCCTGGCTGGCTCAGTTGGTAAAGCATGTGATTCCTGATCTTGGGATCATGAGTTCAAGCTCCTGGGGTAGAGTTTACATAAAGGAAAAGAAAAGGAAAGAGAGAAGAGAAGAGAAGAGAAGAGAAGAGAAGAGAAGAGAAGAGAAGAATAAAAGCAGGCCCTCACCAGACATCAAATCTGTCAGTGCCTTGAACTTGGACTTCCTACCCATGAAAACTGTAAGAAATAAATTTCTGTTCTTTATAAGCCAGCCAGTCAATGGTATTCTGTTATAGCAACCTGAATGGACTAAGACAGTGGTGTTTTGCCTTTCACAAAAGGCTTCACGTCCATTGTCCCATCAGATCTGACCACTCTGATGGTAGCCAGAGCAATCGCTATCCTCCCCATATTATAGGAGAACAAATGGGACTCAAGGAAGTTTGGGCTTGCTGTAGTTCACAACTCTAGTAATGGCGGAGCCACAACTTGACCCTGAGACATCAAGCTTCTCATCCAGTGGGCTTTGTGCCCACAGTATCAGGGAATCGTGCTCTCTCCCAATTAAAGTTTTTACCCTGGCAGGCTCCCATGAGGAGGTATCCCTTTTCAGATGGAACATGGTGAATCAGCAGCAACATTCAAAATAAAAGACTACGGAATATGCATCATCCCTTAGAAGGCCCCCTTCCACCGGGAGTCTACCCAGGAGCAGGGGAGAGAGCTCTTGAGTCGGATACCACCTGTCATCCCCAGTTTTCCTACCTGCTCATGGCTGTGAGACCTTAGCCCTGGTTTGTAAGGAGGCTTTTCTGCTTTGCCACTGAATAACATTCTGTTGCCCGGGCCTCTGCCCTTCCCTGTCCCCTCACATCTTGGAAGCCCCATCACTACAATGTCTACTGCTCACCAGGTATGGAGAGACTGGCCGGGGGTCTTGCTGGGAGGAACTCAACTCTCTGGTGGTAAGGATGAGGTAATGAAGCCCACAGATAAATGTGCTACCTCATGTTTACAAGGGACAGTATATATGTGGCGACCATGAACGAGGAAGGGTCAAGATCAAAGGCAACATAGATGGGGTTACTGCTTAGTAAGAAATGAATTAATGAATGAATTAGACGAAAGATTCATTGATATTAATTAATTAATGATAATTCAAGTACAGAACGCTGCAGAATTTCTAGCTGCAACCAACCCTTAGTTGGCAATGGGGAGTCTTCAACCCAGTAAAACATCAAAAAATCTCATTAGTCACTTCTGATGTCTGGATTCTCATAGCTAAGAAGCAGGCCATGCGAAAGCTCCCAGATTCTCTCCGCCTCTTTAGATACAATTTGATGCTGTTGATATTCTTTTTGTACCCATCAGCGGCCCACTTCCCACCCCTATTGCCAGGAAATCTGCATTTAATTCAGTTGGAATCAGTGCAGGCAGAGCAAAGAAAAAAGTCCGTAGTCAATCTTATAAAAATAAAGGGGAAAGAGGCTGTGTTTTCCCATATTCACTGAATGTGGATGTGTGTTTGCCATAAATTAGCCTGCTGAGAGAATGATGCCGAGCTTCCCATATGGCAAATATCAGATTGAGACACACAAGAAGAAATGATTTTTTTTATTCTTGAGTTAATTCTGTTCGGTGTATTTGGAGTGTCATCATATCCAGCAAGCTTTCCGGAAACAACACAGTTAGAAATCCAATGAGGCTTCCAAGTACAATGAAAGATGGTTAATGACCAAACTTTTTGAAGTCAAGAACCGCACATTTGTTGTTTGGAACTCCAGTTTAAAAAGGATTCTTTTACTTTCCTATTATTATTATTATTATTATTATTATTATTATTGCAAAGTAAAATATAGAACATGGGTGTAAAGGAGACTGTCACAATCTATTAGAACAAATATTTAGAGAACCACAAATTAATGTGTCTTAGATCTAGAGATTCTTATTTCTGATGCAAAATTCCCCTTATTCATTCATTCATTCATTCATTCATTCATTCATTTTTAAATTTTTATTTTTGCTTTGTTGTCTTTCTGAATGAACAACTCAGGAGAGAAAGTGAAAGTGCTGCTCCCATTTACATCATAGGGAGACTGCTTCCTGCTTACATGGAAAGGCCTAGAAAGGCCATACCTGGCAAAGTATGGCACGCAAAACCACAGAATTACAATGCTGGACATGTCTCCTTTCTGTTTCGGTTTTCTGCTTTCCACAAGCTATGTTTGGATCGTGGCTCAGACACTTAACCGCAGTGTAAGAAGTGAGCCAACCTTTACAAGCTTCTACGTCATTAGCTGCAAAATGAGATAAAAAAAAAAAAACAAAAACAACAATCTACAGCCCTGTTTCCTTGCGAGGATCCAACACGATCACATGTGAAATCCCCATTGTGGTGCTGGCCGCGCATCATGCATCATGGTGCAGGCACTGGGTTAAATAAGTCTTTTCTCCCTTCACTTCTACCCCTTTCCTCACTCTCTCCTTCAAACAATAGGTATTTATAACCGATCTTCGGAGTCAGAGTGTCCTTGACAGCCATCGTGTCATCCTTTCATTTTGTGGCTTCTAAAATGTGTTACCCAAGGTTGGCCAGTTTGCCAGACCTGGCCAAAGGAAACCCATCTCTCCTTGGTGGTCTCGGAACGTGCTTCAGTCTATGGCATTATAACTAGAGCCAAATGAAGGCAAGGCCCGCCCCAGATGGTCTTTAGGCTCCAGCACATACACAAGAAGTAGGAGCTAGAGTATAGAACAGAATTTTAATACAGGAAATGGTATGCTTTTCATTCCTAGTATTTCATTTCACTTTCTGGTTTCTGTCTCACAGAAGCAGGTCATGGGGCAGCCGCTGGTCATGGCCAACATGATGCAACTGAATGACAGAAAAAGGACTCAGGGAATAAGGAACAGGTTTAGAAGAACCCGGCCAAAGAACAGACAAAGAACCAGGCCCCCCTGTCTCCAGACTAGACTCGGAAGCTCTAACTGAGGGAGGGGGAAAGAATCAGAAGGGGAAGGAGGAAAGCTTTGATGCTGGGACACCTTGAGAAAGATGGGGACAGGGACCCAAGCAAGAGGAAGGGAACGTGACCGCAATGGAATGTCTCAGGGAGGTTTGGGCTCCCAGGAGCTGCACTGGCCTGTGCTCGCTTTCCCAAAGGGCGTCTGACAAAGTAGCCAAGGCAGCGTAACCATGCTCTGCACGAAGCAAGGGTAGAAGCAATGGATTCATGGATTCGTGGAAGGCGGAGGCAGATCGGGACTGGAGCCACAAGAGGCCGCATGAGAGGACTGAGGGGCAGTGGAATTCTCCACGTGTCCCACAGTGGCAGAGTTCGGGCCGAGAGAAAGAGGCCTGATGCGTGCAAATCTAACATGCTCCTCATCATTGTTCAGAAAAAAAAAATGAATAATCCCTTCAGGAAAAAGTATATATTAGAGTTTAAATGCACACTTTACCCATTACTTGCAGGCTAGATACTTTTTCATAGATGTACTATAGCTATTCGTTTGGGTCCTTTGTCCATTTTTTAAAATTAGGGACTTAGCTATCTTCTTAGTAATTTGTAAAGTTTTTCTTAAAGCTCATTTATTTATTTGGAGGAAGACAGAGACAGTATGAGTGGGGGGACGCAGAAAAAGAGGGACAGAGGGAATCCCAAGCAGGCAGGAGTTCGGACTGAGGCCACATGTCTTATCATCGGGAGGCACCCACAGGCAACGTGGTAGTCGCTTAGCCTCTGGACGTGGAACGGCCAGGCATAAATCTTAGTTCCTCCACTATTTTGGCAGAAACCACTGGACCTTGAAACGGCTGAAGATATGCCTCTGCCCACAGAGAGTTTGCGACTCAACTTGTCTCACTTACAACCCGACCTAATTTTGAGTTTGCCAATAGCCCCTGCGAGAGACAGTGCTAAGTTCTCTGGAAGTGACATGACCACGTTATCTCTAACTTATGGTTTCTTGGAAACAAGTGTGAGAAACAGAGTGAAGAACAGGAAAGGGCGGATGAAGGAAGGAGAGAGAAATGTAAGTATCTTGTTCATTAAAAAAAAATACAGACTTTAGGGGGGCCTGGCTGGCTCAGTTGGAAGAGTGTGTGATTCTTAATCTTGGGGTCATGAGTTGAAGCCCCGCTTTGGGGGTAAAGATTACTAAAAACATAAGTAAACTTAAAAAAATACAGACTTTAAGCCCAAATGTCCATCGATGGATGTGTGGATAAAGAAGATGTGGTATATATATACAATGGAGTATTACTCGGCAATCAAAAAGAATGAAATCTTGCCATTTGCAACTACGTGGATGGAACTGGAGGGTATTATGCTAAGTGAAATTAGTCAGAGAAAGACAGAAATCATATGACTTCACTCATATGAGGACTTTAAGAGACAAAACAGATGAACATAAGGGAAGGGAAGCAAAAATAATATAAAAAACAGGGAGGGGGACAAAACAGAAGAGACTCATAAATATGGAGAACAAACTGAGGGTTACTGGAGGGGTTATGGGAGGGGGGGTGGGCTAAATGGGGAAGGGGTATTAAGGAATCTACTCCTGAAATCATTGTTGCACCATATGCTAACTAATTTGGGTATAAATTTTAAAAAATAAAAAATTAAATTAAAAATTAAAAAAACAACTTCAAAAAAATACAGACTTTACACACGCACACACAAATACAGACTTTTGTTAATAGCATCCAAATATGGTACCTTTTAAAAAGTTTATTTATTTATTTTGAAAGTGAGAGAGAGAGGGAACCAGCAGAGGAGGGGCAGAGAGAGAGAGGGCAGAGGATCCTAAGTGGGCTCCAGGCTGATAGCAGAGAGCCTGATGTGGGGCTCCAACCCACAAACTGAGATCGTGACCTGAGCCAAAGTTGGACGCTGGACTGAGCCACCCGGGTGCCCCAAATACGGTACTTTTAATGAGTCATGTATTCCATGTTCTATAACTGATGGTGAATAGATCCCATTAATTCAAAATCTCAAGATCACATATAACATTAGAGTTAAATGGCAATCAGAAATCATTGGGTATCAAATTACTCACTTCTGCCTGGACTCACTTTTCATATTGAGAGAGGTCCTGAAAGAAGAAGACTCAGATAGATATCAAAACCAAGGGGGGTGGGCACCTGGGTGGCTTAATCAGTTAAGGATCCGACATCTGACTTCAGCTCAAGTCATGATCTCAGAGTTCGTGAGTTCAAGCCCCATATCAGGCTCTGTGCTGACAGCTCAGAGCCTGGAGCCTGCTTAGGATTCTGTGCTTCCCTCTCTCTCTGCCCCTCCCCTGCTCGCACTCTGCCTCTGCCTCTTTCTTTCTCTCTCTCTCTCTCTCTCTCTCTCTCTCTCTCTCAAAAATAAACATTAAAAAAAAACCCAGAAGATTACTGGCAAACGATTGTAGGATCTTATAAATCAAAGGGAACTCACAGACTGTTACACCCTTGACTCCACAGATGCCTCATTTTGCTTAATCCAGACTCTAATACTTAAATTAAGTTTCTGTCTACTTACAAAATCTTTTTCTCTACAAAACACACATGGCAATTAATAAAGTGTTGTCACATAAATTAATGAAGAAAGCACAATGCTCTTCTAACACCCACCCAAGCTACAAATCCTGCCAACTCCAAAGGAATTTTATAAATAGCCACGAAAAGTGTCAGAAGTGTCATGTAACTGACTGCCTCAGTGTCCCAAAATAAGAAACACTGTCACCAAATGGAAGGGCTGTCAAAGTAAGACCTCACTACGATGCCCCACATACGCCCTAGGATAGCGCCGAGGAGAAGCAGGAAAAGATGTGAAAGTGATAGGAAAGAGACAGGATAGACAAAGCAGGGAGGAGCCAAGATGGCGGAACAGCATGGCGGCTTTCTGTGTGTCTCGCGTCCATGAAATACAGCCAGACCAACACTAAACCATCCTACACGCCTAGAAAACCGATGGGAAGGTTAACACAGCAATCTGCACAACCTGAACCACAGAATTCAGTAGCTACGTGACACGAAGAGCCAAACTTGGGGAGCAAGAAGCCCCGAAAGGTAAGGAACCCCTTTTGTGGGCCGAGAGAGGACGGAGACTTGGGGAAGGGGAGAGCGTACGGGAAAGGCACCCCTCCCCAAAAGCAGCTGGAGAGAAAGTGGAAAATTGGAAAGAAACAGGCTAGGGGCGCCTGGGTGGCCCAGTTGGTTAAGCATCAGACTGTTGGTTCAGCTCAGGTCATGATCTCACAGTTCATGGGTTCGAGCCCCACGTTGGGCTCCGTACTGCCAGCTTAGAACCTGTTTGGGAGTCTCTATCTCCCTGTCTTTGTCCCTCCTCCGCTTGTACACACATGCATTCTCTCTCTCTCTCTCTCTCTCTCTCTCAAAATAAATAAATAAATAAATAAATACACTAAATTTTTTTTAAAAACAGGATAAAAAAGAATCTGAATGAGGAGAAGAACGAAAATTAGAAGACACCGAATCGGAGCTAGGGAAGGAGTCCAAGGCTGATGATGTGTGCTTGCAGCCTGCCTGTCCTGTGCAATCAGAAGGCAGACCTACACTATGCTGAGCGCTGGGAATTCAAGGTAAGAGCAGGAAGACGAAATTTCCACACTCAAAGAAAGTCACAGTATGCAGGAGGGAGGCAGCTAAGCAAACCAGAAGCCTCATTACAAAGCGATGAACACTCTGGGGAAAAAATGTGAATGGAACTAGGAGCGCAAAGAGGTAAAGCTCCTGATTCTTCCCAAGCAGAGGAGGACTGAGCAGGTGCAGCGCGGGGCCTCAAGGGCTGAGGAGGACGAAAAGCAGCGGAGGTGAGCACTGTGTTCCCTGTAAAAGCACAGGCGAGGCGAGAACGCAGCACCTCCCACCTCGCCTGCAGGTCACGTGGCCTGGTAAGCGTGCCGCAAGGGCTCTTACCGAAAAGGGTCAGATGTGCAGCGGAAATAAACTAGGAGTAGGGCTTTATTCCGTAGGTGACAGAGTGACGGGAAGAATTTTAAGCAGAGCAGCCCTATGAGCCAACTCGTAACTTAGCAAGTGAATCGGACAGGTGGGAGGGGGGCTCGTCCCGAGAGGAGGAGGCCAGAAAGGAGGCTTTGCAATATTATCCAAAGCATGAAGAACAACCCGCACTAAGGTGGAAGTCTCGCGGATGGAATGAGGTGAGAACTTTGTGAGTCATCAGGGAAAGGAGCTGCTAGGACCTCATGGATGCTTGTAGAAGGTGAGGAGAGGTCTGAGATGAGGGGTAGTGAAGGGCCCAACTCGAAACAGATAGAGTCCCCAGCAGCGAGAAGTGGCTTCAGAGAGCAGGGGGCCTCCCGAAGGGCATCAAGGAAACAGCATGGGAAGAGGGTAGGAACCTGAGAGGACTGGAAGAAAGAACCTGATTGATCACGTTTCTTCCCTGACGCAGATCAGAGTGTCTGAAATACACTTGATGCTGGTACCCGTGCAGTCTGTTTTGTTATGAAATGGTCCTTCTGTAGAAAGAATGCCTGCTTAAAGCTAATATTTATACTTTTCTCCAGCTGTTCAGATTGCTTCCAAAATGAAACCACACACACACGAGCATTCCACAGTGTCACTCTTGCGAGAGGGATCGGGGCAGAGGGAAAGGTTTACTTTTCACTTTGACACTTGGGTACTCTTAAAATTATCTAACTTGTATCTTATTTTTATTTTCAAAAATAGCAATAAGCGTTACCTGGCCAGAAAGAAAATATTCCTTTCTTTTCTTCTTTCTATCATTCTATAGAAGGTAAAACTATATATACACTTCTACAGATACATCATACGAAAATCCACAGAATGGGGCACCTGGGTGGCTCAGTCGGCCAAGCGTCCCACTCGTGGTTTGGACTCAGGTCATGCTCTCACAGTTCATGAGATGGAGCCCCGGTGGGGCTCTGTGCTGATAGTGTGGAGCCTGCTTGGGATTCTCTTTCTCTTCCTCTCTCTCTGCCCCTCCCCTGCTCGCTCGCTCGCTCTCAAAATAAACAAGGTAAAATAAAAGTAAAGTCAGAGAAAAGGAAAGAAAAAAAAGAAAAGAGAAAAAAGAAAAGAAACAAAAAGAGAAGAGAAGGGAAGAAAAGAAAAAAAGATCCAGAGAAAAACAAGTAGGAAGAGAAAACACTTACCAAACTGGCAATTACTTCTGGTTTGGGATTGAGGTGCCAGTCATATGGGATTTCAGCTTTTTTTTTCGTTTTTTTTTGGTAATGTCTACATGTTTTACCACAAAAATACAGTCATGTGCTTATTTGTTGCTATTCAAGAGAAACACAGCTAGATAATTAACATTTGTTTGAAGTGTTTCCCCAAAGTCTGGATACTCAGAAGTTATATGCGCCCATCTACATGCTCTTTTATTGAATAACACTACTCTATCATTTATGGAAGTGAAATGCGGCCCTCTATGCAAATGTCAAGGTTTCATTTACATTTGGCTCATTCAGAGAAGATCTGAAATTTCCCCAGATACATAGGCTCACAAGGGGCCCAGCCACTGACAGGTAAAAAGGTAGCAATAATTCCTGACTACGTAAAACTGCCTGCGCTTTCCCTGGGGTGGGATGATTTCCCAGACCCTGTGATAGTTCCGGCACCATATCTGGAACAGGAGAGAGAAGGAGGCGGTATATCATCTGATGTTTGAAATAGAAATCCTGAGATATTTCATACATACACAAGCAGATACCCTTAGCTACCTTTTTGGTCGCATCTCACTCTTTTTTTTTTTTTTTGCTTTGAGTCTTGCTTCCTTGTGTGTTTTTATGGATTTCGCCCATCTGATAAACATGTAGGCTGACAGGTGCCTCAGAAGGAGATGACTTTCCTCCTCTACTCCGTACAGAACAACGCGGAGCTGAATTTCTTGAGCTGCAATGTAACGACCGCATTTTTAAGAGTTTTTTTTTTTTTTTTAAATCCGCATCGCATTAAATTCGCGTCTCAATCATTTTTCTGTGTACCGTTCAGTGGCATTAGGTATATTCGCACTGTGGTGCAAAACAAAAGTTCTCTAGAACTTTTTCATCTCGCAAAATAAAGCGCTATACTCATTTAGACTGATTCTTCTTTTCCCCGCTCCTCCCAGGCCCCGGTAACCACCCTTCTGTGAATCGGACCACTCGAGGCACCTCTTAGCAGTGGAATCATACAGCATTTGTCTGTTTGTGACTGGCTTATTTCACTCAGCACAATGTCCTCTGGGCTCATCCGTCTTGAGGCAGGTGTCGGAATTTCCTGTGCTTTTAAAGCTGTAAAGTATTCCAGTGTACCTATATGTCAGTTTTGCTCGTCTGTTCATCCGTCAATGGATACAGGTCCCAGGGATACAGGATACAGATGGGTACACGTCTTGGCTACTGTGAACAGTGCCGCTATGAACATGGGCTAACAACTGCATATTTTAAAACATGACGTGCTGCCCAGGAAGAGAAAAGCTAAAGATGAAGCATCGGAATGTTCTCAAGGTCCTACACCAGAGCACCTTAAACAGCCACGGAAAGCTCCGGGCACCCTGTTTTTCTCTACTATCATGAAAGCATCCTTACTATTTTTTTAATTTTGTAACATTGATTCTTTTTTTTTTTGAGAGAGAGACAGAGAAAGACAGAGTGCGAGCAGGGTAGGAGAGAGAGAGGGAGAGACAGAACGCGAAGCAGGCTCCGGGCTCTGAGCCATCAGCACAGAGCCCGACGTGGGGCTCGAACTCGCAGACTGTGAGATCATGACCTGGGACGAAGTCGGACACTTAACGGACTGAGCCACCCAGGCGCCCCTAGAGCATCCTTAAACACACAACTAGACCAACCATCTAGGAGGAGGAGGTTTCTGTAATAAATGCTACAAAATCTTTCTTTCCTTGGATTCAACTTTCCCTGACTCTTTTTCATAGTGGGAACAGTAAGACCCAAAAGGCCAAGATCAGGAGAGGCTCCGAGGCAAAAGGGACCTAACCCACTGTCCTGGCTGCTGCTAACTTTGGCAAAAGAACCAGAGTCACATGAGATCCAATCCAGGTCAGTAGGGAAGAAGACTTCATATGCTGGACAATGATATTAAAATTTAGGGTCAGTGACTCTCAACGAACGTGCCGGGAGCGAGCCATAAGTGTGCTCCCAAATTTTGATTAGTAAAATGTATTTTTGCCACAACGGAACGTGCAGATTGTTACTATGGAGCCTTAATGGAATGCTTAACAGGGAAAGATATGAGATTCCCAGTGGGGCAAGGAGGGTATTAATAATTTGTTCTAAGTGAAACGTAGGAGGGGCCATGCTGGACTTGGAGTAGGAGCGTGTGTGTATCAGAACATTATGGAACTCTGACCCATGAGCTCGGTAAGCCCGGGTGATCAGGGCAGTCAAAGCTCTGCTCTAACTAGAAGGACAAACAAGAGAATTGTGTGATCGCTGTGGATACCCTTACAGAGACCATAAACTCTTCTTTGTTTAGTAGCAGTTGTGTTAAAGTCAATGCTGACATGCTTGTTTATCATTTATTTATACCCAAATGTGACATGCACAAAACACATCCCTGCCCAAGTGCCTGTTTTCTTTAAGTGTCTCCTATGTGGCAAATAACTTGGAAGGTGCAGCAGCAGTGGCCGAGAGACCAAAGACTCACAGATGAGAATCCCAGCCTCTCTCTTCCTTTCTGTGAGAGACAGGGTTGACAGTTTATTAGGAAATAGCAAAGCAGGATGCACATGAAGTTATTTTTTCACTGTCATTTACGAGTGTTATTATTTTCAATTAAAGATATCCAACTTGGGGCGCCTGGGCGGCTCAGTCAGTTAAGCGTCTGACTTCAGCTCAGGTTACGATCTCCCGGTTCCTGGGTTCGAGCCCCGCGTCTGGCTCTGTGCTGACAGCTCAGAGCCTGGAGCCTGCTTCGGATTCTGTGTCTCCCTCTCTCTCTCTCCGCCCCTCCCCTGCTTGCACTCTGTCTCTGTCTCCAAAATATTCAAAAAAAAAATTTTTTATATCCAAATTAATCTTCCAAGCCATTTTTTCCTCTTTCGTTGTCACCCCGAATTGCTGGTACCAGTTTGGCAATGGATTGCTAACCTCTGTGAGGTTAGATAACTTCTATATCAGCTGCCCCTGAGTCTTCCGAACACAGAACACAGTGAGCCTCGGCTCCTCTGTTCCATCCACCTGGATTGACAGAGGACCAAAGGCAATTTTCATCTACTTAAGGTCACTGATAAATGTTGGGCTGTGCGCCTACATTGTCAAGGAGTGGAAACAACCACTGAATCACATGTGAATAAATTACAAACTATCCTTTACACTCGACATTTTCCTGAATACACCTCTTGCTGTGGAAGCCCGTGCCCCATAAACATCTTCAGTGAAGCAGTGATAAAAGCAAGAATAACAACCCTCAAATGATGCGTTGATCAAATTTAGAGAAGTCAAAATAAGCAGCATTTTCCTTACCAGTTAAATGCAAAGGTTACACACACACGCTCACCAACTGCCTCACCCCTCGTATTAGGTTATGTGAAACATTTGCGTTCAGAAACAAATAGGAGTTAAAGCCACCACCAAGGTCTAACAGTTGTCTAATAAATGTTTTAATTGAATGATATTTCTAAATGTGACCGTACTGCATTGAGACCGCTTGGGAAGGAAATATGGGCTACGTGTAATCTAGAAAGCGTTTGCCTTTTTTGAGAATGGTAGACTCCAATAAAATTGATTAGCAGAAAAGAATATTAGAATATACGTATGCCACAGTCTATGTGTGGAATATGAAATAGAGAAAATTGAGCATGGATGGATGCAACCATTCAATATCACATGGCGGGTTTTCAATGAAAAGCAGTAAAAATTAACTGCCATCACTGCGTAATTTCCTAAAATGGTCATTTGTTTAATAAGAGCTATTTTTGGGGCGCCTGGGTGGCTCAGTCGGTTAAGCGTCCGACTTCGGCTCTGGTCACGATCTCTCGGTTTGTGAGTTCGAGCCGGGAGCCTGCTTCCGATTCTGTGTCTCCTTCTCTCTCTGCCCCTCTCCCACTTGTGCTCTGCCTCTCTCTGCCTATCAAAAACAAATAAATGTAAAAAGAATTTTAAAAAAATAAGAGCTATTTCTATGGGACAAACATCAAAGCTATTCTTATGAGATGAGTTAACTATATTTGAAAATGGTAACAAGACCACTTGGAATCACTCCGGCATCGACTCGAAAGAAGACCGTATCTATCTCTAAAGCGTCGGCAGATCATAATTTGTTAATTTCCCTTTGCCATTGTAAAAAGTACAACTCCTAACTTACTGTAAAAAGAGAAAATCCAAAGGCAAACTCGTACGGTGATGACCTTGTGGATGCAATGATACATACGATCAAATCGTTTGATATGCTACAGACTATTTCCCGCCACTTCCCGTCTGTAGCTGTGAACACAGTGAAAGTAACTCAAGAAGAGGGCAAAGCAGCTAAACCCGTTGCTTAGCTGGAGCCATCAATACAGCGTGGAGACGACGTTCAGAATCTGACCTTGGGCATCAATAAAACAACCAAGACGTGGACTCTTTCAACGGGGCATAAGCGCTATGTCATTAATCGAGCTTGGATTGTAACAGTCTACTCGGATAAGGTGACAAATTAACCATATGGCTACCTCAGAGATGACAGAACTAAAATATATTAAACTCTGTGGGGTAAATATACCCACAGGCAAGTCTAATATACTGACATTTTTAATACTAATTGAAGCTGATTGATTTACGTATTCTACGTTTTCAACTCTCCAAAATGATGTATTTAATGTTTTATTTTTAAACACAATTAAAAAATAATATATAAATATATACATACTGCAAATGTAATACAGATAACAAATTCATTTAAGCCCATTTATGCACATTAGTAACACACCATGTGGCAGAAAGAGCAGGACTACAAGAAGACCCCTTGGCGATTTATTTTATATTAAATCCCTAATGGCCTCTCCTTATCTTTGCAAAAATATGCACGGAAGTCCAGACTATGCAGCCATTGAAATGAATGGTTATTTATTTGCTAAACGAGAACCCTATGTTTAATGTTCCTTAGACACAAGGTAGTCTGGAAAAGTCGCATTTCTACAGCTCCATACATCATTTATTTTACATACCCTAACTTCTCACAACAGGCAGCGGAAAAATATCGCTGAACAGCATTGTAAGTTGCTGAGATTTTTGTTTCCGATTCCATTACTGGAAGATTAAATGTTAACATGTTTACTTGCTTTTTTAGCAGCAAAAACAAATTCATGTACCATGTTGGTGCCCAACACATACATGAATATAAAAGTGGAAGAAAGTTTGCAAATACCCCAAACTGAAATCAAACAATGGGTGAATATTCAAAGTTCAAACCTGTACATAAATCTTCATTAAATGCAAAAAAAAAAAAAAAAAGAAAGCTTCATGTACTCTAAATTTGTCTGCCAAAAAAAAAAAAAAAGTATTAATAATTGGAAAGTTCCATCAGGATGTTCCTACTCTTGCAAAGAAGAAAGCTTTTTTCTCCCTTTATATCTTGGTCCTGGACATGTTACCTTTTAATTTTCGTGCTGACGCCAACACACTCTCCTGTCAAGTATGGTTCAGTTTTAAATCATTTCACTTCGGGTTCCTACAGCCAAAACATTGTAAGCCCAGGGAGATCCTTAGGAGACAGGCACTTAAGCCAAAACACATTGTTTGCTCCCTCTCTCACTGCCTTCTCCATTTGGCTTCCAACAGATTCTCACGTAGAAAAAATTGAGACGGTTTTTAAGAAGAAGGAATTCACAAAGGAACGAAGACCTGGCAGGAGGAATTCAAGGAAGGAGCGACGGAACCCCCCCCCGTCCCCCCCCCTTGTCTCAGAGAAAACCGTAGTTCATGTTTCTCGACCGGTATGTGAGTCCTGTAAGCAGGACTCACAAGGGGCTAATCACACGGGCCAATTCTTGCCCCGATCCTACGTAAAACATCAGGCAACCCCCCTGGTTTTTCTGGACAAGTTTTTGTTACTCTCAGGTAGCAAAGCTTCTCGGGCATTTCAATTCACAGGAAGCAGCCTCAGTTTAGTAGTCTGGCAGAATTGCCAACTTTTACGGAGTTAAGCTTCTCCCCTCCCCCAGGGAGTCCCACTGCTGGTGGGATGCACTGTATGATCTCCTCTTCCTTCTTTCCCCATCCCCCCCCCCCCCCCCCCCCCCCCGCTCCTCATTCATTTTGCAAACTGTGGCTCCAGACCCTTTTTGAGTTGGAGACTAGGAAGCCAGATGACGTAGGAGAAGCAGAAAAACTGTCACCTGAGCGGCGCCTGGGTGGCTCAGTCAGTTGAGCGTCTCACTTCAGCTCAGGTCATGATCTCATGGTTGGGGAGTTCGGGCCCCGCATGGGGCTCGCTGCTGTCAGCACCGAGCCCACTTCAGGTTTCTGTCCCTTCCCTGCGTGCACTCCCTTTCTCCCCCAAATTAATAAATCTTTAAAAAACATGGTCGCTTGATTATTATGTGATGGTATATCTGTCTACTAGCTTCCTGTCCCTCACAGGTGGGTCACCTTCCCGGGCTCCCTGTGGACTGGCAGAGCCCTCGTATCCTGGACAGTTGAACTCCATACCTTTTCCTCACTTCCCCAGCCCCGAGGAAGCTGGCTCTGCTCTTAGCTTCTCCCAGCCGAGATCTGCCTGTCTTCACTTCAAGTCAGCCCTCTTGGGCAGGATCTATTAAAACCTGCATGCTGGCTGTCTCTTGCAGGTGGCTCAGAACTGGCCCACATAGCCATCCTGCATCTGCTTTACTCCAACAGTTTTCTCAGGGTGAGGGCTGCTCCCTGCAGCCACCTGTTCTAGATCTTACTGTCAACGTAGCCAGCTCCGCATATTTCCACTCTTCCCGTTTTCTAGGCACGAGTGAAACATACGCCCAAACACAGTGTCCCCCAAATTGAAAGGGGCACATAGGAGTCTCTCTGAGGAGACCTTCCCGAACCTATTGCCCCAGCTTGAGGTGAGGGATCGATGCCCCTTCACTCGCGGTCATATGGGACACGGACATCTCAAAACGTGTTCTCTCTTCTGTTTCCAAATTTCAATCCTCTGATCACGTCTAACATAGTGAGAGTAGCTTGAAAACATTATCATTAGGCTTCCTCCACTTCCTTCGAAAATTTTGTGTCACGGCCTCACACATCACGTTGGGGAGAGTTCTGTACGGCCTTGGGGCTTCAGCTGAACTTCCTGCAAGCTGTCTTCCTTGTGTCCCTGCAGAGCACATCTCCACCCTCCTCCGTCCTGCCTGCCACACAGTGACTTTATAGACAACATCAAGAGCCTCTTGCAGCCTCTGGTTTTCTGTTGGTTTCAGCCAATAGAAAACCCCCACAGGTGCTGAGATGGGGGGAAAAAAAGAGTGAGGGCAGAGTGTTGGTTCCTCCATTTCCCTCTGTTCGGGGTCACCTTGAACCTGGCCACCCCTTGACCAAAGACTCTTCGTGAGGTGACCCTCTCTTTTCAGCCTTCCCCTTCCAGGGTCTGGAAATCTTCTCTCTTCCCTTTAGGCTTAGGGTGGCAACCTCTGGGATACTATAATTTCATATTACGATGAATTCTTGAAAATTCAAAGTAAATCTTTATAAACATTTTTAAAATATCTCGCAAAAATATCCTTATTACTGAAGACCTTTAAGCCTGCAAGGAGAATACTGAAGCCATGGACCCCTGCCTGGTCCCATCCTAGAAGGCAATCAAAAAGCAAGAACTTTATTCCATCTCTGTCCTCTTTCAGTGTTGTTCAGCAATGGGACTCTGCTAATGAGTCACATTCTAACGTGACTCTTAAGAACACTTGATAGGACTACAACCAGGACAAAGTTCACAAATACTTAATGCTCCTGTTTGGAGGTTCTGGTAGATTTTTTTTTTTTAAGATTTTTTTTTTTAACGTTTATTTATTTTTTGAGAGACAGAGCATGAGCAGGGGAGGAGCAGAGAGAGAGGGGGAGTCACAGAATCCGAAGCAGGCTCCAGGCTCTGAGCTGTCAGCACAGGGCCCGACGCGGGGCTCGAACACACGAGCAGTGAGATCATGACCTGAGCCGAGGTTGGACATTTAACCGACTGAGCCACCTAGGCGCCCCGGTTCTGGTAGATTTGAAGTGGCCACAGATTATTTCTAGTTCCTCCCAGCTGGAGGTGCAGTCTCCTTCCTCACTCTTTTTCTGGGCTGGCCCCATGACTTGTTTTGACCAAGAGCATGTAGTTTGACCTGGTGGGACTTGAAAGCCCCCAAAATTCTTGCTTCTGCCATTTTGAAGGTCTCTGTTTTCAAGCGAAGAAGCCTGGCATGAAAGACCACATGTAAAGAGAGACTCGGCTACCCAGCCATCCACTCCAACCTTCTCAGCTGAGGCCCCGTCCATGTGAGAGAGACCACCTTAGATTAACCAGCCCCCTGCAGAGCCATGAGCTGACTGTGGCTGCATGAGTGAGCTCAGGCTAGACCTGTAGAATCGCAAGAAACACTAAATTGTTATTTTGAAGCCACTAAGTTTGGGGAAGCACAGCCTTTCCTATCTTTCCTATCAGAATGTATCTCTCGTGCTTGATGAGAGATAACAATGATGATGATAACAATAAACTTATTCTTCTGTGACCCAACAGAGAACAACTAGGAAAGAATAAGGGCTTTGGAATCAGAGGTCCTTGGATCGGAATGCCCACCCTGTGGCTTGAGGTAGTTTATTTTCCCTCTGTGAGTCTCAGTTTGTCCACCTGTAAAATAGATACATAATAACTGCCTGTGTCATGAGGAAGGCTTCAGAATTTTAAAAGATAGCTAACATAAAGCACCTATCACAGTACTCAGTGAACACCAGTTCCCTTCCTCAGTATCTGTGCATATGCATGCAAAAGTTGCGATCTGAATCAAATGGCTCTTAGCCAATGGAACTCAAAGTAGGTCCCTGGGCCAGCAGCATCAGCATCCCAAGGGACTTATTCGAAATATACATTTTTAAGTTCCGCCCCAGAGCTACTGAGCCAGAAACTCCCGTGTCCTGTATTGGCCCATTAAACCAATCAGAATCGCCAATCTTTCATAAGCTTAGGGAAGGCCAAAACCCCTATATTGCAATATCTAGTCCACATTTCAGCTACATAGCAGCTGCTCAATAAATGTTTGAGGGCAAATGACTACGTTAATGAATGCTTACACAGGTGAGAAAATGAGTGTGTGCATTCAAGCCCGCCTTCAACCCTGTTGTACCAAGGGCACGTCATCTGATCTGACGGCTGCGAGGCTGAGCTAGTGATGTTAATGACTGCAGTATAAGATGGGAACCTCGTTGTTTGGGCTCCATGGATGGGTAGGGAATGACACGGGTGGGGAGGTACAGAATGACTGTTGCGCTTTTGAGATAAAAGAAAGTACTTTCAAAGGCCGGAACAGATGTACTTGGCATGGGTATTTGACAAGAAACTGACAACTAGATTTCATAATGGTATCAGGAAAAGAATCCTACTCTAAAACGCTGGATGGCAACACATGGCCACAAATACCTAATGTCACGAGCTACTTTTTCTGGAAGAGTCTATTACAACCCATTTATAAGCTGGAAATAAGGACAGACCTATCTTAAAGACTCGTCATAGACATTCAAGGAGACAGTGAAAATAAAATGTATGGTACATGGCAAACACTCAACAAATGTTGGCTACTACTGTATTGACTTGTTTTAACTTGACTTATTCAAGCTGAAGACAAGCCCCGCGCTAGGAATACAATGAGCATTAAATTATTCCTTTGATGGAATAAAAGACAACAATAAATTACCAAAGCCTAGGTCTGGCACCTTCTCTGTTTTCCTTTTCCACCACTAGGCGACACCACTGACCTGTCATAACCCATTCCCCTCCACTAGCCTTCAACAGGGCCAACCTTAGCAATCACTGTGGATTAAGGAACAACAACAAAAAGGTATCTCTTCTAGAAAGTAACTGTCCTAAATTATTCCTTTGTTTGAGTCTCCTTATTTCTCTGAATTGCCACTGGCTATTTGGTATACATTTATTATTTCATTTCAGTGTGTACTAAAAAAAGAGTCCTTGTTACTCAGGGAACCAATTCAGCATTTACCTATAGGGACAGGAAAGGGGCATTCATACAACCCCGCTCCACCGTCTCTCTTTGTAGAGGTTTCTTCTGTCACAAGAAAAGGGAACAATTTTCCTTTAGCCTCACAGCCTGCTTCTCTATGACAAGTTGATACAATGCAGTGATTAACCATTAAAATATTGCATATGATTCACAGGAGTGTTACAGACAAACTAATTTACACCAAGGGCAGGTCTCCAAATCAGCAAAATGACTCTGAAAGCAGGAGAGAGAGAGAGAGAAAATAAACAAGAGGAAAGGTAAGCAACAGCTGCTATTAAAAGTAACGCCAGGCAGCTAAAACTGGCCTGAATGCATTCCTAAAAATGTAATTAGCCAAATCCTTCTAGAAATTAAACCATCAAAATGACATTACAGTACACTTAAAAAATGTATTTACAGAGTGAAAGAGCAGTCATTCTAGCGTCTCGCTATGTCCTGAGGGTTTCGGTTCGCATAAAGAAAGATGCAGAAGAGAATCCGATATCGTGGCATGAAGAAAGTTCAAATTGTCACAGATATATTTTGTGAAATGCTGATTCTTAAGTCCCTCAGCCGTGCGGAAGGGGAGGAAGAATTCACTTAATAAGCTGTTTTGTGGTTTCTTTGTCATCTTGCGGGAAGATTAAAGTGAACAGAACCGATGTCTACCCGTTAGCTTTGCAACTACCGACACTTCTGGAAGGGCAATAACCAGAGAGGTGTCGAATTCTCCCAAATTCCTGGAGCTCACTTCTCAGCACGATGGGCATTAATACCCGGGTTCCTTCACAAGGCAAGGGGCAACTGACCTCCTCCTACAAAAGGATCTCAATAAGACAGGACTGCCTGCTGATGACTGTTGAAGAAGTGGACAATTTGTAATTATACGAGATGCAGTGACTCGTGAACTCATTCGAAATGCCTCCCGATAAGATGCCCATTTCCCCGAAGGTGAATGTGAATTTAAGTGACAGGTCCCCAGATAAAGTCACAGAGGTACCAGAAACGCAGCATGCAAATGAGAGCCGGAGGCATTTTGATGACCTTTCTTATTGGCTTTTGAATGACAAATATGCATTAGGAAGTGCCTGGAAGGGAGTTTGGTCATACTCAGGCAGAAGTGGCAGTGAGGAGGGGAGCAGGGTTGCTGAGGAGCAGACAGACGGACATGTGGAAAAGGGGGAGGTGTGCAAAACCTACTAAGAAAAGGCAAGGTGGAGAGTGATGGGGTGATACGGACCATCCATGGCGTGGTCCAAAGAGGGTTACAGGATTCACTCACACAGCCTGTGGTTGTCGAAGCTTGGGAGGAAAGTGGCAACAATGTGTAGCTGGAGAGACGGAGCTCTGGGTCTCCAGCTGAAGAGAAGACAGCGGGGAGGGGGAAGACAAGGCATCCAAGGCTGCCAAGAGCCCGAGTCCCCAGCATGCGTGGTGACCGGCAAGGGAAGGTGGGGTGGCCGTGATGTTTTGTGTCCAGACAGCAAAGGCCTCAACGACTAATTATTCGATGTTGTTCAGTATCATACACGTGACCTGCTATCTCAGGCTGCTGGGTGGCCCCGCCTACTCTTAATCTATGCTAACATGATTAGCTGTCGGAAATACACCACCATTGGCCAAAATGCATGAAACCAGATGAGTACGTTATGAATCAGAAATTAAGGTCCTACTCTCCCTTGATTTATAAAAAGTCTGGGACTGAATGACACAGCCTTGCATACCAAAAGCAATTGCCTCCTTAAGTGGCCTCCAAAGATAGCCACCTTCAAATTTCTTCCCTCTCTATAAGCACATGCTAGTCCTCACATCAAGAATTGGGGTCTAGGGGTGCCCGGGTGGCTCAGTCGGTTAAGCGTCCGACTCTTCGTTTCAGCTCAGATCATGATCTCACAGTTTCGTGAGTTCAAGCCCCGCATCAGGCTCAGCACTGGCTTCATACAGGCTGCTTGCGATTTATTCTCTTTCTCTCTCAGCCCCTCCCCCATTGGCACCGTCTCCGTCTCTCTCAAAATAAACAAACTTAAAAAAAAAAAAAAGAATTGGGGTCTAATTCTCACTGATGTTCTGAAACTGACTTGTACAGGTTAGTGAGAGACAAGTACAAAATCTGGGGGAAATCTGAAAACTCACCATTTGCAAATTAAACACAGCCATTACAAAACTTGAATTACATATTTTACGTTAAGTTGTATCAAAAATAGAAGTCAGAATCTGAAACACACTCTTTCATAATTATTTTATTATCTGTTACTATTATCTGTGCTCTTTAGATTATTTGTATCTATAATAGCTGCATGGGAAAAATGCTATTATAATGGCATGCTTCTGCACATCTCTTCCCCATTTGTTTTGTGTGACAAATAAAATTATATTTAAAGTCTACAGTTTAATGACTTGATATGTGTATGTATTTGATATAATATACTTAAAGTCTGCAATTCGACGATGGGTATGTATGAGAAGGGATTCCCACAATGAAATGAATTAGTACATACATCCATCACCTCACGTAGGTACATTTTTATCTTTTTCCTTTTTTTTCTCTTGGTGAGAACATTCACGATCTACTCTTTTTGCAAATTCCAATTATACAATAAAGTATTATCAACTATTCCCAATTCTGTTTTGATAATATCATATGGGTACTTCCAAATTAGCCATAGTAGAAATTTACACTACAGAAATTGGCCAACACTACAAGTCAAAGGTTTTTTTTTTTGTTTTGTTTTGTTTTTTTATTGTTGTATTGCTTATCTATAGCAGGTTAGGAAACTACAGTCCACAGACCCAAAGCAGCTCACTGACTGTTTTTGTATGGCCCATGAGCTAAACATTTTCTCTCTTTTTAAAACATTTTTTAATGTTTTTATTTTTGAGAGAGAGATGGAGACAGAGACAGAGACAGAGCATGAGTGGGGAAGGGGCAGAGAGAGAGGGAGACACAGAATCGGAAGCAGGCTCCAGGCTCCGAGCGGTGAGCACAGAGCCCGACGCGGGGCTCGAACCCATGAGCTGTGTGATCATGACCTGAGCCGAAGTCGGACGCTCAACCGACTGAGCCACCCAGGCGCCCCTAAACATTTTCAAATAGCTGCTATTTAAGTTCCTGTATACTATCCTCAATCTTGCATCTTAGACCACAAAGTCTAAATTATTTCCCACCTGGATCTCTATGGGAATAATTTGCCAGGTCTGGACTTAAGAAAGTTATAGAGAAGAAGTTAATAATTCAAGTTAAACTTCCAAGCGTGTTGCGTCTCTAGCCATCACATTGTGAACAGCATGTGCACAAAACCATGCTGTTGTTGACAAACAGGTGAAGTTCAGACAAAAGTCTTTGTGGTATCATTGTCTTGTTAGGGGAAACAAAAATATCAACTGTATTCTTGTTTGAAACTAGAGCTGTGCATCACCTGCAATGTACAAGTTGCACAAAAATTAATTCATTCATATGAGATTTAATCGACTGTATGATTATTTATGAAAAAGGGGTTTTTAGAAATTGTGTGCTATATATTCTTTACATCAGTAATGTGTGTGTGTGTGTGTGTGTGTGTGTGTGTGCACATCTATATATTTTTTCCAGACATTTACCAGCGTACTCCTAATTTCCCTTGTGTCATCAGTCTGGGCTGATCTCTGAGACTTGCATGAACAATCGAAAATGATGGAAGTCATATTCTGAGACACTTCACGTTAGGCCACAAGAATTGCAGCTGCTGCCCGAGTCTCTCAGAAAGCTCGCTCTTGTGGGGGGGCGCCTGGGTGGCTCAGTGGGTTGAGCGCCTGACTTCGGCTCAAGTCATGATCTCGCGATTCGCGAGTTCAAGCCCCACGTCCGACTCTGTGCTGACAGCTCGGAGCCTGGAGCCTGCTTCGGATTCTGTGTCTCCCTCTCTTTGTCCCTCCCCCACTCCTATTCTGTCTCTCTCTCTCTCTCTCTCTCTCAAAAATAAACAGACATTAAAAAAAAAAAAAGCTCGCTCTCGTGATTGTCTCTCTTGGAACCTACGTGCCACACTGGGCGAAACTCAAGCCAGGTGACAGTCACAACTGAGCTCACAGTTAACCGCCACCTGACTGTTAACTGCATGAGAAATTTTGAGCAAGCACCGTCCAGCTGAACTCGATAAACCCATAGAATATGAGAAATTCTAACTCCTATAACCTCCACGTTCTGGGAATGGCTTGCTACACAGCAGCACATGACTGGAATACGGTTTCGCTTTGAGGAGGAGGCAGTGAGGGGGCAGCTAATTGGACCCAACACATCATGATCTCAGGAATCCTGGCGCGGGGGACTCCAGCCCTGTTTTGTTCCGAGCTCTTGGTTCAGAAGCAAGTACAAGGACATGTTTGGCGGGGGAGGGGGGGGGGCTTGAAAACGAAATGTAACAGAAAGGGGGGAATGGTAATGAATAATACACATCCACCTTTGCTTATAAATCGGAATCACCTAACGCCATCCTCCGCTAGAGATGCAAGTGAAATACCCTCGAGCACTGACTCTACCTTGTTCCTTCCAGTCAACCCCACCCGGGCTTCCCGGACCGGCGCGCGGCTCCTTCCGCAGCCTGCTTGCTTGCTTTCTGCACCAAGTCAAATCCCCATTTTTGTTTGAGGCCAGCATCGCTTAAATTCCCCTCCCCGCCCCAGCCTCGTTGCATTCTCTCTCATGATCTCATTCCCACTGCACAGCTGCCTAGGGAAGTCAGTGGGAATTGCTGAGCCCGGAGGAGAGGTTTATGCCCGGGGAAGGCTCTGTGTTTTCTCTAGCCCCCTTCCCGTCTCCTCCATGTAAACGCGTTTTTATCAGGATTACAGGAGAGAAGGACAGAGGCCCAGGGCACTACCCTGTGCCAAGGAAAGCACAAAGCACAATGAGTAACTTTACAGTCTTTAAACTCTGGATCGCCATCTATCTCATTCCTGCGGCAAAATGGTAGCTAGAAAAGCTACGTTGAGGTATTTTGTACAATGTAGGGAAAGAAATGCCCAGAAGTCGGGCTAGATGGGCCAAGCTCTGTGAATCCATATGTCGAGTCCATCTGAAATCGGCCAATCGGTTAAACAGAGAAAAGTTGTCAACAAACATCAACTTAGCTCCAACTTAACTCAAGCTGTAGATATGAAACAGGAATCCCATCATAAGGCATTAGAAGGCACTTCTAGATAGGCTGGTTTTCAGGCTTCTTTGGTGTCTTTGGGGTATTTTTGGCCATCTACAGAAGGAGCTACCTACATACAAACTGTAAGGATTCTAAATATGATAAGCGTCAGCTGCTTAGTACATTTTGTTTCAAAGACAAAGTGCTGTTGCCACCGATATGATAAGCCAGTTTTTAAATAAGGATTTTTAATTCTCTCATCTCAGTTATGTCTTATTACCAAGAACCACTCATTGTAGCTCCAAAGGAATGTTAGTCCACTTTTATGGTTCTTTCTTTCTTTTTTTTTTCATCCTGCCACTGTCCTCAAGAAGCTACGAATTAGTGGCTCTAAATTCATCCTTCAGATGCCTCACACACACTGATTATTAAATTCACACAATGAGGGGCGCCTGCGTGGCTCAGTCGGTTAAGCGTCCGACTTGAGCTCAGGTCACGATCTCGCGGTCCGTGAGTTCGAGCCCCACGTCAGGCTCTGGGCTGATGGCTCAGAGCCTGGAGCCTGCTTCCGATTCTGTGTCTTCCTCTCTCTCTCTGCCCCTCCCCCGTTCATGCTCTGTCTCTCTCTGTCCCCAAAATAAATAAACGTTAAAAAATAAATAAATAAATTCACACAATGAAAGTTACCGTGTTTGGCATTTCCTTCAACCCCCTTTGGACCCTTGGGCCAGGCATGAACTGAGAACTCCTGACACCTCAACTATGCAGAGTTTTGTGACTTGGGGTTAGTATAATGCTCAAAAGTAATACTGCTTCATTCCAATAAAAAAATCTCTACCAGGGGCGCCTGGGTGGCTCCGTCGGTTAAGCGTCTGACTTCGGCTCAGGTCATGATCTCACGGTTCGCGGATTTGAGCCCTACATCAGGCTCTGTGCTGACAGCTCAGAGTCTGGAGCCTGCTTCGGATTCTGTGTCTCCCTCTTTCTGCCCCTCCCCTGCTCGTGCTCTGTCTCTCTCTCTCAGAAACAAACTTAAAAAAAAAAACTCTACCAGTAAATTTTTTTTCAATAACTGCTCTCCATTTGGAGTACTGATCTGAAAACGTTAAATCACAGCAAGGTAAACCAGAATACTCCTGTTCTTGAATTCTAGAAACGGGCTGAGAAGAAACATCACACTTTCCTTCCTACACGGTACGTCCTACCCAGTCCCTTGCCCCGTAATCTTTGTTCCTATTTACTTTTATGTACTTGCTTTATTGACCAAATCTCCTCTATATCAGGGGCCGAAAGTTACTTTCAGTATGAATATTTGGGAGTTAGATGATGTTTATAAATAAAAACTAATGATTTTTAAAAGAAGCAAAGAAGTGAAGACAAAGAGGAAGAAGGGCTGGTATGAAGAGTAGAGAAAAGACGGATTCAACCAAGGACGGCTTGGGGACGTCTAGCCTGCAATCACTGACTCTAGACGACTCACTGGTGAAGCCCAGAGGGGGCTCAAAGCCTACAACTAGCCTTGCCCAAGGGTATCTATCATATCCCAAGCAGTGAAAACAGTACTGGGGCGGGACAAACATGGGTTTTACTTCTGACTGTACTTTGGACAAATGATCTAACCTCTTAAGATTCCAATGCCCTCACCTGCAAGATGGAGATCGTGGCAAAGACTGGCTAAGTATTTTTCAAGGTGGTTCTTCTTGGACACGTAGCTCGACTACATTTCTTTGCTTCCCTGCAGCCAGACGTGACCACGGGACTGCACCGACGAAAGGTGAGCAAAAGTGATGGATGCTACGTGTGGTCCTCCGAGCTCTTCCCCCCCTCGGTGATAGAATGGAGATGCCTGCAGGCATCTTGGGAGCTACACAGTGAGCATGGTCTCTGGGTCACCCGCGGCCACTGGACCAGGAACACCAAAGTGGATCACTGCACCAGCAAAACCTGAACAATTTCCGTGTTGAGTCTTTGAGAGTTGGGGGTTTATCTGATATAGCTGTTAGAGCTACCTTAACCCCTACAGGGGGGGGACCACAGCACGCTTGTCTCATGAGCTTTCTGCGAGGGTTAAATGAGATGATGCTTGCAAGTCCTCACTCTACTGTCTGCTACGCAATGAGTGTTCGCTATCAAATGTTAACTCTTTAGCAAGGAGGAGCCGGCATGCCCGGATAGTAGACGAAATGGAGGCACTTATGACTTAAAAACCTGGAGGCGAGGTTGCACAGATTTCCACTGGTTGGCCAGTTGGGTTTGAAAAGTCACCTTCGGTGTAAGCGTTTGGTGTTTTAAAGAATATGCTAAACAAAAATAATCTATGCTCCCTGGAAATATTAACTGTTATGCATTCCATGACACAACAAAGTACGTACTTACTCTAACGGTGCTTCCATCTTGAACTCCAGAATCTCTAAACTCAAACAGTGAGAAATCATATTTGGTGCTTAAAATCGGTATACCAGATTTTGGACTGGTGTGCACAAGTCTTAAAGCCCCGGTTACAATGGTTCTCATGATGCTTCACTGCGGCCTTAGAAAATGTTCCCTTTTGTTAGGGAAGAGTTTAACAGTGATCTTGGGAATTCATTTTGGTCTGGGCTCTAAACGCTAAGGGAAAATGTTGGTACTTTTCCCTCCGCGGCGTTCCAAGGTGCAGCTTGGCTGGTAATCTCTACAGGGCAGAATGAGTCAGCGGTCTGAGTCACTTTACCAGAATGTATCCCATGTGTTCTGTTCCAGGTCTCAAATAGCAGAGTGGCTGGTCATGAGGAGGCCCCGGGCTGAGAGCACAGCAGAACCCTAGAGAGAAAACAAGCCCTAACACTTCCCTCAGACTCCAGCTCCAAATAAAGGAGTCGAAATGTCAAGGGTAGAAAATCCCCACTGTTCCTCATTTAAAGGAAATTGATTTGAAATGAAAGTAAGCGGAAGCAGCAACACATCAAATGTGCTTAGCAGGCAATGGGTTCATTCAGACAGTCTTGTAAGTTTTATTCCTTGAAATTGTCGGGAAATGACTACTTTTACAAAAGTATACTTTACTGGTTGAATTGTGTCCCCCTCCCCACCCCCAGATTTATATATTGAAGTCCTAACTTCCAGTACCTCAGAATGTGACCTTATTTGGACAGAGCGTCGCTGCAGATATAGTAAAGATGAGGTCATTGAGTGGGCTCTAATCCAGTATGGCTGGTGTCCACATAAAAAAGGGCAAATTTGGACACAGAGACAAGGAGAGAGGAAAGATGATGGGAAAATAAAGGCTGAAGGGTGCCCTGGTGGCTCAGTCGTTAGGTTGACTAGTCGTTCGTCAGACAAGCGTCTGACTCTTGCTTTCGGCTCAGGTCATGATCTCACGGTTTGTGAGTTTGAGCCCTGCACTGAGCCCTGATTTGGGTTCCCTGCTATCAGCAAAGAGCCCACTTTGGATCCTCTGTCCCCCACTCTCTCTGCCCTTCCCCACTCACGTGGGGAATATGTAGTGTGTAAGCCCCACAAGATGTGTGCTATATTTGGACTCAGGACAACCTGGAGGTCATGTGAAAGGGAGAGCATGTCTTTTCCGTGGTCCTAGCCTCCAAGTCCTCCTTGTTAAGAAGGGCTCCCCCTCTGGCCATGCTTCTGGTAAAGGCCACTTTGTATCTACTGCTCCTCAAAGTTACATTCATTCTGACCTCATATGGAGCAGAGCACCGAAATTCTGTATCATTACAATTATTTGCTTTCTGTGGTAGATCTTTCAATAATGTCTACAACACTGATTAGATTACAACTCTTATTTGTGATATATACTACCATGAAAATGAGGAAGAAAGGGGTTAGTAGCTTTCTCCTTACAACATGGAGGGCCAGAGGTGACCCAGCTGTCAAAGCAATGGTTTTACCTCCTAAACCTAATTTACCTCAATTAACTTAAAATATTGTCTAACTGTGATTGAATAAATACATGAAACGAGCTTGAAATTAATGGAAGACACGATAACTATTTCAGTCCTAAGCTGGTCCTTTAGACTTAATTTTGCAAGAGTTTCAGGGAATGTTATAAACAATGGAGAATTTATAAAAGTCATCAGGAAGTAGCTAAGTCTTGAGATACGCTGAAGTATCTACAAGACTATGAAACTTAGAAACTATGAGACTTAGAAACTCATAGGAACTGGGGCGCCTGGGCGGCTCAATCGGTTGGGTGACCCACTCTTGATTTCAGCTCAGGTCATGATCTTACGGTTTGTGAGTTTGAGACCCACGTTGGGCTCTATGTTGATAGCTTGGAGCCTACTTGGGATTCTCTCTCTCTCCCTCTCTCTGCCCTGCCCCTGCTAATGCTCTCTCTCTCTCTCTCTCTCTCTCTCTCTTTCTCTCTCTCTCTCAAAATAAATAAATAAACTTTAAAAAGATTTAAAAAAAGAAACCCAGAGGAACTAAAAATATTTCTTTGAGAATCCAAAGGGCGTTTAGACAGCTGCTCCAAAACACACAGAATAAGATTGTGGGTATTCCATCATGATTTTAAAAAGTGAGGCCCATGGGAATGGAAAGGAGGCTGAAACATAATCAAATGTGAGTAGGGATCAGAAAACACTACATCACGGGATGCTCTGTGGAGAAAACCAAACTCTTCCCTTAACTGGGAGATTTTTTCCAACAGACAGACTGAATAAATAACGTGCGTTTTCTCTTTCAAAGAAATCATAGGAAGTTACTAAGGAGATGCTTCCCCATTTCTCAGTCATCTTTACTATCCCCATTATGCACAAGTGAAAAGCTCTCATTCAGCTGATGGGAGTTTAATCTGTGTACGCTTCTTTACATATACAAATGTCCTTCCTCCTCCCAGAAGATCATATAGTGTTTCCAGAGATATACTTAACTGCCTGATTAATTACTGGACCTCTATGTAAATTACTGTAAACATGTAGATGATCATTTTATCACTTATTCAGCTTGGCCAACATTTACAGTTTAACATTATCTGACAAAGCCATTTATATACCCCTATAATATAACTAAAGGTACGTGAAAGCTATGGTAAGTCTATAATAATAGCCTTAAAATAATTTGCTAACTACAGACAGTTCCCTAAGCAATTACAAGATGCTGTATGTTAATTTAGAAAGGAATGCCAAACAAGGCATTTAAAACCTAATAAGATGCCATTAAATGAAGGGAGACAGGGGAGGGAGGAGGGGAAAGAAAACCCTAAGGCTCGAACTAGGAGAAATGATTCTCTGAGCTACTGACCCTTGCAAGATCCACGTTTTCCTTGGATTTCTATACACAAAGCAGATTTCTAATTGAAGGTGATTATCTAGTTACTACATCCCAAATTGCATGTGTTTCTTGTATTGAGTCACATCCACATCTGATTATATGGAGCATTTATCAATACGAAAGTCCATAGAAATAATTGAGTCAACGTACGAACTACATACAATGAGAACGTGCTCTATAAACCATGAGGCACTGTATAACCACCAAATGTGATTATCTCCAGTGACAACAGTCTGCCTCCTGGTACTCATATGGATCTATTCAGATTGACATCTGAATTATGATGTCAATCCACTGGGACTAAACTTCCCACAGAAATTACAGAAAAAAAAGCACCTGGTTTGCTCTTGGTTTTTCTGAGGTATGGATACCTCCTGCGTACCTGCTGGTCACTAGAAATACACACGTCGATATCGTCATCAACACCATGAGGAAAAAGAAAAAGCATGGCAACACACAATTCTAAAAACAAAAAGATGAAGGGCTATACAGCACTTTTTGTCGACATAAACTTGAGAGCTGAGTGCCTCGATCAAGGCAACGTAACAGTAAAGAAATACGCAGACTTCTGCATGGCACAAATGTGCTTCTGTAAAATATCATCCCCGTTAGTTAGGTTAATTAAGATGAACATACAAGTCATTGAAAACCCCCAAAGTCGACAAAAGATAATTTACCAAGGAAACACACAAAGGCAAAAGTAATATTCACTCTGAGTCATTCATTTAACAGATTAGAAGGAGCGTCTTATGAATTACTTGAGCTGTCACCATTGATTACCAAAAATGACACGCATCCAAATAGCTTACAAGGGCCAAAGGACAACCTGTTTTCCTACAAAAGTTCGATGGACAATGTGGGCTGGTGCACAGAACGAGTGGAAGTGAATCCCACATACAATTGCCGCTATTAAGCGGACTATACATACGCACACATACAAACTTGAGTATTTGCGTTGTAGGTTTTGTTGTACTCAGATGAATGAAATAGCGCTCATCCTGGGAATCCATGTTTGGCATTTTTCATTGACTTAGCACAGTGTTTCCATCCAAAATAATAACCTGCATTCCTAGTCAAATATATCACAACGAAGCATTCAAAGCAAAAGACCGACACTGACTTATGCTGTAGAATAATCTTTTGTAAAATTTGTCATTGCCACCCCCCTGAAAATAAACATTCCCACCCTTACCTCGAGGGTCATGTTCACGGTACTGATGGCCACTTTTATTTCTCCATCTGACAGTTCTTTTATGTCCTTCAGCATTGTCTGTTCAATACTTAAACCTACAGATGAGAGGGGAAAAACATTATTTACACTTGGGGAACTGTTTTGGGTAATATCAAGGGACTATGGAAAGAATTCACCCTGTTAATTTCAATGTATTCTCCCAATAAGATCTCTTTTACCCATAACGAACACACACATTGAAGCAAAAATCACATCAGAGACAGTATTTGCACCAGTTAGGTTCCTAGCAAGAAATAGAATTCACCCCTCGTCTCACACACGCACACACACACACACACACACACACACACACACAGAGTTTTTAATGGTAGGACACATACAGAAGTATGGGTGGGGCCAAGAAAATGAATAACAGATGGTGAGGCATCCAGACGCAAGATCAAAATTTGCTTTCAGGATGGATTCAGTTGGGCCTTCATATTTTCTATTGTAATTTGATTCAAAGTGCACTTCATAGGGGCACCTGGGCGGCTCAGTTGGTGAAGCGTCCGACTTCAGCTCAAGTCATGATCTCGCGGTTCGTGGGTTCCAGCCCTGCATGCGGCTCTGTGCTGACAGCTCAGAGCCTGGAGCCTGCTTCGGATTCTGTGCCTCCCTCTCTCTCTGCCCCTCCCCCACTTGTGCTCTGTCTCTCTCTCCCTCTCTCTGAAAAATAAATAAATGTAAAAAAATAAAAAAAAAATTAGAACTCTCTGCCAATCACAGCAGTGTGGGGAAACAGACGGGTATGAAATACTTTCCTTTGACTTGAAGACTAACAGGCCACAATCTATCATACGGCAGCATAAAATGAGTTATAGAATATATTGTGACATTAAAATCTTGGTCTGGTCTTGAAAGTGAATGACAAAACGCACCCCATCGTGCGGCCACACTTACACCTACACGCATGCGTGTACGTTGGGAGCAAATGCGCCGGGGCCCCGCCCACACGTCCTCACACCTTCCGTGGCCGTGCGCCCCGGCATGACGCCCAACCACGAAAGCCCGCTCTGGGGGGATTAACAGCCCCCGGGACTGAGCAGCCCCCAACGGTCCAGTGGCATGATGGTGAATATTTAACAACCAACAGCGAAGCTTGATCTGTAGCGTTTGTTCATCCCCGTGGTGGCAATACTCCCACCAGGGCTGATTTCCAGCTGCCAACCCGACATAATCCAATTCACAAAACTCCTGAGTTTTAACAACTGGCCCCTGGAGCTTGGATGAGCAAGTTCTAACACACTTGGGATCTAACACACATGGGATAACACTGAGGAGCAATTCCTCTCTCTTTCCCCGGGCTCCCCCCCGCGGGGTGACGGTATGGCTTCCCACAGAGCTAACCTGCCCCATAAGCCCCTCCGTCCCCTCTCAGTGGTTCTTGGGTCCCTCTCCAAAATAAACTGCTTTGCCTCTGGCTCTGTCCCCGGGGGATTCCAAACTGAGGGAGAAAGCTTTGTCTGGGGCTGGCCTGGTCACTCGCCAGCTGTGTGCGTGATGACCAGAAAGCAAAGCCGCCCTTCTGTGCCTCAGGGTTCACATCTGGAAACTGGGGGTAATACCTGTCAGGATTGTCATGAAGACTCATATAATCCGTGCCAAGTTATTCCAGCATCCGTGAATTAGATGTTTCTCATCATGATGAAACAACTGAGCCAGGAAATCCACTGTCTTGATAAAGCTTCGATTTAGAGAATAATTTTATCTGCTTAGCTGTCTTCTCTCTTTTTTTCTTTCTAAAATTAATTGATTTATGAAATCCCGTTGTACTTGACGTTGCTCCTGCCACATTGCTCAGAATAGAACCTTGCTCCTGCCACATCGCTCAGAATAGAACCTTCTCGGCACAGGGATTTCAGGTAATGAGGCATCTGGGGTGCATGTTAGACACGTGAATTACCCATACATGCAGACGCAAAGGCCCCAGAGGTGAGTCTGTGGTACGGGCTGCCTGCTTCCAGGTGAGTCAACATCATGTGCCTGAAAATCTTCCACAAGCACGGACAGTAGGGAAGAAAACAAAGGTGCTGGCAACGTGCCATCCCAGAAACCATCCCTACTCAGGCGCTGTGACAGAGCCGGGGGACAGAGTCACTCACCCTGAGCGCTGAATTGGGTCTCCTGCAGGACGTTGATAATGTCCTCTCTCGGAGGCAAGCTGGGAAATTTTTCTTCCAGGATAGAGAGAATTTCTTCCTGCTTCTCTGAGATCTTCTCGGATTCCATGGTCATCCACTTGAAAAGGATGCTACCTAAAAGACATGAATGAAAATGGCCTTTCACTTTCCAGCCAAGCCAGGATGGGAGCCAGGAAAATCCATGTTTTCTGGCTTGTCTATCCATATTTCCACTTTCAGTTTCTTGTCTGGACCAGAGGCCTCCATGGAGTAGCTTTCAAGAGGCAGGTGTTAGAAAACGCTTCAGATACTGTCTGCCCCGCCTCTCTGATCGCCAGGTATTAATCTCTGCAATGTAACAGCCTATTGCACACTTCGTAGGACAGAGTTTATGGGTAAAGGAACAAAATGGATAGCTTTCCCCACCCACACAAACCTACAAAAATGATATTCATGTTTTTATCATTTCAGAATGGAATTTAATGGCAAACTCTTTTAAAATATTAATATTATTTACTATTTCCCTTTAATATTCCCTTTTTTAAAATTTTTTTTTATTTTTTTATTTTTTTTATTATTTTTTTGGGGGGGGACAGAGAGAGACAGAGCATGAACGGGGGAGGGGCAGAGAGAGAGGGAGACACAGAATCAGAAACAGGCTCCAGGCTCTGAGCGGTCAGCACAGAGCCCGATGCGGGGCTCGAACTCACGGACCGCGAGATCATGACCTGAGCCGAAGTCAGATGCTCAACCGACCAAGCCACCCAGGCGCCCCTAATATTCCCTTTAAGAGACCACAGAGGAGACTGCTTCCACTCATCACATTACAGGGCTCACATATGAACTTCTTCCTTTTAACAACTCAAGGACTGCATAGTCTCACTGTCAGCAGGAAAGGAATCGGACAAGGTGGTGAATCTGGAGCCCATTCTCAATCTCCCAGGAACCACACACTTCTTCGAAGTGACTGTTATCCATTTATAAGAATTCACAAGCTGGGGGTAAATTACAGGCCTCGATTACACAGTAATTTGCCAACAGGAATGACCATCCTCTGACAAACTCCTGGGATTTTCTGTGCACAATCTCACCATGAAAAGGAGGATTTGCCACTTGTCACATCCCCTTCCCCTGTATCTTGATCCGGGCTAACATGGAGCCACGGGGGAGAGAAAAGTTTTACTTATGATGAATGACGAAACTCTCTAAAAGTCGCCACACCTGTTGATTAATCAAGGTGTCACCATCTCTCCCAACATGGGGCTCGAACTCATGACCCTGAGATCAAGAGCCACCTGTTCCACTGAGCCAGCCAGGTGCCCCACCACTTGCCCATTTTAAAACAGAAATAATACTGCTTTCCCAGCTTGCAAAGTTATATTGAGAATCAGTGAATGCAAATATCATAATAACAGTAAATATGCCAAATATATTTAAAGCATTTATTTAAAGCATTTCATTTATTTATTTAAAGCATTTCATTCATTCATTCATTCATTCATTCCTTCAACAAAGAAGCACTTGCTATGGGCAGGGCACAATGCTAGATGCAATGATTCAAGACTGAGATACAGACATTCATGTCCCTTGAAGCTCATAGTCGTTTAGGGGCTACAAATAAGTAAATACATACAATTCCGTCATTAGAGGGACGAGGAATATCACTGGGGAATACACAGTAGTCTAGATCTAGACCAGAATCTAGGAGTCACAAAAAGCTTTGTAGAGAGAGTTAACCTTGGCTGAGACTTGACGGATAACTTAATGTAAAGGAAAAGTAAGAAGATCACGGTCACGTAGACCAGGTGCAAAGGCACTGAGGTGGGAGAGACTCTGGAGGGATTCTTGCAAAACGTAAATGTCAGGGGCACCTGGGTGGCTCAGTCAGTTAAGCATCCAACTCTTGATTTCAGCTCAGATCGTGATCTCACGGGTGGTGGGACTGAGCCCCATGTTGGACACTGCACTTACAGTGAGAAGCCTGCTTGGGATTCTCTCTCCCTCTCTCTCTCTCTGCCCCTCACCCATCCCCCCCCTTTCTCTCTCACTCAAAAATAAATAAATACACGTTAAAAAAAGAATCCCTCTAGCTACCAAGCAGAGAATGAATCAGACAAAGCATACCAGGAGAATTAGAAGGCTGTTTTAGATGAGTGTCAGGGAAGAAGCAGTCCACAGGCGGAGAAGTGGACAGATTCAAGATAAATCATTTAAAGGTGGGGAGCAGCCAGCTGGATTCTTCGGTCTGACAATTTCTGGCACAGAATCCAAAACATAAAGATGGCTTTTCCACTCTTTGTTGAGGCAACGGTGAGTCTGAATTTCAAAAAAGACCCTCATCTGCTTCTGGCTCTGATAAACTACTTGTACCAAGAACAAGGAGAAAAGCTAGATAAAAGACCAAAAAAAAAAACCAATTACACTAAAATATATTTTAAAAAATCTGTGAGGACATCAGGCAGTTACCCAGGTGACTATCTTAAAAGTGAAGATCCTGGAGAGAAGGAAAGCGTGAAGGGGTGACGCCCACGCTTGGTGTTGTTCGTCCTCTCTGGGTATTTGTTAATTTAGAAGTTGTAGCTAATGAGACAAGAAGATTCACAGACCTGACAATAGTTTCACAGGGGTAGGGAGGCAAAAATTGAGGTTTAGGGCTCTCTGCAGAGAAGGAGTCTCGGGTTAAATATGCTTGACTTTACGCCGATAAAGTTTGCTGACCTCTACCACAGCCAAAGGATGAAGCAAGAATAGATTAGTCCTCAAGACGACGCAAGTCCTGATTTGAGTCAGCTCAAACACAAAATAGATGAAGTTTCTCTGACATTCTTCTGGCTACCTCTGGTGCCGGAAGCCTGTCCTCTCTGGGGCAAACACATCTCATCATCCATCGCTTCACTGTCTCTACACCTTTCATGTATGCTGTTCAGCAATCAGTGACAAATTACCAGGCATTAAAAAATATATATATGATCAAATGACTGAAAAGTTCAGGGGGGAAAAAAAAACTCATGAGAGAAGGAACGGAAACAGAACTAGAGGGAATTTTTAAAAAGGAGCTGGAGAATTACAGTAGAGAATTAGAATCTATAAATAAAATATGCAACAGAAATTTTTAAACTGCAAGTTTAATCATTGAATGTAAGAACTCAAAAAAAAAATGGGCATGCCTGGGTGGCTCAGTTGGTTGAGTGTCCGACTTTCGTTCAGGTCATGATCTCACAGTTTGTGGGTTCCAGCCCCGCATCGGGCTCTGTGCTGACGGCTCAGAGTCTGGAGCCTGCTTCGGATTTTGTGTGTGTCTCTCTCTCTGCCCCTCCCCTGCTTGTGCTCTGTCTCTCTCTCTCAAAAAATAAAATAAAGGGGTGCCTGGGTGGCTCATTCAGTTGAGCGTCCGACTTCAGTTTAGGTCACAATCTTGCAGTTGGTGCGATCGAGCCCTGCATTAGGCTCTGTGCTGACAGCTCAGAGCCTGGAGCCTGCTTCTGATTCTGTGTGGGTGTCTCTCTCTCTCTCTACCCCTCCCCTGTTCATGCTCGGTCTCTCGCCCTCAAAATAAAACAAGCATTTAAAAACTAAATAAGTAAAATAAAAAGTTTAAAAAAAACGTATAAAAAGAACTCAAAAAATATGTTCAATGACAGATGAGATCCACTGAGAAGATTAGTAAATTGGAAACTAAGTCAGAAGAAAATCTCCATGCTGAAGTATGGAGAGACTAAAGGGATGAAAAATCTACAGATGAGCATAAGAGACCCGGGGAACATGGAGAAAAGGCCTGACATACATGCAATGGAAGTTTCCCTTGGAGGAGAGAAAAACGGGACTAAGATTATATTTAAAAAGGCAACAGCCAATCACCTTTCAAAATTAATGAAAGATATTACTCCACAGTATTTGTGTTCAACTATGAACCCAAATCAGGATAAACACAAAGAAAAAGACCTCTAGCCATATGACACTAAAACTGCTAAAAATTACAGAGAATAGAAATTTGAAATCAATCAGAAAAAGACAACATGACTGTCAAAGGTACAACATGACTGTCAAAGGTACAAAGAGCTGACCTCCCCCCAAATGACGAAAGTCAGAAGACAATGGAATTGTCTGCAGAGTACGTACGGATAGAAAATAATTGCCAATCTAAATTTCTGTCCTGAGTGAACACATGAAAAAATGAAGGCAAAATACAGACGTTTCCAGAAAAATAAACTGAAATGGTCTGCCAAGAGAAAACCCACACTGAAAGCAAGTAGGAGCAGAAGGAAACCATTATATGTGGAAGCAAAGAAATGAAGGAAGAAAAGAGGTACACTGGAGAACGAGAATGCGTGGATGAGAATAAATCAATGTTCATGGCATAAAACAATTGCCATATCTTATGGAGTTTTAAATTTATGTGTGATTAAAATACATTCCAGTGGCAACAAATTGCAGAAGGCACCAAGTAGAGGTAAATCGCTCTACGGTTCTTGGATTGTCAGGAAAGTGATCAAAATATCAATTTCTATGAAATTAGAATTGTATGTTATAACACGTATGTAACCACTAAAATAGCTTTCTTAAATAACTGATATCTCACAAACCAATGGGGGGGGGGAAATGTAATAGCAAAAATACTTTAATATAATAGGAGTAAAGAAATAAGGAAACGGAAGAAATGTGAGACAAGTTGAAAACAAACAGCAAAGGGGCGCCCGGGGGGCTCAGTCGGTTGAGCGTCCAACTTCAGCTCGGGTCACGATCTCACGGTTCGTGAGTTCGAGCCCCGCGTCGGGCTCTGTGCTGACAGCTCGAAGCTTGGAGCCTGGAGCCTGCTTCGGGTTCTGTGTCTCCCTTTCCCTCTGCCCCTCTGCCTCTCACACCTCTCACACTCTGTCTCTCTCTCTCTCTCTGTCTCAAAAATAAATATTTTTTTTAAAAGACAAAATTATCAAACTGAATTTTAAAAGCCATAATAGCAATATCCTGTTTTGACTTATGCCTTGGGGTGCCCGGGTGGCTTGGTCAGTTAAGTGGCTGACTTTGTAAAAGCACACCTGAGATATGGTGAAATATGTTGAGATATGTGGAAAAACTGAAAGTAAAAAAGTAGAAAAGATGGAACAATTGTATGATATATTAATTGGGGACAAAGTAGACTAAAGTTCCCTAAGAACCGGTAGGGAAAAAAGTCTGTAAAGATGTAGAATATTTGAGCAACAGGAGTAGCAAAGTTGACCAAACTGGCGGGTATTAAACACTGTCATCAACAATGGCGGACTAGACGTTCTTGTTTAGCACAAATAAGACGTTAACCCAAACTGACCATCTGTTGAGGCATAAATCAAGTCTTTTTTTATTTTTTTAATGTTTACTTTTGAGAGACGGCGGGGGGCGGGTGGGGAGGAAGGGTGGAGAAAGAGGGGGACACAGAATCCAAAGCGGGCTCCAGGCTCTGAGCTGTCAACACAGAGCCCAACGCGAGGCTCGGACCCATGAACTGTGAAATCATGACCTGAGCTGAAGTCGGCCACCTAACTGATCAAGCCACCCAGGTGCCTCAAGTCTTAACAAATTTCAAAAAATTGCAACCACAGAGTTACCATCTATGGCCACCATAACAGTCTGAAAATCAGTAATAGAACAAAACTAGAAAATTCCCAAATATTAGAAAATTAAACAACACACTTTTTTTTTTAAATGTTTATTTTATTTTTGAAAGAGAGAACGTGCAAGCAGGGGAGGGAGGGGCAGGGAGAGAGGGACACACAGAATCCAAAGCAGGCTCCATGCTCTGAGCTGTCAGCACGGAGCCGGACGTGGGGCTGGAACTCATGAGCCGTGAGATCATGACCTGGGTCAAAGTTGACGCTTAACTGACTGAGCCACCCAGGCACCCTAAACAATGCATTTCTTTTTTTTTTTTTTTTTTTTTTTTTAAATTTTTTTTTTTCAACGTTTATTTATTTTTGGGACAGAGAGAGACAGAGCATGAACGGGGGAGGGGCAGAGAGAGAGAGAGGGAGACACAGAATCGGAAACAGGCTCCAGGCTCTGAGCCATCCGCCCAGAGCCCGACGCGGGGCTCGAACTCACGGACCGCGAGATCGTGACCTGGCTGAAGTCGGACGCTTAACCGACTGCGCCACCCAGGCGCCCCACAATGCATTTCTAAGTAACTCATCGTAAAAGAAGAAATCACAACATATTTGTAATATATTTTAATTGAATGATAATGAAAATATGACATTTAAGTGTGTGGGATGTAACCGAAGCTATGCTCTGAGGAAAAAAACCTTTAAAAGCATCAGATGTTAGGGGTGCCTGGGTGGCTCAGTTGGTTAAGCACTAGACTCTTGGTTTTGGCTCAGGTCATGATCTCATAGTTTGTGAGTTCGAGCCTCAAAATGGGCTCCACACTGATAGCACTGAGTTTGCTTGGGATTCTCTCTCTCTCTCTCTCTCTCTCTCTCTCTAACTTAAAAAAATTTTTTTTAAAAAGCATCAGATGTTAAAAAAAAACAGCGAATTTAACAAAAACATGTCAAAGGAAGGATATAATAAAAATATAAGTGTATTTATATATAAATACAATATAATAGTTATATAATATATAACAATATAATATGTAATATAAATTTTGCAATTTGCATAAAAATATAGTTTTTTAACTGTTTAAGAAAAAAAGAGAAGAGCGAGAGAAAGGCATAATTTACCAAAATGAGGAATGAGACAGTAACATACTACAGATTCTCCTAATACTAAGAGATAAGAACAAACTGTAATAGATTACAAAATTCGTCTGAAAATACTCCTGAATAAGTGCTTCTGAATAATACTTCTGAATACTTCTGAAAAAAAGCCCTCAACTTGTGAAACCTGGCAGGAAAGAAATTTAAAATCTAGATGGTTTTGTATCTGCATAAAAATGACTCCCATTTCAGGGCACCTGGCTAGCTCAGTCGGTGGAGTGTGTGACTCTCCATTTCAGGGTTGTGAGTTCAAGTGCCCATATTGGGAGTAGAGTTTACTTAATAAAAAAAAAATTTTTTTAATGAATCCATTACACTTACTATCCATTGTTCCAAACTTCTGAGAGATACACTAATTTTATACAAACTCTTCCAAAGAATAGAAAGAGAGAACACTTCCCAATTTATTTTCTTTCAGAACCTAGCATAATCTCAATACCAATATCCAACAGGGACATCACAAGAAAGCAGAATTAAAGGCAAGTCTCTTAAATAAGCATAGCAAAAAAAAACCCCAAACCAAACAAAAAACTTTTTAAACTAGTCCCAAACCAAATTAGCAATATATTAGACGTTATTATGTAGTCACCAGGTAGGGATTTCCTAGGAATTAAAGGACAAATTAACATTCAAAAATCAACCAATATAATTCAGCATATTAACACAAGAGAATATCATCTGACCATCTCAAGAGATGTCAAGTAGTAAAACTATCTAAAATCCAGGATTTAATCATTATATAAAATCTCAGCCAAGTGGGAATGGAACACAACTGCCTTAATTTGATGAAGGACATTTATAAGAAGCAAATCGAAAAAGTAAACCTTGTATTTAACTGTGAAATACCGAAAGCCTTCCACCTCAAGTCAGGAATGAGACACCTGCTATTTCTATCCATCACTGCACCCTGGCCAGAGCAATGAGACAAGCAAAACAAGTAAAAGGTATAAGGAAAGGAAAAGCATATCTAAAAACTGTCTTTCCTCACAGATGATATGTTTGTGTATATAAAAAACTCAAAAGAACCTACAAATGAGCTTGACATTGTAAGTAAACTTAGCAAGGGCGCTTGGTACCACTTTAATAACACAAAATCTCCCGTATTTCTATCAACCATCACAATTAGAGAATTGGATTTAAAAATTAAAAAAAAAACTGTAATAGCATCAAAATGTAAGATCCTTAAGAATAAATTTCACAAAAACGCGCCTGTCTCACAGTCGAACTAAGAATCATCTTTTTTTTTTTTTTTTTTGATTTGGGGATCTTAATTTTAAAATACATACAGTAGAAAGCAGTATTCAGAAAGTAGCATTGCAAAGTCCTACAGAATAAGTCAATGAAAGAGACTTCCAACATTGGTTTATGAGTCTGACATGAAAATGCAAAACACGACATACTAATGTAGGAGGGAAGAAAATAACTCAAAATCGTTCTCACCAACAACTCCGAGTTGTTTTTACTGCAAAGGAATGGTTATGGCCCAGCTTTATTCAAGGGATTCACCGATAGCAAATTTTTCTATTTCACATTAAAGACCCATTTACGTACATGCTTAACTAAATATCAATGTCAGGCCATATAAGCAGCCAAAGGCACCTCGTGGCAAAATCAAACCTGTTTTTGGAGTAAGAGTTGATTTAACTTCCAGCAAATTCTGCAGAACTAAAAAAAAAAAAAAAAAAAAAAAATTTAAACCCATACACATGTACCCAACAGTGTCGCAGCTATTCACAGGCCAGGGGGGTTTAACAAGAAGCAACAAAGAAAGCAATTATAATAAAATTATAACAAACATTTCGTTCCCTTAGAAAAAAATCAACCACAATGTGCTTTGTTCAAAAGAATGGCAAAGCGAAGGACCTTTTGCCAAAAGCAATCGCAGAACATTAATATTAAACATGATCTAATGAAGTCAGAAGTGGTTTGGGGAAAACATTCACCACAGTAAAGGCATATTCTGCATGATAAATTCTTAGCAGAAAAGAAGGGATTCAAACCCCTTTCCTTGTTTCACTTGGGATTGATTCTTTTTTACACTGAAACAAAAAAATTAAGGAATGAATAACAGAGAGAGGGGGGGGGGGGAGAAGAAAGGAGAAAAAAACAGATAGAAAATACAACTTCGTTCGCAGTTTTGCCTGAAAAGGGATAATAAAAAAGAAGCCTATTATTCTAGTGCTTAATAATCTTATCGATTTAAAACATGTGAATTTAAGAACGAGGCTTATCTTGGCATGGCAGAAGAACTCGGAGGTTGAGGAATTGTTCTGGTTTTAGATCTAGCAAAAAAAAAAAAAAAGTAATTTCTTTCCTGTACCCACCACACAGATCTTCCCTCTTCCTGAGCAAAACAGGATGGATGAAATTCCCTTTGGACTCTGTAACCATTTTGGGAGACAGATGATTCACTGGGAGACATGATTCCCTCTTTGGGCAGGAGAGGAAAAAAAAAAAAAAAGAAAAGAAAAAATCTGGCTCTGTTCCTTTCCCATCTGACCTCCTTAAAAGGATCTTTTTTGAAGCTGTTAATCCAGGCTACTAAAATAGCAAGCAACTATTCCTTATTGAAGTTCAAATGGCATTGCCAATAGAAAGGAGAGACTGCGTTTTCTTGAAAACCTAGGACATAGGTTTTCTGCGTCCTACGCGATGAACAATTGCCATCATTTGGTTTGCTATACGTAGTGAGGCTCTGTCAAGGTCTTATACAAATAAATGTGACAGGCCTTTCGGTGGGGGGAAGCGTGGTCTTAATGGAAACCTGACTGGTAATCAGTGGCTGCAATCCTATCATTGCCAGCTGGTTCCCAGAAACACACACGCACGCACACACGCGCGTGTGCACACACACACACAAATGCACACGCACACAAATCCCCAATGCGATGATTCAGCAATTTAATGGAGCTTACATTTGGCAATACTCCTCCGGTGCACACCTCTGGGGAAATTAAAGAACACGGACTGAGGATTCTGGCAGGTCCATAATCGTTTGTTTTTGGCAAACACTCAGGGCATAGCCCAGCACCAACTTTAGGCCACTCTGATTGCATCCAGTGACTTTTAGAAAGATGCAGATTGCAGCTTGTTTGAAAACGATACCAAAAAGGTCATAGAAGCAGAGAATAGGAAGGGGAAGAAAGGAAGAGCAGAAAGAGCCGACTAGGAAAGGCAGAAGGGGAGAAAAAAATAAAATAAAATAAAGAACCACAACAGAAGAAACAGATGTGGGGTGGGGGAGACGAGTAAAATCTCACTTCCAAAAGCCAGGGTCATTTAGGATCCCATCCGAACAAGCACATTCTCTTCGTAGACAAATAACTTCTTACACAAATAATTGCAAAGTAATCTATGGAAGTAAATCTGTGTCTTTCCAGATAAAAGTGATACTAATGATCTGTATCTTGAAATCTCAAAGTTTGAGGTATGTCTTCTTAAAAGAGCACAGCAAGACCTAGCTTTTGTAAGAAGTAGTAATTTAAGGAAATGCAAATTATGTCAACTTCATTAAATCAACATCTGAACACACACTGGCCGGTGAGTGAGTCACCTGTTGACATTTATCCGTAACTGTCCTGCCAGGGCAGGGCCCGGAGGGTACATTGTTAAAGAAGCACAGCAGGTTATTTCTACCTTGGCAACAGGATACCTGCTTCTAATTGGTATATAAATGATCTTTTAACAACATCCGTTACAACCAGGTTCTACCTCCATATTCTAATACAATGTTCTCCCACAAGGTAAACACTGTGATATATATATATATATAAATATGTAATTAATATCTTTATAATCAATATATTTAATAACATTTTATATTTATATTTATATTAAATTAAGATATAATTATACGATTCTGTGATTAATGAATAATTAATTATATTTAATATTTAATAATTAGTATATTTAATATAAATATATATGTGTTTCTACAGCAGTAAGTATAAGACTATAAAAGAGTCCAGTATGATTGAATTTAAATACTTCCTGTATTTAGAGAAAAAGAGCAACCTGTAGACTAAAGAAATTTAGAATGGAAAATAAGGTTGCTAGTCTTAATGGTGAAGTTGATTAAAACAACACCAATACCCCAATTGGAGAGTTGAAACTATCAGACACACGGCACCCAGTTCCTGTATAAACCGTTACTTCATATGACTGAGGATGTCGATGCCATTATTAGGGGTATTTCCCGGAAAACTGATGTACGGAAAAAATTCTCAGATTTTTTTTTAAATGAGGAACTGGCATATGTATTTGTTTTAGTAACGATATAATTACAGTGAATTTGATTTCGATTTTTTCATTGGCTCCAAGAAGCTCCTACACCAAGTTTTGGACTGAATACAATGTTTACAATTTTTATTCCTTTCTCAATATGTTGTTTTTCTGGACTCTTTTTTCCTTGTTTTATTATATGCGCGTGCATTTTTATAAACAACTTCAAATATTCTATGGGAGAAGGAGGGACCTGAGTAATAAACGGAAAAATGACCGATGACCGACTTCTGCAAATAGTACATTTGATATAAATGTAAAGATCTAATAACAATGAGAGTACATGCTATAGGATTCCATTTACATAACATGCAAAGCAGGCAAAACCAATCCGTGGTGCTATGGGTACGTCCGGAGGGAGTAAAACTATAAAGGAAAGCGAGGAAGCGTGGGTCATAAAAAGGAGAATGCCGGTCACCTTTAAGGAGGGACTGAGGAGTGATGGGAAGGAGCACAAAGAAGTCTTTTTATTCAATTTCTTTACCTGGGTAATTGCTAAAAGGATGTTCCTTTCGTGATATTACTCTGAGCTTTTTATATTTATGTTTTGTCTTCCTTTCTGTATATGTAGTATACTCCACAAAAGGATTAAAATTATACATATAATTATATACATATATACATATGTAGACAAACAAAAGATGAATAAAAACAAAGGCTTGCAAAGAACAGAATAAGTTCTACCAGGATTTCTAAAAACTAAATAAAAATAAGAAGAGGGTTCATTACTGGAAAGGACAATGTCCAAATTCTGGGCGTTAAGAATGTTGGAGGGATGGGCAGGAACGAAATGGATGTTACTCTTTCACGGAACTACCTAAATCAACACATTCGCAAAAAGGAAAGTTACAGGGGTGCCTGGGAGACTCCGTCGGTTAAATGGCTGACTCTTGATTTCAGCTCAGGTCACGATCTCACAGTTCATGGAATCGAGCCCCACATCGGGCTCCATGCTGACGGCGGGGGGCCTGGTTGGGATTCTCTCTCCCTCCCCCCACCGCCCACATCTCTCTCTCTCTCTCTCTCAAAATAAATAAACGTTAAAAAAGCAGAAAGTATATACACAATGGTGCACAATGCCTCTTACGACAGTACTTCCTGAGGCTCCGCTACGTGGCAGACACTATTCCAGGCGGCAGAGACACATCAGGGGAGCAGTGAACAAAACACATTACGTCTCCTTTCTCATGACGCTTGCATTCCAGAGCGAGGGAGCAAAAGGGAGGAAGAAAGCCGTGATAGAAAGATTAGGAGACAGACAGAAATAAGCGTTCCAGAAGGAAGGCACAGCTTGTATAGATCCTCAAGAGTGGAAAGAGTTTGGGGTACCTGAAAAAGCCCCTGTCCCTGGAACACGCGACGGGAAAAGAAAGGTTGAAGCGCACGAGAGGATATCAGAGCAGGCAGGGGAGATGTCATGTTGCAGACTGCGGGGCTTGGGGATGGTGATTGGGTTTTGGCTGTGATGGATTTTGACTTTCAGGAGATTGATGTGGCCGGTTCACACTGGCCAAAGGCCGTTCTGACTGCTTCGTAGACAATGGATTTCATGGAGGAAAGAGGGCAACACTCAGGCGGCCATTGCATTAGTGGAGGAGAGGGAGAATTGAGTCCCAACTGCATTACTAGCAGCGATGGTGGGAAAGTGGATGGATTCAGGCTATGTTGCAGACAGAGGGTCAGCAGGACTGGCTAATGGATCAATGTGGGAGGAAAGGTAAAGGAAAGAATCAAATATAACGCCTCGCCTGTGGCTTGAGTAACGGGTGGTGGGTCGGCGGGGCCTTTTACTGACACGGGGAAGCCGGGATAAAAGCAGGCTTGGAGGTACAGGGAACTAACGGGGTCCATCACAGCCGTGTCCAGGCGGTGGTGCTAGTGAGACATGCATGCGAAGATGTCACCCGGGCACCGGAGATGAACCTGGAATGTTAAAGAGAGATCTAAAATCGCAGAACGAGGGGCGCCTGGGTGGCTCAGTCGGTTGAGCGTCCGACTTCGGCTCAGGTCACGATCTCATGGTTCGTGAGTTCGAGTCCCGCGTCGGGCTCTGGGCTGATGGCTCAGAGCCTGAAGCCTGCTTCCGATTCTGTGTCTCCCTCTCTCTCTGCCCCTCCCCCGTTCATGCTCTGTCTCTCTCTGTCCCAAAAATAAATAAACGTTAAAAAAAAATTAATAAAATCGCAGAACGAAATGAGGTCACTCAAGGATAGTGTATAGACAAGAAACAGACTCCTAACTCTAGAGAACAAACTGACGGTTGCCTGAGGGGAGGGGTGGGCAATGGGTGGAAAAGGTGATGGGGATTAAGCAGTGCACCTGTTGTAACGAGCACCGGGTGACCAATGGAAGCGACGAATCACAATATTGTACACCTGAACCTAATATTACGCTGGATGTTAACTAACGGGAACTTAAAGAGAAGCTTTAGAAAAAAGGATAATATACAGAAAAAATGTCCCAGGATGAAGTTCGAGGGCGCTGCCATATTTCAAGGTTGAGCAGAAGAGAAGGAGTTTACCAAGCAAGGCTAAGGAAGAGAAGGCCCGACCTCTTGCACGTTAAGGAACACTGAAAATTACCATGTTTTCTCCAGCCTAGTGGGCTAAGAGGCATACTGAGGGTCCTCTCCAAGGATGAGGAGATCAATATCCTGACTCAACTGAAACCCATTTACGGCGCACCACGGTGCCTCAGCACGGTGTGTTCTAGGATATGACCACAGGAATGAAAGGCAAAGAATAATCAAATTGACCAAGTATTTTTTTCACGCTAAATTAAGGGGGGGGATGGGGCGCCTGGGTGGCGCAGTCGGTTAAGCATCCGACTTCAGCCAGGTCACGATCTCGAGGTCCGGGAGTTCGAGCCCCGCGTCAGGCTCTGGGCTGATGGCTCAGAGCCTGGAGCCTGTTCCCGATTCTGTGTCTCCCTCTCTCTCTGCCCCTCCCCCGTTCATGCTCTGTCTCTCTCTGTCCCAAAAATAAATTAACGTTGAAAAAAAAAATTTTTAATTAAGGGGGGGGTTAGTATAAAGTTTATAATAATATATCCTCCAAAGAGGTCTAATTAGGATATTTTTAAAGACTCTTCCAAGTCTCAGCCATAAATATTTAGTCTCACGACATCTGGAAACAGTTTTCAAAATTCTTGATGGCAAGGTGCACATAGAAATTTTATGTTCCTTCAAGACGTAGAAGAACGCACAAATACATTCCAGAAATGTGTGTCAAGTTAATGGTTATTTTGAGCACCCCAAAATATAAAATAACATCTTAGCTGTGTATAGAGACAACCTTTTGGAAAGAGAACTATCCATGTTACGAAAATAAGGAATGCTAACATTACTTATAGACACGTCAAAAACCTCCCATTGGGTTTGGTGTTACTGCATGATCAGAAGACCATGAAATCGAACTTTGAGTTGAGTGAATGTAACAAAATTTGACTCGATTCCCTTCTGACGCCTACTAAAGACTGATATTCCACCACCCCTCCACCTGTGTACGTCCACGTCCACATGCACACGTTGGCCAAAGGTCTCCAGAGCCTTCTTTCCACAGCATGAAGCCACCTTCCAGGCGTAGGGACTCTGGACTCTCTCGTGACACATTGCATTGCAGCCTTTGCACATAGAGGCACTTCCTCCTCTTACATCCCAGTGTCCAGGCAGCAAGGAAGTGATGTCCCTATTCTGCCAACTTCCTAAGGCCACTTCAAGGCCAACCTTATGGAAGACCTCCAATGAGAAGAAAAACCAAGGTCCTTTACCATACCTCTAATTCTTGACAGCTCTGCCAACTAAGACCAACATAACTCATAAAAGGGGTCTGCGTCCCTTCTAATTCCCTAAATCTCCATAGCATCATTATTATCAACGTCAACAACAAAATCATACCTCTGTGCCAATGTATCACAGTATCGCAGTTTGATCTGATATTACTATTTACAGAAAAGCAAGATGATGGGCAATTTGTGGACCAACTGCCTTTCGTTCCGGCTAAATAACACACGTATTTTTTAAACAATAAACCAAGCTTCTTAGTTTGCAAGAAATTGAAACAAAATACTCTCTCGTGTTTGATCATTTGCACTGCTAAACAACTTCCCTCGTGGCTGGGATCCCAATTACCTTTATTTTCCTTCTGCTCTGTCACAGAGATAAATGATCATAGTTACTTGGTTTAGTTGGGGGCACGGTTTCCCATAGAGCATTTTTACAGATGTCCATTGTCAGAAAAATATTTAAAACAGGTTTACTGGGGCCATTAGTTGTAAAATATTTACAGGGGTCACAAAACTTGGACATTTTCCTCTCCACATTGTGCAAGAGACAGAGGAAGAGAAGGAAAGTGCCCTCAAAAGACCAGCTTCAGGGGCGTCTGGGTGGATAACAAGTGGTAAGCATCTGACTCTTGATTCCGGCTCAGGACATGATCTCATGGTTTGTGAGTTCAAGCCTCGCATCGGCCTCCACACTGTTAGTGCAGAGTCTGCTTGGGATTCTCTCTCTCTTTCAAAATGAATAAATAAACTTAACAAATTAAAAAAAAAACAATGGCATCAACATTTTCTTGGTCTTCTCCTTCCTTTTTAAAAAATTCTTCCAGTCTGTTAATCACTGTTTTTCACTTTCTTGTGTTAAATAATTCCGAGAAAAATCTATGTCTACTATGTTCAAGATGGATTATTGAAAGGAAAAAAAAAAAAAAAAAAAGCTTTATACAACACCCAAAGCTGTCCTACATAGACAATAATGAATTTTTGTGGTAATTTTGGGCCACCAAAGTCAACTAACAATTTCCAGGTTAGAAAGCACTTTTTGGAAGTGGCAGACTCCATGAGTGGAAACGAAAGATTAAAAAAGGTAGGGGCGCCTGGGCTCAGTCAGTTGAGCGTCCGGCTTCGGCACAGTCTCACGGTTCGTGGGTTCGAGCCCCGCGTCGGGCTCTGTGCTGACGGCTCAGAGCCTGGAGCCTGCTTCGGATTCTGTGTCTCCCCCTCTCTCTGCCCCTCCCCCGCTCATGCTCAGTCTCTCTCTCTCTCTCTCTCTCTCTCTCTCCTTCAAAAATAAATAAAAACATTAAAAAACATTTTTTTTAAAAAAAGAAAGATTAAAAAAGGTCATTGACGACGGTGTGCTGGGAACACAGTGTTTAAAGGAGGCGAAGTTAAGACGGAAAATATTACAATGCCAATGAGGTGGTAAAGTGACTGTAAAAGTCCTGACACAAAATCACCAAATTCAAACGTGTTTATTTTGTCATCCAAGCCGTGTTCCGCAAACCAAGCTTCTACCAGTACCAGGAGATATTTCGATGTGAGGAGTGGATTCTGGCCTGAGTCACACTGCTGTGGGACCCGAACCACCTCTGGAAGCTCTGGACGGCCAGAGGAGCCATTCTGGCTCCCCAACAGAGGTGAGGCAGTTCCGGTGAATAGTGAAACAGCAGAGACCCTTCATGCCTATTTTTAAATGCACATTGTTAATATTCAGTGTAATGCCACTCTTTAACAAACTCTTTACTCCCCGCTTCCCTGATGAAGCTTCCCGCGGTCTTTAAAGGGGTTGTTAAGCCAAGAATGGATCACACTCATTCTGCATGAGCAAGTCGAGAAACACTCCATTAAGCCCTCCAGTATTTAATAGAAAGAGCCATCTCTCACCTCTGAGGAGATGAGCCAGCTGCTCGGTGATGAGCTCAGGAGCCTCCCGGAGAATCTCTTTCACCACAAGGGAAGAGGAAGACTCTCGGAACTCGAGGCCACCATCGCTCTGCTCCACAGGATTAATGACTTTGACAACCGCTGATTCTAAAGTTTGGTCCTCGCTGTAAAGCAAATGGCGGAGAGGAAAGGACAGGGATATGGCACATCGTCTTACTTTCTGGAAGTATTTAATCTCTGCTCTCACACAAAAGACTTCCTCTCAACGGCCAAAAAGATGAGGAAGCTCGCGTGACCCTTAGCCTATGCGTCTTCACCTTCCATATTACCTAATTACACGCCACCCCCCCCCGCCCCGAAAGGCTTAGTCGCAGCCCCTCACGCCGTACCACTTCTGTCTCTTGTTTTGCTGTTGAAAAATAATAATAAATAATAATAGCAGTAGTAATAGTAATAATAATGGCTGCCATTTACTAAGCTTCCGCTGCAGGCCAGACACTATTATCAGGCCGGAAGGAATGTCACCAAGTCTTCTACTACACGATGACCCTATGAAATGGGTTCCAGTGAAACCCTCATTTTTAACATGAGGAAACAGGGGCACAGGGGTGAGTCAGTCGGTTGAGCATCCAACTCCTGATTTTGGCTCAGGTAACGATGCCAAGGTCGTGGGATCAAGCCCCACGTCAGGCTCCATGCTGAGCATCTATCCTGCCTAAGATTCTCTCTCTCTCTCCCTCTGCCTCTCTCCCTGGCGTGTGCGCTCTCTCTCCCTCTAAAATGAATAAATAAATACAAATTTTAAAAAGTTAACAATGGGGAAACAGAGGCACAGAGTGGTTAAGAAATTTGTCCAAGGTCACAAAGCTTATAAGCAGACTAGCTTGTGTTTGAACCCTGATGTGGTTTCAGAGCTTGCATATCTGGTCACAGTGCTGGAAAAAATGACCACGGGCTTATTTACTTCCACCATCATCCTTTTTTTTTTTTTAATTTTTTAAAATTATTTTTTAGTGTTTATTTATTTTGGAGAGAGACAGAGTGCAAGTGGGGGAGGGGCAGAGAGAGAGGGAGACACAGAATCCAAAGCAGGCAGCAGGCTCTGAGCTGTCAGCACAGTGCCCGAACAGGGCTCGAACTCAAGAACCATGAGATCATGACCTGAGCCAAAGTCGGACGCTTAACTGACTGAGCCACCCAGGCGCCACCCCCCCCCCACCTACCACTGTCATTCTTCACATGTGAGATGAGTTGGCTTCATCAAAGGCACAAAGAAAGAGGTGAACAAGACTGACGTTGGTCTTTCCGTCATGAGTGGGAATGAAGGAAATAAAGATCTCAATTTTGGAAAGCATTCTGTTTCATAAATAGTCCTGAAGCTCAAGTTCACAGTGTCAGTCCCCAAACCAGCAGTTTAGCAGCTTTTCAGTTTTGACTGAGAACAAAACTCTTCCAAAGATTCTGACTTCCCAAGATTTCTTTAGCTTCTTGCACTGCCTTTATCCCTATTTATTCACATGAATTGGTTTGTAAAAGTGAGCACATAAATTGAGTCAAGGAGGTGATCATCCCGAACACTGATGATTGAAGTCAGTCATAGTAACTCTCAGTCAACAACTGATTAATAAATAGGCAAATAAATAAATGTGTTTCAAACGGCATGGGGATAAAAACAGCCCCATGCGAGCAGACTGTTTTCAAAACTCTTTAGAGCTGAATGAACTGCATGACAGGCAGGTCAAGGTACTCGTACCTAAATATGCTTCCTAAAAAGAGTTAAATAGGGGCGCCTGGGTGGCGCAGTCGGTTAAGCGTCCGACTTCAGCCCGGGTCACGATCTCGCGGTCCGTGAGTTCGAGCCCCGCGTCCGGCTCTGGGCTGATGGCTCAGAGCCTGGAGCCTGCTTCCGATTCTGTGTCTCCCTCTCTCTCTGCCCTTCCCCCGTTCATGCTCTGTCTCTCTCTGTCTCAAAAATAAATAAACGTTAAAAAAAATTTTAAAAAAAAAGAGTTAAATAAAAAATTAGATATTAGCACAAGTTCTTATTTCATGCACACTAACATCAATATCCACTGGTTATGGTCCTAAACCATCAGCAAATTGGCAAAGTGTGCAAAAAAAACTATTGTCTCAAACCACTGAGGTATTTACTAGTGACTCGTCATTCAATAGCACTACAGAGCTTATCAAAAGGGCATCTTTGGGGGCACCTGGGTGGCTCAGTCGGTTAAGCGTCCGACTTCGGCTCAGGTCATGATCTCGCGGTCCCTGAGTTCGAGCCCCGCGTCGGGCTCTGTGCTGACAGCCTGGAGCCTGCTTCGGATTCTGTGTCTCCCTCTCTCTCTGCCCCTCCCCCACTCACTCTCTGTCTCTGTCTCTCTCCCCCCCTCTCAAAAATTGAATAAAACATTTAAAAAAATTTTATGGGTGTCTGGGTGGCTCAGTCGGTTAAGCCTCCGACTTTGGTCCAGGTCATGATCTCATGATTTGTGGGTTTGAGCCCCGTATCAGGCTCTGTGCTGACAGCTCGGAGCCTAGAGCCTGCTTCACATTCTGTGTCTCCCTCTCTCTCTGCCCCTCCCCTGCTCGTGCTCTGTCTGTCTCTCTCAAAAATAAATACAGATTAAAAAAAATTTTTTAAGATTTAAATAAAAGGGCATTTTTGGGCTGGGTTGGAAAGTCCTTGAAGCTAGGCAACTTGTCTCATTCCTCTTTACGTACCTTGAGATTCTTGCACTAGTTAGCAACTCCTAAGTACGTACTGAAGGAGGCAGAAGACCCACATTGACTCCAAACTCTTCTACTAACTTCATGTGGTACCCTGGACGAGTCATTTGCAACAGTGGGTCTCAGATTTCTTGTCCATAAAATAACAAGTTCGAACTGCACGGACTTTCAAAAATCCATCCCGCACTTAGAGTATAAAATGGCATGAACGAAAGAGCCAATGATCAAATGACTTTCATGGCTGTTCTCTACAAGGTTTCATTTCACCACTGAGAGGTCTTTCTTGAGAACCTTTCGGTTTTAGTCAGCATGTAATTTCAGTTTTCATTACACATTTACAGCATCAGTACATAGGACTGTTGTGTTGCTACAATAAACTGTTTCAGATTGTTCAAAATTATAATTTTGGTCAATTCTCCAAGAACTTTCCACTCAGAGATGTCATATTTGAAATGCAAAGGCCAAAACAGAGAGCTGGCATGGCCCAAAGTTTTTCTTCCGATGTCCTCTGCCTTTAATGCATCTCCCTAAGCCACAAAAGTCCTGAATGAGGTGGTACTTTTCCCATAAGGGCCTTGGTTAAAGGCCTTACCTCCCGAGCCTTACCTTGCCAGCACATTGCTGCCAACGAGCGTTATAGACAACTTCCCTTCGTCATTTAGCTGATGCAGATTAATTTCATCTCGGAATATGTGGAACGATTCAGAGATGTTCAGCTCTTCTAAAATAAACCTCGTCTCAGTGAAGTAATTGAATTCAGTTCTTGGTATGTTCAGCACTGGCAAACAGAGAACTCCAGGTGGACTGACCTACCGAGAAGAAAGTTGGCTGAATCACTGACAACAGCGAGAGGAGAAAAAGCACAACTCCGTTTTTTACACGCCCGAGGGTAATCGTAAAGGGAACAAAAGTCTTTTGGCCTCACTAACCCGGATGACATTCAAAATCGATTCTTCCCGAACCCAATTAGTAGAGCAGTATCTACAGGCAAATGGCCCCTAATATTTTTTAAACACTCGTTACTCTCCAGGAAACCTCTCGTGCCTTATTTTAAATATCTTATGTCTCATTTCAACATCTCCACGATTAAAAATATATATATGCACACGTGCGCGCGCGCGCACACACACACACACACACACACACACACATTCTCCTTTTCAGGGGAAACAAATTCATAGGTCTTTATGGAATTAGCAGAAAATCAGAATGATTACTGCAGGGCGGATGAGGACTGTGTTGATACAGAAAGGCATGTACGTCCCATGTACATGGGATGCCTGCCATTGAGCTCCAGCCAATGGTTTACACGCAAAAATTTCGGGTTTTTTCAGGGTAAGAATCTTTCAATTACTCAAGAAAAGCTGAAAATCTAGATCTGAGGCTGTTATCTACGATGTTTGTTACAATTAATTTTTCTAAATTAAAACACTATGGAGGTTAACAAAAACTCATTTACGAGCCAGATTTGGCCTACACGCTACCAGATTGAGATCTCTGTTCATTTCTTATATTAGAAAAAAAAAAATCACATATTAACAAACTTGTTATTAAAACATTGTTGGGTGGGGGTGCCTGGTTGGCTCAGTCGGTTAACCACCCAACTCTTGATTTCGGCTCAGGTCATGATCTCGCGGTTCGTGGGTTCGAGCCCCACGTCAGGCTCCATGCTGACAGCACGGAGTCTGCTTGGGACTCTCTGTCTCCCTCTCTCTCTGCCCCTCCCCCACCTGTGCTCATGTGCGTGTGCTCTGTCTCTCCAAATAAATAAATAAAGTTAAAAAAATGTTTTAAAAAATTGTGGTAAGAAGGGGAAACAGGAGACGGTAGGAGTTGGGAGAATTTCAGACTCACATACTTTTCTATAGGAGTTTTTTAAAAATAAAGGTTCTTTGAAAAATTACTATGAGTGCACAGCAATAAACCCCAAATACCCCTGAGAGAAGGTGGGGTTTGGTAACACTGAATTTTTGCATAAAGTAAATGGCCTTTGTTCTCACATCATCACCAGCTCTGTCAAAGCATAGTGCTTATTACACAATTTTAATATCTTTGTCATCTATCTCCTTTCCTGGCATTAACAAGGCAGTGATTTTTGTCTTTTTTGTTCAGTCACGTTTCCTAGTGCATAAAACAATCTGGCACATAGTAGGCATTTAATACTCGTTTGTTGAGTGAAATAAATGAACCACCCATTGCTATAGTACATAAAGCACAAAGCCATTCCAACAAAGTGCTTTTTCTTTTAACTGTCAGGCTAATCCTGAATCACAGTTGGGCAATAATCATTAGAAATTTATGTAGAGCCAAATCAAAACCACACTGAAATACCACCTCACGCCAGTCAGAGTGGCTAAAATGAACAAATCAGGAGACTATAGATGCTGGCGAGGATGTGGAGAAAGGGGAACCCCCTTGCACTGTTGGTGGGAATGCAAACTGGTGCAGCCGCTCTGGAAAACAGTGTGGAGGTTCCTCAAAAAATTAAAAATAGATCTACCCTATGACCCAGCAATAGCACTGCTAGGAATTTGCCCAAGGGATACAGGAGTGCTGATGCATAGGGGCACTTGTACCCCAATGTTTATAGCAGCACTCTCGACAACAGCCAAATTAAGGAGCAAGCCTAAATGTCCATCAACGGACAAATGGATAAAGAAATTGTGGTTTATATACACAATGGAATACTACGTGGCAATGAGAAAGAATGAAATAATGGCCTTTTGTAGCAACGTGGATGGAACTGGAGAGTGTGATGCTAAGTGAAATAAGTCATACAGAGAAGGACAGATTCCATATGGTTTCACTCTTATGTGGATCCTGAGAAAGTTAACAGAAGACCATGGGGGAGGGGAAGGGAAAAAAAAGTTAGAGAGGGAGAGAGCCAAACCATAAGAGACTCTTAAAAACTGAGAATAAACTGAGGGTTGATGGGGGGTGGGAGGGAGAGAAGGGTGGGTGATGGGCATTGAGGAGGGCACCTGTTGAGATGAGCACTGGGTGTGGTATGGAGACCAATTTGACAAAAAATTTCATATGAAAAAAAAAGAAATTTATGTATAGAAATTTACTTTTCCTAATTAGTTGACTGAGTTATCTCTAACTCCTGATACTGAAACTTGAGTCAAGCACACGTGGCCTGAGCCTATCCTGGCAGGATCTTTTTGGAGGTTAGGACCAGAAGAAGGTTTCTAGCCCCCCCAACCTCTGCTGGGTGCCTTGGAGAATGCCATTTTTCTTTCTGAAGCTCAGTTTAACCCATCTGTAGAATGGGGCTTGCCTACCAGAAGGAAAAGTATTTAAATAGAGTCATACATGGGAAGCTGCAAAGCTCTGCATTTATTCCACGTTTATACTCTCAGAGGAAGTAGCCACGTTCTCAGAAGAAAATTCAAATGGAGATGCAGACCTTTGGTAGGGGGCAGGGCCAGTAAACTAAGAGGACGGCACAGAAATATAACAAATTCCAGTATGTGACCCTCCAGTTACTCCATATTTGCCCCCACGCTGAGCCTTAGAAGGAGAAAAGAGGCCATACATCTCTTTACCCATTTTATCTATCACAACTACTTTCTCACTCCTTTGGTTGCGTGTTATATTCATTCAAGACATTGGAGTTGGTGGGGGTGGTGGTGTTATATAATTTCCTTAAGAGTCCACACCACTATCTTTCTAAAGACCAGTCTTGTTCAGTCAACTCTATGTTCTCGAGACAAGCGATATTTGTTTTCTAGGAGTCAAAAAGTCCAGGTAATAGGATTAAGTATTTAATATGCATTTCTTCACATAGGCATGTTTATCTCCTTATACCAATTAATTGCCCTTGTAAAGTTCAACAAAGTTTAATATTTTTTAATTTTTTTTTTTTTTTTGAGAGAGAGAAGGGGGGAGACAGAGCGCGAGCAGGGGAGGGGCAGAGAGAGAGGGAGACACAGAATCCGAAGCAGGCTCCAGGCTCTGAGGTGTCAGCACAGAGCCCGACACGGGGCTCAAACTCACGAACTGTGAGATCATGACCTGAGCTGAAGTCGGACGCTTAACTGACTGAGCCACCCAGGCGCCCCACGTTCAACAAATTTTAAGATAAATTTGTTACAAAGTCCATATGCAGAGATCAGAATATTTTACCTGGCTCTCTTGTCAGCTGCTGCCCTAAGCCATTCTTGCCACCCACAGCTCACTCTAGAAGACTAGGTTTCATGTGAATTTAAATCACCCGAGATCAGCTATGCATACTCTCAGAGCCAAGAATCCAAACAAAATTGGAATAAAACAAAGCAGACTCTGGAAAATTAAAAATTCTGTGAAATTGGAAACCGCACCAAGATACTCATAATGTACTTTTTTAGGCTTTGAGGTGACGCATTATCACGGGCTGATGAATTTTATGAAATGGCAATTTTAAAACAATTTGTTAAAAGGTCTTTTCCACCTCTGTAGGGAGGTTGTAGACTTTGCACAGAATACAAAGATTCTCACTCAAGGGAGATCATCACTAACTGAGAATGACCTTGCTGTACAAAGTCAGGGCTAACGGGCAAGAACAGAATATAGATGCGACATGTAACACCTCTGTTCCTGAAAATTCCAGCCAATAGGTTCCGAATTGCATGTAATGTTCACACAGGTTATTCTGCACTTACTTCTCTATTCCCAAGGGCAAGACTAACCAACAAGCTGTGATAAAGGAAAACAAGAAATTCTGACCCTTACTTTTGTTAGTTCTCTGAATTCCCATGAAAGTAAACAACTATCATATATTTTTAAAAATTTGGAAACTGTGACCTTATTGAAATGTCTTATGAGGGAGTCGATAAGAAACAACTAGACCCTACCCAATGCACTGTAGGTGACAAGTACTTGTTGTTTAATGAATCCTAATACATTCTTCTCGGCAACAATAAACCAGAACGTGAAAATGGAAGTGAATAGGTTCCTCCTTTTTCCCGAAAATGTTTGTCCTTGGAAGTTATATCATAATTCACATATAAAAAGCACAGTCTTCTTTCCCCTCACCTTGTCTAGAAAGTAAGCGTACGTGAAGGCGGAAATGAGAGAATCCAACTCACACGATTTATGTCCAATAACCACATGGACCTTCTCCAAGCGTTTGCTTCGATTCTGAAACACATAGCAAACAAAACATCACAGTTTGATGTGCAACAGATTGATACAAAAAGGACAGTTTTCCATCTTTTTTTCAAAGGTAGCTCTTGGCTACATTCACGCACAATTGCAACAATTCCTGAGTTTATGATGAAGTTTTACAGGAGGACATAAGATTGCACAACACGTTTAAAATTCGGAAATGCTCACGTTGTAGCGCACGGTTCAGGAACAGAAAATTGTGAGCTCACCACCTCAGGAGCCTCCCCAGGTGACCTCTGCCTCTGGCCTCCACGCGTGAAGGGCAGGGAGAGACCAAAGGAAGAGGCGGACCGCTTCAAGTTTGGCAGGCGGTAGTTTAATAAACAAGGAGACTTATTTCCAAGGCTTGTCTTGGGCACCTGCAAGATGGGTAGATCGTCACATCCACCTGCCAGAATTTTAAAAATTTTATAGAGGCCGTAACTGGGCTCAGTCATGTGTGGTCTCAACACCACGTTACTCTCTCAAGGCTCCATCCTTGGAGCAGCTCCCATGGTGGGAACGGTGGGCAGAACATACATTCCAAGGACAGGGGAGAGGGTGAGGAGCCTCCAACAGCCCAGGTGTAGCTCAGGGGTCAGCCAACAGTCACGTCCTCTAGATGACCTCTTCCAACAGAAGTGTGGTTTCATTAATATTATCACAGTCTGGGGCACATGGGTGGTGGCTCAGTCGGTTAAGCATCCAACTTCAGCTCAGGTCATGATCTTACGGTTCGTGGGTCCGAGCTCCGCATCAGGCTCTGTGATGACAGCTCAGAGCCTGGAGCCTGCTTCGGATTCTGTGTCTCCCTCTCTCTCTGCCCCTCCCCCCATTCATGCTCGCTCGCTCTCTCTCTCTCTCTCTCTCTCTCTCTCTCAAAAATAAACATTAAAAAAATGTAAAAAAAACATTATCACAGTCTAACTTGATATGAATTGTATCTCTGAGTCATAGTTTTTTAGTAAAAGATTTTAGTCCAAAGGGAAGTTCCATAGTATAGCGGCCCCCCGTTCATCCGCAAAGGATACATTCCAAGAGCCCCAGTGGGTGCCCAGAACTGCTGATAATACTGAACCCTATATATACTCTGTTTTTTCTTGTACGTACATACCTATGAATAAAGTTTATAAATTAGGCCTAGTAAGAGATTAACAACAACAATAATAAAATAGAACAATTACAGCACTACACTGTACTAAAAGTTGTGTGAATGTGGCCTCTCTCAGAATATCTTCATGTACTGTACTCACCCTTCTTGTGATGGTGTGAGATGATAAAATGCCTACGTGGTGAGAGGAAGGAGGTGAATGACGTAGGCATGTGACATAGGCCACTCTTGACCTTCTGACCACGTGTCAGAGGATCATCTGCTTTTGGCCTGCAGTTGACCGCAGGTAATAGAAATCATGGGACATGAAACCAAGGATAAGGGAGGAGTAGTGGTTCTATGTCATTTCCCTGTATAAGATGTCCTTAATTTGAGAGACAGTGACTTTTTTCATATGCTCTTGGCACGCGATACACAATTCGGTAGTAATTTATTTTCTCAGGCCGCATTTTGGGTGTCAAGAAATGTTCTCTCTACAGCACATTCCGTAACTTAGCAAATGAAAGTATAACACTTTTCCTCCACCCAGGAAAGGCATATGGTTAGTAATATTGCTTTAACAATACAAATCAGTTGCTATTAAAAAATGTATACAGTCACGTCTCTGGAAGAGAAGGCATATTGTTTTCTTTCCTGGTTTAACGTAATAGTTACTTAAAACTCCTTTATAGACGGCTGACCTCCTTGTGAAATACTGGGTTGGAAATGCCAAAGAAATGACTGCTTCTAGAAAATTCTACAACAAAACTGTTCAATAATGATAACTGTAATCAAAATGAACGTCTTTATAGTATGCCAGAGGTGACATATATGTATGCTTTCCCCACTTTTCACCCTTTGTTTTAGCTTCTCTCCTGAGGACTGACTAGAAAGCCAACTCAAGCGCAATACTGCTCAAAATGGCTAGATAAAAAATTACACTGCTCACGACTATTCCCAGAAAGAGACTTATTCTTTTTTCTACAAAACAAAGAGAAGGCATTATTTGGTAACCTACTAGGTACTTTACAAATGAATCTACGCAATTGTAATTGGTGGCACGGGCCTACTGATGTCAGAGTCAGAAACAAGTTTTTAAACAACCAGCTTGTGGCCCAAAAAACATAATAAACTAAAAATCTCGAAGGAAGTTTTAAAGAGTCTATCAATACAGGGAATAATAGCAGTATCGATATTGCAGACGAGTCATCTAATATGTAATATTGCTGAATTAAAACAAACCTGTATTTTTTCAAAGATACTGAGACGATGATATTTAATAAAACAACATGACTTGAAAATACAATATAAACTCTCTGATTATAATTACAACACCCCGCCCCACCATCACCACCAACTTTAACCCCCCTGCCGTCGTCTCTCAGCTTCCTTCCCCTAACTTCATAAATTACAAGCTGGCTCACTTGTACCCTTGGGGGATTCTAGTCTAGGCCCAGTTCTCATCTAAAAGCCAGACTGCTTCTCCTGTGCAAGACTGTCAGATGTTCTAGAGGTACCTACAGAAATTCAGGTAAATGGAATTATACTCTATTACAACACAAACAAATGCATTAGGAAATCATATTACTGTAGACAGCCGTTCTTCCGAGAAACTCGGAGGTCTAAGTAGACATTACCTCATTTCTCCTCTCAGATCTTGGAAGGCAGACAGTAAGAAGATTAACAATACTTCTTATAGGTCAGTGGAGTCCGTGATGGGGCCAGGATCATTCCCAAACCCCATGGCCCAGTACAGGGAGCCCTCTGCTCTGCCCTGCACCAACCACCCCACAATGCCATAATGACTTCACCTACAAAATGAGGGAACATGCATTCTAAATATGCATTCTGAATATAGCAAGGTTTCAGACATTTATAGCGCCACACCAAATGACCCCAAAGCTGACCTACCTGCTTTCTTGTCTAGGTTCGGTAATTCCTAGGTACAGCTCTTTGTTCAACACTCAACTTGCATGCAAGACGTGGAGGAACCAAGAAGATCTGTGTGTCAGTTTATTTCTAAGACCAAGCCAATTACTACTTAAAAAGAAAAAACTAGGGGCGCCTGGGTGGCGCAGTCGGTTAAGCGTCCGACTTCAGCCAGGTCACGATCTCACGGTCCGTGAGTTCGAGCCCCGCGTCAGGCTCTGGGCTGATGGCTCAGAGCCTGGAGCCTGTTTCCGATTCTGTGTCTCCCTCTCTCTCTGCCCCTCCCCCGTTCATGCTCTGTCTCTCTCTGTCCCCCAAAAAATAAATAAACGTTGAAAAAAAAAATTAAAAAAAAAAGAAAAGAAAAAACTAAAAGAAACTAAATAAGATTGTGAACCCAAAGCATGTTGGACCAATTCTCACAGCTCAGGAATCCACTATCCTCCCCCCCGACCCCACCCACTTCCATCAAAATGTGCCAACCTGGAGCCCATGCTGTCAGGGACCAATCTGCTTCTCCACAAGCAACTCCATTCTTCCACTTAAAAAAAAATTTTTTTTAACGTTTATTTATTTTTGAGAAGAGAGAGACAGAGCATGAGCAGGGGAGGAGAGAGAAAGAGGGAGACATGGAATCTGAAACAGGCTCCAGGCTCTGAGCTGTCAGCACAGAGCCCGACATGGGGCTCGAACTCACGGACCACAAGATCACGACCTGAGCTGAACGCTTAACCGACTGAGCCACCCAGGCGCCTCTCCATTCTTTCATTTTAAAGAGACTTACTAGGGATTATGCCATAGTCCAAAAAGATGACCAGAAATTTCAAGTTGGCTGAAAATGTTGGAGCAGACAAAAGCAACGTCACAATCAGAGCTAACTTTGGTGCCTGCCAACGAGCCTTAGGAGTGAGAGGCTCAACCTCAAAAAATCTCAGATGTTCCTAAGTGCATGAATCCTATCAAAAACCACTAAGATGTAATTGAAGTGTAGCAAAAATTAGAGATTAGAGCAACCATGCTCAGAAAGACTTCTGTCTGCTTAGAGGAATAAAACATAAGATTAGTTATGTGAACTCAATCAGAAGGTGAGCTCAAGAAACACGTAGGATTTGGCTGCTCAAATTGGGGGTCAAGAACCAGGGAAAACAGGCTCCACTTTCAAGCTTCCCAGCACAAATGGCCTTGGCAGTGTGAACAGAGCAAGCATAGGGGTCAAGTCCCGGCAGAAAAGACTGGGGATTGATTTCAGGTGTCCGAGGACGGTAACAGGGGTCCTTATGAGGCCTATTGTGGTCTATTCTGTGACAAAGGCCCCATCTACAGGGGCAGCAGGTTCAGGGAACTGACTTGATCACAGTGATACTCTCGGTACACGTACCTCTCAGAGCAGGTCTGTGGACCTTTTCCTATTTTACATCTCCACATATTCATAGACTCACAGATGTCCAATCTTAATATCTACGTCCCTTGATGCAGTTCGAATTAGCAGCTGAATCATTTACAAGCAGATAAATTATGCCCAAATAAAAGTGATAATTTTATCAATTAAATTAATTATTGCCATTCAAGTAATAAAAATCTATTTGTGCGATACAGCAGTAAACCAAACGGACGACAATCCCAGCTCTCATGGCACCTGCGTTAGTTGCAAGGAGATACGATGAAGCAGATAATTAGATAAGAATTTGAGGAATAGGGTAACTGAGAGGAGGCTCATTTGAAAAGGTGACATTTGAGAAAGACCTGAAGCCAAGAAGTGGGACCTAAGGATATCTTAGGCCAGGAGAATAGCAAGGGCAAAGGCCCTGAGGTGAGAGGATATCCAACATGTTCAACAAATATTTACTGCCTAGTGCATACATTTTCTAAATGTGACTTTGTAAACTCCTAGCCAGGAGTGAATAGATCTGGCAAGTAAATACCCACTCCCTAGTATTGACACAAGTTCACCAAGCATTAAGGAATCTCAGGAGACAAAAGAGCCATCGCTAATGCCTATACCCAATATGGCGTAAGCCCAACACAGAATGGAATCCTGATTATGCGTAGAAATAGATACTATACTGCTTTGTCATCTACACTTCCAAATAGATGGGCAAGATCTTTCCTTCATCAACATATAAAAGAAAATATATTGAACGTGCCAGTATTTGAGATCACAATTTTGATATGCTTTCAAAGTGTAATCCTATACAACACTAAAATGAGCCTTCTTAATGAAGTTTACTTATCTCTTTTTCAAAGCCAGCAAAATGCCTAAGCATTAAGACTCAACTGACCATTAAAGGGAATTGCACTTGTCAGGCAAAAAAGCACTTTTCCAACACACCCACAGAAAACAGAATCAATCAGAAAGAAGGCTTCTAGGGCCCTGATGGAAACCTAGTCCCTCCATTAGCTTGGGGTTTTTTTATAGACATATTATTTATTGCCTAATTGGCTAACATACAGGGTATACAGTGTGCTCTTAGATTTGGGGATAGATTCCCGTGGTTCATCACTTACATACAACACCCAGTGCTCATCCCAATAAGTGCCCTCCTCAATGCCCGTGACCCATTTTCCCCTCTCCCCCCTCCATCTCCCTGCCATCAACCCTCAGTTTGCTCTCTGTATTTAAGAGTCTCTTAAATACAGAGGCACCCCAGTGCCCCTCCAACCCACTTTTCTTAAAAAGCCTATGAAAATGTTTTCAAAAATAATTATCTGAAATGCATTGTGTTTTCCCTCTCTCCACCCCCCTCCCATCAACCTCAGTTTGTTCTCTGTATTTAAAAGTCTCTCATCCTCCATTAGTTTTCTAAGAGCCATATCCGCTGAGAAACGAAGCTGCTCCCACTGATGACCGGACACATCTAAAGTCCCATTATTAACATTTAGTCAACAAGCCTTGCAACACAGTTATGATTTCTCAGACCCATCCTCCTCGACCCACCTTTCTTAAAAATCCAATGCAAATGTTTTCAAAAATAATTAACTGAAATGCATTGTGTTTTGAAAACATTGTAGACAAAACCCACAGAAGTTGGGAGAGCGTCTTTCCTATCACACGGAAGCAACAAACATTTCTAAGGCCCTCATCCTTAACCAACAAATGAAAAAGCAAGGCGACAAGAAGTTCTCGATTTATCGAGTGTTATCTCCAAAGAAACCCAGGCAAAGAAAACAGTTGGCAGTTGAGCTGGTGTTTCCTTAATTACTTCTAATTCCAAGTCAATGAGGGGTCACCCTTCCTGGAGGCTGCCTGTGGGTGGCCCAGAAAAGGGCCCTGGTTCCTCCCTAGGAGACTCCACATGCCTGTGGCTGCCATGATTCTAAGTGAGAGGACTCAGAGGGTGAGTGACATGCTGCTCGTCACCCCAAGGGTCCCCAACTCCACATAAGTCACAATCATCAGGAGGGGATACAAAAGGGACCACGGCCAAGTGAGCAACAAAGACACAGGGGATCCCCAGAGTAACCTGGTCCTCCAAAGGCCCCAGATCAGCTCTGCCAGAGATAGACAAGTCTCCTCCCTTGTTCATTTGGTAAACAAATGAGATGCTTTTGCTACTGGCCCAGGGTTTAAGATAACGTCTATAACTCCTCACCTTCTGAATGTCTCATAATCTTATCATTACCCGGATAAAGTTTGCAAGTCAAAGGGAGAGGATGCTGGAGGGAATAAAGGACGTGGCATCCACTAGCAGTCCAAAAACAAAAACAAAAACAAAAATGCTTATCACTCTGTGCGTGTCCCTAGATCACCGGGATTTTTCCTGCTGATTGAAACCTTTGTATTTTATTTTCTATCTTTGCTTATGTTTCTGGTTAAGAAAAAAAAAATACATGAAATTATAAAAAGGCAGACACAATGAAAATTAATAAACCAAAGATAACTACTGTTAAAAGTTCAATAGTTATTGTTTATTCACATTTTTAACTTGTATATATATTAACACTTTACTTTTGTAAAGTACATTCTATTCCCACTCTACATTAGATGCTTCTTTTTGAATCCACTTAGTATGCTATGGACCTTGCTCAAAGATCAAAACTGTAGATCTTTATTCTTTTTAGCTCAAGGATTGCAACTGTATGAACACACATGTGTGTATAAAATTTCTGGAATCAGCATAAGTGCCTTTTAAAAAAGAATCTCCATGATATCGGCAAATAGGATACTCTATTCCACTGGCCATCTACTCTAGTTTCATTCTAATGGCTATAATTAATTTCTTCCAAGAGTTGTACCTCAAGTCATGTCTCAAAGCAAAAACATTTACCAGAATCTGCAAATTCGAGACACAGACATTTTATATTCAATTTTCTCATAAATGTCCTAATTTACTTGGTGACGTACTAGATGAATATAAACCAAGGAATTAGGAAGACGCAAAAAGCTTTCAATGAGAAGACTCAAATTATTTTGAGGTAATTTGTCTCACTTACTGATAAAACTGAAACCTAATCAATTCAGATAAGTATATATTGCCTATAACCTCTCCCCTCACTGTTTTCCCAACAGACCCCAATCATTTTTTTCCCCTCAGGATTCTCTTTGCTAAGCTGGAGAATACTCTCTCTTAATATCTCTCATTTGGGGGAAAATAGGGGTTGGGAGTCACGCTGAGCAGATTCAGCTATAAATAGCTCAGATCCTATGCACCTGCACCTCCTGCTCTATGGTCAAATGCAGAGGCCATTGTAGATAGGCAGTGGGAGACCCAGAAGCTAAACCCAAGCATTGCCTCAGGCCCTTCTTTCTTGGGTGGGTCATGTGGGTCCCTGGTTCCCCTTGGGGTCAGGCTCCTTTTACTGGGGCTTTGGACACGTTCTCAACTGAATCCATTCTTCCTCAACCTGTTTGTTGCCCACCTTGAACACAGAATGTTCTCGAAAGGAGCGACCTCATATATATGGTTCATATACTTCTTCTGGGTCATAATAGTAATGGGAGACAGAATTGTTATTTACTTACAGCATTTCATTTTTTATATTTTCATTCAAGATTCTCTTTCTGACAATGTCCTCCAGGGACAATTTTGGGGGTGGCACCATTATTTTTCTTCCACAGCTTCAACCATAAAAGGTCAAGGATGATCCACCCCCCCACCCCCCGCCCCAACACACAAGTTCTTACCTTTCCCGAAGAGCCCCTGTAGCAATTGCTCCACACAGACTGTCTACAGATTATTATTTTCCGGCCATTTTACTTTGGGGAGAAATGTGTCCGAGCATTTACTACCAACTGGATGGGACAGCTCTCCCATTTCCCATTTCGGTGCCGCTTCCTTCTAGTTTAAATAGATGTCTTGTGCCAGAGGTTTGGCCTCCGTGCTTTTACACGTCTCTGAATCACTCAGCCTGCCCCTTTCCAGACTCAAGAGCTGTAGTCATTTTTGCCTCGCCTCATATGAGCAGCATCCAGGTCTATGACCCTTCCCTTTGCCTCCTCTGACCTTCCGCTGTCTGTGCCCCATTGGTGGGCTGAGACCTCACTGTAGACTGAATTGCCTATCCCCCAAATTCACATTTCCAAGCCTGAACCTTCAATGTGATGGTACTTGGGGATGGAGCTTTTGGGAAACAATTAGGTTTAAATGAAGTCACGACAAAGGGCTAGTATCCAAAATCTATAAAGAGCTCACCAAACTCCACACCCAAAAAACAAATAACCCAGTGAAGAAATGGGCAGAAAACATGAATAGACACTTCTCTAACGAAGACATCCGGATGGCCAACAGGCACATGAAAAGATGTTCAGCGTCGCTCCTTATCAGGGAAATACAAATCAAAACCACACTCAGGTATCACCTCACGCCAGTCAGAGTGGCCAAAATGAACAAATCAGGAGACTATAGATGCTGGAGAGGATGTGGAGAAACGGGAACCCTCTTGCACTGTTGGTGGGAATGCAAATTGGTGCAGCCTCTCTGGAAAGCAGTGTGGAGGTTCCTCAGAAAATTAAAAATAGACCTACCCTATGACCCAGCAATAGCATTGCTAGGAATTTACCCAAGGGATACAGGAGTGCTGATGCATAGGGGCACTTGTACCCCAATGTTCATAGCAGCACTCTCAACAATAGCCAAATTATGGAAAGAGCCTAAATGTCCATCAACTGATGAATGGATAAAGAAATTGTGGTTTATATACACAATGGAATATTACGTGGCAATGAGAAAAAATGAAATATGGCCTTTTGTAGCAACGTGGATGGAACTGGAGAGTGTGATGCTAAGTGAAATAAGCCATACAGAGAAAGACAGATACCATATGGTTTCACTCTTATGTGGATCCTGAGAAACTTAACAGGAACCCATGGGGGAGGGGAAGGAAAAAAAAAAAAAAAGAGGTTAGAATGGGAGAGAGCCAAAGCATAAGAGACTGTTAAAAACTGAGAACAAACTGAGGGTTGATGGGAGGGTGGGAGGGAGGAGAGGGTGGGTGATGGGTATTGAGGAGGGCACCTTTTGGGATGAGCACTGGGTGTTGTATGGAAACCAATTTGTCAATAAATTTCAGAAAATAAATAAATAAATAAATAAATAAATAAATAAATAAATAAATGAAGTCACGAGAGTGGGGCCCTCCAGATGAGAGCTCTCATTCTCTCCCAGCTCTCCCTCTCTCTGTCTCTCTCTGTGCCTCTCTGTCTCTCTGCCTCTGTCTCTCTCTGTCTCTGTCTCTGTCTCTCTCTCTCTCTCTCTCTCTCTCTCTCTCTCCATCTCTCTCTCTCTTGAGATGATCAGGAGAAGAAGGCCCTCACAGGAACTCAACCATGCTGGCACCCTGATCTTGGACTTCCAGCCTCCCGAGCTGTAAGAAATAAATTTCTGTTGTTTCAGGCACCCGGTCTGCGGTATTTTGTTATGGCAGCCCAAGCAGACTCGGACAGACCTCCAGGTTGGAGTCATTCCAAAATTCAAAACCACCAAGCAGATACCTGAACTTTAGGGAAAGCTTCGACGAGCTTCTTTTACAAAATGGTTGCTGTCAAAGCACTATCAGAGTTTTAAAGACCAAATGAAAAAGAACACCCCTGGAGTGCCTGCGAGGCTCAGTTGATTAAGTGTCCAACTCTTGATTTCAGCTCAGGTCAGGATATCATGGTTCATGGGATCAAGCCCTACATCGGGCTCCACACTGGCAGCACAGAGCCTGCTTGGGAATCTCTCTCTCTGCCCCCCCCCCACCATGCACACACACACACACACACACACACACACACACACACACACTCTTTCTCCCTCTCTCTCTTTCTCTCTCTCTCTCAAAATAAATAAACTTAAAAAATATGTATTTTTTAAAGTGTAAAAAAAATAAAAAGAAAAAGAACACCCCTGCTACACATGTATAGAAACTACACCCATGTCACCAAAGGTTAACTTATTTTGTCAAATTTACAGTTAATTCATACTCTCATAGTAATATTAATTACTGTATAAAATATTTTTTTAATGTTTATTTATTTTTGAGAGACAAAGACACAGAGGTGAGCAGGTGAGAGGCAGAGAAAGGGGGAGGCCCAGAATCCGAAGCAGGCTCCAGGCTCGGAGCTGTCAGCACAGAGCCCAATGGGGGGCTCTAAGTCACAAACCACGAGATCATGACCTGAGCCGAAGTCAGACGCTTAATTGACTGAGCCGCCCAGGCTCCCCGAAAATATACTCTTTATAAAACATTTGGAAAATATAGAGACACAAAGAAATAAACCCTTAAGACCCAAAGTAATCACTATGAACACTTAGCGAACCCCTTCCAACCTTTCTCTCTATTTTTATGAGTGCTCTCTTCTGTAGTACTGTGATCATATTACACATAATATTTTGTACACTCCTTTTTTTAAATGTTAGTTTTGAGAAAGAGAGAGAGAGGCAGCAGGAGAGAGGCAAACAGAGTGGGAGACAGAGGGTCCAAAGCTGTCAGCACAAAGCTCAACTCTGGGCTCCAACTCACGAAACATGTGACCATGACATGAACCGAAGTTGGACATGTAACCCACTTAGCCACCCGGTGCCTCTCTCTTTTTTTTTTTTTTAACAACATTTAGGTTATTCTTCTAAAATTCTGAAATATAAATGTTGTGATGGCCAGGGAGAATATGTGTTTGCTTTTGTAACACCAGTTGCCAACCTATTGCTTTTGCATACAGTGGTGCTCAATAACTACTTAAAAAAATAAATGAATGAATGAATGATGGCATTTAGTGGATAGACTATTCTTTAATAAGGATAATTATATTTAGTCAATCCCCTACTATTGCAGAATTAAGTTATTTTAATTTTTTATAATATAAATAAGAATGCAGGGAATATTTGTAAGATATTTTTGTGCTCATCCTGTTATTTCTTCAGGATAAACTCCTGAATTTTACACTTCTGGGTCAATGAATATGTGTGTGTGTGTGTGTGTGTGTGTGTGTGTGTTTTCACCATTGAAAGAGAGAGAGAGCGCGTGCGTGCACGTACACACACTTACCAGCGGGGGAGGAGCAACGAGAGAGAGAGGGAGACAGAATCTGAAGCAGGCTCCAAGATGCCAGCGCAGAGTCAAACGCCAGGATTGAACCCACAAACCGTGAGATCATGACCTGAGCCGAAGTTGGACGCTCAACGGATGAGCCACCCAGGCGCCCGCGAATGTAAGTGTTTTAATGCTTACCAGAAGGGTTGTAGAAATTTATATAGACACACCTGATTTTTAAACCTGCAACTCTGTATTTAAGCATGTAAAGTTAATTTGCACTTATTAAGATTTTGAGTGTTTCACATCAATTTTTTTATATGGACACTAAACATCATTGTCTTCATATGAACTTTCCCTCTGCATATCTTTGAGGGTGTTTATCCTACTCTCATTGACAAACAAACTATTAAAATATTATTAACATATTCAACTCTGGCAGCATCCATAAGATATTATTTTGTCCTGTGGTTTGGGGCATCTATAGAGCAATAAATTGCATTAAGGATGCAATAAGCATGCATTATTTAATGTGGCATCATCATTTCAAGCGCTAAAGAGCAATGATACAGTCGGTACCATATTTTCCTCAAAAAAAGGAAAATGTGTTTTCTGAAAATGTTGTAATAACACAGGTCAGACTCTGTCTTGCTCTCTTCGCTCTTAGCTGGAGTGCATTTACTCTTCTGTTTTGTAAGAAGCCTCAGGTAAAAATGCTAATGCAACTTAAATTTGAATCTAAAGTGTTGAATGTGTCAAGAGTTAGTGTATTTAAAAGCAGTGAAATTTTGGTAGGAAAAAGGCACCAAAGAAAACAATAAGACAAAGTAGATCCTGAAAGTTCTCATCCCAGGAAACACATTTACAAACATTGAAACTAACAATGTTATATGTCAATTATATCTCAATAATATATGTAACATATAACTCAGCTAGCTCAATTTTGTATTTAAAAAGGAATAATAAATGATACATAATAGATCAGGAGATATTTACATAATATTTTTAAATTCTTGGCATTAAAAGGGCAGTATTTCTAACCATACAAAGAGTTCCCACACAGTGATTTAGAAAAAAGACAAACCAATGGAATAATCAGTAAAAGATATAAATGGACAATTTTTAAAAAATGTTTATTTTTTTTTTTAATTTTTTTTCAACGTTTATTTATTTTTGGGACAGAGAGAGACAGAGCATGAATGGGGGAGGGGCAGAGAGAGAGGGAGACACAGAATTGGAAACAGGCTCCAGGCTCTGAGCCATCAGCCCAGAGCCTGATGCGGGGCTCGAACTCCCGGACCGCGAGATCGTGACCTGGCTGAAGTCGGACGCTTAACCGACTGCGCCACCCAGGCGCCCCAAAAATGTTTATTTTTGAGAGAGAGAGAGAGAGCGAGCATGAGCAGGGGAGGGGCAGAGAGAGAAGGAAAGAGAATCTCAAGCAGGCTCCACGCTGTCAGCACAGAGCCTAATGCGAGGCTTGAACTCACAGACTGTGAGATAATGACCTGAGCGGAAATTAAAAGTCAGACACCTAATGGACTGAGTCACCAGGGCGCCACTAGAGGGCAATTAACTAAAGAAGAAGAACATACGAAAAGAAAGTCAATCTCATCAGTAGTCATGAAAATGGAAATCAGACCCACAAGAAAATGGCATTTTTTGATTATCAGATTGGCAAAAAATTAAGAGTGTCAACATCCATGGTCAGTTAGACTGTAGGCAGTAGTAAGGAATACTACAACCAATGAGGGACAAATTTGACAGTATCTATTAAAAAGCAGTGTTCAAACTTTCTTTTCAAATGTTTATTTATTTTGAGATATATATATATATATATGTATGTATGTATATATATATGCGTGTGTGTGTGTGTATATATATATATACACACACACACACGCATATATATAGGGAGAGAGAGAGAGAGAGAGAGAGAGAGAGAGAGAGAGACACAGAATCCCAAGCAGGCTCTGTGCTGACCTGGGACTTAATTCCATGAACCGAGAGATCATGACCTGAGCCAAAATCAAGAACCAGACACCCAAATGACTGAGCCACCCAGGTTCCCCCAGAATGTTCAAACTTTTTGACCCAACTATTTATTCCTTTTCTAGGAATCTATTCTATAAAAACAAAATCACCCATAAATATGGGTATTTTAAATTCCTTATTAGTATTTAAAATCCATTGCTAAATATGGCTATTTAATACAACTCCAAAGAATGTTTGCTGAAACAATATTTGTAATGGAGAAAAAGGAAACGAAACGAGAAGCAACCTCAATGTATAACAATCAAGGAATCGTTGGAGAGATTACGGAATATCCATAAAATAGAATCTAAGCAGCTGCCGCCAAACAAATGAGTTAGAGCAATACCTAATGACCTAGAAAGACGCATTCTAATATTCTTCCCGTGTCATCACATGGCTGCTTCTTCCTGCCTGGATCCCGCCTCTCAGAAGAAAAGCGGGCTGTGGTTTCCACTCGGGTGACATTGCCGTCCCGCTGACTGCACTAGTAAAGATCGCTTACTAGGACATTGCTGCATTGTCAATTTCTGAGCCCCACCCCTGATATTTAGATTCATAGGTTTGCACAGAGTCTAAGAATGCTGTGACTCAGGTCTGAAAGAAGACTCGTGATTAGCTCCCACGGGCCATCGAGTCTCTGTCAACTACAGAATGTACCTGCATTTGGTTCCCGAAAGGGATTGCTCGAGTTGCTCCAAATCAAGTACAATTTCAGACAGAATCGCTGGTCTTACGTTATTAAGATTTACTTAAGTTTCAAGGTAGGAGAGGCGTTAGGATTCATCCAGCTGAAACCCATCAACGGCTTCCAAAGTGAGGCAGTAGACCTCCGAGCAAGGCAAGAAACCACACAAATCCCTATTTATCTCATCCTTTTAAACTTTGATTTTTTTATTTTTATTTTTATTTTTATTTATTTATTTTTTAATTTTTTTTTCAACGTTTATTTATTTTTGGGACAGAGAGAGACAGAGCATGAACGGGGGAGGGGCAGAGAGAGAGGGAGACACAGAATCGGAAACAGGCTCCAGGCTCTGAGCCATCAGCCCAGAGCCTGACGCGGGGCTCGAACTCACGGACCGCGAGATCGTGACCTGGCTGAAGTCGGACGCTTAACTGACTGCGCCACCCAGGCGCCCCAACTTTGATTTTTTTAAATATGTTTCACCCTGTGCCTTACATGGAAGTAGAGGAATACATGAGTAGAAGCAGAAGTAAATACATGTTTTGAGAGAATGTCCTCGAAAAGCTTGTATTAATGCCATCGTAGAACAACAACAAAATGTTAGGGGCCATTTTTCATGGATGGGACAACTAAGAACTGAAAGATAAACAGCAGAAGTGAGTAATAATGGCATGTCCCAGCTGAAGGCTACCGTGCCACCTCTTTGGCCCAATGTTCCACCTCCTCTGTGAAGCATGGAGAGACAAACATCAACCACACAAATGAAACTGAACAGTCACTCAATTCATTGGTTAGTGTGTGCACGTTTCACTTCCTGTTCACTCATGCATGCAGGGGTCAGCTATTCAATATCAGAGACCCAGTTTTGCCAGACTGATGGTTCCTGGAGAGCCCTGGACACATCTTGGACTTCACCTCCTCCAGAGCTCCTAACGCAGTGCTCTGAACACACCAGATGCCCCAAACACGCTTGTTAGTGAAAACGACCACATTGGACGGAACAGTTGGACAGAGGATTGTTTTCCATTTTTACATCATTTGTTACGTTCTTATGAAATAATGGAACTAAGAGTAGCACTTTGTTAATAGCCCAAAAGTTACAATTTATATTACAGGCTGCATGTAATTGCTCTCTCTCTAAATCTTAACAGACTCTCATTTGATGGCGGGACCTCTCTCCGGTTAACTCTCTCTCTCTCTCTCTCTCTCCACCACCCCCCAACACACACACGCATGCACACACCAAAGCATTATACCTACTTCATGGCATGAAATGCCCTTTAAAATGATTTTATAGGGGCGCCTGGGTGGCTCCGTCGGTTAAGCGGCCGACTTCGGCTCAGGTCATGATCTCACGGTTCGTGGGTTCGAGCCCCGCGTCGGGCTCTGTGCTGACAGCTCAGAGCCTGGAGCCTGCTTCACATTCTGTGCCTCCCTCTCTCTCTGCCCCTCCCCTGCTCGCGCTCTGCTTCTCTCTCTCTCTCTCTCAAAAACAAACGTTAAAAAAAATTTTTTTTAATAATGAAATGATTTTATAAAGTAAAGGATTTCATGAGTACTATGTCATCATATATTTTCCCTTTTCCTCCCAAGACTTGGAACGCTTGACTTGTGAATCCATCCCACGTTCTAATTTACCCATATTGTGAAGACAAACTGTTGTAATAATTTTGTTTTTAAAAGTCTCCAGCGTGTGAACAGCATATCATAGAACTCTAGATCAAAATATGATTGCTAGAAGTACACGTATATCCAGCAGGGCCGATCCCAGGCCCTATCTATGAAAGGTGGCGAAAGATCCCCAAGTTGTGATTTCAACCACGATTCTCTAGATCACTCAGACCCGCTTCCTTGTTTTCCACTTTCCCCACCTGTGGAAAGAAGAAATGTACTCCGGACACGAAGGTGTATGTAAATGCAGGAGGGTCTTCACAAACTGGCTCTTATCAAAATATCATGGGAAAGCTTAGGATGACTCTTAGTACATATATGACATTCCCTAAATGTTTCTGTATAACTTCTGTAGTACCTTAATCAAGAACAGAGGGGGAAAGATCCAAAATAGCCAAAGTGTCTAATGCCCTTTGAACATCTTCAATTTACTTGTCTTTTTCTATCCTTCCATTTCCAAGGCCTTCTACTACAAATATAGAACCTTCTGGAAAAGAAGCTGTTCATCTTTGGGCAGACAAAAGCTGTTGGGCTGCTCAGTAAATGTCCCCACATACCCTCAGGTATGTTCCAGTATATTATTGTTACCAGCAACCTCTTGAATGAGGTGCTTCCAGAATAAAGGCAATGACATTACCATTGATACTTCTGTAGGATCTGGGGGAGGGGGAGTCCCCTTCCCCCAGCAGCTGAACCCAGAGCATCAACATGAACTAAGGGAAATCTATGAGATGGGAGCGCACCCCTATGGGTCACTCACACAACCCCACGGGAGCAACTCACAGCAGCAGCCCTGGGACGAGGGACCTCTGCTCAGGAACCAGCAACACCCAACCTACTGAGCTTTGAAACACATCAGCAATCGGGAAAAGAAAAAAAGAAAAAGAATAGAAAGCTGTGCTTATGGGGGCGCCTGGGTGGCTCAGTCGGTTGAGCGTCCAACTTCGGCTCAGGTCATGATCTTGCGCTCTGTGGGTTCGAGCCCCGTATCGAGCTCCGTGCTGACAGCTCAGAGCCTGGAGCCCGCTTTGGATTCTGTGTCTCCCGCTCTCTCTGCCCCTCCCCTCCTCGCGCCTCTGTCTCTCTTTCTCTCAAAAGTAAATAAACATGAAAAAAAAATTTTTTTAAAAAGAAAGCTGTGCTTATGTTACCACTTTCTCTGAAGATTAACATTCTAATAATTAGATTAGAGCCCTAATTTTTTGTTGCCGTATTCCACTTCTCTAAAGTTATTATAAGTTGTAGAAATTTACTTTTTTCCTTGATTAAAATATTTTCCTTTTTATTGGAATATTTCTGATTCGTAAATATGTTTAAAGTTCTATTTTTTATTTTTGAGAGAGACAGACAGAATGCAAACAGGGGAGGGACAGAAAGAGAGGGAGACCGGGGATCTGTGCTGACATCAGAGAGCCCAACACAGGGCTCGAACTCACAAACTGAGTGATCATGACCTAAGCTGAAGTCGGATGCTTAACCGACTGAGCCACCCAGGCGCCCCTGATCCATGAATATTTTAAGTGTTCTCTATCCAGTCTTTCCTTATGGAAAGAGAAAACAAGGCTTCTGCCACTCCACAACAAGATCCTAGAACTTTTTTTTTTTGAGCGTGGTCTCTCAGACGCGTTCTCCTAACACGTTGCCCCTTCTGAAGGCAGCCGCTGTGTGGCACGGTCTACTCCAGATACTTTAATTATTTCTTTCCCTTCTCAGACGGGAAGGGCTGGAGCTAATTAGTCAGGTTTTCTACCCCCATGAAGAAGTCAACATGTGCTCAGAAGACTTTTCCCAGAAGCCTCGCTTTTCTGCAGTCAGCTTTCTCTTGTCATAAGGAAGATCTATTGCTTTAATACTCACGCGTGTAAACGTCTCTATTTGGAATGGACGTCAGGCAGGTGACACCACACACCTGGCATGTCTGAGACCCGCTCAGACATGACAGTAATGAACAGATAAGCGGCTGGAAGCAGGCGGGAGGAGAAGATACGTTTCCAGCAAGAGGCCGTTATGCGGGTTCACAGGGAAATGTACAAGGGACGTGCAATTACCGCACTTTGCGAAGATGACAGTTTTTAATGATGCCATTATGTCTTACACTGTGTGTTTTTCAGTGACAGAGGCACCCTCACCTTCCAGGTGACCTCTTCTTCTCTCTCTCACTCTCTCAAAATATTTTGCAACACGGGAAAGCCTTTTCAAGCTGAGCAGCATCCGGCACACCATAGTGAGGTGTTCGATAAGGTTTATTACAATAGACGGCTTGTAGCAGAAAGCAGGGCAATGCGCTATAGACACAGATGAAGACAGATACGGAAATGTGTGCACACAGGAGTTCTATATTGTTCCACTGATATTTTAATTTTTTTTTCAACGTTTATTTATTTTTGGGACAGAGAGAGACAGAGCATGAACGGGGGAGGGGCAGAGAGAGAGGGAGACACAGAATCGGAAACAGGCTCCAGGCTCCGCCCAGAGCCTGACACGGGGCTCGAACTCACGGACCGCGAAATCGTTACCTGGCTGAAGTCGGACGCTCAACCGACTGCGCCACCCAGGCGCCCCTCCACTGATATTTTAAAAGCATGAGCATGCTAGCACTAACTGGGTACCACACCCTGATAAGAGCAAGCTTTCCCAATGGAAAGTTTCAAGTCTTTAAGCGTCAGCTCCTCCCAACCTTGGGATAATCTGGTTTTATGGTTTTAGGGAGTAAATAACCTATTTTTCCTTTGTCCAGACACTGTCCCTTTGTCCGCTCTCTTCTGTCAAGAGAATCGTCCAGAGTCTCCACACAGAGAACCTCAATACAGAAAGTTTCCAATATACCAACTTGAATTTTACTTCTAGTCGTGTTATGGGGCATCTGCTGAACAGATATGGAAGAAACCTTTAATATGAAATATTTGAACAAACCTTTCTACTTTGATGTTTTAAATAAATCTGCCACATAAAAAAAGAAAAGAAAAAAGAAAGCTGTCATATCAGGGAAAGGTTTTGTCATTTTCGTTTTTAAATAGGGGCATATTGGACTGCCAATAAAAAAAAATGTACATCTAAAGATTGGCAAACGAGAAAGTTTTAATTTTTTTTTTCAACGTTTATTTATTTTTGGGACAGAGAGAGACAGAGCATGAACGGGGGAGGGGCAGAGAGAGAGGGAGACACAGAATCGGAAACTGGCTCCAGGCTCCGAGCCATCAGCCCAGAGCCTGATGCGGGGCTCGAACTCCTGGACCGCGAGATCGTGACCTGGCTGAAGTCGGACGCTTAACCGACTGCGCCACCCAGGCGCCCCAGAAAGTTTTAAACATATTGTGGAGACATTAACGATACCTAGTAAAAAGGCATCAGACTTCCAAAATCTTTCACCGGAATAAAGAGCTGGAAAATGGTTGACATCAGCTTAAAAATTTTTTTTATTCATCTTGTAACATAAATCTATGTTCATTTAGGACTCGTGGCTATGTCCAATTATGAACTACATAGAACTCTTACAGACTCAAATTTTGTTATCATCTTATTTTCTGCGTGATTTCTTTAGCAGACGTCTAAAATTCCGGGATGCCTGGGTGGCTCAGTCGGTTATGCATCTGACTCTCGATTTTGGCTCAGGTCATGATCTCTAGATTTGCTGAGTTTGAGCCCTGCGGGGGGTTCTGCGCTGACGGCCCAGAGCCTGCCTGCGATTCCTTCTCTCCCTCTCTCTCTGGCCTTCCCCCACTCACACTTTATCTCTTGCTCTCAAAATAAATAAATAAACTTTTTTAAAAAGTCTAAAAATGCCAACAACCAGAATACTGCATCTTAATTTCTTAATCCCATGGTGTCTGCTCTGAAAATCCCAAATATTTGAAACTCCTTAGGAACCTAACACTTGTACCCTTATGGCTAATGCAAACCCACTGTTCAAAGTGGATGTGAAGCCTTTGGAGGTGCTGATGTAGAAACAAATAGACTTATTAGAAATACTTCTCAATTGCTCGCCAAACAACAATCGGAGCAGTGAATCTAAATTTTTTTAATGTTTATTTATTATTGAGAGAAATTATTATTATTATTGACAGAGAGACAGAGCATGAGCAGGGGAGAGAGGAGGAGACACAGAATCCGAAGCCGGCTCCAGGCTCCGAGCTGTCAGCACAGAGCCCGCCGTGGGGCTCGAACTCACGAACCGCAAGATCATGACCTGAGCCGAAGTCGGACGCTCAACCCACTGAGCCACCCAGGTGCCCCTGGAGCAGTGAATCTACAGTTCTTTAGCAAAATTGAGACCCAGTTGAGACCCTAGGCCATTAAGACCCAAAAGAGTAACAGCCTCTTAGTAGTGATCTCGAATTGATTAAGAAAGTATCGTTTCTCTTCACAAATAATCAAAGTCCTGCCCTGTGCTCTCCTAGCAAGTTCTTTGCTGTTCTTGGTTTATTTGCCTCTGTTGCAGATGCCTGTAGCAATTAACAGCTCTCAGGTCGCATGAAATATTAATTTTCATCAAAAGAAAAATAGAAAAAGACACCTCAACATTGTGTGTGTGTGTGTGTGTGTGTGTGTGTGTGTGTGTGTGTCTGATGAAAAGTGACGTTTTAATTCACTCACATCTTGAGATTTTCAGAGTCTCAGGGCGGAAAGGAGGGAGAAGATGCGAAAAGAAAATCCTTGCGGGTTACGCTTCTGGCTGTGGTATAGAAGGCTGCTGGTGGTAAATCAAATGTGGGTGGGAGCAAGAGAAAACAAAGAGACAAAATGGAAGCTCCGGTTGGGGCGGTCATCCTCTCCTCCCACTTGCTTAGTTGGCGAATCCAAGCGGAGAGGGGAAACCCAAGGGGCCACAGACAGTCAATAACAGTAACAGCAGAGAATACCTCACCGTGTCACAACTCCAGGGGCGCCATTCAAACTCCAAAGGGCGTGCTCCAGGGAGTGTCATTCGCAAGCATATAAAACGAACAACCACAGAGCCCCTACCACAGATTATGCGGTTTCTCGGGTCCTGGCATCACTTTGCTAAACACTCAGAATCCCAGACAGGAGATCTTTTATCATCTCCACGCGACAGATACGAAGACGGGTCCACAGAGCCTGCCCCAGGTAACTGTCCCAGGGCCGGGATCCTCAAGGTCTGTGCATCTGACCACATCCCTGTCCTGTGGACTGACAGCAGCGTGGGGTGTTTCTGGCAATCCTCTCTTTCCACAGCCATGCCCAGTCCCACCTCGCTCCACCTCCTGGGCCATTTCACACATGCTTTAAAGATCACCATGGTCAACTCAATTATCTTGGGGCAAATGGGCCAAAATGGATTACTATAGTAATTTGAAAAAATTCTGCTAAAGAAATGCCAATGTACGGGTGCCTGGATGGCTCAGTTGGTTCAGCATCCGACTCCTGGCTTCGGCTCAGGTCGTGATCTTACAGTTTGGGAGTTCAAGCCCCAAGTCAGGTTCTACGCTGAGAGCTCCGAGCCTGCTCGGGATGTCTCTCCCCTGTCTCTCTGCCCTTCCCTGGCTTGTTTCCTCTCTCTTTCTCTCTCAAAAAAGAAATAAACATTATAAAAAAATTTTTTAAGTGAAAATAGTAAGCATTTACACGGACGAGCAGAGACAACTGCATGTCTAGAAGGCTGCTGTGGTTCTGCCCCATCCGTCAACAGTGGACATACCATACCTTGCCGACCGGAAGGTCATCCTGGAGGACTGTCCCCTCACTTCCAGCAACCCCACTGGGAATAAAGCATCAACCAGCTCAACGCCAAGGCCTCCTCAGGGGCACATTCCAAACCCTCCCTCAGCCGGCCCGCCCTGAGCTTCTCAGCTCCTTGCCCTTCCAGCAGCGTTTAGAAAAGTATCTCTTCCCAGGGACTGGAAGAAGGAGACAGAGCACAGAGGTACAAAAACCAGTCCATTTTCATTTCTACTTCACCCTGCTACAAGAAGTGTGATTACTTGTATGTTACAGGTCACTGAAAACCCGCATGTGATCACAGGGGGCAGGCGCCATTAACTGCCCTGAAGTGTCAGGGAGCGTCTCAGAGGAGGTGGCTTTTGTCTTTCTTCTAGGAAAGACAGGTTGAGAAGTAGCAAGTTCTTCTCATGCTTCTCATTGAGTTAAAACCCACTGAATGCCATATTTATGAAAACACACACAGCCCACACAGATGTGCACACATTCACCCACCAACTCCTGGCTGGTAAGAGACGCGTGCTGAAGAATTGATAGGCACGTGGCACAATGTCTCTGTGATTTGCTTTAAAATACCCCCGGAAATAAAAATCTGCGTGGAAGACGTGGAAACGGATGAAACCGATTGGCAACACGTTGATGATTCTTGACGTTAAGTGTTATGGGTTGGGCTGTATCCCCCCCCCCCCCCGCCCCCCCCAGAATTAGTATGTTGGGTTTTCTAACCCTCAGTGCCTCAGAGTGTGATCTTATTTGGAAACGGGGTGGTTGAAGAGGTAACTAGATAAGTTGGGATGCGGTCATTAGATGGGCACTAATCCAATATGACTGTGTCCTACGGAAAGGAGAACTTTGGACAGAGAGCCACGTATAGAGGGGAGACAACGTGAAGACACGGGGGAGACATCGACAAGCCAAAGATCATCTGAGACCACCAGCCGTCGGGAGTGAGGCTGGGAACAGATCCTTCGCTAAGAGCCTTCGGAGAGAGCATAGCCCTGTCGCCTCCAGAGCTGTGGGATGCTAAATTTCTGTTGCTTAAGCCATAGTTTTCAGTACTCTGTCTGGGCCACCCGGGAAACTAACACACTAAGTCATGGCTCCACTGAGGGTTCGTTATGCAATGCTTTCCATTTTTGTATATGTTTGAAATTTTCCATACTAAAATGGTTAAAAAAAAAAAAAAGAAAAGAAACAGCAGCCTAGTACACAATCTCAGAAGTATTAATAATTCAGCTGCCCTCTGCCACAGCACTCCCTGAGGAAACCACCCAAGCACTAAAGTGGCTCTAATATCCGAAAATACAGCTGGTCCCCTCTTCAGTCCGGGAGTCTAATTTCACAGCTGTAATCCCTTTTCAAGGAATCGCTGGTAAATCTCCCAAATCAGGCGCCAGAGAGCTCTGTTGTGCCCCCTGGCTCTTTCGGGCTCCACACAGCACATCCTCCTCCGAAGCATAATTGCAGGCAGCCTCGCAGAGACTTTGCACAGGGCACACGAGGCAGAGGAGGGAGAAAGCATCTTGCAGCACAACCCCGCGGTGAAAGCCTTTGTGAATTCGCTTTCTGCCCCAATGCCAGCAGGCTGCCAGATAGCCTGTACTGATGGCATTTGACACTCAGCGTAGACGGGTTAAGAAGAAGTACATACACCACAAAGTGCATTAAATAACCTCATAATCACACTTGAAGGCTGCGTGAACCCGGGCCGCCACAAGTACTAAAACACACGATAACAAAAGCAGTCAGCATTTTCCATACCATATGCTTGTAAATGTTATTCTGCAGGGAACCAATTAAAACTATGAAATACTTAGAACACAGACATATGGAACAGAACAAGGCAACTTATCTTGTCACCGCGGTGCTTGCTCAGTACATCTATTAGGGAGATGTGATACCGAAGGATTAGTACACATTAAATGCTATCTTAATTATGAGTATCAGAGGCAACACCATCGCTTCAAGATTCTGCTGCGGTCACTGGCATTATTTACAGTTTTCAACGGAAGGAGAGCTTACTACCTCCAGAGCCACACTGAATACGATTCGCATTAAACCTCAAAAATATAATCGCCACAGCCGATCGTCAGTCAAGCCAGGTCTTGATTGCCTCACCTGTTACGCTGGGTAAATTACAAAACTAACATTCCCCGAAATTCACAGGATGCTTAGTAAAACCATTTAAAAAGTGCATGCAAAAGCACACTGGGAAGTATAATGTTTTGAACCGGTGCTGAGTATTTTGTTGTTGTTGCTGCTGCTGCTGATGGAGAGAAGATATGCAGATAATACAAAAAAAGCAATTACCAAGAGTGGCTCTGATGGCCATTAAGTTAAACATTTAGAGAGAGCTTTATTAAGTTGTGCTGACATTAAAAAGAAATGAAAACGATTTTTAAAACGTAAGTGACACTCGTAGGTCCATCTCATCGGTAAGAGACAGTTGGCCATTCCCATCTCACCACTGGAGCTTTATGGGGCATCACTGCTCAATTTAGAATTCACGGTCAAGGGAGCTGGACAGGTAAATTCTAATGATGGTTCAAACAGGAATAATGCTAGAACGGCAGGCGCAAGCAATCCCTCAGATGCAGAGCACACGAGAAATATAAAAGAGATTAAGGCAAAGAGGAGAAAGAGCTTGTAGCTAAAGGAGTGTGTAAACCATCCCAAGATGGGATCAAAACCAGGGGGCCCAGGACAGAAGCCCAGTACTGCAGTGTCCGGGAATCACAACTAATAAATTACCACAAAAATGTCAGTAACCAATTTCAAAACACTAATCCCACATGCACACACTGTACTTTCTTATCAAGAACCCTGTTGTAAGTGTCTCTTCTAATAAATCCATAAGGGGAGCCTGGATGGTTGTCAGTTAAGCGTCTGACTCTTGGTGTCGGCTCAGGTCACGACCTCACAGTTTGGGAGTTCGAGCCCCGCGTCAAGCTCTGCGCTGACAGCTCAGAGTGTTCTTGGGATTCCCTCTCTTTCTCCCTCTCTCTCTGCCCCTCCCCTACTCTCTCTCTCTCTCTCTCTCAAAAAATAAATAAGTAAGTAAACTTAGAAAAAAATAAATTAACTTAGAAAAAAAATCCATACTTCTTAGGTCAGTGTACCCATTTTTCCAGGCTCTTCTCCTACACACCCCTCAGGGTATTTCAGCCTAAAAAGGGACCTGAAGAGCTATAAGCTCGCACACCATTCAGTCCCAGAACCTAGGCACTGGCAGTGACTTTTACCTAGAGTTCCCTCCCCCCTTGTCTGTCCCAGAGAACTGTGACTCTTCCTCCAAAACTCTGCTCAAACATTCCTTTTTCTGGAAACCCTTTCCTCACCACACCACCTGCATGACTGGAGATTTCTGAATTCTAAATGGACATCATCAAAGCTATTTGTCCTGAACTGTAAGCAACTTGAGGGCAGGCTGGTGTGTGAGTCGTCTGAGTAAGCCCCAAACCTAGCACCACTCTGTGCTCATAGTAAATCGCTGGTCAATAAATGCTTATAAATGAATGAATGAGGACCTTGGACTCGGGGGCTCTCCCAATATTTCAGCCATATCACCACTAGCCACTCTTCTTTCCTAGCTCATCCCTCTGACGTGTACCTCAAACAGGAGAACATCACAATCACAGGGTGGGCACAAGGGGCATGAAGAACTTTTAAAAAGACGGCCCTGATCCCATTCTACATTCTGATCAGTTAGAAGTGGGGCCCAGGTGCCTGTGTTTTTAGCAAACTCCCCTGGCGAATGAGATGCGCATCAAAATTTAAGAATCATAGCTCTCTGCCATATTAATAATAGAAATTCCTATTTCCCTGAGGAAGAGAAAAATCACTTCCACAAGTCTACTTGCGAAACCCATTTAAAGAGAGATGATTCGCCTAGACACAGAAGGGCAGTCTTGGGTTTTAGAAGAAAACTGTGTTAATGGTTACATGGAAATAAAAATATACAATACTCAGAAGTCCAAATCCCTTTGGATTTAACTGCAGTGAATCACAGAGAATCGCGATACATATTTCGATACACGCAAATAGATCGCGATAGATATTTCGATACACGCAAGTCGCGATAGATATTTCGATGCTCCGCTTAGCGAGACGAGAGCACTCCCCGCCCACTACCCACATTACCAGAGAGACTGGGGACAGGGTTCCTCCTGAACACACTGCTGCCCGCCTGCCCCCCCCCCCCCCCCCCCGCCCAACACCGGGGGCCAGTGGGCTTTCCCACAACAGGCAATGGGTAATGCTGATTCCACAGAGATACCTACATAAGCAATTGCCTTTTTAAACATCCCTCTCCTTCCCTTGCTATGTCCCCTTTCTGGGCTCCCCAGGGCTCCTCCCCTCACACACACAGACACACCGATTCCACTCCGTGGTTGGTGGTGAGTCGTGGCGCCATTCCACCATGTTTCGTGAAACTAACGACTAGACCTTCAGTGTCTGCCGATCATTCTAATTCTTCTAATATCACTGCTACCCAAACACGCCACTTTACGCACTGGTTTTAAAATAACCATTGGCTCTTGGAGGTGACTTAAACCCAAGGGGAGGTTTTGTATGTAATTACCCCCAATGCTTGCCATCTCTAGCACTGCAGTGACTCTAGAGAAACACTAATCAAACCGCAATACACGAAACATTTGTAGGCGTGGAATTTAATACAGGTTGTCATATTTTAAAGAAAGCTGTCTCCTCAGGATGCCACAGGATACATAAAGCTTTCAGGGGAAAAGGCAGGAGACACAGAGTACTACTACTAACTCCACAGCAGTAAGCTGTGAGACCTTACTGCAGACATTAAAAAAAAAAAAATTATAGGGGCATGGGCGAAATGGGTAAGGGGCATTAAAGAATCTACTCCTGGAATCATTGTTACACCATATGCTAACTACCTAGGATGTAAATTAAAAACATAAATTAAATTTTAAAAAATTCTAGGAATGGCTCTGTACTGGTGTAATTCCCAGCATTGCTGCTGCACTCAAGACTTTGAGGTGACCTTCTATGAACCCCTCCAATCATACCGCCCCCAAAAGACCTCTCCTGGCTGTTAGCTTTCTCCTGAGTCGACTGGACTAACGCTTTAAAAATATCAAGATATTAGAGTGCAGTAACCAAGTATAGTCAAATGAATAATCAGCTATTTGAAAAAGGAAATTGTTCTCTGCGTTATAAGTAATGCACAATTAAAGGCTTTGGGGCAGAGACAAGCAACTGCTATCTTTTGTGACATCACTTCCAACCACCGAGACTTGGAAAGACTATCTGTCTAGTGGGTCCTCTTGGCTCAAGACAGAAAATCCAATCTACTTAGGTATAGGGCAAAGACGTATTCTGACCCTTAGGGGGATCTGGACATCGCACAAAGTAGGGGTTTAGCAGCGGTGTTGGTATTGACAGGTTCTGGGGCTGATCAAGCTCTTTAGTCAGGCAGAGTTAGGGATCAACAGCGATATGAACAGGATGCTGCAGGTCGGCTGATTTCTCAGAAATTGTACTCTGCAAAGCAAAGGTCATCCCTGTGCTCAGTCAGATGGTCCTTGAGGCCGCTGGAGATGCAAGGCATCAAAGACTCTGAGCATAAGAACGCAGACTGACCTCAAGGACGGGGTGGCCAGTTAGAGAACCAAATTTTCTCTTTGAAGGCTGCCCAAAGGAAGGAGAAGGAAAAGGGAAGGACAGTGGAGCAGTCTCTACTCTTAAAGCGTGTGGACATGTAAGGGACTTGAAGGTGGGAATTCTCTAGAAGAGGGGGGAGTGTCCTGAGCAAGAAGGGGAACCACACATTCTTATGAAGAAGCAATGGTCCCCTTGGCTTGGAATTTCTCATTGACGGTTGAGCTGAGCTTCTAGCTACACAGTGAAAAATTACTTAGTGACCCAGTATCCAGTGACTTCCTGAATCTGTTGGCTATTTTGTAAGAGATGTAGGGTAGACCACCCACGTTAAAGGATTTCTTAGGAAGAATAAGATTAAGTCATCTGTAGGGATTTTTCTCCCTTGATGGTCTGTAAAAGCTGAAGGAGACGAAATATTAATTCCTCTGGATTTGATTTCATGACGGGTGCCATTGGGATTAGAGCATTTCTCAAACTCTCTTCTAAAATCATAAAAAAGTCCAACCATTTGTCCTGATTGACCCCCACTCATCCACCCTAAAGCAATCCAAACAATTTGTAATTTTTTTAATGTTTATTTATAGTTGAGGGAGAGACAGAGACAGAGCACGAGCAGGGGAGGGGCAGAGAGCAACGGAGACAGTTGCTAACTGAGCCATCCAGGCACCCCTTTTAATGTTTATTTTTGAGATAGAGAGCCATAGCACAAGTCAGGGAGGGGCGGAGAGAAAGGGAGACACAGAATCCAAAGCAGGCTCCAGGCTCTGAGCTGTCAGCACAGAGCCTAAGGCGGGGCTTCAAGTCACAAGCCGTGAGATCATGAACTGAGCCGAAGTCAGACGCTCAACCGACTGAGCCAACCAGGTGCCCCACAATCTAAACAACTGGCATCACCAAAATATCTTACTGGCACACAAAATTAAGAATTGTGAAATGAAGGGCGCCTGGGTGGCTCAGTCAACTGAGCGTACGACTTTGGCTCAGGTCATGATCTCACGGCTCATGGGTTCCAACCTTGCATTGGGCTCTGTGCTGATGGCTCAGAGCCTGGAGCCTGCTTCCGATTCTGTGTCTCCCTTTCTCTCTGCCCCTCCCTGACTTGTGCTAGAACTCTCTATCTCAAAAATAAACATTAAAAGGGGTGCCTGGATGGCTCAGTTAGTTAAGCGTCCAACTTCAGCTCAGTGCATGATCTCACAGTTCATGAGTTCGACCCCTGCATCGGGCTCTGTGCTGAAAGCTCAGAGCCTGGAGCCTCTTCAGATTCTGTGTATCCTTCTCTCTCTGCCCCTTCCCCCTCATACTCTGTCTCTCTCTGTCTCGCAAAAATGAATAAATGATTAAAAAAATTTTAAAAGAGAAGAATTGTGAAATGAAAGAATTTGATTTTCCATTGGACGAACTAATGATAATACCATAGGTTGGAGTAGTGCCCCAGGGTATACTGAGACAATCCATTGCTTTTATCCCAATTGACCTTCACACCCATGATGAAAGGTAAGCCAGCAAGGCTGTGTACAGGAAATCATTAGGCATGTTCCAGACAACACTAATAAAAAGTTTGGAAAATACTGAGTTTAAACACATGTGTATACCACAGGCCTCTCTGACATTTCATGTTAGTTCATTGTGTATCTGTGTGTGTGTGTGTGTGTGTGTGTGTGTGCGCGCGCGCATGTGTGTGTGATAGGCCTGTGTGCTGGGAAGGAGCAATATTTAGATAAGGTGTCCAAAGAAGGCTCCCTGAGGTGATGGCTAAGTAAGGTCTAAGGGCAGATGAGGGAGGAAACAGTTATTACATAACTGGAAAAAAAGGAATTCTGAGTAAAGGGTCCGGGCGAGACATGGTACAGGAGTATCAGAGAGAAGGAGTCAACACTTGATTAAAATAGACTCTCTTTCTCATTTCCACTGTAAAGATTATTCAGTCTTTCAAGAAAGAGGTCTCACATTTTAAAAAGCCATACATTTTTTTTTTTTTAAAGGTATGGTTGTTTTAACCTCTAATTGGCGAGTGTTGTACTTCATTGTGAGGAATCAGAGTCCTTCAGAACCCCAGGGATCACTGGGACACTTTCAGGAGGGTCCGTGAAGCCAAATCCATTCTCATGAAAATTAGAAGACATTATTTGCCTTTATCACTGTGTTAGACATTTGCACTGACGGCACAAACACAATGGCGGTTGACGCTGCCTTAGCAAGAATCAAGGCAGCAGCCCTAAGTTAGCCCAGTGTATTCTACCACCGAATTCTTCACAGTTATAATGGCGCAGGACAAACAGTGCACTTTCACTTCAGGATGTCTTCCATGGGGGGAGGAAGATGGCGGCGTAGGAGGACGCTGGGCTCACTGCGTCCTGCTGGTCACTTAGATTCCACCCACACCTGCCTAAATAACCCAGGAAACCGCCAGAAGACTAGCAGAACGGAGTCTCCAGAGCCAAGCGTAGACGAGAGGCAAACGGAAGAGGGTAGGAAGGGTGGAGAGGCGGTGCGTGCTCCATGGACTGGCGGGAGGGAGCCGGGGCAGAGGGCCGGCCCGCCAGCCAAGCAGAGCCCCCAAGTGTGGCTTGCAAAAGTGGAGGGGCCGGACGGAGTGTGTTCCGACAGCGAGCGGGACTTAACATCTGGAAGGTTTTAAGCTAACAGCTCTGCTCGGAAGGCAGGAGGGCTGGAGGACAACGGGAGGGAGAGCTGTTGAGCCCCGGACGACAGAGCTCAGTTTGGCTGAGAACAAAGATGCTCGCCAGCACCATCTCCGTCGCCCATCCCCCAGCCAAAATCCCAAAGGGAACCGGTTCCTGCCAGGGAAATTGCTTGCACCACGCAAACACCCAATGCTGTGCTTCTGCCGATCCATCCCTCTGGCGGCCGGTCTGACTCCCTCTGGGTGCGCAGGGCCCCTCCCGAAGCGGATCTCCGAAGGAAAAGCGAGCTGAGCCTGCCCCTCCTGCCCTTGTGCACCTTGCCCATCCACCCCAGCTAATACGCCAGATCCCCAGCACCACAAGCCTGGCAGTGTGCAAGCAGCCCAGACGGGCCACACCACCCCACAGTGAATCCTGCCCCTAGGAGAGGGGGAAGAGAAGGCACACACCAGTCTGACTGTGGCCCCAGCGGGGGGCTGGGGGCAGACATCAGGTCAGACTGCGGCCCCGCCCACCAACGCAAGTTATTCAAGACAGCACAGGGGAAGTGCCCTGCAGTTCCGCACCACTCCAGGGACTATCCAAAATGATGAAACGGAAGAATTCCCCTCAAAAGAATCTCCAGGAAATAACGACAGCTAACGAACTGATCAAAAAGGATTTAAACAATATAACAGAAAGTGAATTTGAATAATAGTCATAAAATTAATCACTGGGCTTGAAAACAGTATACAGGACAGCAGAGAATCTATTGCTACAGAGATCAAGGGACTAAGGAACAGCCAGGAGAAGCTAAAAAATGCTATAAATGAGCTGCAAAATAAAATGGAGACGACCACAGCTCAGATTGAAGAGGCAGAGGAGAGAATAGGTGAACTGGAAGATAAAATTATGGAAAAAGAGGAAGCTGAGAAAAAGAGAGATAAAAAAATCCAGGAGTATGAGGGGAAAATTAGAGAACTAAGTGATGCACTAAAGAGAAATAATCTGTACATAATTGGTATTCCAGAGGAGGAAGAGAGAGGGAAAGGTGCTGAAGGTGTACTTGAAGAAATAATAGCTGAGAACTTCCCTGATCTGGGGAAGGAAAAAGGCATTGAAATCCAAGAGGCACAGAGAACTCCCTTCAGACATAACTTGAATCGATCTTCTGCACGACATATCATAGGGAAACTGGCAAAATACAAGGATAAAGAGAAAATTCGGAAAGCAGCTAGGGATAAACGTGCTCTAACATATAAAGGGAGACCTATAAGACTCGTGACTGATCTCTCTACTGAAACTTGGCAGGCCAGAAAGGAATGGCAGGAAATCTTCAATGTGATGAACAGAAAAAATATGCAGCTGAGAATCCTTTATCCAGCAAGTCTGTCATTTAGAATAGAAGGAGAGATAAAGGTCTTCCCAAACAAACAAAAACTGAAGGAATTCATCACCACTAAACCAGCCCTACAAGAGATCCTAAGGGGGATCCTGTGAAACAAAGTACCAGAGACATCGCTACAAGCATGAAACCTACAGACATCACAATGACTCTAAACTCATATCTTTCTATAATAACACTGAATGTAAATGGGCTAAATGTGCCAACCAAAAGACATAGGGTATCAGAATGGATAAAAAAAACAAGACCCATCTATTTGCTGTCTACAAGAGACTCATTTTAGACCTGAGGACACCTTCAGATTGAGAGTGAGGGGATGGAGAACTATTTAACATGCCACTGGAAGGCAAAAGAGAGGTAGAGTAGCCATACTTATATCAGACAAACTAGAATTTAAATTAAAGGCTGTAACAAGAGATGAAGAAGGGCATTATATAATTATTACAGGGTCTATCCATCAGGAAGAGTTAACAATTATAAATGTCTATGCACCGAATACGGGAGCCCCCAAATATATAAAACAATTACTCACAAACATAAGCAACCTTATTGATAATAATGTGGTAATTGCAGGGGACTTTAACACTCCACTTACAACAATGGATAGATCATCTAGACACACGGTCAATAAAGAAACAAGGGCCCTGAATGATACATTGGATCAGATGGACTTGACAGATATATTTAGAACTCTGCATCCCAAAGCAACAGAATATACTTTCTTCTCGAGTGCACATGGAACATTCTCCAAGACAGATCACATACTGGGTCACAAAACAGCCCTTCATAACTATACAAGAATTGAGATCACAGCATGCGTACTTTCAGACCACAATGCTATGAAGCTTGAAATCAATCACAGGAAAAAGTCTGGAAAACCTCCAAAAGCATGGAGGTTAAAGAACACCCTCTAAAGAATGAATGGGTCAACCAGGCAATTAGAGAAGAAATTTAAAAATATATGGAAACAAACGAAAATGAAAATACAACAATCCAAACGCTTTGGGATGCAGCAAAGGCAGTCCTGAGAGGAAAATACATTGCAATCCAGGCCTATCTCAAGAAACAAGAAAAATCCCAAATACGAAATCTAACAGAACACCTAAAGGAAATAGAAGCAGAACAGCAAAGACACCCTAAACCCAGCAGAAGAGAAATAATAAAGATTAGAGCAGAAATAAACAATATAGAATCTAAAAACACTGTAGAGCAGATCAATGAAACCAAGAGTTGGTTTTTTGAAAAAATAAACAAAATTGATAAACCTCTAGCCAGGCTTCTCAAAAAGAAAAGGGAGATGACCCAAATAGATAAAATCACGAATGAAAATGGAATTATCACAACCAATCCCTCAGAAATATAAGCAATTATAAGGGAATACTATGAAAAACTATATGCCAACAAACTGGACAACCTGGAAGAAATGGACAAATTCCTAAACACCCACATGCTTCCAAAACTCAATCAGGAGGAAATAGAAAGCTTGAACAGACCCATAACCAGCAAAGAAATTGAATCAGTTATCAAAAATCTCCCAACATATAAGAGTCCAGGACCAGATGGCTTCCCAGGGGAGTTCTACCAGACGTTTAAAGCAGAGATAATACCTTTCCTTCTCAAGCAATTCCAAAAAATAGAAAGGGAAGTAAAACTTCCAGACTCATTCTATGAAGCCAGCATTACTTTGATTCCTAAACCAGACAGAGACCCAGCAAAAAAAGAGAACTACAGGCCAATATCCCTGACGAACATGGATGCAAAAATTCTCAATAAGATACTAGCAAATTGAATTCAACAGCTTATAAAAAGAATTATTCACCATGATCAAGTGGGATTCATTCCTGGGATGCAGGGCTGGTTCAACATTTGCAAATCAATCAACGTGATACATCACATTAATAAAAGGAAAGATAAGAACCATATGATCCTGTCAATTGATGCAGAAAAAGCATTTGACAAAATTCAGCATCCTTTCTAAATAAAAACCCTCGAGAAAGTCGGGATAGAAGGAACATACTTAAACATCATAAAAGCCATTTATGAAAAACCCACAGCTAACATCATCCTCAATGGGGAAAAACTGAGAGCTTTTTCCCTGAGATCAGGAACACGACAGGGATGTCCACTCTCACCGCTGTTGTTTAACATAGTGTTGGAAATTCTAGCATTAGCAATCAGACAACAAAAGGAAATGAAAGGCATCAAAATAGGCAAAAATGAAGTTAGGCTTTCACTTTTTGCAGATGACATGATATTATACATGGAAAATCTGATAGACTCCACCAAAAGTCTGCTAGAACTGATACATGAATTCAGCAAAGTTGCAGGATACAAAATCAATGTACAGAAATCAGTTGCATTCTTATACACTAATAATGAAGCAACAGAAAGACAAATAAAGAAACTGATCCCATTCACAATTGCACCAAGAAGCATAAAATACCTAGCAATAAATCTAACCAAAGATGTATGCTACCAAATCTAACCAAAGATCTGTATGCTGAAAACTATAGAAAGCTTATGAAGGAAATTGAAAAAGATATAAAGAAATGGAAAAACATTCCGTGCTCATGGGTTGGAAGAATAAATATTGTCAAAATGTCAATACTACCCAAAGCTATCTACACATTCAATGCAATCCCAATCAAAATTGCACCAGCATTCTTCTCGAAGCTAGAACAAGCAATCCTAAAATTCATATGGAACCACAAAAGGCCCCAAATAGCCAAAGGAATTTTGAAGAAGAAGACCAAAGCAGGAGGCATCACAATCCCAGACTTTAGCCTCTACTACACAGCTGTAATCATCAAGACAGCATGGTATTGGCACAAAAACAGACACATAGACCAATGGAAGAGAATAGAAACCCCAGAACTAGACCCACAAAAGTATGACCAACTCATCTTTGACAAAGCAGGAAAGAATATCCAATGGAAAAAAGACAGTCTCTTTAACAAATGGTGCTGGGAGAACTGGACAGCAACATGCAGAAGATTGAAATTAGACCACTTTCTCACACCATTCACAAAAATAAACTCAAAATGGATAAAGGACCTGAATGTGAGACAGGAAACCATCAAAACCCTAGAGGAGAAAAAGGAAAAGACCCCTCTGACCTCAGCCATAGGAATTTCTTACTTGACACATCCCCAAAGGCAAGGGAATTAAAAGCAAAAATAAACTATTGGGACCTCATGAAGATAAAAAGCTTCTGCACAGCAAAGGAAACAATCAACAAAACTAAAAGGCAACCGATGGAATGGGAAAAGATATTTGCAAATGACATTTCAGACAAAGGGCTAGTATCCAAAATCTATAAAGAGCTCACCAAACTCCACACCCGAAAAACAAATACTCCAGTGAAGAAATGGGCAGAAAACATGAATAGACACTTCTCTAAAGAAGACATCAGGATGGCCAACAGGCACATGAAAAGATGCTCAACATCACTCCTCATCAGGGAAATACAAATCAAAACCACACTCAGATATCACCTCACACCAGTCAGAGGGCCAAAATGAACAAATCAGGAGACTATAGATGCTGGAGAGGATGTGGAGAAACGGGAACCCTTGCACTGTTGGTGGGAATGCAAACTGGTGCAGCCACTCTGGAAAACAGTGTGGAGGTTCCTCAAAAAATTGAAAATAGACCTACCCTATGACCCAGCAGTAGCACTGCTAGGAATTTACCCAAGGGATACAGGAGTACTGATGCATAGGGGCACTTGTACCCCAATGTTTATAGCAGCACTTACAACAATAGCCAAATTATGGAAAGAACCTAAATGTCCATCAACTGATGAATGGATAAAGAAATTGTGGTTTATATACACAATGGAGTATACGTGGCAATGAGAAAGAATGAAATATGGCCCTTTGTAGCAATGTGGATGGAACTGGAGAGTGTGATGCTAAGTGAAATAAACCATACAGAGAAAGACAGATGCCATATGTGTTCACTCTTATGTGGATCCTGAGAAACCTAACAGAAACCCATGGGGGAGGGAAGGAAAAAAAGAAAAAAAGGGGTTAGAGTGGGAGAGAGCCAAAGCATAAGAGACTCTTAAAAACTGAGAACAAACTGAGGGCTGATGGGGGGTGGGAGGGAGGGGAGGGTGGGTGATGGGTATTGAGGAGGGCACCTGTTGGGATGAGCACTGGGTGTTGTATGGAAACCAATTTGACAATAAATTTCATATATTTAAAAACAAAAGAAAAAAATAGTTAAAAAAAAAAGAATGTCCTCGATGAACAAAACAGATGAACATAAGGGAAGGGAAGCAAAAATAATATAAAAACAGGGAGGGGGGCAAAACAGAAGAGACTCATAAACATGGAGAACAAACTGAGGGTTACTGGAGGGGTTGTGGGAGGGATGATGGGCTAAATGGGTAAGGGGCATTAAGGAATCTACTCCTGAAATCATTGTTTCACTATATGCTAACTAATTTGGATGTAAATTTTAAAAAAGAAAAAATTAAATTAAAAAAAGAAAAAAGAAAAAAAAAAAGAATGTCCTCAATGAGGGGCCTGAGGGTGACTCATGCAGTTAAGCATCCTACTTTGGCTCAGGTCATGATCTCACAGTTCATGAGTTCGAGCCCCACATCAGGCTCTGTGCTGAAAGCTCAGAGCCTGGAGCCTGCTTTGGATTCTGTCTCTCCCTCTCTCTGCCCCCCCCCCCCCCCCGCACTTCTCTCTGTCTCTCTCCCTCTCTCTCAAAAATAAATAAACATTAAATTTTTTTAAAATAAAAAAACATTAAAAATATTAGGGGTGCCTGGGTGGCTCAGTGGGTTAAGCAGTCAACTTCGGCTCAGGTCAGGATCTCGCAGTTCGTGGGTTCGAGCCCCACATCAGGCTCCATGCTGATAGTTCAGTGCCTGAAGCCTATTTCAGACTCTGTGTCTCCCTCTCTCTCTGCCCCTCCCCCACCCATGTTCTGTCTCTCTCTCTCTCTCTCTCTCTCTCTCTCTCTCTCAAAAAATAAATAAATAAATAAATAAACATAAAAATTTTTTCATTAAAAAAAAAAGTCCTCAAATGAAAGAGTAAAGAAATTAAGTTAACTAAATCTCAAGCATCAAGTGCACCCGTGATACACTGCGAAAAATTTGGTGCATACATAAGACATTTCTGTTGCATTCTGAGGCCAATACTATGAAATATTTTTGTTTGAAAATACTATGAAATATATTTGTGGTGAAGGCTGATAGAAATGACACACACACACACAGAAGCTTCTGTGGTCTTCAATAGCTTTGAAGAGCATGAAAGGGGTCTGAGACCAAAAAGTTGAGAAACACTACGCTAATAAAAGAGCCTTGTTTAAACCTTACATTTCACATTCATGGGCATGGGTGTCAGTGGACAGCAATGTTTGTGTACATATTGGGGTTTTTTTTTTTATCGAGGTGAAACTCACAGAACATAAAATTAACCATTTTAAAGTGAAAAATTTGGTGGCATTTGATATATTCATAATACTGGGCAACTATCACTCTAATTCCAAGACATTTTCATGACCTCGAAAGAAAAGCCTGTACACATTAAGCCGTCACTTCCGATTGTCCGCTCCCACCTCTGGCAATCTCCAATCTTTAATCTGCCTCTATGGATTTACCTATTCTGGACATTTCATATAAATGGAACCATGTAACGTGTGACATTTTACAATTGGCTTCTTTCACTTAGCACAGTATTTTCAAGGTACATCAATGTTGCAGCATGGATTCCGTATACTTCACTCCAAATATATTTGTTTTTAATTATATTCACGTTCACATACTCTTCTTTTTTTTCTCTTTATTTATTTATTTTTTTAAATTTACCTCCAAGTCAGTTAGCACATAGTGCAACAATGATTTCAGGAGTAGATTCCTTAGCGCCCCTTACCCATTTAGCCCATCCCCCCTCCCACACCCCCTCCAGTAACCCTCTGTTTGTTCTCCATAATTAAGAGTCTCTTATGTTTTGCCCCCTCCCTGTTTTTATATTATTTTTGCTTCCCTTCCCTTATGTTCATCTGTTTTGCATATTAATTCCCTCATATGAGTGAAGTCATATGATTTTTGTCTTTCTCTGACTAATTTCACTTAGCATAATACTTTCCAGTTCCATCCACGTAGTTGCAAATGGCAAGATTTCATTCTTTTTGATTGCGGAGTAATACGCCATTGTGTGTGTGTGTGTGTGTCTGTGTGTGTGTGTCTGTGTGTGTGTCTGTGTGTACCACATCTTCTTTATCCATTCTTCCATCGATGGACATTTGGTCTCTTTCCATACTTTGGCTATTGTTGAGAGTGCTGCTATAAACATGGGGGTGCATGTGTCCCTTCGAAACGGCACCCGTGTCCCGTGGATAAATACCTAGTAGTGCAATGGCTGGGTGGTAGGGTAGTTCTATTATTAGTTTTTTGAGGAACCTCCATACTGTTTTCCAGAGTGGCTGCACCAGTTTGCATTCCCACCAGCAGTGCAAAAAGTTCCTGTTTCTCTGGATCCTCACCAACATCTGTTGTTGCCTGATTTGTTGATTTTAGCCATTCTGACAGGTGTGAGGTGAGATCTCATGGTGGTTTTTACTTGTCTTTCCCTGATGATGAGTGATGTTGAGCCCTTTTTCAATTCATTTTCACATACTCTTTTAAAGGTACATGTATGATCTCCAATTAGAAAATCTTACTCTCACCCAGTAAAGATACACAAGTATGTGTTTATAAGGTAGTATCCGTTTCAGTATTTGTACATTACAGACTTCAACTGTGCACAAACGTATTTCTGTATATAGTGGGAATCTACAAAAAAAATTGAAGCAACTCCCCCCTATTCTGAGGTGAATGCTAATCGATGTATGATGATTATAATCACTATGCTCATCGCCAAATATGTAAAGTGCTTAATTGTGAATGGTGGAAAATTTATTCATTTTGTAACATTTCCTAATAAAATGTGCTTGCACACATAAGTCATTTTTTGTTTGTTTAAGGTTGTTGATTTCGAGGGTATAGGAAGCTGGTATAGTGGGGGAGAAATGAATTTTGAGACAGGAGGCCTGGGTCAGAACCCATATAATGTTTTTTAGCAGAGATGAGACTCCCAGGAACTAACTTCCTCCTGTTTCAGGCCTCAGATGTCTTACCTTGAATGAGAGGATGCCTCTCCAAGCTTTTGGAAACATGGCTCCATTCGCCAGGAATAATTTACATACTATGTTCAAGATTTTTTTTTTCCCTATCCATAGATCACTTCTATTGGCTTACATTTGAATTGACTCCATTTTTTTACATAAGCAAATCTCAAAAAAAAAAAAAAAGGCTGTATAATTCTGACTAAAGATGGGAAGCCAGTGTCACTTGCATATAGAAAAAATTCAATGAATCACCTCAAGTCGTCCAGGGGTCCATGTTTTAACACCTCACTTCCTTTAACACAGATCATCTCACCCTTTGGGTAACAATGTGCGGCCCCGACCAACCCTTTTCATGAATCAGTAAACGGTAGCCTCGCTTAACTTTCAGAAGTTAAGATTCATTACTCACTCTCTTCCCCTTCAAAAGACTGGTAGAAATATTCATGGCTTTGGGTACCACACCAAACTGGGCAGCACTGGGCAGAGGTTTGAGATACTAGATAAGTGACATTCTCACGGAGCTTGTCTTGAACACGAGACCCCAAGAAATTCAGAAAATATAAAATTCCCCAAAGAGCTGCAGGATGGCTCCTGAGTATATCTATGTAATTGGTCCACATTTTAGTTGTATTGCCTCTTGGACTCTCCGTAATGAAAGGGATACAAGACGCTAGGAGGCCCTCGGTAGCTGATTTCCCTTTTCTTGAGCACAGAAATTACTCGCGGGAAATACGTGATCGTCTGTTCTTTTTATCTTACAGAGTCTGTTGCAAACTGACTGCAAGAATGGCCCCCCCTTTATCCACGCACCTACAGTGATGCTTTGCAGCCCCTCACAACAACAGACGGGGTGAGTGCATTTCTCCACCCCTTGAATCGGACTGGCCAGGTAACTTGCTTTGGCCAATAGATAAAAAGAACTCATATGATGGCTAAGAAAGTTCAAGGAGACGGCATCTGTGAAGTACTTAGTACAGTGCCTGGCACATAGTGAGTCCTGGTTTAATGGCAGCAATTATCATTGAGAGTGTGTATGCCATAAACAGCAAGTACCAACCAGGCAGGCCACTCTGCTCCAGGGACTTTGGTCTCCATATATTTCCCTGGCCCTTCTCTCCTCTCCCTCTTTGCCTACTTCTGACTGGCCCGGGATGTTACCAATTGATGGCATATTCAGCTAAAGGGCTTGTGCAAATCACACTGGGGTTACATTTCCCCAGAAAGCGGGAATGAACGGGTCCGTCCTCGAGTTCACCACAACCCCGAAGAACCCCAGGTCCACCCAAGAGTTATGGACTTATGACATAATCTAGTGGGGGTTAGTTTAATCTAAAATACCCCCTTGGGGCGCCTGGGTGGCTCAGTCGGTTCAGCGTCTGACTTCGGCTCAGGTCATGATCTCATAGTTCATGAGTTCGAGCCCCGCATCAGGCTCTGTGCTGACAGCACGGAGCCTGGAGCCAGCTTCAGATTCTGTTTCTCTCTCTCTCTCTCTCTCTCTCTCTCTCTCTCTCTGCCTCTCCCCTGCTTGCGTTCTGTCTCAAAAATAAACACTAACATTTTAAATTAATTAATTATTTAATTGCCCCTTTGGGTAATTCTGAATCCACACTGAAGAACTAAGGAAACAGCCACAATTTATTGAGTGCCATTGGGTAAGTGCTTTAGAGTTACTATGTCATTTAAGATCCACAGCAAATTTCCGAATTCCCGAAGATGAATTCCAAATTGTCCCCACTTTACAGATGAACAGTCTGAGGCTTGGAGATGCAAACGATTTGCCCAACTACGTGGAAGGCACTGTAAGAAAAATAAGTAAGAACTGATGCTTAGTCCCCAAACTCCCACCACCTCTAATTTTCTCTATCACTTGTGGACTCCGTGTTTTGAAAGTTTTTATTTGCCATTTCACAGCATTCTTAGGTTTGAAATATTAAAATGGACCCCTCCCTTGGGAGATCTTGAGGTGCTGGACTCCGTGGTTTGGAAGTGTTGAACTCACAGAAGAAACAGAAGCTCAGAAAGAGTCAATGATTTGTTTTTAATTTTTGTCTTTAACACCTATTCATTTTCTAAGAGACAGAGAGACAGCGTGAGCGGGGGAGGGGCAGAGAGAGAGGGAGACACAGAATCCGAAGCAGGCTCCAGGCTCTGAGCTGTCAGCACAGAGCCCGACACGGGGCTCAATTTCATGAACCACAAGATCATGACCTTGAAGTCAGATGCTCAACCAGCTGAGCCACCCAGGTGCCCCAGAAAGGATCCGTGATTTGCCAATGTCACACTGCTCCCATGTAGAAGGGAAAACACTATAATCCCGGCCTCAGTATTCCCTGGAACCATTTCTTTTCCCACTACAGAATTCTGCTTCCGGAACATGCCTTAGTCACAGGGACAATTTGGAACCAAATCACCGGGAGGAGGAGACAGAATTAAGGAAATAATCATTGAAGTGGTTTGTCTCATATTTAAAACCTTCATGACAGCTGCTCTCCACACCTTTTGGCTTGGTGGTTATTCACCCCAAAGTTATTTGATGCTATGCAGAGTAAAGGGCAAAATAAATAAATGACATTTTAAAGGTAGCTGACACCCAAAGCAGATAAAAATACATATGGGGGCGCCTGGGTGGCTCAGCCTGTCAAGCATCCAACTTTGGCTCAGGACATGATCTCACAGCTTGTGAGTTCGAGCCCCATATCAGGTTCTGTGCTGACAGCTCTGAGCCTGGAACCTGTTTCAGATTCTGCGTCTCCCTCTCTCTCTGCCCCTCCCCTGCTCATGCTCTGACTCTGCCTCTCAAAAATGAATGAACGTTAAAAAAATTTTTTTTAATACATATAAAGATCATCCGTGTGTTAATGGCGTAAAGGGTTTGCATACGGGGCTATGACGATGGGCTGGAAAGCACACTGAACTGTGCTATCATCCTTTTTCATTCCGAACTTGCTTTACAAGATGACGTCATACCTTCCAGCTTGGTGTGGTAAGGGCCGGAGCAGTGGAAGAAAGCTTCACGCAGTACATAGGACAGAGGAGGACTTTCAAATATAAGGTAAATTTGAGAGTTATGAGAAGCCCTTCCCAGAAAAATTTTGGGCTGACGATCTCCCATCTCATTCCCGGCCACCCACGAATACTACTTCCTCGGGTCCCCCAGGACCGCTGAAAGGAAGAGGAGAGAAGGGAACTAGCCATACGTGTTTACTGACCACCTACTTATTGAATCAGGCAGTGAACTAGGATTTGGAGGAGGTGAACAGATTTACTTTCCAGCAGCAACCCCAGGCCAAGTTCTTACTGCACCAACAAGCTTCAAAAGCATGGTGGATGTGAATGTAGCCTTGGGAGCTACACTGCTTGGGCTCGAAACCTGGTTCCTCTCTTTCCTACATATGTGAGTGGGGGCCAGCTACTCACCTCTCTCTACCTTAGCTTCCCCATCTGCAAGATGGGTGTAACTGTATCTACCAAGCAGGCTTATTGTGAAAGTAAAATGACTTTGTGAATATTTAAGGAATATATGTAATGCTCTTGCACATGATCATGGATGGACAAATATTAAATAATATTACATTTATGAGTAAACCAAGGCTCAAAGAGATTAAGACACACACCCAAGTTCACACAACTGAGAAGTCACTGAACTTAACACTCTGACTCCATGACCCTGGCTCCTTTCCTCTCATGTTGAGGCTACTCAGGCTGAGCTGATGGCACATGGGACAAAAGGAGCCATCCGGGCCGGAAGCTAATTGTCCTCCCTAGCAAGCTCCCCACGTACGCTAACCCGCACACCCGTTTCCCCAAGACCAGTCCTGGAGGGCCCAGCCAACTGACTTCCAGACACGAGTCCTGTGGCTCTCCTCTCCAACCTTGTCTGGAATTTTCCAGCAGCCTATCCCACTCATCCCAGTCCTAGGTGCACTGCGGTCACCAAATGAACCGAAAACTTCATGCGACAGTTAAACAACTTACGCCCCGCACAGTGACCGCCAGGCGAGAACATCCGGTCTGGAGATTAATTTCTCCAAGACATATTACTGCTAGTCTAACAGGAGGTCAGGAATTTAAGCCCCTACTTTCTGTGTTGGTTTTGATTTTATTTACTTATAAATAAATCTTAAACTCAGAAGCATAAGTCTGATCGTCTGTCAGTTCAGATACCAAAGGTGTAGAAGTCACCATTGGTGGCATCATCAACATCATCACCCATCAAAGACTCAAATATTTATATGTATCAAACGGTTCTAAGAGTTTTACATCTATTACCTAATGTAATCCTCAAGACCTCCTACAAGGGGGATCTATTGTTATTCCCTAATTTAGAGGAAGAAACTGAGGCACCGTGAGTTTAAAGGATTTTGCAAGGTAGTCTTATTCCATAAATGCTTCCGTGGTGAGCTAAAGGAGGTGAGCCAGCTGCCCCCAATCCTAAACTAGGGACCCAGATACAGCATAAAGTTATCCCAAATGTGACCATGGAAACGACTCCTGCCCAAGCTTCATCTGAAGGTATGAGAGATGACTAAATAGCTAGCAGAGATTCTCATTTGATTAATAACATCAGGAACTGTAGGGGCGCCTGGGTGGCTCAGTCGGTTAGGCGTCCGACTTCGGCCCGTGTCACGATCTCGTGGGTTGCGAGTTCGAGCCCCGCGTGGGGCTCTGTGCTGACAGCTCGGAGCCTGGAGCCTGCTTCGGATTCTGTGTCTCCCTCTCTCTACCTCTCCTCTCTCACTCACGCTCTGTCTCCCAAATATAAACAAACATAAAAAAAAAAACACCTTTAAAAAATGATAGAAACTGCCAAAGAATCTCAGGTCTCTGAATCAAAGCTTTTATTGGGTGGTTATCTACCTTTTGATATGACCATTAACAGGATGTAAGTGTGGTTCTGGGCAGTGTGCACCTGACAGGATGGATTCTAGCTTTAGAGCCCGTAGTAGACTACAACGTTACCCCTAATCATTAACTTTCGTTCCTATAGAAACGCAAGGCTGTGTCCCCACACAATGGCACGGAACTTGCGGTATCTGTCTGCGGGTGGAATATGCTTCCTGCTCCACCAACAATGGGCACAGCCACGTGACGTGCTTTGGCTGATGAAGGTGCAAACGGAAGTGGCTTGGTTCAGCCCGAGCGGAAGCTCAAAGAACTACTGTTCGACCCTACCAGCTTTTGTCCTCCTTCTGCCCCAAGAACAGCCTCCCCAGGCTGTGGTTGGGCCATTGGCCTTCATCCCAGAATGAAGAAGGCTCTGGGAGCCACAGCTGACCCTCAGCAACTTGTAACCTGACTGACAACTACCCCTTTGTCATTGAAAGCCGCGGATACCGGGGATTTCTGCTACCAGAGCAGAACCTAGTGAAAGGTGATTGATACAGAATGGGACCCGAAAACGACACCTAAACACTTGAAGACGTCTGCTGAGCACCCCCAAACTACGTTGAGAGTCCACCGGCCACGCTGGGCTCCCCCACTGCATTGACAGAAACAGAATCCTGTATTAAGGATGAAGAGGAATTGGACAAGGAAGGGTAAAGAGGCTGTAGGAAACAGAGTGTGAACAAGGGACACATCAGAGAAGCAGGGTGACTAAGCAAAAGCCATCAACAAAGGAGGAAGGGCATAAGTGATAAAGGACACCGCCCATCACCAAGCGTCACGTACAAAGGCGCACCAGTAACCACGTGGAGGGGGACAAACAGCCACGAAACAGAAAGCAGGCCAGCACCAGATGCCAAGGGACTGTCTGAAAGAGGATATCACATAAAGACAAGAAAAATTAACGATAATTTAGACAAAGAGACAGAAACCAGACAGTGGCGAGGGGAACTGTGGATGGTGTTGTCCTAATAGAAAAAAAAAAAAAAAGAAGAAGTTGGATTCCAACATCATCTCCTGCAGCAAGTCCTTGGGGGAAAGGGCCACACTGCGCTTTCCCCCTGACATAATTCAAAGGACCTGGTTAAGAGCCCCGCACTTCTGAAGACATCATCACTTCCTCCAGGTCTGTCCTCCCTCGCCCGCCTTAAGGCGCAGCAGCATATTTCTCTATGGTCCCCTCCTCCGCTAGGCACCGCGCAGCCAGGAGGCTCCAGTGTTTTCTTATTGGCAAAACCATTTTAACAGCAACGCGCATCAGCCACGGGCACTTCGTGCACCGCCTGCCTTACGAGTTATTAGAACGGACGGCTGTGTTTGTGTTTGTGGTGCAAGTGCAGAGGGGTCCTTCTTCCTCCCATACCCATTCTTCTGCCACCCGAAATCCGAGCACAAAAGACTGCCTCCTTCTCCTTAGATTGTAACAGCTTAGGAGACAGACGGCACGCCCGGCTCCTTGCACGTCTCCGCCTCAGCGGGATGGGACGGTACCCGCTGCCCGCAGGGAAGTGCAGTGAGGCAGCACCTCCTTAGAGGGGAAACACCCCCTTACAGTTGAGGACCGCCCTCTCCAGATCCCAGCGCCCCCTGAGAGGGGCCACGAATGGGACCCTGTGCCCCCCAGCGTGGCACTCTGGACTCTCACGACTCAAACTGTGGTCTGGGGGCCAGCGGCATCAGCATCACCTGGGAGCACATAAGAAGTGCAGGCTCCCCGGTCCCCCCCACCCCCCCCACCGCACTGAATCAGAATCTGCATCCTTATTCTCTCTCTGTCTCTCTGTCTGTCTCTCTCCCTGCCCCTCCCCGCTCACTCTCTGGCTCTCCCTCAAAATAAATAAACTTCAAAAAATTTTTAAAAGGGGAGAGGCGCCTGAGTGGCTCAGTCGGTTAAGCATCCGACTCTGGGTTTCTGCTCAGGTCATGATCTCATGGTTCGCGGGTTCAAGCCCCACATCTGGCTCCACACTGACAGTGCGGAGTCGGCTTGGGATTCTGTGTCTCCCACTCTCTCTGCCCCTCCCCTGCTCACTTTCTCTGTCGCTCTCTCAAAATAAATAAATAAATAAACTTAAATTTTTTTTTTTTTAAAGAACCTACCTCTTAACAGGTTCCCCCAGGTCTTATGCACCAGAAAGTTTAGGAACAGCTGCTATAATGACCACTCCCCATGAAGTCGGTGTTTTGAGCCCCTGAGGTGCATTGCAATGGAAATACAAGTTAAGGCTCTCAGGGACAGAATACCATAAATTTATTTCTTGGGGCTCCTGGGTGGTTCAGTCGGTTAAGCGTCCGACTTGGGCTCAGATCATGATCTCGCGGTTCGTGAGTTCGAGCCCCGAGTTGGGCTCTGTGCTGACAGCGCAGAGCCTGGAGGGAGCCTGCTTCACATTCTGTGTCTCCTTCTCTCTCTGCCCCTCTGCCACTCGCACTCTGTCTCTCCCTCTCTCAAAAGTCAATAAACGTTAAAAAAAATGTTAAAGAATACCATAAATTTATTTCTAACATTCGTTACGTATGTGACCTACAGCAAGTCACTTGATCCTCTGAGCTTCAGTTTCCTCCTCCATACGCTGGGCATAATAATGCCTGGCTCAGAGTATAGCTATGAAGGTCAAATGAAGTAAAATATGTAAACTGTAAATATTGATAGGTACTTACTCCCTCGCTTGCTGGCCAAGGGTAGGTTTTGCTGACAGCTAAGTGCCCAGGGGTAAGAAGCAGGATAAAGATGTTTTGAGAAGAACTGAGACAGAGAGAAAGCCCAGTCAGGGATATTGGTCGGGGCAAGGTATTAGCTTAACCTGAATGTTCCCATTGGGCCCTCCACGTTCTCTGCTCTTTATCTTTTAAAAATGCAGACGTGTCCTCAGAAAGGAGTTGGATAGCTAGGAGTTATAGCACACAAGGATTTACTTCCAGAACCTCCTACCCCACAGCATGCTAATTATTTAGCAGATGTGCATGACTTAACAACTACACAGCTAAGTCTCTCAGAGTCACTGATTTTCATTCCCATCCCAGCGCTTACAAGAAAATCTCATCCCAAGTATATTTCCCTCAGCAAATATTAAAGCTTCCCACGTGCCATCTGTAAAGGAATTACCACACTGTATACAAATCACCTGTAGACAATAGATTTCTCTTTTAAAAAAAAAATCACGTTAGGCTTTCAGGACAACTGGTGTCCTATAAACCTAAAATTTGTACTAACACAGAGTGCCCAGACTAACCCTGAGCTCCAACTCCCTAAATTCCTTCCAGTAATGTTTGGCTTTTCACTTTTCTCCCCAGTGTGAATCCATCAAGTTCTTCTTTTGGAAAGAAGATTGGGAAAAACAGGCGACCTAGGACCTCTGTCCACAGACCAATGTGTCGAACGCGTCGTCACCTTTGCGCACACTGCATTCAGCAACCGTGTGGCCTCTGTCGTGCCGCGGCTATAGGAAATGTTGGTCCAGAAATATATGTGTTTCTTAGGGAGAGTCTTTTTGAAAGAGAAGAATTCAGCTCACACAGCATTAAATACACTACACTAAAATTACTCCCTATTGCATCAGTGAGGGATGCATTTAGGTCTTCGGCCGGATAATAAATATGATCTCAACGGGGGAGATAATGGGGGTAGGGTGGGGAGACAAAGAGTGAGAGAGAGAGAGAGAGAGAGACTTTGACATCTTTATACCTCCCCCACAGCAGGGAAAGATCTCGTGTTGTAAGCAATTAAACTTTCTTCTCTTCATTACATAGAACTCTCAGCTGGAGTCAACATAAACAGCATCCAGTCACCTGTTGCCCCATTACAGTACCTGAGATGAGGCTCACAGGCCCTCCAAAGACTCACTTCTCGGGCAGCTCCTTCCCATCGTCACAGGTGACACTTGGTGTCCAGCACCCATGGAGCTCAGCATGTTGCCACCAATGACACATCCATTAATCTCACACCTGCAAACTGTTCATCAGAGTCCATCACACGGAACTCCCAAGCTCGACAGGTTTGCTGTCCTGTGTGTTTCCCGAAACACAGCTTCGGCACAAATGTGCTTTACCTTTGGATAGTCTTCACTTGGAAAGTGCCCGTGTTTTAACTCGGCCACTTCCTTTCGTGGCGATAAATCCGAACCATCAGACTCGCAGCGAGAATTTCAAACTACCTTTTCATAGTACGAGTCAATTTTTAGTTCATAAAGATACTGCTAGAAGCAAGGGCTGGGGAACCAGAAGACACGGATCCTGTGTCCAGCTTTGCGCCTCGCTGGCTGTGTGTGCTCGGGCAAGGCTGCATTTCACCTGTTCTTGGCCTCGTTCTTCTCACCTGTGGTGTAGATATGATAACACCTGTCCTACCCAAGGCTGACCGAGGGAGATCACACGGGTGAGAGAAGGTTATGAAGTACGATACTATGTCTTCAATTACCACACGAGGCAGCTAGTGAACAGTTATTGCTGCCTCTGAAATAGAGGAAGTGAAGAGAAAAAGAGGATGTGTCAGATTCTACCTCATGGTCTCAAATGGGAGCCATGACTGGTGTGGGATAGGGTGCGTTACAATCACCTTAATTTAGCAGCAAGGCAGCTTGAGATTATTGGCTCGCATCTGTATGTTTTGCTCAGATCTATACAGTACTCTTCCTGCTACACTCTAAAGCCTCTCAGATTGATCAGGAGCACAGACCTATGTGTCAAGAGACCAGAAATCTACGCGGAACCCTGTCACGACATTCTAGGGGACAAGTGAATGTTTTGGAACCTCTCTGGGTCTTGAAAGTTGGTGCATTTCATCCCGAAATCAATGTGGAAAGATTCATCAAGAAACTTAAGAATATTTACATCTCTTGCTCTAATAAGCACATATTTGAAAAACTATTTTAAGGACATGATCCTTAACAAGATAAAACCATTTCAGGTACAAAGAATGTTAATTACAGTGTAATTAACAATAGCAAAAAAAAAATGGAGGGGTAATCGAAATGTTAACCATAGTATATCTTTTTTATCAAATCATTTGCTATTAGTTAAGATGCTGATTTGAAATACAATTCAATAACAAGGGAAATATTTAAGGAATAATGTTGAGTAAAATAAAAATCAGGGTACTAAAATGTATGAATATCCTACTTTGATCCTAGGCACAGAAAAGAGAGACTAAGAAAGCGATGACTTGCCAAGATATTGCCAACGGTCATGCTTGAATGAAGATGGGTAATTTTTAATATTAGTTTCTAATGTTTATGGCTCATTTTTTACCTTTCCTCTATTTTTCAAATTTGCTTTAACATGTATTTATTATTTCACAAATAAATGAAGACAGAAACCTAATACCAGCAGGTTGAAATAGACGTCTAAAGTCATCTGCTTCAATGTTAAAGCTCTATGCTTTCACAGTAGTTTCAACTCTAGAGGTCTGAGAGCAAAATAACTGACAGTTTCAAAGCAAGAAATCACTCACAAAAGACTATGGCTGTAGAATGCTGTGTTTAAACACATGGAATCCTGATGCCTGTTTCCACACCGCTCGCTGAAGTGACGGGTCAGGGTATGTCCAGAGTGACAAGAGCAATCGGGGTGGCCGAATATGAACCACGCTGAAAGTAAAAGTCCAACGAAGGGGCTAGTAGTAATACCCATGGCACAGTGTTTATGGGATTCATCAGAGCTGTGTAGATGCTGGGATCTGAAACCCTACGAGTGTTAACTGGTCTTTACAGCAATGTCATGCTTGCTGAGAAGGCTATTTCGGCATGAAATAATTCCATACAAGCGAGAAGTACATTTCTCTCCCCACCGCCTCCCCCTGCATATGGCTCAGAGTGACCTAATAACGCTGGAGGCTGATGAATTTTTCAAAGTGTTTTAAAAGCCAGTTCTGGGATGGCATTTTGCTCTGCATCCACTACAGTGAGTTTATGTCTGAATTTTTTTCAGAGAGTGGAGCCAAGAGACCTAGCGCTCCAGGGATGTCAGCCAAGTGGAAAGCATGCCATCAGTTCCAGACCAATGAAGATGCTTTGTTTTGTGCACGGCTTTATTACGTTAGGGTCTTACGAAGCAAATTCACAATTAAATAATACAAGAAATATTCAGCTAGCGAATACAATTCTCCTTCCTGTTTATCTTTTTCCGCGACCTGTACACATTTCTTAAGGCCACGCTTTCATTTGCCTACAATCTAAAAAGAAAGAGACCCAAATGAGTCCTCCCAGTGCTCTTGGTAAATACTCAAAGGATAAAACAAAATCTGAATCAAAGTTTAGGCGTGAATTAATCCACAAGGATGAGTTGAAATACCGTTCACCTTTCCCTGAAAGGATCCAGCTCTGCGAGTCTGTTTTTATTGCAGCTGTCAAAGGGTGAGAGAGTCCTACCTAGTATTTTGGTCAGGAGGCACCGCGCACACGCCAAACGAGGCCACTCAGGGCCGGGGGGGAAGACAGAAGTGTTAAAGCTGCACAGACTTAATAATGTACAACATGATAAGACCAGAGCTAACGCTGCCACGCCATATATAGAAAAGTTGTTAAGACAGTAAGCCTGAGAGTTCTCATCACAAGGAGAAAATGTCCCCCTTCATTCTTTTCTTTTTCTTGGATCTGCAAAAGACCATGGATGTTCACTGAACCTACAGTGGCAATCCTCTTAGAGTGAACCAAACCATCCTGCTAACGTGATGGATGTCAATTATTTCTCAAGAGAAATGGGGGGAAAAAAAGAAGCAGAGAAGTTGGGGGCAAAGAGAGGCTTGCCCCCTTGTGTCCCTGGAGAAGGGCCCGGGGACACTGCCCTCCCAGGGAGCAGGCAGACGTGTGCCCTCTCAGACACACCCGTGGCAGAGGACCCGCTGATCTGTCCACCTGCCGTGACACTTCTGTCTTCCCAGGGCCAGGTGCTGATCTGGCCAGCGCCACTGACCCCTTGCTGGAGAAAACCCATGAAGAGTGCAAAGCCAAGCAAAATGCCCCTACATTCGGGATGAACCTCTGCCTCTGTTCTTTTCCATCTTGGGGAGCCAAGATGCAGGCCTGCACCTTTCTTTTTCGCACCCTTCAATTAACTGATAGATCATTTTCACGACAATTGGACCTCACTGAATGGATGGGCATCTTCTTTTCTTTCTTTTTTTTTTTTTAATTTTTTTTTTAAACGTTTATTTATTTTGGGACAGAGAGAGACAGAGCATGAACGGGGGAGGGGCAGAGAGAGAGGGAGACACAGAATGGGAAACAGGCTCCAGGCTCTGAGCCATCAGCCCAGAGCCTGACGCGGGGCTCGAACCCACGGACCGCGAGATCGTGACCTGGCTGAAGTCGGACGCTTAACCGACTGCGCCACCCAGGCGCCCCTCTTTTCTTTTTTTTTTTAAAGCCACTTATCCTAGAAGTCCTGGGTTTTGTTTTGTTTTTGTTTTTGTTTGAGCGAGGGGAAGAAATGCTTTCTGAGAATGAGAGCTCTCCCACAAAATCCTTCCAAATAATTGAAAGTCCATCAGTAGGCCGCCCCTCCCCCTGGGGCTGTTCTCAGGGATCTTCGTCTACACCGCTGCAGCTTTTTTGCGTAGTCCAGAGCCAGCTTTAGTTCCCGGCTCAGGACGGGAGGGAGCGGGGCGCACAGCCTTTTTTTGCATCTTCTACATGCCACGGGCCTATTTCTGCCTCCTCACATCAGGCTCACATTTTTAGCACCGTCACCCTCCCTCCTGACTCATGATCACTTGTTATAAAAACCATGACATTTCACATTATCTGGCTTCCCGTAAGAACGAGGTCTCCTGTGCGAGAGACTTCTCCAGACAACCGAAGCTTACCCTCCATGGGACAATTGCCTTTCTATTTTCTTTTCTATTTGAATGATCGGAGTTAGAAATTGTTCGGAAACCGCCTGCACACCCCACCTGTTTTCTCAAGCAGGACACTGGGCTTACGTGACCTCTCCTCCTTGCTTACTCAGGGTTATCACTGTGAACACCAGTGATGTGATAGCCACAGACACCGCACAGATGTTCAGAACTGTTTCCCCGACTCCAGATGGAATGACACTTATTGAGGGCCTGGGTCTGCGTCTTGTAGATTCTGTTTGATTTTGGTTTTGTTTGGGCAATTCCTCCACTGTAAGTCATCAGCAATTACAGCCTTTGGCAACCCCTTCTCCGGTCACCGCACTCTGAGAAAATCAAGCTTGTGAATATCTTGTCAAAGCACAGACTAAGTGATGATGATGATGATGATGATGACAACGATGATGATGACGATGATGATGATGATGACGATGATGATGACGATGATGACGATGATGGTGATGGCTAACATTCGGGAGTCGTTGCTGTGTTCCCAGCATTGCTGTGAGTGTTTTACAGATGTCGCCTTACAAATAGGCTCAGAGAGGGAGCGAGTTTAGGATATTTTCCCGTGAGAAAAAAAAAAAAAAAAAACGACCTTTAAAAGATAGGTTTTCTTTTTTTGCTTTTTTTACTTGAGTGTAGTCGACATACAACGTCAGATTCGTTTCCGGTGCACAGGATAGTGATTCGACAACCGTGTGGTTATGCTGCGCTCACAAGTGGAGCTAACATCTGTCACCGTACAACCCTGCTACGATATCACCGACCACGTACCCCACGCTGTACCTTTTATTCCCGGGGCGTATTCATCCCATAACTGGAAGCCTGTGTCTCCCACTCGCCTCCATCCGTTTTGCCCATCCCCCACCCCCTTCCTTCTGACAACCACCAGTTCGTCCTCGGTATTGACAGGTCCGGTTCTGCTTTTGGCTTATTTGCTCATCTGTGTGCACGCATCTTCTTTATTCGTAAAGATGTGCTTTCGGTCATCAATTTTGGCTCCCTAAAGAAAAGCTGCTCTTGCAGAATTGCATCTTTCAGGAGACCGAGGGTTGGCGGATGATGCCAGACGAGTGAACTCCAATTCATTCCGCCCTGGGTTTTGGAAGGATGTTCTCCTACGCCTCACCACGTTTCCCCGTGTCCACCCCCCCAGATCCTTCTCTTCTCTCCTGGTTCCTTCCAATCCCACCTCCACCTTCCTTCTTTTCTTTCTTCCCCTTTCCTTCACCCCTACGTGTCTCGAGTATAACCGGCAGTTTTCCAGAGCACTGCTAAGCCAGTGGACTCAAGAGCCAAAAACAGACTTGGCAGGACTGACAGCTGTCTCCCAACTTGAGGTCTTCTCACTAGCTGTGTCACTGGGGAGAGCCACCCCACTGTGCCAATCATCAGCCAGTCAATCGACCAAAATAATCCTTAAGTCCTCCAGCAAGAGACTAAGAAGAAATCTGCAAAACCAAAAGTTGTGCCAACAACCCTGATGGTAAGTAAGGGGCAACTTCAAACTTTTTTTGAAATGTATTCTCCTTATTACAAATTCACTAAATTCTCGGGGCACCAGGGTGGCTCAGTCCACTAAGTGTCCGACTCTTGATTTCAGGTCATGATCTCACGGCTCATGAGTTCAAGTCCAGCATCGGGCTCTGTGCTGATAGCGTGGAGCCTGCTTGGGATTCCCTCTCTCCCTCCCTCCCTCCCTCTCTCTCTCTCTCTCTGCCCCTCCCCTGCTCACTCTCTATCTCTCTCTCAAAATAAATAAAAATAAACTTTAAAATAAAATAAAATAAAATAAAATGAAATAAAATAAAATAAAAATAAAAATTCACTAAATTCCCACACTTCTGACCACTGTAAAAGCAAGGCACACGCCAATTTTCCAAATGGTTCATCAGTATTTTATATTCCTTTTGCATGGGTATACGGTGAGAAAATCTCCCAACTTGTTCAAGCAAATCACAGACAGCCGAGCCACATATTTTTTTCATAGCTAGTTCTCAATAACATTAGTTGATTACTCAGCCGTCCAAGGGCTTTTAATAATATAAAACAGTCAACACAGAAATAAACCCCTCTCGGGTCAAAGTGAACTTACCATCCAACCCTCCTATTAACCTGTCAAGTTGTCCACTCTTAACTGAAAGGGAATTAAGTGTTCCAGGAGATCAGGTGGGAAAAGGCACTTAGGCTATAAGAAGAGAGTCCTGGAACTGGAGTCTGCTGATCTGGGAGCAAACTCTGGCTCTGCTTTTCATTGGCAGTGAGAACTTGGGCAAACTCCCCGCCTCACTAAGGCTCAGTTTGCTCAACCGCAAAAGGGGACCGCTAGCTACTTCACCAGACCATTGTGCACAGTAAGTGAAAAACATCGATCTCTTAGAGGGAAGACGGATATTCACCAAATTTTAGGTGAACTAAAGGGAGCTACGGACTGTCCCTGTTCCTATGAAATGTCAGTAAGGCTTCCTGGCTCTCTGATCCCCCAGTGGTCTCTTTTGTGTCCTTAGGACTACAGATGGAGAGCATATTCTCACCTCAGGACCATGCACACCTGTAGCAGCCCTAAGAGAGGAGTGCTAATGTCGTTCTCATTTTATAGATGAGCAAACCGAGACTCGGTGAGGCTAAGTGACCGAAGCTGCCTGCCCAGCAAATAAAAACGGCAAAGGCAGACTCTGAAATCAGGCCGTGAGCTACCACGCCGTGCAGCATTGAGGGGAAAGAAGTGATGAGGAAGACAGTGGTATCTCCCAGGTTCCTCCAAATCCCAAAACGCTCTATGAAATTCTTTGTAAATCTCCTTAGGCAGGCAGTTCTACTACGGGCTGCTTCCTGGGCTCCAGGTTACCGGCTCAGGTACAGGAATGTGTGATCGCTGCTGCTCCCAGGGAAGGCAGCTGTCATTAAGGATGAGAACACAGATACTGTTTTGATGGTGCTGACGTCTAATTTCAACCACCTGTTTGGAAGCCCCCACACAGTATGCACAATCATGAAGAAAGCTAATTCCCTTATGTGAGTAGATAAACCTTGAATTACACCAGACCTGTTGCCTAAATACGTTCATGATCGTATACATTATCGGAAAAGGGATTTATTTATTCTTGCCAAGGCCCAAAAGGGTGGGCTGCTTGTAATAAAAAAACACATCGAGAAAAAAAAAAACAACCCACAATAAAACAAGTATAATAACAGGATAGAAGCTAAGCAATAAAAATAAGAAACACTCGATCTTGGTTCAGGTCATGATCTCACGGTTTGGGAGATAGAGCCCCGCATCGGGCTCTGTTCTGGCAGCACAGAGCCTGCTTGGGATTCTCCCTCTCTCCCTGCCCCTCCCTCGCACACACTCTCTCTCTCAAAAATAAATAAACAGACATTTTAAAAAAAGAAATACAGGGGCGCCTGGGTGGCTCAGTTGGTTAAGCATCAGCCTTTGGCTCAGGTCACGATCTCACTCACAGTGTGTGAGTTCGAGCCCCGTGTCGGGCTCTGGGCTGACAGCTCAGAGCCTGGAGCCTGCTTCGGATTCTGTGTCTCCCCCTCGCTCTGCCCCTCCCCTGCTCATGCTCTCTCTCAATAATAAATAAACGTTAAAAAAATTTAATAAAAAAATAAAAAAGAAATTAAAAAAAGAAACACAAGGCTAAGGAATAAGCATAAACATAACTTTGTGCTTCCTGGAAGCCAAAGCAAGAGCTAGAAAGCGCACGGAGTCAAAGATACGCAATTTTTCTGGACACCATCATGTCAAGAAGACTCTTACTCGACAGGCTAATAAGAATACCTGGGAAAGTCGGTCACATCTCTGAGAGTTAGATGAAATAGAAGACCATAATCATGTTCTACCGCAAACAGCATGCCGGCCGGACAAGGCGTCTGCCTCAGGACGGCGCATGGGTTCATCCCCTGCATAAGTCTGCGGTCTCAGGGCTGGACAGAAATACTAATGGATCTCGTCTGGAATGCCTGCACCTTTCATCTCAAGGCCTCTAAGAAGCTTCCCTGCCAACCTATCTCATGAGAGCAGAATAGGCTGGGCAGACTTGGTGTGGTAGTTAAGATCGAGGGAGCCTAACTTTTAGTCTTTGAACCACACAGAGGAAGATCCAAGGCACCGAGAAGCTCTGTTTGCTGATCCACCCAGTGTGGTTTTGCAGATGCTTTTAGTGGTCCATTCCCTTCCCTGCCTCTCTCCAATCCACTCATGCTTTAATTCAACCAACATTTGCAGATTCCAAGCAGGTATGCCTAAAAACTAGCCTCGTTAGTTTTTAGTAACATTTTATATGAAGTACACACTACGTGCGAAGTGTTGTGTGGCACTCCTTGACCTTAATGTTTCTCACCTCCTTCTAGTAAACCAACCTGGGTGTGTGCGTGCTGGCACCTGCCCTCTTCAGATACAGATCACTCTGAATCTGCACCTGTCCACCCACTTACTAGTTTTTATCGAGCCACTACAATGCGGTATGATTTGCGCAAGCCTCTTGCCCTACGTCTTCGTTCATGCTAAAAACACTTTGTTCTTTTTATGTCTAGTACAAGCGTGGCTCACAGTCCCAAGAAGCATCTGAGGCCTGTTGAAGCTCCAAAGCATTGGAGGCTGGAACAACTGACCGATGTGTTTGCTCCTGGTCCATCTACCGGTCCCCACGAGCCGAGAGAACATCCTCCCTCGTCTCCTTCTAAGGAACAGACTTCAGTCTGCCCTAACAGGAAATTAAGGAAAGAAGATCTGAATGCGGCGGTTCATTAAGATTAATGGCGAGATCCTGGGGTGCCCGGGGTGGCTCAGTCGGTTAAGCGTCCGACTTCGGCTCAGGTCATGACCCCACGGTTCGTGGGTTCGAGCCCCAGGTCCAGCTCTGTGCTGACAGCTCGGAGGAGCCTGGAGCCTGCCTCGGATTCTGTGTCTCCCTCTCTCTCTGCCCCTCACCCACGCGTGCTCTGTTTCTCTCTGTCTCAAAAATAAAGAAACATAAACTTAAAAAAAAAAAGACTAATGGCAAGATCCAAAGTGACAGCCCACTCTGCTGATGGATGTCATCAGCACCGACAAGACCAAAGAGAACTTCTGTCTGATCTGTGACACCAAGGGTTGCTTTGCTGTTCCTCGTATTACACCTGACGAGGCCAAGTACAGGTTGTGCAAAGCGACAAAGATCTTTGTGAACATAAAAGGAATCCCTGATCTGGTGACCCGTGACGCTTGAACCATCTGCTGCCCTGAGCCCCTCGTCAAAGTGAATGCTGCCATTCAGATTAATCTGGAGACTGGCAGACAGAACAGCCAAACAGAGCAAGGGGTGAACGGGTCTCTAGATGACATACTCGGAAGGCTCTTTGTCCTTAATTAGCATTAATATGGCATGATTGATTGCCAAAACAGCTTACTAAATATCAGGCATTGCACCAGGCCCTGATATAGAGTGGTGGACAAAATCATACAGAGACCTATTTTTTACTCTGATGAATCAGACAAACATGCCCAATAGAAATATAACGACACGCTGAGGTAAGTGATCCAAAATCATGACCGAAAAACCCAACCTATACTCATGAAATGAGGCAGGGGGGATGGGGAAGGGTCCTTCGGTGAGACTTCCTTTCTTCACCTAACCTGAAGAAGGGGCAGGGGTTTTTTATGCCAAAGGGGGCAAGAGGAGAAGCCACAAGAGTCTGAGCGACACATTGGGCCAGATCCCGGGGTCTTGCTAAGAGTGCTGTTGTTCTCCAGAGAGCAATGGAAAGGTCACGAGGTTTCTGGAGGTGCAGAAGACGCTTTCACAAGGATCTCCCTGGCAGCGGCGGGAGAGTGGTTTACAGGAGACCGGTGAGCCCGCCAGCGCAGCCATCCTGATGAGTTAGTGATGCCAGGGGCAGGGTGGGTGGGGGTGGGATGAAGGAAAAGGAAGTTTCCAGCTGGGCAAACTAGATGAGCAACAAATGCCATTCGCTGAGACAGAAGCAGCTGGGTTCTACGCTGAAGGCTGTAGATACAGTCGTTTGGCTTTACAATAAACCTGCAGAGTGGGTATCACTATTCCATTTTTTTTTTTTTTCAGATTAAAAACCCAAGACTGTGTTACCAGCTTAGTTTTTCTAACCTGGGCTTTGTGGGTTGGATTTTTCAGAGCAATCTAGCACCCAGCTTGCCTCTCAAGATCTCTTAAGGAGAAAGATACCTCCCCTGGAAACCAAAGCCCAAAGCCACAGGGCTCAGACAGAAATGGATTTGGCACAGTGCCAGAGATTCTGAGCGGGCTACTCCAGGACCTGAGGCAGGGAAGCCATGTACGGTTGTGCAAGCTGTGTACTGCACGAACCCAGAGGGTGCCAGTCATATCAAACTCCATGCGAATGCTGCCGCCTGAATTTGAATGCCCCTCCCCAGTTTCTGTTCAAAGAAGACTCCAAACTCTATGACTCTACCACAAACCCCACGGTCCGCACAGAATCAATGACCAAGTCAACACCATGCACTTTATTTCTCGGGTCCCCAGATGGTCTTTCCTCTTTTGCAGCCTTCATCTTTTGCAGACCCGGGTAGTTCTCCCTCCCCCTTTTCACTGCTCAACTAGCACACCAGGGAGGAGAGGATGTCCAGGGAGAGTGACGCCTCTATCTCCGAGCCACCATTGCTTACAAGAGCTCTCCAGACTGGTCGGCCAAACCCCACACAACATTAACATCTGCCCAAACAAATGTTACAAATGGAAATAAACAGGTTATTCCAAAGCTGTCGCCTTTTTTACCTAGTTAAAATAAAATGTTCCCAAGTCCTTAATTAAATGGTGTCCTTGCTCACCTAATCACATCCTTCAAGACCCAAGGTGCTGTCTGAATGGCAGGGACCAATCCTTTACCTTTGAGGCAGACCAATCCACCGTGAGATTTACACTGAAAAAGTCTGACTCTTCTCTGCAGGCCCCGGGGCTGGATAACCCACAGCCCTGGGTCTGATAGCTGCGGCAGTGAGAAATGCAACTGACTCCAGGACTAAAGCGATCGTGGGCTTTTTTCCTCATCAGCCCTTAAGGGACTGGCGCCACATTCACAGAAGTGCTTTGGATTCGCAAGTCTCCTTCCCTGCTCTGGAAGGCTCTGGCAAAGTCTCAAGTGCACCAGCCCTCGCTTATGGATGGGGAGGGAGCTGATCCCGTGGCCTGTGGTCAGAATGAGCTCAGCTCACCAAGTGAAACTGCTGTGGCGGCAGCTCCGTCACCCCTAGCCCTTTCCACAGCGGCCCCCTCCAATACCTGCAACAGTCATCTGCAACATGGACAGCTCTTCTTCCCATAAAAGAATCAGGAATAGATTCCTCCAGCGTCAAGATGATGCCTCTGTAGACGCACGGCAATGTGTTTCTTTCTTTTTTTAAAAAAACCCCACCTCCTCTACAACTCTAACACGGTCGTTCTTTTAGAGTTTTCGAATGTGCTTTCTTGTCCCTGTGCCACACGGCACAGAGTCCACGTTGACATTCAGGTCACCCAGGACTGTTCTCCTGTAGAAGTCCCCATGGTCACTAATGCCCACTGCAGAACTGACCACTTCACCTGCAGCTGTCGCTGCTGAAGAGACAGATGTATCCCTCAGACTGTCGTGGCCGCCCTATCCCCACCCTTTCTTTGAAAACAGCATTCCTGAGACATTAACGTGGCCTGGATCCATCCTGCGGCAGCTGACACTCCTCCACCCACCCCCACACATACCCACGGCTGACTGGTGAGCTACATCATAGGGCAGGTGGACTGCAGTGACCCCACCCCCACCCCAACCCATTAGCAGCTGCTTGAATTGAATCAGCCGGTGGGATCCAGGCAGTAAGAGGCTCGGTAGCCAGCCCACAAGTGTGGGGACCTTGGTTTCCCATCAGCCTGAACCCCAGGGCTCTGATTCTTCATTTATTTCATCCCCCCCCAACACACACACACACACACACACACACACACACACACACACACACACACAAAGTTCATAGGAACGTGGACCATTTACTGCCATCATGAGGTCATCTTGGCCTGAATGCTTTTCTGAGCCGATCGCCATGAAATGGAGGGACATTCCCCAAATCACAGTCTAGGGCAGGGAGCCCTTATTCCCTACCCTCCCTCCATTTCTCTTACCATAGAAATGCTGCGACTAAGAATAAGACACCACCATAGAAACGGCATAACTAAAAAGGAGAGCATAGCTAAAACTTCAGGACAAGCCTGGAACTATCGGACTTGATCTCTGTCCTTCTTCCAGGCTCTGAATGGGCAGGTGGAAGAAAAGCCAGGTGGGCCCTGGCAGGAAAAAAAAAAAAAAAGAAAGTGTGTTTTTATTCTCATTTCCAGTTCTAGCAATGAGTGTCCAGCCCAGAGACATAGCCGCGAGCTCACATCAGGGGAGTGAATCCTGGCTTCTCTGCTGGCTTGATTGTTTAACCACCTTTGTCTCCATCTCCTACTCGTCATTCTGTATTTGTCAGGGAGGTGCCATCTCAGAAGACCATGCTGGGAATAAGTGACGACTTCCCTTGCTGCCCTCCAGTCAGCTCAGATTTTTTTACCAAGAAGAACCGGGCACCCAAGCATGTACCAACCAGGCAGAAGGCAGGCCCCCTAGAGAACCATTGGAGAACCAGGGAGAAGCGATCCCTCTGAGGCCACACTTGGGGTCCGCTCTTGCCACTTCTGATAAACACAGCATATTCTCAGGAAGGAAGGGTGTGTATCAGAAGGAGAGATTTGGGGGGGGAGGGGTTGGGATTACGTCCGCGAACATGCGTCAGTTTAAGGATCAGCCGGACCAGACTAGGATGAAAAAGGTTTGACGGCATGCTCTCCCAATTTCAACAGACGCAAGCCCGAAACTACCGGATAAAAATTCAAAAACATCCCTTCCCCTTCAAAGATCTCCGCTCAACACAAGGGCCTGGCCTAGAATGGGAAAGCTGATGCTCCCCTCACAAAAAACAGATGACTAATAAATATTCCTGGTCAGGAGGAAAAGAGATGCACAATGTCTCCCAAGTTTTGATCATTGGAAATTTTATCTAGGACTAACAAATGCAAAATGGTTGCAATTCAAATCTTCTCTTGCCTATTGGAATTAGCTAGTTCCCATGGTGGGTAAGGTTATGTTAGGACTTTGGAAAGAACATTGACAATTTCAAACTATTGAAAGATACACATCATGATTACAGAATAGCAAAGCGAGAAATCAAGTAGGTAGGAAAACAACCTGTCAATTAGACTCTTTAAAATTTTTTTTTCGGGGCGCCTGGGTGGCGCAGTCGGTTAAGCGTCCGACTTCAGCCAGGTCACGATCTCGCGGTCCGTGAGTTCGAGCCCCGCGTCGGGCTCTGGGCTGATGGCTCAGAGCCTGGAGCCTGTTTCCGATTCTGTGACTCCCTCTCTCTCTGCCCCTCCCCCGTTCATGCTCTGTCTCTCTCTGTCCCAAAAATAAATAAACGTTGAAAAAAAAAAAAATTAAAAAAAAAAAAAAAAAATTTTTTTTTTCAACGTTTATTTATTTTTGGGACAGAGAGAGACAGAGCATGAACGGGGGAGGGGCAGAGAGAGGGAGACACAGAATCGGAAACAGGCTCCAGGCTCCGAGCCATCAGCCCAGAGCCGACACGGGGCTTGAACTCACGGACGGCGAGATCGTGACCTGGCTGAAGTCGGACGCTTAACCGACTGCACCACCCAGGCACCCCTCAATTAGACTCTTTAAAGGTATCATAGGGATAAGCCTATATTAACTTCTGATGGAAAACAGCTTTCTGATGGAAAACACCTCAGTTCTATCTAAGTCTGGCCTAATGAGGCCAGCATAATTTCTTCTCCTTCAAATGCTTTCTGAAGTATTAGCCTGATTTTTTAAAATCTTACTAATTGATTATGAATGTGCCCACAAATGAACGTCATAATTACTGACTTAATTTCTTTCTCCAAAACAAAGATTAGCTGTCATCTAAAACGAAAGGTTGTCTTGAACGATAGTGAACGTGGCAATTAGGTAAAAGTTTTATTTTCCTGGAAAAGATCATTTGTCAGGGCCAATGTGACACCAAAAGTGACCAGAACACCTTTCCTGTGGCTGAATACGAAAGCCTCATTGAGAGTCTAACAAGAAACCTATTCCAAGAAAAAATAAAATTGGCAGTAATTGTTCTTCTGGCTAACACAGGAAACTAGAAACAGTATTTCAAACAACCACTTCTCTTTCCTGTCTTTTTTTTTAATGATAGAGAGCAAATTGCTCGTCTAATGAAGGGACTCGGTAAATAAACTTACCCATTACTTTCCACTGATTGCTCTGAAACAGGGAATTTTTCCAGGCCTGCAATTGTTCTTTGGCAATGAGGCAAGGGGCGCCTGGGTGGCTCAGTCGGTCAAGCGTCCGACTTCGGCTCACAGTTCATGGGTTCCAGCCCCGTGTCGGACTCTGTGCTGACAGCTCAGAGCCTGGAGCCTGCTTTGGATTCTGTGTCTCCCTCTCTCTCTGCCCCTCCCCTGTCCATGCTCTGCCTCTCTCTGTCTCAAAAATAATAAATGAAAACATTAAAAAAAAAAAAGAAATGAGGCAGATCTCTTGCTCACATCAGACCCCACAATCTAAATGTTTGTTGTTAAAATAAATGTTTCAGGAGTGAAACACAGGTGCAGTCTAAATCGATGTGTATCACTGATGCCCAATCATTCTCATCCACCACCAACAAACAACAACAACAAACAAGTAAATAAGTTGTCACGAGATCGACTTCTTTTTGACCCTTTCTCCCTCATCATTAGGTAAAGAACAGGGAGTTTACTTACGCTATCAGAAGGGCAAGTGAGTGCTAGTGCTCACGTAACACTATAAGGGGGTCAGTAATAAACGCACAAATGACCACAAACTTTCTGAAATCCCCACAATGGTTTGAGTCTCTGGGACACTTGAGGTAGAAGACAAAATACTTACTACTTACCTTAGCATTAATCAACTCTCAGGTCTTGTAAAAGATACTTAGAGTTAAATCAGTGTAAGACTTGGGTCTGCGCTCCCTTTGTTGTGCAAAGATAAATGAGGGACTGTAACAATCCTGCAACTACCCTGCCTTGTGATTAAGACGTCACCTTGATGGTGACTTTGTATTTTGTCTTCTCTGAAGGTTTAAAGGTTAAAGGCATCATAAATTATGCATTTCCTCCTCTGCCAGGCCCATAAAACGTACTTTCACTGTTCACGAAAGATAGTGCTTCTAAATGAGCGGAGGCTTTTTCCTAAGTGTTGAAACAGAAACATTCCCATTATGTTTATTACTGCTATGCTGGAGAGCCAAAACAGTTTGGAATTAGGAAGCCGCTAGAATCTGTTCCAGAATGTGTAGCAACTGTAAACGCACACAGTAAAATTACAGTTCACTCTTTGGACAGTGGTTCAGTGGTACCCGCCAACATGCTGGTCTCTTCCCAAGAGAACAAGAGTCGGGCAACCCCCACATCGGCAGCAACAGTTGGGGTTTTCCCCTTCTGCCTCTACCCAAGTTACATATCTGAACAGGGACCTGAACAGGGACCTGAACAGGGACGGGAGAGGCACATGAGTCACACGAGATCATCCCTTACTTCTGCCCTGGAGCAAGCTCTTTGTGGGGGACGCTTGGGTAAACTGCGCATTGGCAGGAACGTCCTTCCTAGCAGCACCCTAACTTCCTCTGGTAAGCTTTGCCACCGCCTCCGGCTAAAGTACAGTCCTAAGGGTTTCTTCCCCACCCCACCCCCCTCCCGCTTTACACTTACTGGTACTGCATCTGCAGAAGGCTGGGCTCTTTTCTCCAAAGGAGCACCACACCCATTAACCCTCTAGCCTTCAGAAGCAAATTGAAGTTTGGCTGGACGTACCTTTCTCCAACCTTAGGCCAAAGGAACCAAAACTGGGCACACAGGACCCAACTTCTGTCAGGCCACGACCACCCCCTGCTCAGCACTTTGCAGGGGCAGGATTCTGGAGACAGACTGCTAGCCGTAAGGACCGAGCTCCAAAGATTCTTTCCAGGCTTAGCCCACACACCCTGACAACTAAGTGGCAAAGTTGTTTCGTCCTCCTCTGCTGCAATGCCCTTTCCCCTTCATCAGCGCGCGCGGGCGCGCGCACACACACACACACACACACACACACCCCACAGGTACACACACGCACGCACACAGCCTTGCTCCCCCAACTTACCAGTTTAGATTTGGCGCGTTGCAAAAATTCTTCCATGTCGTTGAGAGACGTTTGGACTAGGGGTACCCGGTGGGGCACAGAGGAAGATCTCTGCCCCGCGGAGAGAAGCGGGGTCTCGGGAAACTGGCTGGCCGGAGCGCAGCGACCGCTGTTCCCTCCTGCCGCTCGGAGGCGGCTGAGGCTGTGGCTGCGCCCTCGGCTGTCGCCTTCCTGGGCTCCCTGCCCCACCCCCGCGCTCGGCCGCCCGCTCTGGGCGTCGACTCTGCCCTAATAAGGAAAGTGGGTGTGCCGCCCGGGAGCCCCAGGGCGCGCCCCGCGCGCTCACTGGCACGCGCCTGCGGGGCCGGAGCTCGGGGGCCGGGGCTCCGGGCCGGGCGCGAGGGCGGGGGTGTTGGGGGATGGCGAGGGGCTCCTCCGCCAATCGCAGGGCCCCGCTGCGGCCTCCTGACGTGGCGCGCCGAAAGATGCTGCAACCATGGACAGCGCCCAGAAGTGCGAGCCAAGTGCAAGGGGCTGCTGCATAGGGAGGCTCTGCCGCAGGCACCGCCGCTGTCAGCCAGAGGAGGTGGGAAGAGGGAGAGAGGGAAAAGAGGTCCCCGGAGAGCCCCCTCCTCGGCCAGCGCCTCCCTGGCTGGCTGGCACGTTACAGAGAGCTCCAGCGGCCACTTAATGAGCTGGCTCTGCGGGCCTGGCTGGGGGATGCACTCAGCTAGATTGGAGGTGGGGGGTTATTGCTGAGCTAAAAGCAGTACGACCTTGATGGAAAATAATCAGGAGAGCCGGCTGGGAGGTTGTGCTAGGATGCATCTTTTCTTTTTACCCTCACAACATACCCACCCAGCAATGGGCATCCACGATTCACCCCGGGGCGAGGTGTCCTTATGTTGGTCCTGGGCTGAAGCGTAGATACTTCTGCAGTCCCCATCCACTCTCTGACGTGCAGGCTCAGGGAGAGCTGGGGCAACAGAACCTCCCTACTGCATAAGGGTCTGTGTCCTACAAGATCCTCAGATAATTTCTATGCACATTAAAGTTTTAAAACTACTGCAATAAACACGTGTATAAGTATGAACCCTATTTTAAGCCATGCAGTTTTGTAGTGTGTATTCTCTAGCCTTATCAAGTCCTAGGAACCTCAGGCTTTCTCTTACATCTAGGCTGTAATGCCCTTCCTGCCCTCTCACCAGCTCCCACGGCCCCGCTAACTCATGCCTCAGCTGCCAGCTTAGAGAAGTGGTCTCAACCTTGACTGCGTGTTGAAATCACATTGTAACATCCAGAGCTTTACAACTACTAATTCCTATGCTCTATTCCCAGACCGACTGAGTCAATGTCTCTGGAGAGGGGCCACCGCAACCGTGGCAGGAGTGTTCCCAGCGATTCTAATGTGCAGCCCAGGTATGACCTCTGGTTCTCAAACTTCAGGGTGTATCCAAACCACTCAGATGTAATAAAACAGAGATCTTGGTGTCTCATCCCCAGGATTTCAGGCTTAATAGGTCTGGCTTCACGGGCCTGAGAATTTCCATTTTTAAAGGTATCCCAGAGTTTGCTGATACCGCTTAGAAATTCTCTTCCCCCAGGAAGCCCCTCCCCTGGACATATCCTTCTTTCCCACTCCTACACGGAGTCAGTTGCCTGTTTGATAGCAACCTGTATTTTCTGCTCCACTCTAACTCACCCAATTACTTGTCTGTGTTCTCCACCAGGCTGTGAGCTCCACGAGAACCAGGACTTCGCCTGTCACATTCATTGATGAATCCCTAACACAAGTCATGTCATATATAAATCCCCAATAAATGCACTTTAGTGAATACGTGTACATATGGGAGGTTCTTTGATCTCTCATATGCTGTGTGTGTGTGTGCGCTCGCGCGTGTGTGATTATCCAATTATTTTCTTATTCAGGGGGACCCAATGAAAAAACATCAGCAGAGTCTAGAGATCTGATTAGAGGAGAGAGATAGGAATATTAAGCTCCGGTTTACATTCCGGTGATGAGCTGTGAGAAAGCTGCAGATCCTATCTATTTCTTCAGGGACTTAAGTAATTCAAAACCATCCAGGTAAAACAAGTATTTTGTCAGCCTTTAGATCAGTGAAGTTGATCACGATTCAAGCAATACTGCTGCAAAAAGTATCCAGGAGGGGCGCCTGGGTGGCGCAGTCGGTTAAGCGTCCGACTTCAGCCAGGTCACGATCTCGCGGTCCGTGAGTTCGAGCCCCGCGTCAGGCTCTGGGCTGATGGCTCAGAGCCTGGAGCCTGCTTCCGATTCTGTGTCTCCCTCTCTCTCTGCCCCTCCCCCGTTCATGCTCTGTCTCTCTCTGTCCCAAAAATAAATAAACGTTGAAAAAAAAATTAAAAAAAAAAAAGTTTCCAGGAATTTCTTGCCTCTGACTCCATTGATGAATTTAGTGACACACATAATAGCCTATTCCTTTGACTTTTGATTTTAAACCTTCCGAGGAGGTATGCTACAGCCCTGAGATTAAAAAAAAAATCCCGATAAGACTGCAATGCTAACACCTATCTCTCAGAGTTTCTCCTCCACCAACAAGGCCCCTGCAAAAGTTCATCAACATTTACCTCCTCCAACTGACCACATGTATTAGCTTCCTAAGGCTGCTGTAATAAATGACCACATGCTCAGCAGCTTAAAGCAACATGAATCTACTTGGCAGTTTTGTAGGTCAGAAGTCTGACACAGGTCTCACCAGGCCAAAATCAAGGTTTTAGGTCAACTGAGCTGCATTCCTTTCCGGATGCTCTAGAGCAGAATCTTTTTTATTAGTATTAGTAGTAGTAGTATTAAAAAAAATTTTTTTTTCTGTTTGTTTTCTTGAAAACTGTTTCTAGAAGCAGCCCACATTTCTTCATTCAAGGTGCCTCCTCTATCTTCAAAGCTAGCAATGTTGCATCTGACTATGCTCTCATAGCCACCTCTCCTTCTGCCTCTCTGCCTCTACCTTCCTGTTCCTCTTCCTAAGGACCCTTGTGATTACATTGGACCTATTTGGATACTCCAGTATAATCTTCCCGTTTTTTTTTTTTAACGTTTATTTATTTTTGAGACAGAGAGAGACAGAGCATGAATGGGGGAGGGTCAGAGAGAGAGGGAGACACAGAATCCGAAACAGGCTCCAGGCTCTGAGCTGTCAGCACAGAGCCCGACGCGGGGCTTGAACTCACGGACTGCGAGATCACGACCTGAGCCGAAGTCAGACACTCAACCGACTGAGCCACCCAGGCGCCCCAATCTCCCCGTTTTAAGGCCAGCTGATTAGCAACCTTAATTCCCCCTTGCCATAAAACCTAACCTATTCACAGCTATTAAGGATTAGGATGTGGACATCTTTGGGAAGTCATAATCTATATACCATACAACCCACATCCCAAGTTATTCGGTGGCTGTCGGCTTTCAATCCTCACTTTCTCATCATTCCACCACAGCCAGAAATCTAGTGCCTTTCACTAACTCTAATTAGAAATTGTCAGCCCTGGCTGCACAGTGGAATCGCCGGGGGTCTTTGAAAAATAGTGATGCTCCAGTCCCATCTCCAGAAAACCTCAACTGAGTGGTCTTGGGAGGATCCGTATCATCAGAAGGAGGCTGTATTAAAAAATACAGGCATCAGTATTTTTGAAAAGCTCATCAGATAATTCTCTGTACAGTCACAGTTGGGAACCACTGCTGATGCCAGATAAACCGGCATCCCCTCATCACCCAGATACAAAATGCGGTGCGCACTTTGATTTATAAATCTCTCCTACCCCTTGTGGCCTAATAGCTCCCAAGTCCTCAACTTTTGAAAGAGCCTCCATTAGATTCCTTCCTTCTGGTCCAAGTGCCACCAACGTAATTCCAATATTTGCGTCTGAGCCTAAAATCCATCCGTCTTCTTGACCGCATCCTTTGTTCCTCTCGACAGAACAATCCTTTCCTCTACTCCATTCTTTTCACTCTCCTGGATTCCTCTCATTAAGACTCCTATCTGAGATCTCTTTATTTTTTCAATTAGTTAGCCTGAGTAGATTTTGTAGAATAGTGTCTCCCAAAGATCCATATGTCAAAGCCATAACTCCCGATGTCATGGTATTAGGATGTGGGACCTTTGGGAGGCAATTAGGTTTAGATGAGGTCATAAGAGTAGAGGCCCCAGGACAGGATTGGTCTCCTTATAAGAAAAGGAAGAGGGACCAGAGCTCTTGTGAACGTGCTCACGCTCTCTCTCTCTCTCTCTCTCTCTCTGTCTCTCTCTCTCCCTCCTTCCTTCCTTCCTCCACCCCAACATATGAGAATACAGCAAGAAGTGGTTGTCTGCAAGCCAGGAAGAGGATTCGCACCGGGAACCAAATCAGACATCTTGGTCTTGGACTTTCTGGCCTCCAGAACTGGGAAACATAACTGTCTGTTGTTTCACCTGCTTGATTTATGGTATTTTGTTATAGCCGCCCAAGGACACTGACAAATGGTAGTGCTGGGGAAATGAAGACTACAGGGGTCATGTAATCCCATCCCCTTATTTTTCTGCACAGGTAACAAAGCCCAGAGTAGTTCAATATCCTGCTTGGGCTAATAGAGTTGCTTCAAAGCAGAGCCAGGGGTAGAACTCAGCTCTGTGTCATTCATTCCTCCAGCATTTATGGATCATCAGCTATGCTTAGGTGGGCACTGTGCCTCACCATGATGCAAAAGGCAAGATCCCTGCTCTCAAGGAGCTCATGGTTTAGTCACTCTCACACAAAGATAAATGCAGTGATTGAGAAACGCACCTGGCATTGTACTAGCTGAGACGCAATACAGTGTCATGACTACAATCTGGATTCTCATCCTTGCCGTGGTAGATTAAACAAGGCTGCAAATTCTTTGGCACTCCTCCCAATGGCAGGTCAGGTCTATTCTATGTTCTTGTCTCTTAATCTAGGGGAACTCTATAACTTCCTGAGCAATGACATACAGCTGAGACACCATGGCAGTTTCTGGGACCAAGCCTTAAGAGATTGGCAGTTTCCACTTCTTGTCTCCTGGAATACATACTCTTGGAACATAACCAATATGCTATGAGGAAGCCCAAGCAGCGACACGGAGAGGCCCACGTGGAGAACGACTAAGTGTGCTGGCTAACAGCCCAGTTGCCTACCGTGTGGGTGAGCCATCTTGAAATAGATTATCTAGTCCCAGACAAGCCGCCCTAGCTGATGTCATATGGAACAGAGTCCAGCTTTCTCTGCTGAGTCCTGCCTAAATCCCTGACCCACAAAACTGTGGAATCTGATAAAACAACTGGTGTTAAAAGCCATTACATTTCTGGGTAACTTCAGGCTTAGTAACTTTAGGTAAGGCATCCTCTCTAGGCTTCAGCGTCTTCCTCTGTAAAATAGGAATAATCCTCCCTCCTAGGAGTGCTGTGAAAGTTAAATGCATAATACATGCAAAGGGCATGTGTTTCTGGGCCTAGATGCCATTACAGTCGTCATAAAGGATCTGTCAAGTACAGAAGAAACTTAATGAAGAAGTTAGAAGTGAGGACAAGGGTATCCATGAAGAGAACCCAACAAGAGGGAAATCTCTGGGTCAACTGCTGATAGATCAATAGCCACTAAAAATGTGAAATTGTTTTATTATAGATGCATAGTATACCTTCTGTAGAATACATATAATGCAATAGGTTATATTATAATTTGTGTCTATTCTACGGCAAGTAACACCTCCTAAAAGTTACGCTCCTTTGGCAATCTGGGCTTCACACAATGACACACCTATTTCAGAGGAAATCGCTGCAGATACTCTGGCTGGTGATTTTTCTCTGCAGTAACATATCTGCCTGCACTATTCACTACTCCTGAAATGTAAGCTTCTTACGGCAAGGCTCGTTTTATATCCCCAAATTACCAGTCCGCATCCACGCGTGGTTCTCATAAAAACACTGGGCTCTGCATCGACGCCAGGGAGCTTCTGTTGCAGTCGGGGCCGTGAAGGTGTCCCCCCCCGCCCCCCCCAAAGTTTTCCTTCCCAGAGCTAGCTCCCCTGGAGCCCGCACCAGCGTCGTGGACGTGAGACCTGGCTGTGTGCTCTGGGGCAAGTTCACTGACCCCTCTGATCGTCAATCTCCTCATCTATGAGTGGAGAAAGGAATACTTGCCCTAGTTACTTTACAGGATCATAAAAATTCGAATGCTGACACTCCTACACTTATTGGAAAATGTTAACCACGGAGGGGAGCATAGCGAGATGTTTTTGTTCGGTTGAAAAAAAAAAAACAGCCTGACGAACACCATCCTTTAGAGAAAGTGGAATGTGATTGGAATGGCAGCCGCTGACTCACCACGCGGGCACGTCCCCATGCCAGCTTCCTACTGACCACCGCGCTGCTGACAGGTGAGGTTTCCTCGGTGAGGCTGTTGTTTCTGCCGCTTGTAAATGACTTCACGTGACAAAAGATGCTCAGGAAACTGTGCCTCTCACTTGGTCTACATCTACAAAGCATTTCAAGCTCGTTTCAAGGACAAGAGACTGAAGGACTAATGTGCATTCACTACTTAACTAACCCGTGTTAACCCGTGCCTCTCTGTTGGGCTTCTAAGCAGCTATTAAAGGCCTGCTTTTCGCCCTGTGGGTGGTCCAACGCTCCCATCTGAGCCAACAATATCAAAAGGAATTCACTTTTTTCTGACGTGTTTCGGCAAGAGTACCCACGTTTTTTAAGGCAGGTTTTGCAAGACTTTTTGTTAAGGGAGTCCATATAGCCATAATCCTCTCTGGGCTTCTGCTAAGAAAGAAAAGGGGGGATTACTGGAATCGTCTGTGGCCGTACACAGTAGCAGGGTACAGCTCACTTGGGAGATGGCCCGAGAGTCAGATGTCGGGCTTTTGAACAGGGCACAAACCGCTTGCGTCATTTCTGGGAACCACAGACATCTTGTAGAACAATGAATTTAATTTGCAAGGACAGCAGAGGAGAGCGGAAGTGCTGTGGCTTCTGAGTCATCAGGATAATGAGGCAGTGGCCCTGCTTTTAGATCTGTGGCCCTGCTGAAAGGTGAGGGGTGACGGTCTTCATGTCTCTCCTTCGCTTCATTATTCAGCAGGTTCAATCTTTACACACTGCCCTCCTACAGGAAGGTATCTCCACTCCCTTCACAACAATCCTGTGTGTTTCAGGCTTAGAGTATAAATTTCAACTTACAGTCCCATCACTCCTCTCCACTGGGAAGGTATTTGGCAGGGAGAGTGGAACATTAATAATTTTCAAGTCTACGTGATTTCTTATCCTCGCAATGAGCAAGTGCCAGAAAAGAGACTATACAACAGACTCTGTTTCAGAGGTAGCAAACCCGTGGCCCCAAATTGTGTCCTGACATGCCCAAAGACTGAAAGCCAGACAGGGGGTGAAGAATTCCAAATACTTTTGGGGCGCGTTGGTGGTTCAGTCAGTCAAGGGGCCGACTCTCGATCTCGGCTCAGGTCATGAGATCACAGTTTGTGAGTTCAAGCCCCGCATCCGGCTCTGCCTGATGGCACGGGGCCTGCTTTGGCTTCTGTGTCTCCATCTTTCTGCCCCTCCCCAACTTATGCTCTCCCTCTCAAAAAAATATACTTAAAAAAAAAAAAAAAAGAATTCCAAACACTTTTTATTAAAAAGGCCAATGTGGGTTTTTTTTTTTGAGCATGAAACATCAATCTTATATTAATAGCATTTAATCCTCATAACAAATGTATAAAGTAGGCTCTATTATTATCTTCATTTTAAAAATGTGCAGACTGAGGTACGAAGACGCACTTTGTCTTAAATTACCCAAGCATAATTATCCAAGTGGCCAAACCAGGATTCAGACTCAGTGATGGGAACCCAGGGGTTGAACTACTGCACGTCACTGCCTGTTCAATGTTGCACACCTGAAAAAACGCACAGGTCACCTCGAGAAGAAGGAAGGACTCCCTGTACTCCTCTTTCAGTTACTGCTTTCCCTTAACTCCAGAATGAGCTCACCCGCCCAATTCCTCATGACCACACAGCTGTCACATCCATTGTTGGTAGATGCACCCAAAAGTTTACGAGACAGAAAGAAGCCAACGTCCCCCAAACTTGAGGATCATAAGGCATTACTAATTCCGCCATAGGGGCGCCTGGGTGGCTCGTTCGGTTGGGCATCCGACTTCGGCTCAGGAAATGATCTCACAGCTTGTGGGTTCGAGCCCCACGGGGGGCTCTGTGCTGACAGCTCGGAGCCTGGAGCCTGCTTCGGATTCTGTGTCTCCCTCGCTCTCTGTCCCTCCCCCGCTCGTGCTCTGTCTCTCTCAAAAATAAATAAACATTAAAAAATATTTAATAATTCCCGCCATAGATTATAGCTTAGCTAAACAGCTGCTTCTTTCCACCAGGTACTCCTTTACTCAGGCCCCGTCCTCAGCATCCCCACCCTGAATAAGAAGACAGCACTGTTGGATGATGGTCAGAGACTTGAGTTGTAGTCCGTCAGATAGTGATTTTAGCATCTCCAGGTTTTTGTTTCCTGGGAAAAATCAGAGACTTGTGTGGATGTTTCCAATCTTAAAATTCTAGTTACAAAACTAAATCATGCAATCATCACATATCCACTAAGAACATGAAAACAATTGAGGAAAAGTTAAGCTTTACTGTCAATAAAGAGCCTTTGAACATTTGTGTAGCTGTATATGTTGGTGTAGAACTCAAAGGGATTATATTAAAATGGCATAAAAATGTTTACCTGCTGGGGTGCCCGGGTGGCTCAGTCGGTTGGACGTCCGACTGCAACTCAGGTCACGGTCTCGCAGTTTGTGAGTTTGAGCCCTGTGTTGGGCTCTATGCTAACAGCTCAGAGCTTGGAGCCTGCTTCGGATTCTGTCTCTCCTCCTCTCTCTGCCCCTCCCGTGCTCATGCTCTGTCTCTCTCTGTCTCTCAATAATAAATAAATGTTTTTTTAAAAATGTTTATCTGTAAAAAAAGAATAATGTGTTTTAAGGAACATCAACTTAAGGGCGCCTGGGTGGCTCAGTGGGTTAAGTGTCCAACTCTTGATTCTGGCTCAGGTCATGATCTCACCGTTTGTGAGTTCAAGCCCCTCACTGGGCTGAGCTGAAGGTGCAAAACCTAGTTGGGATTTTCTCTCTCTCTCTCCCTCTCCCCCCCCCCCCCCCGATAAATAAATAAACACTAAAAACAGGAACATCAACTTATAGCTCCGAAAGTAAGAGATACAAAGTAACAAACTTGGGAAGAGAAAGATTAACTAGCAGGATTTGTTAAAGGTATCTGGTTTCTTGTGTTTCAAATGCTGATGTCCTCAGAGGCATTATCTATTCATGATTCAACGCCTTAAGAAAGGACTCAGATTTCAGGTTAGAAGAAGCTGTCGAGATGTTGTTTAACAGAAACTCTTGGTCTCTCTTCTCATACAGAGGTGACATTTCAATCAGAAAAAAAAAAAAGGGAATCCGCTGTTCCGTGTGTTCCCAGAAATATTATCTAGAAAGTAGTAAAATGGAAAAGAATATCTTCTTAAAAAATCCAACAAACCATTGATTTAAATGAGAGCAAAAAAAGCCTTTCTCTGCATCTCCCTCCTCTGGATTTTTGCATCCTCAGACCACTGGAGTTTCAGAAGGAAAGGAAGAAAATCCAATTACATTAACACAGCGCCGTAGTGCCCAGCTTCAGCAACTGTTTTCTTGGCTCTATTTTCTTCCCCCTGGGCATCACAGCAAAGGACTTGCTTCCCAACCAATATGTCTATCAAGCTCTCCTTGACTCACCCTCTAGCTTACACCACTTGGAATTATGTACCACCTGGGGCAGTCTGTATCTTCCCAAGGATTCATGCTACTGTCCCACTAGACTTAGCTGAAAAACTTAAGTTAGGAACAGATAACTATCTTGTCCGGATTCTGAGTTCCTTCTCCTGTGCCCCAATCCACAACACCTTACTTTTCATGAATAAAAGGAAAAACACCCTTCCAAAAACAATTTTAGAATGTGGAGTCAGTAGACTGTGGAAAGCCTGCTTTATTATCGCTCCAAAACTGCAGTAAAAACCTAATTTGGTCATTTGCTCATTTAATGATAAATTGATACAAATCTATTTCCCCCAATAGTGTAGTTAGCTGGAAAACCTTTATGTACAAACCACAAGAGGAAAATCACTGTGTTTTGCAAAATGCCATGGAAACCACCAAAACCATTCAGTAACAGTTGGCAGCTTCGGAGGATGGCAAATGTCTCATGCTATCTTAATAAGGTTATTAGTACGGACATCTTCCTCTTGTGCATCTGTGAGGCTCCAGAGGACAGAGCTTTGGTCTTATTCCTCTCTGTATCCCCCAGTGCACCAAGCACAGTGCCCTTTCCATAATAGAAAATAATTATAATGGGGCGCCTGGGTGGCTCAGTCGGCTGAGCGCCGACTTCAGCTCAGGTCACGATCTCGCGGTCCGTGAGTTCGAACCGCACATCGGGCCCCTGTGCTGACAGCTCAGAGCCCGGAGCCTGTTTCAGATTCTGTGTCTCCCTCTCTCCGACCCTCCCCCGTTCATGCTCTGTCTCTCTCTGTCTCAAAAATAAATAAACGTTAAAAAAAAAAATTTTTTTTTCATTAAAAAAAGAAAATAATTATAATAATCACTGTCGACCAATTCCCTTTAGCTGAAGCCTTTAAGAAAAGAGGCTCATAGCCAGGTAGAAATAGGAAGAAATGCAGTGAGTTTTGAAACCTCTTATTAGGTTCTATAAAGCCATCAAAATGGGGTTTTCAACTGCATTCAAAGACGGTGTTTTCCAGAACTCTGAGTCAGGTCAGTATAGACCTTACAAGATGCCAGTGGAGAAACAGAGAATCACTAAAATCAGAATAAATAGCCACGGAAGTAAAGAAAGCAGGAAGACACAAAGATATTTTAAAGTAACCTCAAGTATACATCTGTTAATTGCCATTTCAGTTCCTCAAATATCTGTGCAGGCAGAGATGCCCATTCAACACGGAATAATTGAAATTGAGGCAGAGAGTAACTCTACACACAGCAGAGGCAGTCTGGAATAGAGAAACCTCACTAGGGGAGGAGAAGGGGGCGGGAGACCTGCTTGTGATTAAGGTCCTTGCTAGAAAAAAAGAAAACAGAGAGCCTGGGGGCTGAAGAAAGGGACAGCTCTAGGGGTGCCTGGGTGGCTCAGTTAAGTGTCCGACTTTGGTTTCGGTTCAGGTCATGATCTCACGGTTCATGAGATCGAGCCCTGCATCAGGCTTGTTAGCGCAGAGCCTGCTTGGGATTCTCTCTCTCGGTCTCTGCCCTTCCCCTGCTCTTGTTCTCTCTCTGTCTCTCTGTCTCTCTCTCTCTCTCTCTCCCTCCCTCCCTCCCTCCATCTCAAAATAAATAAATAAACTTAAAAAAAACTTTTTTAAGAAAGAAAAAAAAGGGACAATTCTAGTTGGGGAAGAGACACCAAAGAAGGAAGGGGAAAGAATCAAGATCTGTTTGGTCTTCAGGGTCATGTGAAGGAAGGAAAGGAAGGAGGAAGTAAGGGAGGGAGGAAGGGAGGCGGGGAGAGAGGGAGGGAGGGGAGGATCAGAGTTAAGGGTGACTTACCCCAGACCACTTAGCTAATAAGTAGCAAAAGCACACTGCTCAGTTTGAATCCTAGTTAATCCTGGATTTTTCTGTGTAGGTTTGCTTTGTGCTCTGTGGATCTGACTGGGGATGGGGGGAGAGACTAGTCAAGAAAATTGAAAAAACAGCTAAAACCCATCTCCATGCTTTACATTTAAAGGAGCAGGACGTTAAGAGTTAGAGGTGGAAGAGAGACAGAAGAGCCAGAGTGCAGACAACTGGGGGCAAATAAACAGAAGTTTTAAAGATGAGAAGTGGGAATTTCAGTTCACTACCATCTGTGATGTATGAAATAGGGCAAAAGGGATGCCAGAGGAAAATTTAAGGAAGTATACTGTGTACCATGGACACACTTCCTCTTTGGTGCATCTTCATGAGATTTCAGTGAAGAATTACATGGTTTTCAAGGTGTCGGGGGATACTTGACTGTGGTGTCCTTTACGAGGGAGGGCACCATTCAAATGAACCATGAGGCAACCCAGCCTTTTGTAGGTTGCAGGCGTCTCTTCCAGAATGTTCTGTATCACACAGAAAGAGGTGGTTGCATCTGGACTCAAACTCAGACCTGTCTGACCCCCATGTCTCCAACCACACAACAGTGACTTCTAAATAAACAAGCCAGCAAAACAGCCCCGTGGTTCCCTCTGGCTCTCACAGCTTTGGAACTTTCCAGTTGTTGCATCTCTACCAGCTGCTCGTGTGATTTTGGCTAGAGCCACATGAACTACATTTACAATGTCCACAAAGTTAATTCTGTGAACTTTGCAAAGGGAAAAATAAAACAACTGAAATGATGTTAGAAGAAAGCTAATCACTTAAGATTTGCTCCATTCCTCTTCATCCTGTGATTGCTTGTTATGTCTGAACCATTTGTTCAGTAATAGAGAAAACCATGTGAGTGTACTTATAAATGTTTTAAGGAGTTTTCTAGGGCAATTTTGACTCTGTTTGACTGTAACCTTAGTGACTGACTTGACAACATATAACTCCACGTAACATCCGATCCAATGCGGCATGTAAACAGGGACAGAAAATGTCAACAATGCATTTGAGGAGGAGATAGCCCAGTGTGTTCCAGGAACATAGTAAGTGCTCAATAAATGTTGACTAAATGGATGATAAACAAAAAAATAGACAAATGGGAAGGAAGCCAGAGAAACCAACACCCACATGATGGTTCAGTTCTAGTCACATTCCTAGGTTCTCTGTTGGTACCCACAGCATGTCAGGCCAACAGACTTGGTTGGCAAGGAGAGGCCCAGAGTTTTCTTCATGCGTTATCAACTGACTCCCCTTTCAGAAGAGCCATTCAATAAGATGGAAATTACTTCTCCTCCCATCCCGAACCTTTCCCCCAATTCCAGCCCAATATCTTGATATTACCTTTTTTTTTTAAGTTTATTTATTTATTTTGAGAGACAAAGAGAGCAGGAAAAGGAGCAGAGAGAGAATCTCAAGCAGGCTCTATGCTGTCGGCACAGAGTCCTATGCTGGGCGCGAATCTCACAAACCCGGAGATCTTAACCTTAGCTGACATCAAGAGTCAGATGCTTAACCAACTGAGTCACCCAGGCATCCCTGATGCTACCTTTTTACTTTATTTTTTTTATTAAAAATTTTTTTAATGTTTTTATTTATTTTTGAGACTGAGAGAGACAGAGCATGAACGGGGGAGGGGCAGAGAGAGAGGGAGACACAGAATCCGAAACAGGCTCCAGGCTCCGAGCTGTCAGCCCAGAGCCCGACGCGGGGCTCGAACTCACGGACCGTGAGATCATGACCTGAGCCGAAGTCGGATGCTTAACCGACTGAGCCACGCAGGCGCCCCTGATGCTACCTTTTTAAACCTTTCATTTTACCATCCCTTCCAGTCAAAATTTATTATCCTAGATATCAGAGTTGTTTTCAGGATTTCTCTTGGTATAGTGCCTCCCCCCTCCAGAAATAAATGTTCTAACTTCTAGAACCTACGAATGTGACCTTATTTAGGAACAGGGTCTTTGCAGCTGTAACTGAGTTAGGGTTCTCAAGATGAGATCATCCTGGATTTAAGATGGGCCCTAAATCTAAAGCCAGGTGTCCCCGTAAGAGAAAGGCAGAAGAAAATTTGAGACACAAAGACAGAGCGGAGAAGGTAACACGAAGATAGAGGCAGAGGTCGGAGCGATGTGTCTACAAGTCATGGAACACCAAGGATTTCTGGCAGCCACTAGAAGCTAGAGGAGAAGCATGGAATGAATTATCCCTTAGTGATTCCAGAAGGAACCGACACTGCTGACCTCTTGGTTTGGGACTTGTGGCCTCCCGAGGTACGACAGAATACATTCTTGTCCTTTTACACCACCAACTTGATGGTAATTTTTTTTACCGCAGCCCTAGAAAACGGACACACTTGGTGACTGCATCGTCCATCTCAAGCCAGCGTTGGTGACCAGCTTCTATTGCAACATTCTTCACAAGGGAGATAAGGACCTGGGGAAAGGATTTCTCCATCTCAAGTAGCAAACGTTTCCAAAGCAGGAATGGAAAAAAATATTGGGGGGGTATGGTGGTGATTTCAGTTGCACCCTCCAACTCACATTGGGTGGACAGTTGCCATCAATACTTAGGAGAAAAGAGAGCAGTACAGACACTATACAATTTAAAAAGCTCCATCGGTGATCAGCACGAAGGGCAGCGCTGATCCAGAATCTGATCTTACTTCCTATGCCTAGTACTTACTAAAAGATATATATTTAAAATTTTTTTTTCAACATTTTTATTTTTTTTGGGACAGAGAGAGACAGAGCATGAACGGGGGAGGGGCAGAGAGAGAGGGAGACACAGAATCGGAAACAGGCTCCAGGCTCCGAGCCATCCGCCCAGAGCCCGACGCGGGGCTCGAACTCACGGACCGCGAGATCGTGACCTGGCTGAAGTCGGACGCTTAACCGACTGCGCCACCCAGGCGCCCCAAGATATATATTTTATAGATGACTTTAAGATCATTAGAATTTTCTGGGGCACCTGGGTGGCTCCGTCGGTTAAGCATCTGACTTCGGCTCAGGTCATTCTTGCGGTTGGTGAGGTGAAGCCCCGCGTCAGGCTCTGGGCTGACGGCTCAGAGCCTGGAGCCTGCTTCGGATTCTGTGTCTCCTCCTCTCTCTGCCCCTCCCCTGCTCATGCTCTGTCTCTCTCTGTCCCTCAATAATAAATAAACGTTAAAAAAAAAAAAAAGACCAGCAGATTCTGATCACTCTCTCCCCTTTCTTCTCTATGAGTCACCAAGTTTGATGTTCCTTACACATCAACAATGTGTGCCAAAGCAATTATTTAAAATGTTTTTATAAATAACAATTTTCCAAAGTACAGAAACCTTTGGAATTATCACACAATCAGGCCAAATCTGTGTAAAATTTAGTTGTCCTCAACAGACCATACTGATCTGATGGAGTGCAAAATCTATCCAGCTATACCCAAAACTGTTTTCCATCTCTAAACAAGCTATGGAAAAAAAAATCCAGAGATAACAATAGGTATTATGAATTACTAATGTTTGAATATATGAGTTACAATTGGAATTATTACTGTTTTTAAGCCCTGATAGGGGTTTTGACATGAAAATAACGGGTCCTCATAAACTGTTAGGATTGAAGATGTATAAGTACTTTGCAGTAAATAGTGTTCCAATAAAGGTTTAACAGTTCCCCAAGGAAAGGGGAAAAAGTTCTTATTTGTAGCATTTGTTGATTTCCGTGGTGTAAATACTCCCACTATGGCCGACTTCAAGATACCAACATGATATCAATGATCACAAGATACCAATATGATATCATGCACACTGCTGTCTCTCACAAGCTGCTACAACCTGGTTCAAGCCACTGAGCTTTTCGAAAAATATATATTAAAACTGTTTATGGGGCGCCTGGGTGGCGCAGTCGGTTAAGCGTCCGACTTCAGCCAGGTCACGATCTCGCGGTCCGTGAGTTCGAGCCCCGCGTCGGGCTCTGGGCTGATGGCTCAGAGCCTGGAGCCTGTTTCCGATTCTGTGTCTCCCTGTCTCTCTGCCCCTCCCCCGTTCATGCTCTGTCTCTCTCTGTCCCAAAATAAAAAAAATAAATAAATAAAATAAAATAAAATAAAAATAAAACTGTTTACCATGTGCCCACCAGCTGACTCAAGAAAGTGCACTCTACTAGAGTAAGTCTACTGTAGGAACGTATTCTCAAAAATAGTCAAAGAAGTGTGAAAAGATATATATTCAGGAATATTTGCCACAAGTTTTTTTATAATATCAAAAATTTGAGAAAAGTCACTCTTCATAGAGAATAGATTAAATAAATTACTTGGACCTATAAAGTAATATAACATCATCAAAACAATGATTTTACAGATACATACATATGACTTAGGATGACGTTAATGTTATATTGTTACATGAAAAAATCCTGTTAAGAAAATAGTATGATTTTTTTTAAATGTGTGTTTGGCAAAAATTGTCATCTACCAGTATCCATTTTCCTTTTCCTTCTTTTTTTAAAATATACTTTTTAATGTTTATTTATTTTTGAGAGAGAGAGTGTGCACATGTGAACAGGGGAAGGGCAAAGAGGGAGTGAGACAGAGGATCCAAAGTGGGCTCTGTGCTGACAGCAGAAAGGCTGATGTGGGGCTTGAACTCACAAACCACAAGATCGTGACCTGAGCCAAAGCTGGATGCTTAACCGACTAAGACACCAGGCACCCCTTCCTTTCCTTCTTAGTACAATATTTGATGGTTAGTTGAGCTAAGAGCCCCTTGCAATAAAGAAAACATTTCCCCAAATAAGTTCTGGCCAGTAGGGTACAAAGAACTGTCTTTTTTTTTTTTTTTTTTTTTTTAGAAGTGTCTTTAAAGGAAGTGGGTGTGCCCTTCTTCACTTCCTCATTCCTGCAAAATGAAATAGGTGTGAGGGTTGGAGCTCAGGTAGCCCACATGGACTTTGAGTTGGAAATGTGCATACAGAATGAGGGAATGGCGAAATCAGGGGATCCTCGGTCCCTGGACAGCTTTGTTAACTCTTCAGAGTTCATTTATGTGACAAACCCAGGAATATAAATAGTTTCGCATTGCACACATTTAGAAGGATATACACATATGTCAACTGAAGTTATTTCTAAGTTATACAAATTCTGTGATTTTATTATTTATCATCTTTTTCTTCATCTATATTTTCTAATCTACATCCTCCTACCAAACAGATATAAATATCTGTCACTTGCATAGGAGTTACAAGATGCGGAAGGGAAGCGTATTAGCAGCTATGAATTTTGATGATAGCATCTCATTGAGGACATTACTAAGCCATTATATACAAAGGGCGGAAAAATTAGTTTCCAGTGCTTTAGTGTATAACACTTCTCAAAGAAGGAGATAAAGATTCGATAGCAAAAAGGTAGTTCTCAGTTTAAAGAGTTGGCCAGATTATTGTTTTTATCAATAAACATTTTCCCCCGAATGCCAGTTTAAAGTGAAACCAATGCCTTTTTATTGTTGTGAAGATACCAGCAGGCAAGTAAGTTTGGCCCAAGTGGAAAGCAATTCATTTACTTCGGAAGAAGCGGATTCATGTGTAGATGGTATACAACACCCATGAAAATCTTGGAACTAATTATTTAAAGATGATGGAATTGACAGCTCCCTGCAAGTAGGCCCATTAAACCCAATTCAGCGTTATCACCTGGGAGCACTTAAGGAGAACAAAGAACGACAAGGTGACAAAGAATGAAGCAGACCCATGACTCCTGGGATGAGATGATCGCTGTCAGCTTTTAGATGGGTTTATGAAATTCTGAGGGCACCAGAGCCTCCAGAACTCACAGTATCACTTAAATCCCATGCATTCTTAGAGCCAAACATTTTTTTTTTTTAATTTTTTTTTTAACGTTTATTTATTTTTGAGACAGAGAGAGACAGAGCATGAACGGGGGAGGGGCAGAGAGAGGGAGACATAGAATCGGAAGCAGGCTCCAGGCTCTGAGCCATCAGCCCAGAGTCCGACGCGGGGCTCGAACTCACGGACCGTGAGATCGTGACCTGAGCTGAAGTCGGTCGCTTAACCGACTGAGCCACCTAGGTGCCCCGAGCCAAATATTTCTGAGTTTAACTACTGGTCCTGCCACATGCCAGCTGGGCTAGTTTTTTATTGTTGTTATTTTTGTTTTAATTATTAGGTTTTATTTCTTAGAGCAATTTAAGTTTACAGAAAAATTGAACAGAAAGTACAAAGTTCTCATATACTCCCTCCTCTGCCCTGTTAGGAACATCTTGCATTAGTTGTAGTATATTTGTTACAACCGATGAACCAAGAGTTGTGTGGTTTCCTACATACAGGGGCTAGAAGTCTACAGACTACATTTCCCAGAATCTCTTGCAGCTAGGATTCTAACATGGTTCCCGGTTAGAAGCACTTGGGCAAGTTTTGGAACATGAAAGTGAGACAGAGGTCATCTTCCTGCTGCTTTTGGCTGAACTTCCCTGGAAAATAAGGTTGTCGAGCTGTATTTCTGCAGCATCATCCAGCTGGGAGCCCTCAACTCCCAGCTTCAAGGGAATCAGTGGCAGAGGAAGGCAGCAGCAGATTCCTGATCCAGAAGGAGCATACTGTTCCCCACCTTCACGAAAGAGGGAGTTGCTCCCCAAGCTGGTAAATTCTGCAGTGTCTTGGGAGTCATTCCTGAAGGCCCATTCTAGACTCTGCTCCATCAGCATTTCCACTGATTTCATAAACAGCTAATTCTCTGAATTAAGTCTCTTTCTGTTTAAAATGACTAGTTATCTTTCTTGCAACTGAACGCTGATTGATACAACCTCTATTCTTACCATCCCCAGGGAGACAGAGGCTCTCAGCTGGGAATGCTGGATCTTCTGAAATACTATACATCAACTGGCAGACAGCTCTAGAACTCTACCACGGTCTCACCATCGACTAACCTTTTCCTCCCAACACCGTATTACATCCTTCACCCATCTCTCTTTAACCAGAACTTCTCAATTACACATTTTCCTCTTAATTTGGATCAATATGTGATTATGACTCTGGGGAGTACAGAAAGTAAAGGTTGCTTTAAAAAATTTTAAAGACATTTTAGGGATGCCTGAGTGGCTCAGTTGGTTAAGCGTCCGGCTTCCACTCAGGTCGTGATCTCAAGGTTCGTGGGTTTGAGTCCTGCATCCGGCTCTGTGCCTGGAGCCTGCTTCAGATTCTGTGTCTCTGTCTCTTCCCCTCCTCCCCCCACCCACCGCTTGCTCTCTCTCTCTCTCTCTCTCTCTCTCTCTCTCTCTCAAAAATAAACTTTAAAAAAATTTAGGGGTGCCTGGGTGGCTTGGTCGGTTGAGCATCTGACTTCGGCTCAGGTCATGATCTCATGGTCCGTGAGTTTGAGCCCCGCGTTGGGCTCTGTGCTGACTGCTCAGAGCCTGGAGCCTGTTTCGGATTCTGTGTCTCCCTCTCTCTCTGCCCCTCCCCTGTTCATGCTCTGTCTCTCTCTGTCTCAAAAATAAATAAACGTTAAAAAAATTTTTTTTTTTAAATTTAAAGACAGTGTATAAGGTAATGTCTCTTGGTCTTATGAGAAGAATTTTAAAATTATCCACAGTAAAGGAGAAACGTATGATTGGCATTACTGCTCTCATAAAGACAGATGGGTTTTAAAAAGGTTAGGAAAGCTTTCAGTAATTTACCTATATTGATTTGGATCCCTGATTCTGAAATATACTCCTTTTTTGTATTACTATTCAACCATGTGAACGCTTCTGAAAATGCATGTCAATCACAACTGTCAACACAGCCTTCTAGATTTCCCATAGATCATTTTGAGTTAAAAATATATATACATTTAATCCATATATTTCATACTAAAAATGGTATATTATAACGTCTCAGTATACTGCAGGGGAATAAATGCCAGGGAAATCATGGTCCCTAGAATTAATAAATTTAGTTAAAGCGTTTTCTGGACTAGGTTCCATAAAACTTGAGCCATCTTTCTATGGCTCAATACTGGTCTGGGCTTCCTCTCTGGTGTTCTACTCCTTTGTTCTTGAAGGGCTTGGGACAGGGTTCAGCACAATTCTCAAAACAAACCCAGCTAGTAAATGGATTAGGCTTTGTGGGCCATATGATTTCCGTCACAACTACCCAATTCCACCCTTGTAGCAAAAAAGCAGTCTGTGCATAACAAATGAGCATGGCTGGGTCCCAGTAAAACTTTATTTGTGGACCTTGGAATTTCAGTTTTGTGTCAGTTTCACCCCTCCGGCTTTCCATCAACCATTTGTAACACCACTCTTAAAGGCTCTTGGACTGTGCAAAAAAGCAGGCAGCAGGCTGGTTTAGCCCACTGGCCGTAGTTGGCAACCCTTTCCGCAAATCTGGCCGTGCCTAGTCCAACTCACCCTAACGTTTGCATCACGCTAAAGACTCGGTGACATAGTCATGATGGACACGCTGCCTCGCAAAGTCCAATGTTTCCTGGGAGACGAGGAAGGATTTCTCTTTTGTCTTTTCTACCTAGTGCTCAGCCCTTCATAGTTTAGCTGCCACCCTCCCTTCCAGCTCCACCTTTGCCTCCTCGTACCCCAAATTCGCTTCCCTACACCACGTAATCTACTTTAGCCACATCTCACGACTCGCCTTTCCCGAGGTAAGTCAGCTGTAAACCTCCGTAGCTTTATTCCTGCTGTTGCCTCCAGCTAAAATCGCCTCCCCCAAGTCTCTACCTCACAGATTTTTGCATGTTCATCAGTTCAATGTCACTCTATCTTTCCCCAGGAAAGTGAAGGGAGGACAATGAGTGGCACGCGGCCAAAATGCACAGGGCTGAGGAAATGAAGGCGCAGACCCGGGGGGAGGGGCATCCTGGCTGTAGAAAAGGGGCTTTAGAGAGGCACGCACAGCATAAGGTGCTCCATCCACAAAGCGATGGTGACAGACATGAAGGGTGAGAAGGGACTGGAGACATAGAGCTTACTCCTCAGTGCTGCCGGAGGCCCCGCTAGCCAGAGGAACGTCTCAAGGAACAGGACGGTGATGCTGAAGCTCCGGGGCACGTGTTCGTGCAGCTCAGCCCCCCGGACTCATCTCTCCTTGGCACCTGCCCAACAGTGTCACCACTGGAAGGTCATGAGACTGCTCAACAGAGCTGGCCTTGAACATCTTTTTTAATAAGATCCCAGTCCCTTTTCCTTCTGTTTTCTTTTTAAGTAAGTGAAAGTAAGCTTTGAGTCGATGCAGAATTTGTTCCTAATCAGTCAGTCTCAAGAAGGTGAAAGGAACGGGAAGGATTCAGGTTTAGAAGGTGAGTGGAAGGGTACATTGCAAGTAAATGAAGGTGTTGCGAAGATACAGTGGCAACGTGATGTAATCACAGAAAAAGAGGAGTGAGTCACAGCTCTGTTCCATCAGCATGAGCTGTCTTTATCTGACCACTTGGATAATTAAAAAGCAAAACTCTATAATCTTGAAGCTTTGAGGGTTTCAGATTCTAACACCATACAATGTCAATTTTTTTTTATTTTTAACCTGTTTTACTACACTCCCTAAAAACAAAGACTGAACAGAGCCTAGACTTTCTAACAGTCTTCCAATCCTGCTCTCTTTATCACAATTTGACTCGTATTTTCTTCACACAATACCTGCTGAGCTGTTATCAGCTTCTAGTTTCTTGCATTTTCTGTTATGGATCCTTGAGGATTATTCTAAGATACCGAGGCAACTGCAGAAAGTTTCGCATATGTTTTCTGCATTCCTAGCGTTATAGTTTATGCTCACAAACATTTTCAGCCAAGAGTTTCTGATGTAACTCTAACACTTTGGCCATTCATAATCATTAGTGTCACATCTGAGAAACAATTCCGTTGGCGTTATTTATTAAAAACGATCACAATGTGCCATTATGGTCCTAATTACAATATTTATTCAGATGGCCTTATTTATCCACCAGAAGGAAAGCCAGGCAGCTGCTAGAATTTCTACACCAGGCATGTGAGAAACATGAAGCTCTACTATGGTAGAATGATATCCTTGAAGAGAAATACATTTTTAGAGTAGTTTGTTGATAATAGGAATAAAACCCTACTAATGTGTTGATTGCAGTTTCATGTATGTGCAGCAGCTTGAATGAGATGAGACAAGAAGGAATTAGAAGCTTCTGCTCCTGGTAAGATGGTCGAATGGCATGGGTTGCTGGCCATGCATTCACCCTCTCCATGTTCACCCTGGGGCAACTCGCTGTGTCGACTCCCCATCCCAGTTTTAGCTCTATTTTATTTGTTTTTGTCTTTATTTTTCAAAACTCAGAACTTTCCTTCTTCTCCTTGAGTTTAGCAATGAATTTAAAAGTATATTTACTTTGGGGCGCCTGGGTGGCTCAGTCAGTTGAGTGTCCGACTTCAGCCCAGGTCACGATCTCACGGTTTGTGGGTCCAAGCCCCGCGTCGGGCTCTGTGCTGACAGATCAGAGCCTAAAGCCTGCTTCGGATTCTGTGTCTCCCTCTCTCTCTCTGCCCCTCCCCTGCTCATGCTCTGTCCTTCTCTGTCTCTCAAAAATATATAAATGTTGAAAAAAAATTTTTTAATTAAAAAATTAAAAAAATAAAACTATATTTAATTTGTCCATCACTTGATATTTTGTAGTGGAGGCCATTTTGAAAGTATCTAGTCTTGTTAAACTCATAGAAATGGAAATCTCATAAAATTTGTTTTTAAAACTGGATTTTGTATCAGGATTACTTGCAGATTTTACAGAAACCCTGGGATGAATTCCCCCCCTCCCTTTTTTTTTCTGGGCTCTAGCTGCACATTAATTTTTAGTTTTTTAAAATCAGAGTAATGTATGTACCTTATTTTAAAAGTCAAATGGTGAATTTTCTAGACAGAGACAGATCAGTCCTGCTCTGCTCCCAGCACTGTTTTGCTCTCATTCCTGAAATCTTGTCCAAATAGTCAAAGCAATCTTGAGAAAGAAGAACAAAACCGAAGACATCACGCTTCCTAATTTCAAACTGTATTAGAAAGCTATGGTAATCAAAACAGTATGATATTGTCATAAAAACAGACACATAGATCAATAGAACAGAATAGAGAATCTAGAAATTAAGCCACACATATATAGCCAATTAATTTATAACAAAGAGGCCAAGAATACACAATGGGGAAACAATAGTCTCTTCAATAATTTGTGAGAAAACTGGATAATCACATGCAAAAGAATGAAACCAGACCACTATCTTATACCATATGTGAAAACTAAATCAAAATGGATTAAACACTTAAATGTAAGACCTGGAACCCTAAAAATCCTAGAAGAAAATATAGGCAGCAAGCTCCTTGACATTAGTCTTGGTGATATTTTTCGGACCCGACACCAAAAGCAAAGGCAACAAAAGCAAAAAAAATAAAACAAGACAAAAACAAGTGGAACTACATCAAACTAAAAATCTTCACAGCAAAAAAAAAAACAACAACAACAACAAAATCAACCCATCAACAAAATGAAAAGGCAAACTACCAAACAGGAGAAAATACTTGCAAATAATGTATCTGATCAGGGATTAAGATCCAAAATATGTAAAGAACTCATACAACTCCGTTTCAAAAAAAACAACCTCATTTAAAAATAGACAGTGAATCTGAATAGACACTTTTCCAAAGAAGACACACAGATGCTCAACAGGTCCATGAAAAGGTACTCAGTGCTACTAATTCTCAGGAAGATGCAGTTCAAGAACACAAGGAGATGTCACTTCACAGCTGTTAGAATGATTATTATCAAAAACACAAGAGGGGCAGGGCGCCTGGGTGGCTCAGTTTGTTAAGCGTCCGACTCCGGCTCAGGTCACGATCTCGAGGTTCCTGAGTTCCAGCCCCGCGTCAGGCTCAGTGCTGACAGCTCAGAGCCTGGAGCCTGCTTCAGATTCTGTCTCCCTCTCTCTGTTCTTCCCCCACTCACGCTCTGTCTGTCTCTCTCTCTCAAAAATAAATAAAGCTTAAAAAAAATTTTTAAAAAACATAAGAGGGGCACTTGGGTGGCTCAGTTGGTTGATTTCAGCTCAGATCATGAGCTCTGTGCTGACAGGACAGAGCCTGCTTTGGATCCTCTGTCTCCCTCTCTTTCCCTGCCCCTCTCCCCCCTCAAAATACACAAATAAACATTAAAAAGAGAAACACAGCAAGTAACAAGTGTTGGGGAGGATGTGGAGCAGAGGGAAGCCTCATGCACTCTTGGTAGGTAACTGCAACTACGATGGAAAACAGTACGGAGATTTTTCAAAACATTACAAATAGAACGATCCAGCTATTCCGTCTTGAGGTATTACCCAAAGGAAACAACACTGTATGAGCCCCAGTGTCCAGTGCAGCATTGTTTACAATAGCCAACACATGGGCACAACCTACAGAAAAACGGATAATTAAAATGTGGTGTTCAGGGGCGCCTGGGTGGCTCAGTTGGTTGAGCGTCCAACTTCAGCTTAGGTCATGATCTCGCATTTTTGAGTTCGAGCCCCAGAGCCTGCTTCAGATTCTGTCTGTCTGTCTGTCTGTCTCTCTCTCTCTCTCTCTCTCTCTCTCTGCCCCTCCCCCACTCACGCTCTGTCTCTCCTTCGGAAATCAATATTCAAAAAAATGATGAAAAAAATAAAATAAAATGTGGTACACAGTGGAATAATAGACATTAAAAGAAAGGAAATCTTACCAGTTGCAACAACACGAACAGACCTTAAAGACATTTTGCTAAGTAAAATAAGTCATAAAAAAAAAATACCTTATGTTCTCACATTTGGAATGTTAAAAAAAAAAAAAAAAGGAACTCGTAGACACAGAGATTGGTGGTTGTCAGAGTGAGGGGCAGGGGGTGGGCAAAATGGGTGAAGAGAGTCAAAAGGTATAAACTTCCAGTTATAAAATAAATACGTCCTGGGGATATAGTATACAGTATGGTGACTATAGTTAATAATGCTATGTTGCATATTTGAAAGCTGCTGGGAGTCAATCTTAAAAGTTCTCATCACAAGAAAAAAGAATGTATGCTGATAGATGCTAAATAGACTTACTGTAGTGATCATTTTGCAGTATATACATATATTAAATAATTACATGGTATACCAAAAATTACTATATAATACGTATTAATATTATATAATATATAACAATATATAATATTATACCTCAGTTATATCTCAATATTTTTTTTCTTTAACTTTTAAAAAGACCATGAAAGGAAGAGACAATCTGGATGGGATTCACTATGCAGGAGAATAATTAATTCTCTCTTTCTCTCTCTTTTGTCATTTCAAAGTCTTCCTCAATATTTCATAACATTCCAACATGCCTCTGCAAACTTCCCAGTTAGTAAAAGTACATGTGATCCTTATTCGTGCTGTGTTCTATTATGTTGGACACCAAAGCTGTGATTTTTCTCAACCTCCAAATCACACACTATTTTTAGGAAATAGTTCTCTCAGTTTTTGCTTGAATGCCTCTCTTCCTGGAATTGAATTATAAGGCCATAAAATTTGAACCAATCTAGTTTAAGTCCACTGTATTGTACCCCAAACCACCCATCCCCAGTATATAAACATCAGCTCACGTACATCTTTCTTGAATTCTATTGCCCTGCCAATTTGGATCTCCTCGACAGTTCCTGCTTTGGATTCTGGGTCTCCCTCTCTCTCTGTCCCTCCCACACTCACGCTCTTTCTCTCTCGCTCTCAAAAATGAATAAACATTAAAAAATAATAAAGTAAATAAAATTAAGTTGAATCTCTTGACCAACAACTTTTTCAGATGTTGCGCGCTGACAGAAAAAAGCATTTTCACCGATTTTTAGAAAACGTTTTTTAAAATTTATTTATTTTTGAGAGACGGAGCACAAACAGGGGAGGGGCAGAGAGAGAGGGCCCCACAGAATCAAAAGCAGGCCCCAGGCTCTGAGCTGTCAGCACAGAGCCCAACACGGGAGGGCTCCAATTCACAAACCGTGAGATCATGACTTGAGCCAAAGTCAGATGCTTCACCTACTGAGCCACCCAAGTGCTCTGCATTTTCACGAATTTTTAATCCCTTCTTCAACACTATACTTTGATTCCACTTGTTCGCCAAATGCCAGAGGGGTATTTAGTAACATCGAGGTAAAAGAAGCAACGTCTTCAAAAGATATTCATGGCAAGAGCTGTAATGATTATCCATCTCAAGTTAAGAATTTCGTTACCTATTTATAATTAATGTTGTCCTTTTTAAGAACAGCCTTGACACTTCAAGGAGTAAAAACGTTGTCACTTCTTTCTTTAACACATTCAACAATTCTTTTAAGCCAGGGAGTTCTTCAATAACACTGTTCCTTAATTTGCATAATTCTGTTGCTAACGAGACTTAAAAAATGGAACACAAAATAAGTAGGCTGCCTTTAGTCAATTATTTTAAAAGTCAGTCTAATTTTTGAGGTCTTTTCTTCACGGCTACACTATGATTTGAGTACAAATAAACAGGACTCTTTTAATCGCATTTGTTAAAGAGCCATGGTTTTGAAAGTGACAGAAATGAAAAATACTGACTGCCACCTGTTTTGCGTGTCTTACTGAAATTTAAAGTTAACTACAGTTTCTTACGCTAGTCGCTCCATAAAACTTGCTACCTTGCTCAATTCATGAGGCTATTATAACATTAATTTTAAAACTAAAGACGACACAAGAAAAAATTCACTTGGAAACAAAAATGCAACTATGCAAGTAAAATATTAGCGAAGAAAATCCATCCATATGTTTTAAAAACCATGTTCAACTATTAGAGTATATCCCAGGAATTCAAGAAGGGTTCAGCGTGAGCAAATTTATCAATACACTTTACCACAATAATGGATCACAGGAGAAAGTGATATAATTACTTTGATTGTGATAGAAAAACATACTTTGGAAAGCATAAGCATAAATTTATTATTTCAAAATGTTTTAGCAGACAAGGAGCCTCCTTAAGTGGGTAGCAGTTATATACCAAACATGTGTGATAAATACTCAATAGCGAAACTTTAATGATTAACTTTTAAGATTGGCTATGAGATAGGGTAGCCTGGGTGGCTCAGTCAGTTGAGCGTCTGACTTTGGCTCAGGTCATGATCTCCCAGCTCGTGAGTTTGAGCCCCGTGTCGGGCTCTGTGCTGACAGCTTGGACCCTGGAGCCTGCTTCGGATTCTGGGTCTCCCTCTTTCTCTGCCCCTAACCCACTCGCATTCTGTCTCTGTCTCTCTCAAAAATAAACAAACATTTAAAAATGAATTAAAAAAAAAGAGATTGGCTATGACATAACAATATACATTTTAGAAAAAAATATTTCATTTTAAAATATCCACCTGAACATTTAGTTGAAAGTTTGTTATATTTATATATTAACTTGGGGTGAATGGCAACTTTATACTATTAAGTCATCCCAACCAAGAGCATGAAAATCTGTGCATTTATTCACATTTGTTCTGTGACTTTGACTAAAGTTCACCTTTTTTTCTTCTAGATTTTGTTTTTATTTTTTATTTCTTTTTTTAATTTTATTTTTTATTTTTTAAGATTTACATCCAAATTGGCATATAGTGCAACAATGATTTCAGGAGTAGATTCCTTAGTGCCCCTTCCCCATTTAGCCCATCCCCCTTCCCACAGCCCCTCCAGTAACCCTCCGTTTGTTCTCCATATTTAAAGTGTCTGTTATGTTTTGTCCCCCTCCCTGTTTTTATATTATTTTTGCTTCCCTTCCCTTATGTTCATCTGTTTTGTCTCTTAAAATCCTCATATGAGTGAAGTCATATGATATTTGTCTTTCTCTGACTAATTTCACTTAGCATAATACCCTCCGGTTCCATCCACATAGTTGCAAATGGCAAGACTTCATTCTTTTTGATTGCCGAGTAATACTCCATTGTATGTATATACACCACATCTTCTTTATCCATTAGTCCATGGATGGACATTTGGGCTCTTTCCATACTTTGGCTATTGTTGATAGTGCTGCTATAAACACGGGGGTGGCATGTGTCCCTTCGAAGGAGCACACCTGTATCCCGTGGATAAATACCTAGTAGTGCAATGGCTGGGTGGTAGGGTAGTTCTATTTTTACTTTTTTGAGGAACCTCCATACTGTTTTCCAGAGTGGTGGCACCAGCTTGCATTCCCAGAGTAAAGTTTACTTTTTACTTCACAGAGGTATTGTGAATTTTTGTTGTTTCCTAGATATTTTATGAATTTCATTGATACTATGAATTTTTTAATTACATTTTCTGATTGATCATTGTTGTAAAGTTTTTATAAGTTAATCTTATATCCAGAAACTCTAATAGTACACTATTTATTTCATTAGTTTTATTTGTAGACAATAATGTATGTAAATGATAACAATTTTATTCCTTCTTTTCAAGTTCATAGATCCATTTTTTTTTTATTATCTATTAGGGTTGACCAGGACTGTTAGTAGAGCTTTTTGTTTTGGGGAGACAATCTAGCAATATCTTTTTTTCCAAATAACAGTTTTAATGAGATATGATTCACATACCATACAATTCACTCATTTAAAGTATCTAATTCAGGGCGTGTGGGTGGCTAAGTGGGTTAAGTGTCCAACTCTTGATTTCGGCTCAAGTCATTATCTCATAGTCATGGGATCAAGCCCCGCAGCCGACTGTGCTTACAGTCCAGAGCCTACTTGGGATTCTCTCTCTCCCCCTCTCTCTGTCACTCCCCTACTCATATGTACACACTCTCTCTCTCAAAATAAACATTAAAAAAAATAAGGTGTCTAATTCAATGAATTATAATGTTTTCACGGAGTTATGCAAACATCACCACAAATGAAATGATAAATTTGACTAATTCAAAATTAAGGACTTCAGTTTGTCCACCACGGACAAAGTTAAAAAGCCACTAATGAATTGAAAGAAGATATTTTCAACATAGAAAAGGAGGAATTCCTGTAAGTCAACAAAAAACAGGAAACTCAACAGAAAAAAAAAATGGACAAAAATATAATAGGTAAATCACACGAAATGAAACACAGAAAGGCTGAGAAACATCAGAAGAGATGTTCAAACTCATTTGTGATTACACAAAGGCAAATTTTTAAAAAATGAGACACAATCCTATCCCCACCGATTTGTTGAAAATTACAAAGCTAAATATGAACGTTAACAGGGATGCAGGATATAGGAGCTCTTTTGAACTGATGCTGGGAATGTATATTGGTGTAATCAGTCTGGAGATACATCTGGCAACCTGCTGTGAAAATAAGTATACATATTGCTAGGTCTAAGCACATATTCTCAGATAAATTCTCACACAAGTTCTTGAGGGGACATGTTACAAAGCTGTTAATCACAAGGTCATGTATAGAAGAGGGAGTTGGTGGGGCGCCTGGGTGGCGCAGTCGGTTGAGCGTCCGACTTCAGCCAGGTCACGATCTCGCGGTCCGTGAGTTCGAGCCCTGCGTCAGGCTCTGGGCTGATGGCTCAGAGCCTGGAGCCTGTTTCTGATTCTGTGTCTCCCTCTCTCTCTGCCCCTCCCCCGTTCATGCTCTGTCTCTCTCTGTCCCAAAAATAAATAAACGTTGAAAAAAAAATTTTTTTTAAAAAAAGAAGAGGGAGTTGGTAACAATCTAAATATCCATCACTAGGAAGAATGGATAAAGCACTGTTGTAAAATTCTATGGAACGATTAGAAGCAATAAGCTACATAAATGTATAGCAACATGGATAGTTTTCTAAAACATAGTTTGGGGTTTAAAAAAAAGCAAGATGCAGAAGAAGAACCATGGCATAACACCATTTTCATAAATTCGAATACCTGCATACAGAAGAACAATACACGTAGTACAAAAACAAACATAATAAAAGGATCCACTACAAACATATTAGAATGGTCACCTATGAATAAAGGGGAGTGGCCAGAAGAGCAGGAATGGGGAAAATGGATAAACAGGAAAAATAAAAAAATAAAATAGTGATTTAATGCCCAAATCACTAATGGGAGCGTGCAATGATACAAGGAGTTTATTAACCCTCTGCTCCTGAGGTTCAGAGACAAGGAACATAGCATTGTCCAAGGTCATACAGCCTGGAAGAGACAAACAAGATCTTTTTTTTTTTTTTTTAATTTTTTTTTTTTCAACGTTTATTTTATTTTTGGGACAGAGAGAGACAGAGCATGAACGGGGGAGGGGCAGAGAGAGAGGGAGACACAGAATCAGAAACTGGCTCCAGGCTCTGAGCCATCAGCCCAGAGCCCGACGCGGGGCTCGAACTCCCGGACCGGGAGATCGTGACCTGGCTGAAGTCAGACGCCCAACCGACTGCGCCACCCAGGCGCCCCAAGACAAACAAGATCTTGACCTCAGATCTTGTGACTCCAAGTCCAATCCTCTACCAGCTATTAACTCCCATAATTGCCTGGACACGTATCTCATTTGATACAACCATCTTGTGAGTTAGACAAGACAGATCTCATTACCCATTTTACAAAGTAGGAAGCTGAGGCTGTGAGGTGACTTAATATGTGACTTCACAGTCAAAAAGGTGGCAATTGGTAGATCCTGAACTTATAATATGAGACCTTTGCCCAGGGAGCACTCCTACCACACCTAACTCACTCCTATTAAATTCTAATTCTCTCATAGCATGCTTGTCTCCTCCAAGCGCTTGTGTCAAATAAATGTGGTCTTAGCTCAATACATTTTAAAAAGTATAGTTGGTAGCAAGGATAGGTAAAATATAAAAAATATATTTTATTTTGTTTTGTTCTGGAATCAGAATCACTATAATGCAGAGAGAGAAGACAGGAGGCGTCTTCACATTGTTTATAGACTCATGTACTCAAGGTTAGGGACATCAAGACCCCCTCTTTTTTAATGTAAATAGTTTAAGGCAATGAAATGATAAGCAATGCAAATCCACTAAAGAAACACAAAGAAAGGCAAGGCAATGCTGGTAATCCTATAGGAAGAAAAATTTACCTCTGCTCTTTAGGGACAACTATTTGAACTTTTTTGTTCTTCCCAAGGGCAGCACTTGGGATTTTTTTCAGAATAAAAGAAAAATCTGGGATTATGGAAGAGCTTTTGGAAATTAAAATTATAATAATCAAAATTTAAATTTCTGAAATTGTTAAAAAATAAAGGAAATCTTTCCAAATATATAATAAAGCAATGAAAGGTTGAAGAATCAGAGATGATGAGAATAATTTTAGTAGATTAATCCAAGAAGATAAATACCTATCTAATAATAATTCCAAAGAGACAGCATGGAAATAAGTGTGTGTGTGTGTGTGTGTGTGTGTGTGTGTGTGTGTTTAATAATAAAAGGTTACTCAGAACTGAAATACACAGGTCTCTAAACTATAAGGGCAAAACTATTATACAAATTTCTAATACGAAAAACAAATCACATGACCATCAGCCTTCTTAACAGCAATACTAGAATGTAATGGAGATGTGCCTTCAAAATTGTAACTCCGAGATAGTTTCCACCTAAAATTCTATACCCAGACAATATATCCTACTTCAATTATTATAAGACCCAGGTTTTTCTCACATATAAAAATCTTTACATTTGGAATGCATCTTGTGATTACTATCAGTCAAGTAGCATTAAGACCTGATTATATTTCATTAATACTTTCTGGTAAAACTAAGAGCCAACATCAAAGAATCAAGAGTGAGAGCATTAAAGACATTTTCAGATCTGCCAAGATTCAGCTTAACCTCCAATATACTCTTTCTAGAGCTGCCATAACAAATCACCACAAACTAGTAACTTAAAATAACAACAATGTATTCTCTCATGGTTCTAGAGTCTAGAAGCCCAAAAATTAAGGTGTTAGCAAGATTAGTTCCTTCTTGGGGGCTAGGGAAAGAATATATTCAGTGCTTCACTCCTAGCTGATGGTGTTTGCTAACAATCCTTGGTGCTCTTGACTTGTGGTAGCACCACTCCAATCTTTGCCTCCATTGTATGTGGCATTCTTCTTCTGTGTCTGTTTGTGCCTCTTCTCTTCTTATAAGAAGAGGGACACTAATCATATTGGATTAGGGTCCACACTAATGACCTGATTGTAAGTTAGCTATATCTGAAAAGACCCTATTTTCTTTTTTTTTGTTTGTTTTTGTCTTTATGTTTATTTTTGAGAGAGAGAGCGCACGTGGGGTAGGGGCAAAGAGAAGGGAACAGAGGATCCAAAGTGGGCTCCACACTGAGCACATGGAGCCTGATGCAGGGCTCAAAGTCACCAACCATGAGATCATGGCCTGAGCTGAAGTTCAACACTCAACCGACTGAGCCACCTAGATGCCCTATTTTCAAATCAGATCACATTTAAAGGTACAGAAATTACAACTTCAGCACATCTTTTGGGGGAACACAAGTCAATCCATAACACTTTCTAAAGACATTATGGAAGATATGCTCCAGCAAAACAAATGAATGAACCAAAAACAAGGAAGACCAAAAAATGCAGGAAACCAGGGACCCTTAGTGATATAAACTCCCAGGATGACAACTAAAGGATAGGCCCAGGATGATAACTAGGAGAACAACAGAGCAACCCATCTAATTTAGAGAAGCAAAAGGATGGAAAGCTCTGGGAGGAAGAAAGGAAAACATAGACACTTAATATATTTAAGCATGTGGGGGAAAATTTTTTTGAGAGATATTAAGATTAAGGATATTAATATTAAGGATAATTAAGAATTGCATACAATATGCAAATTTTTAAGTGCATAAATTAATTCTAGGAAACATAAAATGTTACAAAAAAGGAGGGAAACAATCGTTTAGAAATTCTTGGTTTTGCAGTGAACAATATTTACATGATCATAGTAATGTAAGTACTGAATATTGACTTCATCAAGAAATTCTTTGGAAGGATGGAGAGTGGAAAGTGAGTGACATTTGAGAGGGTTAAATCCCCATCCATAACAGGAAATCAATAATGTCAAAATGTTAATAAATCAAGAAATATCATTATAAGCATAATCTTAAGAAGTACATAGACCAATACAAACCAAAATAGCTAAAATGTTTGCCTCTAGGGAATGAAACTGGGGTGGCAGTTGTCACTGGTGCAAAAAATTACTATTTGGGGTTATAAAACTCTTGGTGCTATTTCATTTTTTCAACTTTTATTTCAAATATTTTTAGGGTACCTAAAGGTTTGATTTCAGCTCGGGTCATGATCCCAGGGTTGTGGGATTGAGCCCCGCATCAGTCTCTGCACTGAATGTGGAGCCTGCCTAAGATTCTTTCTCTAGCTCTGCCCCTCTCCCCTGCTCATGCACTCTCTCCCTCTGTCTCTAAAATTAAAAAAAAAATTTTTGTAATGTTTTTAAAGCATTTTTAAAGACTTAATAAGAAGGGAAAATGTGTGCTATGTGTGTGGAACCTTGCCCAGCTCCATTAGAGAATTCTTTTGTCCTCCAATGAGCCCCAATGAGACTTTGTACATGGCACCATGAAAGCCCTTCTCATGTTTGATTGCCATTAACAGCCATTTTATTGCCCCTGTGGCCCTCTGCTGGCTTTCCTACTTGTCTCCTCTTGCCCACCACCATTTTTGAGTTATTCCAGACACAATGGAAACAATCCATTTGCAGTTCTCCCTCCTCCACACTTAACTGTGAGATGCATGAGTTTCCTGTTCATTTGCATCTCTCTCAGCGCTCAGCTCAAAACACGGAACATAGTAGGCACTCAATGAATGTTTAGTGAAGAAATAGATTAGGCAAAATATTGAATGAATAAACGAATCTGTTTCTGAGAATCTCAATAGGGCCTACAAATGCATTTTTTCCATTCATTAAATATTAATACAGAAGAGACAGCAAAATTTCCTGTAAGAACTGCTATCTGTTCTTTAGAAAATGTTTTCGTTACCCTATTACAATATAAAAAGGACAAGACTGTTTAATATAAGTTGCTTGGGAATCCCACATACCTACTAGTGTCAAAAGAGTGCGATATCCCACAGATGCAGGTTCCCAAATGCATTATGGCTGAAAATACAACACTGCTCTATGTGACTGTAATTGTTACAAGACCCCGTTCAGGCAGTGAGACCACCTTACCAGAGAAGTATCTCCTGAGTGTCCTCTTTAAAACTGTTACTCTAGGGGTGCCTGGGTGGCTCAGTCAGTTAAGCATCCAACTCTTTTTTTTTTAACTTTTTAATGTTTATTTATTTCTGAGAGAGAGACAGACAGACAGACAGAGAGCACAAGCAGGGGAGGGACAGAGAGAGAAGGAGACATAGAATCCAAAGCAGGCTCCAGGCTCCACGCTTTCAGCACAGAGCTCTACCTGGGGCTCCAACTCACGAACTGCAAGATCATGACCTGAGCCGACGTCAGATACTTAACCAACTTAACCACTCAGGCACCCTAAGCATCCAACTCTTGATTTTGGCTCAAGTCATGATCTCACAGTTCGTGAGATTGAGTCCTATGTTGGACTCCTTGCTGACGGCATGGAGGCTGCTTGAGATTCTCTCTCCTTCTCTCTCTGCCTCTCCCCTTGTGCTTTCTCTCTTTCTTAAAAATAAATAAATGAATAGGGGTACCTGGGTGGCTCAGTTCATTAAGCATCCAACTCTTAGTTTTGGCTCAGATCATGATCTTGCAGTTTTGTGGGTTCAAGCCTTGTGTTGGGCTCTGTGCTGACAGCACAGAGCCTGCTTGGGATTCTCTTCCCACCCCCACCCTTCCCCCACTCACACTGTCTCTGTCTCTCTGAAAATAAATAAATATAAAATAAAATAAAACAGCTACTCTATCCCCCTCATTGCACCACCAGAATTCCCTGTCACCCTCCTCCTCTACTTTTCCCTATAATACTTACCTGCAGCCAGGGAAACTCACCTAAGTGTTGGTGTCCAGAGCCTATATTGGAGCACCATGGTCAACACAAGAACTTTCTGGAGTGTTGGACATAATCTATATCTTGATGTCACATATCTACACTTATACACACACACACACACACACACACACACACACACACACACATATATATATATATATATATATCTTGACTAGACCTACACTCATCAAAAACCTTGAACTGTACACATAAAATGTGTGCATTCTACTAAATACAAATTACACTGTATTAGGTCTCTTGACATAAAAAAAAACTATAAAAATAAAATCTGTGCAATTTTCTGTATTATATACTGCAATAAAGCATGTTTTTAAATCTCAAGTCTCCAGCTATAGGTAGTTACTATAGACTGAATGTTTATGTCCCCCCCCCCCCAACAAATTCATATGTTGAAAATCTAAACCCAGTGTGGCTGTATTTGGAGATGGGCCTGTAAGGAAGTAAAGGTTAAATGAGCTTATAAGGAGGGGGCTAGGGCTTGGATCTGATAAGATTAGTGTCCTTGTAAGAAGAGAAACCAGAGGGGCATCTGGGTGGCTCAGTTGGTTAAGCGTCTGACTCTTGACTTTGGCTCAGGTCATGATTTCGCGGTTCATGAGTCTGAGCCCCATATTGGGCTCTGGGCTGACATCCAGGAGCCTGCTTGGTATTCTTTGTCCCCTCTCTCTGCCCCTTCCCCCACTCATTCTCTCTCTCTCTCTCTCTCTCTCTCTCTCTCTCTCTCTCTCTCCTTTCTCTCTTTCAAAAATAAAATTAAAAAAAGAAGAGAAATCAAAGAGCTTATGCTTTCTCCTCACAAAGGGGAGCACACCATCTGATGACAGTAGTCTGCAAGTCAAGAGAAGAGGTGCTCAGAATGGAACCTACCTTGCCAACACCTTGACCTTGGACTTGCCAGCCTTTAGGACTGTGAAAAATGAATTCCTGCTCTTTAAGCCCCTCAATCTGTGGTAGATTGGTAAAGCAGCCCAAGCAGAGTAACTAAGAAAATCCCCCTCGACTGTATCCTAAAATCTATCACTCTGTTGGAGCTGAAGCCACTCTTCCCACAGGCTACTCTCTACTAATCACTGAACATGGTGGGAATATTAAGGAAAGTCCATTTCTGGGAGAGGGAAGACTCCTCTGATAGGCCACTAGACTCCCCCTCAGCCTTACCAAAACTTTCTTAGAACAGCACCTCAGTCTAAGATTTTTCCTTCCCTCCCTCTTCCCAGCTCCTCCAGCTCCTTCCCTATTTTCTTTTACAGACATTTTCCCTAATAAATCCTTGCACGTTTAATAGCATCATGGCATCTGCTTCTCAGGGGACCCAAACTAATAGAACTCCTTAAAAGAAGGAAATGAGATCATGTCAACAAGTTACGTGGCAGGAAAAAAAAAATCAGCTGTCAGTTAACAAGAAAGGTTAGAATATTCGAGAAAATGTACACGTTGACCACATATACAACAAACTTGCCTGTCTATTCATTTAAAAGGATGTGAGGTATGAGATCAAAGGGAATTGAGCTTTTTTTGAAACCACGGTTTCTCTGAAACTTTAGTTTATGGAAAACTGCTACCTAGTCTCAAAATACTTTGAGTTTTATCTTCTCCCAACAATGTTACCCCGATCCGAAACAAGCCCAAACACATTGACGGTCTTAGTTACTGTCCATTATCAAGGACATGCTAATAAGGTTGTGGAAAAAATCAGGTCCCAGAGATCAGGCAGCAGGACGTTCAGCCACCAAGGACCTTGAGGGACTGGCTGTATCTGGAGAGCTCTGGAAATGTCTCACCTTATTTCATTACTTAAAGTAATTCAGTCCATCAGGCTACTTCAGGCAGGAACAGAGTGTGTAACAACAGCACTTAATCTCATCTTGCCGTGCCAATGACTCCTTCCTGCAGCTTTAGTTCAAAGGGTGAGCCATTCTGTCATTACCCATTTACAACAGTGTCTTTGCGATTACTGCAGCGTGGTTTGGGAGTGGTCAACACATCATCAACTTTCTTCTTGGAACCCTGGACATTCTGTCTGAAGAGTCATGTTATAGAAAACACTTTGTGCTTCTTAAAGCACTGGGACAGAAAACGTGAAGTATGTGGGATCTCTTTACCAAAGGGTCATGTCTTCCAACCTAGAACGACAGTTTATCTCTTGGTTGTCGTTTTCCTAAAAACAAAAGAAAGGGACTCAGGGAATCTGTAGGTTTTGTTTCTCTAGGGAAACAAAGACAACCTATTTTGGTTCACTCTCTAACACACTCTCTAATGTTTATTGTCTGTCTCTATCGCAAGAAAGTCTGATTATAGTTCCCAGGTCCGTTCCCTCACTCAAATTCACTTATTTTCCTTTAGCCTCAAACCCCCAATGCCTCCTCTTTATCTTCATTCACAGCTGAAGGCATTGCTTCCGGCTCCCTTGAGAAAACTGAAGCCATCAGCAGAGAACACGCACCTCCTCCTGTCCTCACAGATTCATACATCTCCCAGCATCGTGCACATATATTCTGCCTTCCTGTTAATACATGGACTGTCCAGGCTCCCAGTGAAAGCCAAGCCCCCTGCCCTCACCTTCTCAAGGCTGGAGGGGTTCTTTGTTCCTTCTTCCCTCATCAGCTTTCCACTGTTGGATTACTTTCCACTGTTTGGCACACGGACATGCTATTATCTTGCCAACTTTAAAAACAACAACTAAAATAACAACATCGATGAAAACCATAGAAAACTTTTCTACTCTCCCACCCCAGAAACTGCCCCATATTTCTGTTTCCCATCACAGAAACATGATGCCTCGGAAATACAATCTCTATTCATTGCCTGTAACTCCTCTCCTTCCATTCTCTTTCCTCTGAGACTTCCTCCCAGTCGCCACCAAACTGCTCTCGTCAAGGTCAACAATGGCCACGGCATTGCTGAACCTAAGATTAATTCTCAGTCAGCATCTTCTTTGGCCAATAAGCAGTATTTGACCAGGCTGAACAATCTCTCCTCCTCGTCATGTGTTCTTCACTTGAGTTCCTGCCTTCTGTCCCACCTCCCTGGTGGCTTCTCAGTCTCCATTGCTGGGTCCTCTTCTTCCCACTGTCAGAGCACCACAGGACTCAGCTTGCACCTGTTCTCTTCTCCATCAACATCCACTCTCTTGGTGACTTCACGCAGCCTCACAGCTTTCAGGAACCTCTATGTGCTGGTGGTTTCTCAAATTGACCTCTCTACCCTGGACCGCTGTCTTCAACTCTACAGTCGCGCCCACTCATCTGTTCCACATAGCCACTTGGATGTCGAAAAGAAATCTGAGACCGGACATCTCAAAAAACTCCCAAATCCTGGCCTTCCCCACTTCAGATAATGGTGATGCTATCCTTCCCGCTGCTCAGGACAAAAATCTTAAGTCTCCTCTCTTCCTTACTCCCCTCTTCAACTGGCCGTGAATTTCAGCTGACTCCAAGTTCAAAATATATCCAGAAACTGACCACTTCTGGAAATTTCTACTGCTGCCGGTCCAAACCACCATCATCTCTCATCAGGATCGTTGCAGTAGCCTCCTAACTTAGGTCTTCCCACTTCTACCTCTGTCCCTTTCCCATCAATTTTCAACATGATAGCTATTTATTTATTTATTTATTTATTTATTTATTTATTTATTTATACTGTTTATTTATTTTAGAGAAAGAGCACAAGTTGGGGAGAGGCAGAGAGAGCCGGAGACAGAATCCGAAACAGGTTGCAGGCTCTGAGCTGTCAGCACAGAGTCCGACACAGGGCTCGAACCCACTAACCATGAGATCATGACCCGAGCCAAAGTCAGACACTTAACCGACTGAGCCACCCAAGCGTCCCAGTAGCAAATTATTTCAAAACAGGAGCCAAATCACGTCACCTTTGTACTCAACACCCTCCAGTGGCTCCCACTTCTTTAAAAATCAAAGCCAATCCTCTAGATGATCTGGATACTTCTTTGATCTCATATCTTACTAATCCACTTCGCTCTACCTCATCCAGCCACACTGATCTCTTCACTTTTCCTCAAATCAGCACAGCATGCTTCTACTCTACGGCCTTTGGTCGCTTTTTCTGACTGAATAGCTGTTTCCTCAGATGGTCTTCCAAGCTCCCTCCCTGCAGTATTTTCCTTTCTGTGCTTCAGTTTCCTCCCTGGCACACCGATAGGTTTGAGATAGCTGTAGGACCCAAAGCACATGTACAAGGTGAGACTGTTTTGGGATCAGAGAAATCACGCTCTGTGTTATTCTACAATTCTCTTTTCAATGTTAAAATTAGGCCTTGAAATGCTAATTCACACTTCACTTCGTGTGATGTTTCTCATTTTTAACCTCATTTATTTTAACTGCTGCATTGTAGTCAACAGAGGTTTGTAATACTTTATTTATAAGGATACTCAGATTATAATCTACTTTTCCATTATTGCACACAATTCCCCAAGAGCTCTTAGTGCACAGAGGCAAGCATTTTTTTTTTTAGGATGAATATCTCAAAGTGGAATTTTTGAGTTAAGGCATATGTCTATTTCTAAAAGAGATACTAAGAAAATGCTCTCCAGGGCATCTGGGTGACTCAGTCAGTTAAGCGCCTAAAACTCAGGTCATGGTCTCCCGGTTTGTGGGTTTGAGCCCTGCATCAGGCTCTGTGCTGACAACTCAGAGCCTGGAGCCTGCTTCAGATTCTGTCTCCCTCTCTCTCTGTCCTCCCCTGCTCACGCTCTGTCTCTCTCTGTCTCTCAAAAATGAATAAACGTTAAAAAAATTGTTTTTAAAAAGAAAGAAAATGCTCTCCATAAAAGTCATGCCTGCAATCCCTATGAAAATAACACCAGCATTCTTCACAGAACTAGAACAAACAATCCTAAAATCTGTATGGAACCAGAAAACACCCCAAATAGCAAAAGCAATCTTGAAAAAGAAAACCAAAGCAGCAGGCATCACAATCCCAGACTTCAAGCTATACTACAAAGCTGTAATCATCAAGACAGTATGGTACTGGCACAAGAACAGACACTCAGATCAATGGAACAGAATAGAGAACCCAGAAATAGACCCACAAATGTATGGCCAACTAATCTTTGACAAAGCAGGAAAGAATATGCAATGGAATAAAGACAGTCTCTTCAGCAAGTGATGCTGGGAAAACTGGACAGTGACATGCAGAAGAATGACCCTGGACCACTTTCTTACACCAGACACAAAAATAAACTCAAAATGGATGAAAGACCTAAATGTAAGACAGGAAGCCATCAAAATCCTCGAGGAGAAAGCAGGCAAAAACCTCTTTGACCTGGGCCACAGCAAGTTCTTACTCAACACATCTCCAGAGGCAAGGGAAACAAAAGCAAAAATGAACTATTGGGACCTCATCAAAATAAAAAGCTACTGTACAGCGAAGGAAACAATCAGCAAAACTAAAAGGCCACCAACGGAATGGGAGAAGATATTTGCAAACAACATATCAGATAAAGGGTTAGTATCCAAAATCTATAAAGAAGTTATCAAACTCAACACCCAAAAAACAAATAATCCAAGTGAAGAAATGGGCAAAATACATGAATAGACACTTCTCCAAAGCAGACATTCAGATGACTGACAGACACATGGAAAAAATGCTCAACATCACTCCATCAGGGAAATACAGATCAAAACCACAATGAGATACCACCTGACACCTGTCGGAATGGCTAACATTAACAACTCAGGTAACAACAGATGTTGGTGAGGATGCGGAGAAAGAGGATCTCTATTGCACTGCTGGTGGGAATGCAAACTGGTGCAGCCACCCTGGAAAACAGTATGGAGGCTCCTCAAAAAACTAAAAATAGAACCACCCTACGACCCAGCAATTGCACTACTAGGTGTTTATCCAAGGGATACAGGTGTGCTGTTTTGAAGGGACACATGCACCCCAGTGTTTATAGCAGCACTATCAACAATAGCCAAAGTATAGCAAGAGCCCAAATGTCCATCCATGGATGAATGGATAAAGAAGGTGTGGTATATATATATACAATGGAGTATTACTTGACAATCAAAAAAATGAAATCTTGCCATTTACAACTATGTGGATGGAACTAGAGGGTATTATGCTAAGCGAAATTAGTCAGAGAAAGACAAATATCATATGACTTCACTCATATGAGGAAATTAATATGCAAAACAGATGAACATAAGGGAAGGGAAGTAAAAATAATATAAAAATAGGGAAGGGGCAAAACATAAGAGACTCTTAAATACGGAGAACAAGCAGAGGGTTATTGGAAGGGTTGTGGGGGGGGGATGGGCTAACTAGGTAAGGGGCATTAAGGAATACTCCTGAAATCGTTGTCGCACTATAATGGTAACTAATTTGGATGTAAATTAAAATCAATTAATTAACATTTTAACATTTTTGTAAAAAAAAGAAAAACAAGAAAATCATGCCTGTCTATACACCTACACATTTCTCCACATCTCCTCCACTATTGGATACTAGGAATCGTTCACCTTTGCCAGCCAAAAGAGTGAATCTTACCACTTCCTGATAATATGAACTTTCATCTGTTTCAGACACCAAATTACTGTAGATGCTCAAGTATCATATCTTACCCTTTTGATGTTTTTGTGTGCATTAATGCCTTATAAGACAAACACTTTCCATTACTCTTTTCTGGAATTGTTGCTAGCTGTTGTTCATTTTTTCATATATTCTTTAGGATCCAATTACCAAGTTCCCAAAAAAATCTTATTGGTAATTTTTTGGAGGGATATATTACCTTTTGTAGGTTAACTTAGAGAGACTGTCATGTTCAAAATGTTGAATCTCTTATCCAAGAACATGGTGTGCCTTTCCATTTATCCAAGTTTTCTTTTTGCATCCTTGAAAAGCATTTTCGAATTTTATCTTGATCCTTCGTGGGTCTTGCTATTGTAAGTGTTCCATTTATTCCACTATGTCATCTGGCAAACCATCTACATGAAGATATACGTGTTTAATTTTGTGCCAGCCAACTAGCCGAATTCCACTCTTGTTTGTGAAAATATTTTAGTTATTTATCAGGGATTGTCCAAGAAAATAATTGCACCAGCAGTATATAGTCAGAGTGTAATCTCCTCCTATTTGCTTTTATGTATATATATTCTTTCTTTTTTCTCCTTGTGCTTTCCAGTACCTCCAGAATAATTGAGGAATAATTTCTGGTGGGAATAGGGGTCTTTCTAGTGGACGAATGTCATTGTTTTTAGTACTCGGCATCTAAACGCTTTTCTAGGCTTGAGGAATTGCCCATCTGACGAGTCTTGGTGGATAAAGATCTTTTCCTCTAGAGTAGATGAGAATGCTAGATATTTATTTCGCCAGCCTATCTTACAGCTAGAGTACACGCACGTGACCCGGGCTTTGTCACCTGGAAGCACTCATGCCAGGAACTGGTAATATAAGAGGGAAGACAAGGGATTCTCTCCTTCCTGTGCCAATTGAAGCAACAATAACCACAAATTTGAGCTCTTGGTGCAGAAGGGGCAGTGGTACAAACAAATACTTTGGGGAGGACTGGCTCTTTGATAACTTTTTCTATTTCTGCTAATGCAGTGGGTCTGTAGGTTTTCTTTTTTTAATCTATTCATCTAGGGGCGCCTGGGTGGCTCAGTCGGTTGGGTGTCCCCACTTCGGCTCAGGTCATGGTCTCGCAGTTTGCGAGTTCGAGCCCCGCGTCAGGCTCTGTGCTGACGGCTCAGAGCCTGGAGCCTGCTTCAGATTCTGTGTCTCCCCCTCTCTCTGCCCTTCCCAGACTCATGCTCTGTCTCTCTCTGTCTCTCAATAATAAGTAAGCGTTAAAAAAATTAAAAATCTATTCATCTATCTCATTCATTTATGGAGTCTTCTTTAATATTTCTCTTTATTATTTGAGAGAGAGAGCATGAGTGGGGGAGAGGGACAGAGGGAGACAGAGAATCTTAAGCAGACTCCATGCTCAGCATGGAGCCCGATGTGGGGCTCGATCCCACGACCCTGGGATCATGACCTGAGCTGAGATCAAGAGTCAGTTGGTCAGCTGACAGAGCCACCCAGGCGCCCCTTTAATATCTCGATAGTGTTTTATACATTTTTGGGAAGAGATCTCAGAAAACTTTCATTAGATTTATTGCTAGATATTTGAGCTTTTTAATGATATTTTAAATAATACATTTTAATTATTCTTTTTTAATTTGTCACAATACATAAAAATGTAATATTGTATTTCTCTTATTACATCTAATGGTTAATCCTTAGGTCGTTTAAAAATGTCTACCTACACAATCATATCATCTGTAAATAATAAGAGTTCTATTTTCCCCTTGCATTTTTCACACCTTTAATATTATTTTCCTTGTGTTCTTGTAAAGGTCTGCAATACGATGTTGAATAAAAACAATGTTAGCAGAAAAATCTTTCATTACTAGGGAAATCTCATAACAATTCACTTCAAATACATTTGGTTTACCTGGGTTTTTTGTTTCATTTTTTTTTAGATTTATCAAATGAAGAATGTATTTATTAAAGACTATTTTTAATTATTAAGTAATGAATTTATATCAAATGCTCTTTCTGCATCTGCCCAGGCGGGCATATGACTTTTCTCCTTTTTTCTCTAATTTGGTGAATTATTAATTGAATTTTGAATGTTAACCCAGTCTCTCCCTCTTTAAATAAACCACATTTGATCATAATATCCTTTTAAGTATCACTAGATTCAATTTGCTAGTAACTTATTTAGGATTTTTTTTGTATCTGTGTTCATAAACGACATTAACTTTTTTCCTTTCCTTTATAATATTCTTTGCAAACTTTGGGACCAAGATTGTATAAGTATCAAAAATTTTTGAAAGCTTTTCTTTTTTTTTTTTTCTCTTCTCTGGGAGAATTTGTGTTAAATGTTGTGTTATCTCTTCCTTTTTTGAGGGGTGTAGAATTCACCACTGAGTATGTTCCGTCTTGTTCTTTAAGAATTCCTCCTTAGGGGTGCCTGGGTGGCTCAGCTGTTTAAGCATCTGACTTCGGCTCAGGTCATGATGTCATGGTTTGTGGGTTCGAGCCCGGTGTTCAACTCTGTGCTGACAGCTCAGAGCCTGGAGCCTGCTTTGGATTCTGTGTCTCCCTCTCTCTGCCCCTCCAGTGCTCATGCTCTGTCTCTGTCTCTCTCAAAAATAAACGTTAAAAAAAAAAAAAAAAGAATTCTTCCTTTAAAAAAAAGAATTCCTCCTTATAGGGAGGGGCTTTGTTTGTGAAGTGGTATTTAATTACACATTCAATTTCTTCAACAGCTACAGAGCTGTGCAGGCTTCATATTTCTTACAGCAGTTTGGGGTAAGTTCTGTTTCTCTGATAATTCTTCTATTTCATCTAAATTTTCAAATTTACTGGCATGAATTTGCTCATAATATTCTTTATATACACATAGGCTTTTAAAATTTTTAATTATTTATTTTTGAGAGAGAGCAGTGTGCACGCACGCGTGTGCATGTGTGCTGGGGAGGGGCAGAGAGAGAGGGAGAGAATCCCAGGCAAGCTCCACACTGTCAGTGATGAGCATGAACCATGAGATCATTACCTGAGCCGAAATCAAGAATGGACTGAGCCACCCAAGCACCCAAGGGCATGTATGTATGTATGTATGTATGTATCTAGAGCAGTTTTAGGTTCTCAGCAAAACTGCAAGGAAAGCACAAAGATTTCCCATATCCCTGCCTCTCCTCAACACACACTGCCTACTCCTCTATCAACATCCACCCCCATGGTATATTTATTACAATCCACAAACCTACACTGATACATCACCATCCCCCACTGTCCATAGTTTACATTAGGGTTCCCTCTTAGTGTTGTACATTTTTGGGGTTTGGACAAGTGTATAACTAAACGTATCCACCATTCTAATATTAAACGGAGTATTTTCACCACCTTAAAATCCTCTGTTGCCTTTTATCTTTTTAATGCCTAAATGTTATATTCCCCTTTTCTTTCTAATGTTGGCTATTTTCACCTTCTGTCTTTATATTAGACAACAGAGATCAGCAGCATTTGGGCTGTTTACAAGGTAGACGACTCTCCTCTATATCACCTACCTGACAGAAAGCCTACCTGAAAATATGGCTTATCTTTGTAATTCTTTGGTTGAGCTGCATCTGCGCTTGTTGATGCAGAACCTGGAAACCCACGTACCCATCCTGGCATTGGTGGGTCTGCTTCTCACATGTAGCATTTTGAGAACTGTGCTTTGCCAATTTCATTTGACCTCTCCAGTCCTAGGGATCCTCTTGGCATCTTTCTGTTTACATTCCATTATATTTGTTAAGGGTTTCTTCTATACTGTGTGCCTCCCAGTTTCTCTGAAGAGTGTTTGTGTCTCTGTTTCTCTGCCTTGAGGGCTTGTATCGTTGTTGTTGTTGTTGTTGTTGTTGTTGTTGTTGTTGTTGCTTTTACAGAATTTCCAAGAACAAAGGTAGGCAAATACCATCTTTAATACACCTTCTAAATTAAGACCAAATGAGGGGCGCCTGGGTGGTGCAGTCGGTTGAGCCTCCGACTTCAGCCAGGTCACGATCTCGCGGTCCGTGAGTTCGAGCCCCGCGTCGGGCTCTGGGCTGATGGCTCGGAGCCTGGAGCCTGTTTCCGATTCTGTGTCTCACTCTCTCTCTGCCCCTCCCCCGTTCATGCTCTGTCTCTCTCTGTCCCAAAAATAAATAAACGTTGAAAAAAAAAATTAAAGTAAGACCAAATGATTGTTATCCTCCACTTTGTAGGATTTCACTGAGAGACGTTAAATGTATAAATATATTTTCAAAGTAGCGGATTTTCCAATTCCAGAATATGGTATTTGTCATCATTTATTTAGGTCTTCTTTTATATCTTCTAATAATATTTTATAGTGTTGTTGTTGTTCCTTTCTTTTTTTATGTTGTTTGCTTTTTCATAGTGTTACACAAATACTTTCAGGTTTATTCTTAACCATTTCATGTATTTCTTTATGTCTATTGGGAACTGAATGGCCTAACTGGACATGGTCATATATAGAAAATCTATTATTTTCTGTACATTAATCTTTTATCCAATTAGTCTAGGGGGGTAGAGTTTTACCTGTGTGTCATTTTACTATCCTGGATCTTCTAGGAAGATAACCATGTTGACTGCAAATGCAATAATATGGGTTCTTTTTTCCTCTTCCTTTCAAATATTTACCTGACTTACCTGATTTATTTTTGTGTGTTACCACACTAGCCAAAACCTCGAAAAGTGGTAGCAATTTTCATTCCAATTTGTTCCCACAGGTAAAGAGAATGCTTTCAGTGCTTCATCATTGTATATGATTTCTGCTGCAGGTTTCTGAGAGATACACTTTATAAAGTTTGGAAAGCTTCCTTCTATTTCTATTATTTAATACGAATTTGTGTTGAATTTTTTCAAATATTTTTCATCACCTATTGATATCACGTGTGATTTTTCCTCTTTGAACTATTTGCTAGTAAGTCAATTTAGTAGTTTACCTAATATTGAGACTTCTTTGTGTTTCTACTGTAAGCCCTACCTGGTCGTAATATACTATTCTTTAATGCATGGATAATTTAATTTTTTGATTTTTATATAGGAGCTCTGCATGTCAAGTTTATTAGCGAGTTCTGCCTGTGGTTTCTTTTCTATGTGAACAATCCTTCTTAAATTTTCGTATAAGGGTCATATTAGCCTCACAGCATGAGTTATCGTTTTCCAGCTTTTAGATATTCTGAAGCAGTTTACATAATGTGGGAATTGTCTATTCCACAAAAATTTCATAAATACCACCCTTCAAAACTTCTGGGTCTGATGAAATTTTTAAAAGGTAGATCTTTGACTATATTTTCAACTTCTTCAATTCTATTTATCTATTCAGATCTTCTAATAAGTAAGTCAATTTTGTGTAATTTTCAGAAAATTAAATGAACAATTTGTCTAAGTGCTCAAATTTACTGTACAATATATTAATGTAGGTGATCAATATATATTAATTGAAATAAGAAATTAATCGCATGTTTTTAATATTCTCCAAATCTGTGAATTTTGTTGCTTATTCCCAATGGTGTTTATGCAAGAACTTTTTTTCTTGATTCGAAATATCAAAATTTTACCCACTTTTGTCATTTTTCTGAAAGAAATAATATCTGTTGTTTCAAAAAAGAAAGAGGAATATTGTTATTATTTCCAAGGAAAAAATTTTTTCTTGCAGATTTTTATATTCATTTATAAGTTTTTTATATCATAGCTGGTATAAATATTGAATGATTTGACTTCTTAGAATATATATTGAGATATATTTAACTTTGTTTAGGTCTAATGGATGGTAAATATTTGCAAATGCCCCATTTTGTTTTTTAAAAATGTCTTTTTTCAGTTTTGTGGGTACAAAATTTTATAAATATAGAAATATACACATATAAAATGTATTTATATATTATATATAAAATTTTTAAATATTTTATAAATACATAAATATAAAATATTTTCCAATATTATTTATATTAGAAAATATTTTATGAATATTTACATATTTAATATAAAATACATATAACATATATATATATAAATACAGACACACACACACACACACACACACATATAGTTTGCTAGCTATGTTACCAAAAGCCCTCCAATCTTTTTTTTAATAATTTTTTTTAATGTTTACTTATTTTTGAGAGAGAGACACTCTTGAGTGGGGGAAGGCCAGGGAGAGAGGGAGACATGGAATCTGAAGCAACCTCCAGGCCCAAACTGTCAGCAAAGAGCCCAATGCAGGGCTCGAACTCATGAACTATGAGATCATGACCTGAGCCAAAGTCGGACACTTAACTGACTAAGCCACCCAGTTGCCTCTAAAAACCCTCCAATCTTAATTATTTGTTTACTCAATTGGTCAATTTCCAAAGTCTCCCACATGGTTGGAATTTATTCATCCTAGTATTCTTTATCAGTTTATGCTCTCTACAGTCTGAATCATTGCTTTTAGTGACAAAGTTTTCAAGAGTGTCAAGTGTTAGTTGTGTGTGTTATCAATATTAAATATTTGTTTTGTTGGTTTTTTTTGGCCCTTGGATTCTATTTTAACTGCTATTAATATTACATTTGATTTTTTTTACTTGAACTTGTCTATTTTTTTAATATGAAATTTATTGTCAAATTGGTTTCCATACAACACCCAGTGCTCATCCCAGCAGGTGCCCTCCTCAATGCCCATCACCCACTTTCCCCTCCCTCCCACCCCCCATCAACCCTCAGTTTATTCTCAGTTTTTAAAAGTCTCTTTTAGGGGCGCCTGGGTGGCACAGTCGGTTGAGCGTCCGACTTCAGCCAGGTCACGATCTCGCGGTCCAGGAGTTCGAGCCCCGCGTCAGGCTCTGGGCTGATGGCTCGGAGCCTGGAGCCTGTTTCCCATTCTGTGTCTCCCTCTCTCTCTGCCCCTCCCCCGTTCATGCTCTGTCTCTCTCTGTCCCAAAAATAAGTAAACGTTGAAAAAAAAAAAATTAAAATAAATAAATAAATAAATAAAAGTCTCTTTTAGGGTTTGCCTCCCTCCCTCTATTTTTTTTTCCTTTCCCTCCCCCATAGTCTTCTGTTAAGTTTCTCAGGATCCACATAAGAGTGTACTTGAAATTGTCTAGTTTATTTCCCTTTATTTTCAACCTACACATGTTATTTTGTATTAGGCATGAACTTAACCAACAGCATATAACTATTTTTTTATGTTACTGTTAATTCTATCCAAGAGCAGTTTTTGTGATTATTGATATATTTGGATTTATTACCAATTCTTTCTATGCGTTTTAATAATGCACCTTCCAAAGTTTCCTTCTAATTTTTATTTCCGTGGGTATGAGTTTTGTTTTTCAAGTCATCACATATCTTCCACATCACTTGTTTTCTTTAAATGTTAGATGATCCTGCACTTGGGCTCAGCTTTGAATTTGAGATTCTCTCCCAAATGTGAATATTTCCTGGATAAAGGACCTGAATGTAAGACAGGAAACCACGAAAACCCTAGAGGAGAAAGCAGGAAAAAAACCTCTCTAACCTCAGCCGCAGCAATTTCTTACTTGACACATCTCCAAAGGCAAGGAAATTAAAACCAAAAATGAACTATTGGGACCTCATGAAGATAAAAAGCTTCTGCACTGCAAAGGAAACAATCAACAAAACTAAAAGGTAACCAACGGAATGGGAAAAGATATTTGCAAATGACATATCAGACAAAGGGCTAGTATCCAAAATCTATAAAGAACTCACCAAACTCCACACCTGAAAAACAAATAATCCAGTGAAGAAATGGGCAGAAAACATGAATAGACACTTCTCCAAAGAAGACATCAGGCACATGATGTCCAACAGGCACATGAAAAGATGCTCAACATTGCTCCTCATCAGGGAAATACAAATCAAAACCACACTGAGATACCACCTCACACGAGTCAGAGTGGCTAAAATGAACAAGTCAGGAGACTATAGATGCTGGCGACGATGTGGAGAAACGGGAACCCTCTTGCACTGTTGCTGGGAATGCAAACTGGTGCAGCCACTCTGGAAAACAGTGTGGAGGTTCCTCAAAAAATTAAAAATAGATCTACCTTATGACCCAACAATAGCACTGCTAGGAATCGACCCAAGGGATACAGGAGTGCTGATGCATAGGGGCACTTGTATCCCAATGTTTATAGCAGCACTTTCAACAATAGCCAAATTATGGAAAGACCTAAATGTTCATCAACTGATGAGTGGATAAAGAAGATGTGGTTTACATATACAATGGAATACTACTTGGAAATGAGAAAGAATGAAATCCTGCCATTTGCAGCAACGTGGACGGAACTGGAGGGTATTATGCTGAGTGAAATAAGTCAGTCAGAGAAAGACAGATACCATATGTTTTTACTCATATGTGCATCCTGAGAAACTTAACAGAAAACCAGGGGGGAGGGAAAGGGGGGGAAAAAGTTACAGAGAGGGAAGGAGGCAAACCATAAGGGACTCTTAAATACTGAGAATAAACTGAGGGTTGATGGGGGGTGGGAGGGTGGGTGATGGGCATTGAGGAGGGCACCTGTTGGGATAAGCACTGGGTGTTGTATGGAAACCAATTTGACAATAGATTTCATATTTAAAAAATGTGAATATTTCCTGATTTCCTCAGTCTGCTTCTGGTGACTACGAGAGAGAAGCAGGACGTACCACAAGTTAGGATCTAAGAACAGTTTGTTGTCTGGAGTAAGGGCCCCCATTCCTGCCAGGTGTTGCCAATCTTCCAGAGCACAGGCCTGATTCTCCTGCCCAAACACCCACAGTCATGACCACAGCCATTGGACAAGTCCTCTACTGCTGAGCACTTGGCACAAGTTGTCTTGGTAGACGTCAACCCACTTCACCACCAGAATGTTGTTCCCTGACTAATCACCCTCACAATTACACCAGGGATAGTTTCTCTTCTATCTTCAAGATCTTAACATTCCCATTGCTACTCTCGGCTCTTGCAGCCTTCTTCTCCTGGACCTGTCTCCCATCTGCCTTCTCTCTCTTAGAGAATAAATGACAAAGAGAATGGTTACTGTTCTTTGGATCCTGATTCCAATAAACCAACTTACAAAGTGCACCATTAAGAAACTATGGAAACTTCAACTGGAATTAGGTCAGTGGTTCATCAACCAGGGATGACTTTTCCTCTCCAGTCTGGAGACACTGTGGTTGCCACAATAGGGGAGTGCCAAAAACATCTAGTGGTAGATACCAGAAATAGCCTTAAACATCCAACAGAACAGAACCTCAAAACTGAGAATTATTTAACCCAAAATTCAATAGCCAAGGTTGAGAAAACGTGTATTAGATGATATTAGGGAATTATTAGTTTTGTAAGATAGGATAGCAGCATAGTGATTAGGCTTTTTATTAAGTCCTTATTGGTTAGAGATGCATATGAAGCATACGTGACTAAAAAACATGAGGTCTTGGGGCACCTGGGTGGCTGAGTCGGTTGAGTGTCGGACCCGTGGTTTCAGCTCAGGTCATGATCTCATAGTCTGTGGGTTCGAGCTGGTAGTGCAGAGCCTGCTTGGGATTCTCTCTCACTCTGCCACTCCCCTGCTCACACTCTCTCTCTCAAAATAAACGGATAAACACTCAAAACAATAAATAAATAAAAGGAAATTTATTTTAAAAATTAAATTAAAATAAATAAATAAATAAATAAATAAGATTAAAAACCATGACATCTGTCTGAGACTTGGTCTAAAATCCTTTAAAAAAAAAAAAAAGGAAAGTCAATTAAGATGGAAAATGTTAACTTTTGAAGGGTGGTGGTGTTAACGTTGGTGTTCACCATATTCATCATTACCTTCTTTCTATTTGAAAATATCTATAATATAGAGCTAAAATATTTTCATTAAATTGTAAAAGGCAGGACATTTTGTGACATTTTTATAATGTTTGTTCCTAATAATGTGAAAGAAAGTAGATTTTATTTTCAGTAATTTTATTAAAAGGATGCCTTTGGAGATCTGACAGATCTTGGATGGAGTTCCTCTCTGACACCTAACAGGTGAATAGGAAGTGTTTGGAGGAAGGGAAGACATCAATGAATGTAAATCGCAAGACAGTGAGAAGACCTGCCTACCCAGAGGAGCTGGTGTGCTGCATCATTGAAAATAGGGCTCAATCAGGCAGGCCCAGATCATGGAAATGCTTACAAGTCAGGCAGAGAAGGAAAGATATGCTAAGACAGAAAATAAGGCATTATAATTTAAGGGGCAGACTAATTTTCTGAAATAAGGCAAGTGGCTGGGGAAAAAAATCATGCAAAAAAAATCCCATTACATCTAAATTACCTGTATTGAAAGGGAATGTTTATGGTAGTTCTGTTTTGTTTTGTTTCATTTTTATCCGGCTAACACAGTTCTTCCTGGGATAGTGAAGACAATGGGAGACAAGGCAGGTGATGTGGATGAGATCCAGAGTCAAATGGAGGGATTGGCTTCCATGATGCAGTTTTGGCCTCTGCTGGGAGGGCACAAGGTTTGCCAGTTTTGATGAGCCAGGAAGATAAGGAACTTTGAGTCTGAGAGTGAGGTATCAGCTGAGAATGCTGATGGCAAGGGCTATGGGACATTTAAAGAGAAAGAAGAAAATAACACAAGGAAGAAGAAAACAAAATACTATTAAAGCCCATTTGAGGCTTAAGATCATAGATTTCCAGTGAACCCAGTCCACACATTTGTGTGGTTTTGTCCAGCAACGTTCAACTGCTCAAATGGAGACCCAGATAAGACAGAGAGTAGGGTTCTTCCAAGGCTGGGGATTTGTTAAATGAGGATGACAAAAAGTGGGGAGGAAAGTTGATGGTATTTGCAAAAATATGATTGATTTCAACCATGGAATCTACCTGGAGAAGAAGAAAAGTCAATAGATAAAAGTGATGGAGATCAATGGATTATCAAAAGGATGTCAAAGTATTATGCCCAGGGGTTCCTCCAGCAAACAAACTGGAATAAAAGGAGGTGGTGGTCAGAAAGCAAGATATCCAAAATCAAGACTCTGGATGGAGTAGTTTTCTGGCAATGACAAGGTCCGAGGTGTCCGACAAAGGGTCCAAGGTGTGGGACAAAGGGGCTGGACTGGAAGGAAGCTACTAATCATTAAGGATGATCACAAGACACCCAGGGTTAGTCCTAACAGCCTGTCCTTCCTTCTTCTGATTAGTTGTCCTTGATGAGAGAAAAAGCAGCTATGACCCATGCTGGGCAAGAACCAAGAAACCTTTCCTTGGTTCTTAGCTGCTGTGATGCTCGCCAATTCCTTTACTAACAGCAAATGAGTGCGGTTCTCTGTTTTTTTGTTTTTTAATGTTTTTGTTTATTTTTGAGACAGAGAGACAGAGCATGAGCAGGGGAGGGGCAGAGAGAGAGGGAGACACAGAATCCGAAGCAGGCTCCAGGCTCCGAGCTGTCAGCACAGAGCCTGACGCAGGGCTTGAACTCACGGAGTGTGAGATCGTGACCCGAGCTGAAGTCAGATGCTCAACCGACTGAGCCACCCAGGCGCCCCTGTTTTTTGTTTTGTTAGTTTTATTTATTTGTTTATTGATTTATTTTAGGACAAACGATGATACCTCTATGGTATATGAATGAATGATGATCTCATTTGATCCAGGATGCTAGGCTTAGGTGGGGTACCGAGGTGTGTTAGTGGGAATTTGGGGAACAAGAAGGTGGCATGGGAGCCCTTCTGGGGCAAGGGGAATAGAGCTTAAAGGAGAAATGGAGAAATGAGGGAAATACTCCCTAAATGTTGCCTTAAAGGCCAGTTTTGGCCAACTTGTACACACTGCACATGTGGTATGCATCAAAAAGGTTCATAAACTAAAATTCGTCGGATACATCCAATTTGATCACAATGTCATTTTAATAACACCACAAAGAACCTCATCTAGTTCACAGAGGATTACTCAAAAGGTTAACATCTCTTTTTGTACCAAGAGTAGCTCAAAAGCAGGACCTGACTTCAAGCTAGATGAGAATAGATTCTGTTACTCAGTGGCTGTCCAATAACAGAAAGGTCAGTATGTACTTGATAAATTATGAACAACAAAAGTAGCCTTCTGCTTTCCTGTGGCTGCTCAGGGCAAGTACAAGTGTACCTAAACCAGAAGTGCCCACTCAGCCATATGAGTGTATTAAACCATCAATAATTTCTGCTCTTTTCTATACGTTTTCACTGTTAGTCTCAGTGGCTGCCTCTGGGGATAAGCAAAGGGAAAAAAAGATTAACTTAAAGTGCACCATGTTGCAAGGACACCCATTTTGCTTCATTCATTTATCCAAGGAATATTTATTGAGCACGTCCTATGAGCTGGGCATTCTGCAGGTGCTGGAGATAGAAACTAGAAACAATTCCTGTGCTCAAGAGATTCCAGCCTAGGGAAGACAGAGAAGCAGATACTTTTAATATTGAGGGAACTAATTACTAAGATTCATTCATTTCTTCCATAATGTTTGTAAACTACACTCAAGTACTTTGTTAATAAGCCCTAAGAATAAATGCAGATACATGATGTTGCCCCTGCCTTGGTTGAGTCATTATATGAACAAGGAGGAGGCCATCCTGTCTATGGTACCTTGGAGAAGTTGCTCTTCTGTTGGACCTGGGATGCAAGGCAGAAACCTCAAGCAAAGAGACACGGAGAACATCCCAAGCAAAGCACGGGAATCCAGAAATCACAATGCATTTGAGAAACCGTATGTAGAATAGAATGGTTGCAGCTGTGTCTGGTGGGGGGGGGGGCAGTAAGAGATGAGGCTGAGGAAGACACGATAGAATATATACATCATGTTAAGGAATCTCAACTTGACTCTGGAGATGAGGGCAAGTAAGCAGGGGAGTAACATGAGTAGCTTGTACTTTAGATAGATCATTCTGCAGCAATGTGGAAATTGGCTTGGTGTCAGGCCAGACTGGAAGCCAAGAGTACAATTAGGAGCTCGATACAATGATCCTGACAAGAAATAACAAGGGCCTGAACTAAGACAATGGCAGTGGGGATAACGCAACAAAAGAGAATGGGCCTGAGAAATATTTTGGTAAGACTAGACAAGACTTGGCCGGGTGGTTAGAGGAAAAAGCTGAAGGACTGAAAGAGTCCAGGATGACTTCCAGGTGTCTGTTTTGGGTGCCTGCTAGACTACAGCATCGTCACCTGATACGACAATAGGAAAAGAGACATGTTTCAAGGTAGATGCACTTTTCAAGGTAGAAGCACCATGATGCAGTTTTTGCACTAAGGGGGAAAAAAATCAGTAGAGTGCGTTAGGTTAAACATGTAAGTCGAATATATAGATGAGAGACTTTATCAAAACTAAAATTTTTGTTCCACCAAAGACTCTGAAGAGTATAAAAAGGCTACACCGGAAGAAAAATATTTCCAAACGACATATCCAACAAAGTCTTTGCAGGATATATAAAGAACTCTCAAAATGTAACAGTCAACAAACAATTAGAATTAGAAATCCAATTAGAAAATGGGCACAATATTTCACTGAAGACATGAAAGGACATTTTACCAAAGAGGATATATGGCAAATAAACACATGAAAAGATATTAAACATCAAGAACCACGCCAACAAAAATGAAAGAGAAACGAAAATTGAAACCGCCATAGAACATTCCTGTACACCTATTAGAGTGGCTAAAATAACAATGAGGACACCAAAAGCTGGCAACGATGCGGAGGGAACTGGATCGCCTCACACATGGCCATGGGAATGATAACGTTCTGGGGAACGGTGGGCGGTTTCTTAACAAATCTAACCTGGACTTGCCATTCAGTTCAGCAATTGAACCCTTGGGCATTGATCCTAGAGGAACAAGAACTTATGTTGACTCAAGAACACGAATGTTTATAGCAGCTTTATTTATAATACCCTAGAAAGCTGGGGCACGGGTGGAGGACAGACTTCCTTCAGTGGGTAAATGGTGAAAACAAACTGGCATTTCTACACCATGGAATACTGTTCGGCAAACACAAGCAACAAACTATTGCTACAAGAAACTGGGATGGATTTCATGGGAATTATGCGGAGTGGAAAGAGCCAGGTTTAAACGTAACATACTATATTATCAACGTTCTTGCATGTTACAGGTTATACACACTACATACTCACACACGGAGTGCATACAAAAGTGGGGAAATCTGAATAAACTCAGCAATCATCTGCTTTTGATACTGTATTACAGTTATGCCAGATGTTACCAGTGAAGAAAACTGGCTGAAGGGTACACAGGACCCCCCTTACCTTTTTTGCAACTAATGAGACTGTAAGTGCATCTATACGTAGGGTAGATATTTAATTGATAAAGCCTGGTCCTTGAAGACACAGAAGGTTGATTCTAGCACACGGGTGGGGGATGCACAACAAACAGGAAGGATGGTGCTTCTCCCCTAAGAAAGGATGGTAAGTAGGTGCAGATGCAGGGAAACAGGTGGAAGGGATAGAGGTCAATACCTAATGTTGTCTATTTTCTATAGAGAGTAAGAATCACAACTACCTGCTGCAAGAGATGAGGCGCTAGGGCACAGAGCTTGAATGAGCTGAAGGTTTGGAATAACCACTGAGGGAAGGGGGAGGGGGCATATCATGGCGTTGGACAGCATATCATAGCACAGTACTGCCCGGTTAATCTCACGTTATTGTCCATAGTGCTGGCCAGCGGAACTTTCTGCCATGATAGAAATGGTCTGTACCCAGGCTGTCCAGTACAACAGCCTACATATAAGCTACTGAGTACTGGAAATGTGGCTAAAGTGACCAAGAACGTAATTTTTCATTGTATTTAATTCTAAAGAGCCCATGCGGTTAGTGGCTACCTTATCAAACAGTGAAGCTAACAGACGCACGTAATAAAGAAGCAGTAAATTTTCAACCACAATCAGTCCTTTTGGCCAGTTAACAAAGATCTAGGCCTAAGAGCCAAAGCATATAATTTTCTTTCCTTTCTGCATTATTCACAACTCAGTGAGCACTGAAGCTGCAAATCATTATGAAATCCTTGGTTCTCGAAGCTCCGACAGCCAGCTTTCAAGTAACTCCATCTTCTACTATTTCCAAATTTCAAATCGCTTTGTCACGCTTATACCCCAGATGACATGGCAGCGGCCTTAAAGCACAGCCTTAGGAGGTCTAAAGCTATACCCCACATGTGTTTTTCAGCACATTCTAAGGCTCAGATGGTACGTGAGCCTATCTACTCACAGAAAGTGACAGACATGCTGAGTCTGTTGTGATAGGTGCACAAGCCAATGACAGAACCACCTCCAAACTTGACCATGAACTGACTGCCCCATTTTAACTCATACCACTAAGGTACGTATCGCTAAGTTTCCAACACACTAGCCTGCCTGATAGTCCTGAAGCTCGGCCAGGGCTTTCTGACTTTGGGGCGCTCAATAAACCACTTCAATGAGGAAACAAACAGACGAAGGGACAAATGAATGAAGGAAAGCAAGTTCGTGATTGGTGCTGCTCCTCACCATTAGCACCCAAGTTCCGAGTCAGGCATCACGGTCCCAGCCTTTGTCTGACCCCGTTCTTTACAAACCCATGTCCCGAATAAGGGTAAAGAATGGGGAGTGCCCACCCATGGCAACACTTAACATAGAAACCCAGTTTAGTCGAGACACAGCTCCTGATTCAAATGTGGCAGAAACTCATCAGGTGACACGTCTGGGGGAGAGAAACAAGGGTGTGGCTTCCTGCAGAGACATGCTCCCTAGGGCTCCTACTTCCACCGATAAAAACCGCTGTGCTGGCATGTTCTAGACGATTCTCCACCAGTCAGCAGTTCTTTGCAAGAGGTAAGCCCTAAGTTCCGTTGACTGAAGAAGTGCCTGGGCTTGCAGCTTCCTGAGGATTCGACTGGTTAAAGCAGTTTTGGAAACAGCGGCTTTAAGGGATTCAGAGCCAGCCTGCCCTCCGCTTACGTATTGGCTTTTCAGAGACGCTCTCTGGAGGGTGTGCAGCGGAGTAGGCCTTTCCTCGTAACCCGAGAGCTTCACTAATGACCCTCAAGTGTTTCCCTGATAGGGAAGAGCAACCTAACCGAGCCTTTCAAGGATAGCTTGCACATTAAAAATTAATGTGGCACTTTAAAGTTTAATATTTAAACAAAACGCTTCGTGTTTACGGGCACCACACACTTTCCTAGGTACCTGTGTGGGGAAAAGTCTGCTGAGTTAGGGAAGCACTACTAAAAAAAACTGGTCAATATCCATAGTATATATTCCTACAAAGTCAATTCGGGGTTTTTTAGCCTCTGATTATTCTGGAACAATGGTTTTTCTTCAGGCTACAGACAATATTTAGGTTGGAAGCACTGACTGCGATCACTTCCTATAGACACGAGTAATGGAAAACCCCCAAATTCTTAGCTTCTATACCGGCCATCCTCAACATTTATTTCTACAGAACGCTGAGGGTTGCCATTAACTGTAAATGATGATTCAAAAATCCAATCAGTGAAAAAATCCACACACATTAAACGGGGTTCTTTCTGAGGCTGGGAATACAAGGTGCGTGGCAAAAACAAACACTGGCCAACGTTTCAAAGAACTGGAATTGGATATCTGTAACAAGACAAGGTGAGGAAAAACAAAACCCGAAACAGAGAATGATAACTAAATAGTAACTAAATAGCTCCATGTTTAAATAGTCCAGTTATATGCAGGTGGTATATGAGGGGGTAAAATGTTAAGTGAGATCTATAAATAATGAGGCCGGTTCCATAAGCCACACAGCCACACCCAGGGCCAGGGTCAAGATGTTCTTGTAGCATGTTTGAGGCACAACGGTGAATGACTTTCCACTCACTGCTTCAATGCCTTTGCTCAAGAGTCAAAATCCCAGAAGAAACGGCCTGATCTATCAAGCTTAAGTCCCCCACTGCCAATCACTCATGCCAACTGCCTGCCCCTGACTGTCCTACAGATGGGGAGGAAAAGACTCACTCCTTCAGCGGCTTTCATTTTTGAGTGTGGGCTACAAGCTAGACGCTAGGGTTACGCGGGAACCAACTAGATGAAATCTATGCTCTCCTGGTACTTACATTCTAGACCATCTGGGAAAACAGTGCTCCAGGCAAGAAGAACATCAATGGCAAAGGCTCAGAGGCTGGAATGAGTCTGGCGTGTTAGAGGGATCAGAGCAATGGCAGCCATGGGGAGAAGAGCCATGTTAGAGTAAGGCGTGCTTCTCCTGAAGTTTCCTGCCATGTAGCAGGACCTCCACTAGCACAGCACCCCAGCCGTTGGGTTTATTCACCCACTCACAGTGGAGGAGAAATTCCCCAGTGGGAAACAGAGATGCTGTCTTAGGGAAGGGGGCAGCCTTCCCATAAATCAATGTCTACTAGAATTTAATCCCCGTCTAGTTTGGTGGGTACCCTTCAAAGTCCTGAAGTGAATCTATATTTCAATGGTCAAAACGCTTTTCTACACCATTTTTACTTAAGCAAAGTTACTCTCTTAACTGTACTAGTAGATTAATTAAAGCAGAAGAACAGTGTAATAAGTCTGTATGATTTTATCATATGCATACACGTGGCACATTCCCATCAAAATACAAAGGTAGCTGAGATGGTTTGTCAAGTCTATCAAGACAAACTATGTGCCTCTCTCAAAAATAAATAAACATTAAAAAATTTTTAAAAAAGGGGGGGGCACCTGAGTGGCTCAGTCGGTTGAGCGTCAGACTTCACTTCAGGTCATGGTATCGGTTTATGGGTTCGAACCCCACATCCGGCCCTGTGCTGACAGCTTGGAGCCTGGAGCCTGCTTCGGATTCTGTGTCTCCCTCTCTCTCTGCTTTTCCCCCACTCATGCTCTGTCTCCCTCTCCTCTCTCAAAAATAAATAAACATTAAAAAAATAAAAACTATCTGTAAGAAGAAAAAGTAAAAGAATACTTGCCCACCTTATAATTTCAGGGTTCCTAGCAAGGACTATTGCTGGACTAGAAAAATCAGAAAGACATAATTCTTATATTAAAGTCTAATGGACTCAGTCTTATGGTGTTTCACATGCCTTTTAGAGAAATTATACCCACAGACCTCCATTATTTCCTCCTGATAAGATACAGGAATATGGTCAATAAACAACCTCACAATAATCCTTTGGGGACAATCAGATATAGAAAAGGCAATAGTTATTTTTTTGGTACCCCAGTAGACTCTTTGCTAAAGATGACTTATTTGGAATTAGAGAGGGGACCAAATGATTTAAAAAATTATATATATTTTTGTATTTTTTGTATTTTAAGTACTTTTTAAATTTTATATTATATATATTTTTATATATTTTATAAATATTTTATATTTTAAGTATATAATATGATAGAGAATATATAGAATATATATTAATATGTATATAATATGCAATATATATCATATGATATATATATGTCATGATATATGTATATCATATATGATATTTATATATATATCATATGACATATATATATCATATGATATATATATATAACTACAGGTAAACTCAAGGAAGCTAATACCAGGCTGGTTCTCTGAAGGCTGAGATGAGTGCTCTACTCAGTACTGCTCTCTGAGTCTCTCATCCATAATGACTGCTGTGAGGGGTAAAAAAGTCAAGTGTTCAATTCACCCAAGGGTAAGGGCCTCTCTGCTTCCTTGTGCTTTTTTGCCCCCTTGTCCAGTGACGGAGGAACGAGCTTCAGTGCGTCAAAGTAGCGCAGGGCAGCCTTGGCAGAGGTAGCTACAGAACAAGGTGCAGAACTCTGGAAAAGCCACCCAAACACCCATCACCACATAATATACTTCACTCGTCCATCATTGGATATGTGTCCTTAGCTTATGATTCGAGTCCCTATTAAAATCCAAATGTCCCCAGAATGGTAAATTTCAGATCCTTCTTAGATTCCCAGAAGAGCTGGAATAACTCACAGGGATTCGGCTCCTTGAGGGCCAGTGGTGCTAACCGGAAACAGAAGGCAGCAGGGGGCGTCAGAGAGTCAGACTGCAGCATTGTCTAGGACTGGCCCCTTTCCTATTACCCACCTGGGATCTTATCTTCCCCCATGCTAAGCCTCTTCCAAGTGCCCTAAAGGTTCCTGTCACCCAATTCCAATGTATGTCTATGTGGGGGTGGGGGGGTGGGGGGGGTTGTCCCCCATGCCACCACGTAGTTCTCCCACCCCAGCTGGGTATCTTGTAATTCAACTCACTTCTGACACTCTCTACCAGGAGATAGCATCAGATCCCACAGGGTAAGGAAGGTCTCGGTCCTACAACACTGCCCCCCACTTCAGAGATCAATGGTAAGTCTAGGTTACCTGTGTTTCTGACCCATTGGCTATAAATGAGAAGTTCCCACAACCCCCTCCTTGGGTTCAATTCGTTTGCTAGAGTGCCTCACAGAACTCAGGAAACCCATTTATTCACTAGATTACTGTGTAATATAAAGGATATTAAAGGATATGAATCAATAGTCAGATGAAGAGATAAATAGGGCAAGGTCTTGAACAAGAAACTTCTGTCCTCATGGAGTTAGGGGATCGGCATAGAGGCATGTGGAAGCATTCTGGTTCCCCAACCTACAAAGCTTTCCAAACCCTATCCTCTTGGGTTTTTATGGAGGCTTCATTACTTAGGTATGACTGATTAAGTCATGAGCCATTGGTGATTGATCTCGATCTCCAGTCCCTCGCCTCTCTCCAGTGGTTGGAGAGTGGGACTGAAAGTTCCAACCCTCTAATCATAGAGTTGGCTCCCCTGGCAACCACCCTTCCCCCATCGTAGGTGCTTTCCAAAATCACCTCGTTAACAAAAACTCGTGCGTCTGTTGAAAGGAACTTGTCTTATGAATGTAAGGACACCTTTATCCCCCTTATCACTTAGGAAATTCCAAGGGTTTTAGGAGCTCAGTGCCAGAAACATGGATAAAAAAACCAAATCTATATTCCTTATTGTAAAGCACAGTATCACATTCCCCAGTGCCTAAACTCCCTGCTCCCCACCCCACGCTCTGGCCCACGCTTGGCCCTTGCAATACTGTTAGGCTCTTCCCAGATGCTGAACCATAGGTCTGACCAGTGCCAAAGGCCTAAAGCACTGACATACATTGTTTCGTTTGATATCATGGCTTTGCTCCATTATTCCTTCCAACCAAAACGTCTGCCTCCATCACTCCATGAAGCCAAATTTGGTTCTTCAAGTTCAAACCTCACCTCTTCTATAAAGTCCTCCCAAGATCCCACCACCCATCTCCTCCTCTTCTGAATCCAAAGCACTTGTTTCCAAGGGTGATACTTTGGCAATTACCCATGCCAACCTCACAATTTCTTTCAATAGGCAATGCTCGCATATGCCTTCTTCTACATTTATGCCATAAGTCAGCAGGAGGGGCACAGCCTACGACTTGTGTGGTATCACACAGGGCGACTTTCTTCTAATAGCCCTTACAATTTCAATGTTGTTACCATCTCTCCACCTCTTACATACACAAGAGCACCCAACTGTGCAAGCTTGTTATAGATAAAGAATATTATGCCCTGACCCATAAATATCTATCTTTTCAAACTTTCAAGAACTCTGTAAAGATTTTTAAGTTTCTACTTTAGAGGAGACAAAATCAAGACACAGAATGTTAAGTAACGTGCCCCAATCACATCGCTATGAAATGACAGTGCTTGACTTATTATGCTAGCTTATGCTGCTCTAGAACATATTCCCAGAATCTGACACTGTTTAGATCCCACAGCACATTATATAGTAAGTAAAAGGAACTGTTTGTTTTGTTTTGTTTTCAAGAGAGGTTGGGATTGGGGAGTTAGAGGAAATAACAGATCAATATTGGTAGAGAAATCACAATGAATATATAATTTATTATTCTCTGAAGTTTATTTACTTTGAGAGAGAGAGAGAGCACAAGCAGGAGAGGGGCAGAGAGAGAGGGAGAGAGAGGGAGACAGGGAGAGAGAGAGAATCAATGGAAACTATACTATACATATAATATATAGTATAATACAGTATATATATATATATATGTAGTGTGTGTGTGTGTGTGTATATATGCGTGTGTGTGTATACACACACACACACACACACACACACACACCTATGGAAGTATTCCATGACAAAGTATTCTTGCCAAAAATAATTTAACCCAAATCTGATCAATCCTCTAGAATTGCCAAATGAGATCTAACTACCGATTTATAGAAGATACAGAAGACCGAATATCCTCCTAGAGACATCATATGTGAATATATGTGGCCACTTACTAAAAAAACATTCTTAATAAGAAAAAGATGCACATTTTTCATTTTTGTATCCTATCTGAGACTACTCAATGGGTTGAATGCTTATCATGTGCAACTAAATGCTTTGAATGCTTATCATGTAAATTTCCTGAAAAATGGCACAAATATCTTCTCAGTACCTAATTATAGTGTGATGAATCTATAAAAAAACCCTCCAATTAAAAAAAGATCGTAGCAGACTTCACATGGCACTCACCTGAACCTACCAGAAAGATATTACTTAAGCATGCATGAACTCAAAGAATAAAACACCCATTCTCAATCCCACCAGCCAGCCCTACTCAGCCCCAAATGCCATCTCACTTCCCAATTGGAATACTAATGAACAAAACACAGTATAGAGTCTTCTCCTATCTAATAATAAAGTGACTTAATTAGAACTCACGGCTCAAGATCCATCACTTGTCCTTTATAGTGTGAGCACAGTCACATAAATATCCAGAAACTGAAATAAATAGTGTTGACTACAGTATGACTTGGCTGAGAATCCATCATTCCAGGTGATTTTGATGTTCGCGTATCTTACTCTTAGATCTCAACTTTCTACTATAACTAGGCGAGAATGGGGATCATTTTCTTTAACAAAAAAATAGAAATGAAATACAACCCACCCATACGTGAGCTACGGAGAGAGACGTGTAAGCATATTTTAAAGAGAAGCTAATCACAGGTGCAGCTTCCTTAACCACACCGGCTGATCGACTCCAACTCATCCACCATAACTGATTTAATATGAGAGTATAATTAGTACTGTTGATTACTATCTGGTGCCAGATATCCCAAATGCCCCACCTTTGTGCTAATTAATCTTGAAAACTTTCCAAGCTTTCCTCTGCCCTGCTTGCCTCTGTTCCCTGCATCAACACACACAGAATATTCTGCTCAAACAGGGCAGCAAGCATCATTTGGTCTTACACAGTTGGGACTCAGTAAATGTTGGTTTATTTGAATTGCTGTTCCTTCATCACAGTAATTTTCATTAGAATGGAAAACCAAGAACCAAGATTTAGGCGTGGGTCAGTTTAACTGGCATTGATTTGAAGGCCATGCAAACTGATGTGCTCAGGTTATTACTAAAAAGCGATCTTTAGAAAGTCCAAAGAGCCATCACAGGGGTAATTTGGTGGGAATACTCTTTATTGAGACCCTGAAAGGTGATGGGTTATGCCATTAGGATGTATTTATAGGTCACTGATTTAAATGAAATCGATGGAAATGTAACAGAACTAGTCAGTGATGCTATGAAAAATTAGGCCGAAAGACTAGAGACACTGCATAATCTCTGATCTTTTGTATGAACACGATTTTCATTAAAACATCTGTGAAGTAACTAAAAGTAAGTACATTTTTTAAGGTTTGGGGACTTTTTTTTTTTTGCTTATTTATTTTTGAGAGAGCGAGAGAGACTGTGTGAGTGGAGGAGGGGCAGAGAGAGAGGGGGACAGAGGATCCAAAGCAGGCTCTGAGCAGACCGCAGAGAACCTGATGTGGGGCTTACACCCATGAACTGTGAGATCATGACCTGAGCTGAAGTGGGACGTTCAACTGACTGAGCCGCCCAAGCACCCCAGTAACTAAGTACATTTGATAAATGATAAGACATATATCATCTTCAACAAAGATATGGTTCACAACCTTGACATCCTGTGGTCCCTTCCTCATTCTGCGCTGTTGTCTTCCAGACAAGTTTTCCAACTCCATAAATCCAGCATTACTTTCCATTCTAAGCCATCCCCTAGAAACACAGTGGGTTTTTCCAGGGGCCACCACTGCAAACAGTTGTTTAAAGTTCTAATTAGGGCACCGAGCAAGGTGTGGAAGTGCTGAATCACTATATTGTACACGTGAAACTGATATTTCACTGTATGTTAGCTAACTGGAATTTAAATAAAAACTTTTTTTAAATGTTTACTTACTTTTGAGGGAGGGAGAGAGACAGAGCACCAGTGGGGTAGGGGCAGAGAGGCAGAATCTGAAGCAGGCTCCAGGCTCCAAGCTGTCAGCATAGAGCCCATAGGGCTCAAGATCATGACCTGAGCCGATGTGGGACGCTTAACCAACTGAGCCACCCAGGCAACCCTAAATAAAAACTTCAAAAAAAGAACAATGAAGTTCTCATTAGAGGTAAAGGTGGGAGACGAAGGAAAATGCCAAGAATGGGCCTAAGAACTGGAAGACACAAAGTCAAAATATCCAATTTGGAATATCATAGCTCAGCACCAACTGTGGCAAATTCTGTAGCTCTTATACACACTTCCTAACGGAAGACACACACCACAGCTTGGGAGAACTACACTTTCAATTTCAGAAACATTAGCCTTACAATTCAGTTGCTTCATAACTCTTCTTGAAAAGGGAGAGAAAAGGAACAGCCAAGGATTGGGGATTTGTGGCACTTGAAGTTTACAGCAACAACTTTTCTTGAAACGAAGGTGACTGTTAAGTGCTAAAATGAGTCTGGTGAATTACACAAAAGGCTGGTGCAGTGTAACCCACCTACATCATGCACAAAAAAATGCACCACTTTTTCTCTCCATCTCAACATGCTTGTGTTCAGCTGTGCCTAGCAGCATCTGAAGGAATGGTCGGACCATCATCTTACGCTTTCATTAGGCTTTACTGTCTTCAGAGGATTTAAACCATGACAGCTCTCTCAGGCATCTCTGCTTAGTTCCTCATTAAGTCCACTTTTCCCTTCCCTCCCTTGGTGTGGGCATCTACAAACCTCAATTTCATCCACCCCAAATCTTCTCCCTCCATATTTTTCCCAGAGTGCACTGCTGCAGTACCTTAATTAGTTCACCTAAATAGTTACTTTCCTATTCTCTATTGTTCACTTAAACATTTGCTACAAGGCTAGATCTTACGTCAAGTTCATAATAAAAATAATAGGGGCGCCTCGGTGGCTTAGTCGGCTAAGTGTCTGACTCCTGATTTTGGCTCAGGTCATGATCTCACAGTTCATGGGTTCCAGCCCTGCATTGTGCTCTGTCCTCACAGAGCAGAGCCTGCTTGGGATTCTCACCCTCATTCTCTCTCTCTCTCTGCCCTTCCCCCGCCTTCTCAAAAATAAATAAATAAACTTTAAAAAATATTTTAAAATAACTTAAAAATAATAATAAATAAGAGGGCAAGAGGGAGAAAACTTTTGGATGTGATGAATATGTTAATGGCATAGGTTGTGTTGATGGTTTCATGGGTATATAATTATCTCCAAATGCATTAAGTATATTTTGACTACATAGTTCTTTACATTAAAAAAAATGTTTTTAAGAACGTATCACTAATAATCATTATGCTTCTCAAAACTGTTTATACTTTATATCTAAACTCGTCTTTAAAGTGTGTTTATTTTGAGGGAAAGAGAGAGAAAAAGCGTGAGTGGGGAGGGGCAGAGAGAGAGAGAAAGAGACGGAGAGAATACCAAGCAGATTCCACATTGTCAGCAGAGCCCAACACAGGGTTCGATCCCACAAACCGTGAGATCATTACCTGAGTCAAACCAAGAGTCGGACACTTAACTGACTGAGCCACCCAGGTGCTTCTTAAACTCATCTTTAAACAAACAAAAATTTTAAAGAAAAAGGCGGGGGGGGGGGGGGGGGGGTGGACGGGTGCCTGGCTGGCTCAGTTGGAAGAGCATGTGGCCATTGATCTCAGGGCCATGAGTTTGAGACCCACGTTTGGTGTAGAGATTACTTAAAGTAAATAAATAAAAATTTAAAAATAAATAGGGGTGCCTATCGACCCCCACGTTGGGCTCTGTGCTCACAGCTCAGAGCCTGGAGCCTGCTTCAGATTCTGTCTCTGTCTCTCTCTGCCCCTCTCCGGCTCATGCACTGACTCTCTCTCTCAAATATAAATAAACATTAAAAAAAAAAGTTTTATTAAAAATTTTAAAAATAAACTAGCCTTGAAAATTAAGATTTAATTTTTCATTTGTAGTATAAAATGATGCCCATATATTTAAGGAAATATGGAAAATACAATATTGAAATGTAGCAAAAACTTTAGTGCCCAAAGACAACAACTATGAATCATTGTTATCTTTTCTTTCTAGAATTTCCTGTATGTACTTCAATGCAGTTGCATATATATAATGCAATTCACATATATAGGAATATACCATTTGGATTCTACTTTAAAATTTTTCTAAAATAAACATATTTTCACGTTAATACAAAAGAAAAGAACTCTAGCTCTAACCCCTATGCTAATAATTCTCTCATCTTTAACTCCCAAATCAGAATATTCACTAAATATCTACAAGAGAATATATATATATAATATACATATAATATAGAGATACATTTTTTTAATATTTATTTCTGAGAGCAAGAGAGTGCAAGCCGCGAGGGGCAGAGAGAAAGGGGAACAGAGGATCCTAAGCGTGCTTTGTGCTGACAGCAGAGAGCCCAATGGGGGATTCGGATTCACTGACATGAGATCATGACCTGAGCCACCCAGGCACCCCAGGAGAATATATTTTTAAGTTTAAAAGCGATGGAAGAAATCATTAAAAAATCGGATATGTTTATGCAAATATTAGAGGTGTCTACAGCCCCAAAAGTAAACAAAAATTAGAAGGCAAACATTTAGCCAGAAACATATTTCAGTAAGTGCAACAAATTAACGTATATAAATATTATAATAATATATAATATAAATATTATGATATATAACAGATACATCACAAAAGAAGAAGTGTAGATCTCATACATATACGAAAGAAAAAACTACCCTTGAGGAAATGCAGATTTAAACAATTTAAACAGAAAAATCGCCATAAGGTGGATGATAATTCATGCACCAAAATGCTCATATTGTGTCATTACCATAATATCAAATTGGAAGCCACCTGAATGTCCAACACTAGGGTAATGATTAGCTAACTATGGTACAACATATAGTAGGATCCATGGTGGGACTTTAAGGGATCTTCACATATTTCATAAACAGAATATATTTTCCCAAATAGCAAAGATTTAAGCCTACTTGAAGAGGCTGCTGGGTAAATATGAAGGACTGGATACATGCATTACTTCTGCTTGTTTCTAAAACTCCACAGTAAAGGGCTAAAGACAAAGGACAAAGAGAAGCAGAGAAGGGACAACAGTGGACATGATAATTCGATAAAATTTCAGGAGGTGGAAAACAGACGGAGAAGTCAAAATTGACTTGGCAGAGCTGAAGGAAGCTGAAACCCAAGTGCCAACGAAGGAGAAACCAATGAGAAAATGCTGATTCACCCCCGCAGAACCCCTGAACAAAGAGCACAGATCAGCAGTTTCAGCTACAGTGTGGGAGAAGCAAGTAACAAAAAACTGGTTGAAAAATCTGTGTGGGGAACAGTTAGTCCCAGGTCCCTCCTATTTGAGCAGTCAGACAACAACCTTGAACTGCTCCCAAAGAGACAGGAGATTTACTCTCTGGAGCATGGGAACAGAGATTCTGTACCTCAAGACTTGGGCATGGCAGAGGGTTGTGATGATGATGTCTCAGACTAAAAATGGGGATTAAGGGAAGTTCTGCACCATGAGACTCAGGTCCTTTCCCCAGTCCGAGAGTGCCAGCAACCAGGCTTACCTCTTCCAAACCCTGGACCCCAGGATCTTTCTCTGGAAGACTTAACGGTCACAAAGAGTAGATCCACGCATTCCTGCATTTAGCAGCCCCTCAACAGATCCAGCTTAGTCCTGACCATCCCGTAGTCAAGCATACCAGTCCAGAGGCCTCACCACCTGCACACAGATCCCAGTCAGCATTTTGGTGCTTCACTCTTTAATATCAATGCACAGCTGCAGACCCTAGGAATATGAGGAAAGTCCTCCTTCTGAAATAGACACATTAAAACAATCAAATAGGAAAATATAGCTTGGAGGAAACAGAGACAATGCAGGGAATAAGAAAACTATAAAACTAACACCAAGAGAAATGAGACGACATTGCACCCATCAGGTAAGAATGAAAGCAATAATCAGAAAACGAGAAAAAGCTATAAGAAATTAAAATATGATGGTCAAAACTGCCTAATGCAACTGTCAGAATCTTGGCTGAACTACGTATGAATTTCTATGTAGATTCCAATTGAATAGAAAGAGGTCTACTGACAAAAGTGAATTTTTAATATTCTACTCCATACAGTGCATTATTTTCAGCCATTTTAAAATCCTAGGAAATACATGAATAGGCATTTTTCCAAAGAAGACATCCAGATGGCTAACAGACACATGAAAAGATGCTCAACATCACTCATCATCAGGGAAATACAAATCAAAACCACAATGAGATACCACCTCACACCTGTCAGGATGACTAAAATTAACAACACAAGAAACAACAGGTGTTGGAGAGGATGTAGAAAAAGGGGAACCCGCTGGCACTGTTAGCGGGAATGCAAACTGGTATAGCCACTCTGTAAAACAGTGTGGACGTTCCTCAAAATGTTAAAAATAGAACTACCCTATGATTCAGCAATTTCACTACTACCCAAAGAATACAAAAATACAGATTCAAAGGGGTACATGCACCCTGATGTTTATAGCAGCATGATCTACAGTAGCCAAACTATGGAAAGAGCCCAAGTGTCCAACGACTGATGAATGGACAAAGAAGATATGGTGTGTGTGTGTGTGTGTGTGTGTGTGTATGTATATATATACATATATATATATCACTATCCTCAGCGTATATGCATACATATATATATGTGTGTGTGTGTGTGTATGTATATATATACATATATATATATCACTATCCTCAGCGTATATACATACATATATGTGTGTGTGTGTGTGTGTGTATACGCTAAGGATAGTGATTACTTAAACAAAAAGTTATATGGATGATAACCAGGAAATGTTGACTAGGGACTTGATATTAGATAATACTGAAATTATTGCTAATATTCTTCAATGTGATTATGGGTTAGTACTTAGAAGAATGTCTTTATTCTAAAGAGTTGCATGCTTAATATTTAGGGCTGATGTGTCATAATGTCTTCAACCAACTTCCAAATATGTATGTGTATATATATATATATGTATGTGTGTGTGTACATATATATATACATACATACATATATATTAATATATTAAGGAAATGGTAAGATGTCAATAATCATTGAATCTATGTCATGTTAATAGTTGTTGAATCTAGGTGGTAGGTATGGTATATGATGCTTATTATATTGATCTTTCAAGTATTCTGTATGTTTGAAATTTTTTATTGAAAATTTTCAAGTGTTTATAGACAAAAAGGTGAATATTCAGGTATATATTATTAAAATTAGCTATTAAATTAAATTTATTAATGATTTATTAAAGTAACTATTCAAAACCACTAATTCCTCCAAAAGTTTTAATTTTACTATAAAATTCGATAAACCATCATACAGTGAAAGACCATAGGAGAGTCTTTCAGAAGGAAAATAAGAACAGATGGATGATGCCAGCTAGCATCTTGGAACAAGATGGGGTAGGGGGTGAGCAGGGGAAGGAGAGAGCATATAATCCTAAAATATACATCTAGAAGAAGCAACTAAGATCTTTTTTCTAATTATCTCTATGTGTAAAATATAAAAGTTTCACTTCAACTTAGGCCTGAAGATTTCAATTTGTTTAACTGCAGTCAAGAGGAGTAGAATTTTATAGAATAGAAACTGGTTGTGTATGAGCATCTGTAGTAACACGCTGTGAGACACTGAAGGCCAAATGGCAGTTCAAACACATTCTGTCTCAATTTCCTAGAAAAATAGCACCATCTGCTGGCTGGGCAAAGGCAAAATTCATAGACCTGACCTGTCCCTTGCATAGGTCAGTGAAATCAGTACCATACTGCAAAATTTTCAGGGTTTGTCTCTCACTGGAAGAGATCAGAGTACGTTCTCTTTTTTATTTTTTTTTAACGTTTATTTATTTTTAATAGAGAGAGAGAGACAGAGACAGAGACAGAGCATGCGCGGGGGAGGGGCAGAGAGAAGGAGGGAGACACAGAATCTGAAACAGGCTCCAGGCTCTGAGGTGGCAGCACAGAGCCCGACATGGGGCTCGAACTCACAGACCGTGAGATCATGACCTGAGCCGAAGTTGGACGCTCAACTGACTGAGCCACCCAGGCACCCCAAGATCAGAGTACGTTCTATGGATGTTTATCACTTGGGCAGAGGAGACAGATAAGCTCTTTCATATCAACACCTTACAATTTCACGTGAACTGCTCAGGATGTTTCTTCTTGTTTTTAGCAGAAAATGGAGATGTTAACCAAACTATCAAGGGTAATATGACCAAGGTAGACCACCCTTTTACCAACTCACCACTCCATCCCCCCATCATTTATTGAACAAGATTCTAACCTCCCTGCTCTCAAATATCCTTTGCTTTTATTGAAACATCCAATAGTTTGGTGATGAGTTCAACAGAATGATATATTTGTTATGCCCCCAAGAAGGAGATGACCAACATTTCATATCTTCAAGTGGCCTCAATACAGACGCAGATTTAAGAGGGTTATATGCCCACTCTGCCCTGAGAGCGCAGAGCCTGCTTGGGATTCTCTCTCTCTCTCTCTCTCTCTCTCTCTCTCTCTCCCTTTCGCTGCCCTTCCCCTGCTTCTCTGTCTCTGTCTCTCTCTCTCTCTCTCTCAAAACAAATAAAAAACATTTAAAAAATCTTCAGGGGTGCCTGGGTGGCTCAGTCGGTTAAGTGTCGGCTCTGGTCATAATCTTGCGGTTTGGGAGTTCGAGCCCTACATTAGGCTCACTGCTGTCAGTGCAGAGCCTGTTTTGGATCTGCTGTCCCTCTCTGCCCTTCTCCCATACTTGCTCGCTCTCTCTCTCTCTCTCTCAAAAATAAACATTCTTTTATATTTATAAATAAACAAATAAATAATTTTTAACAAGAGGGTGATATGCCCAGAATAGACACTCTGGACAAATGAAGACATACGCATTCCTCTCTGGTTTCTCAACCTCGTGGGCTATCCAAAACCCAAGAAGTTAAAACAGCCTCTCTCTCTCTTTCTTTCTCTTTCTCTCTCTTTTTCCCATCCTTTCTCTTAAACCCTACACTGGTTCTCTCTTGACTTTCTCTGAGTAGCAATATGGTCCCCTAAGAAACAAATCACTTCAACCCTGTTATGGGCTGAATGGTATCCTGCAAAACTCATCATGTTGTAGTCCTATCTCTGGTACCTACAGACTGACTGTATGTGGAGACAGGGCCTTTAAAGAGGTAATTACAGTAAAAGGAGTTCATCAGGGTGGGCCAAATCCAATGTGACTAGTGTCCTTAAAAGAAGAGCAGGTTAGGACGCACTCATACAGAGGGAAAAGACTTCACCTGCAAGCCTCAGAAGAAACCACCACACTGACACCTTGGTCTCAGATACCTTGTAGCCTCCAGAATTGTGAAAAAAGAGATTTCAGCCACCCAGTCTGTGGTGCTCTGTTACGGCATCCCTAGAAAAAATACTAATCCCATCTTTTTCCAGTAGCTGAGAGGAAGGAAAGCAAGAGACATGACAGGAAGTGATCCCAAAGCAGCAGCAGGTCACAGAAAGAGGGAGCTTTGGATATTTTCGCCACTATCACCCAAGTTCCAACCACCATGGTTCATGGTGGGTTTCTAAGGACCCCATTCTTTCTTTGCCCCATGTCTGAGTCCCTCTTCTGTGGCATGGAAATAGGATTGAGAATCTTTGAGCTTCACCTAGAGATTGGAGAAGGTAGCCAACAATTGTCATTGCCCTGTACATAACAAGTAGGCAAACAATTTGCTGTGGAACATTATGCAGGGCTGTGAACGTGGAAAGGGAACCTCTTTCCTTTTAAGTCCATTGTAGCCATTCCTTTTTTCTAACTGCAAAAGTAAAACATTTTTATTTCAGAGATAGAAAAGATATCATATATAAAGAAAAGTGTAGGTCATCTGCAATCCTCACTCAGAGATGACTATCTACCGTTTTGGTGTTTCATTCCAGTCATTTTCCTAAGCATATGTTTGAGCAAATTAGAGCCACGTACAGAGTTTTGTATTTTGCTTTTCCCCCTTATCATGTTGATAACAATTTTCTCATTTCATTAAATATGCTCTTCCTCATTTCCTTGGGACTTGTGTGATCCTTGGACTTGAGGCCAGTGACTCACTTCCAAGTGGGGGCTCCCACTTCCATGTGACCATCACCAGCTCACCAGTGAAAAGTGTCTACTCAGAGTCACTGAGGCAAGGAACGTTTGCTGACCAATGCCCTCTCACTTGGATGGGACACGTGGGCCGCTGGAGTCAACGTGAGTGCCTACAGCAACGATGATGGTCATGCAAATACAGAGAAACCTCCCTGTTTATTCAAGTAGCCGGATAGCAATTTAGGTCATTAAACAGAGGCTCCGGTTTCTCTATTGAACTCTTTCCTGATGACCTACTTTGTCTTTAAGCTTTTACGCTTCTTTAATGCAAATTCATCCTACCTTGGACACCAGGCCAATGTGGAACCAAGTTAAAGTTTCGTTCAGCTCCCTTCATCTCTGTAGAATCCACATGTGTGCTTCTGTCCAGGCACCTATAGCCATAATCCCTGCCACAGGTGGAAACTGTCTCCTCTTTTCCATTCACCTTATCTGTACAACTCATTTATGTAACACAGACTAACACCAATCGCCCCTACACACACACACACACACACACACACACACACACACACACACGACCATGCGTTGCTCGCTTCACTTCCCTTCTGAACTTAGAGGAGCCTCAGGAGCTTCTCTACCCCACCCCCACTTCTAGGTTCTCCGCTGCAGTAAACTCAGTGAACCCTAAGAGTAACACTTATCTAAATGTTAAAACTAAGAGCACACCGAAGCACAGAAGCAAAACGATTTACCTAAGGCGACACAACCAACAAGTGGGTGAGCCGGAATTTGAACCCAGCCATTCTTACTCCAGAGTTTGGGTGCTTAATGGCTACAGTTCATTACTAACAGTGATTAACATGGAGAACGTACTCCATGCCAGATGTTGTGCTAAGCAGAATCTCATAACAACCCTGGGAGGTATTAGTATGAATTTTACATTTTACATTTTACAGCTGTTGTAACCTGACCGTATTGTAGTCACTACGCTTTCTTACCTGGTCAATCATTGGCTTCATGGGCTCCATAACAGAGAGATTTTTTTGTTTTGAGGTTTTGAAATTTAAATATTTGCCTTTGTCTATGATAACATTCACTTGTTTGGATACACAGTCCTATTGACAAGTGCAATAGGCATGTATCCACCACCATAATCAAGACACAGAAGAGTTCCGTTGCTCCTAAAGTTTCCTTGTGTCACTCCTTTGTGATCAAAGATGCCCCAGGCCCATCCTCTGGCAATCCATGATCTGCCCTCAGTCTCCATTGTTAAAACTGCCCAGCCTAGGGGCACCTGGGTGGCTCAGTCAGTTGAGCGTCTGACTCTTGGTTTTGGCTCAGGTCATGATCTCACAGTTTATGCCCAGCATCCAGATTCTCTCTCTCTCTCTCTCTCTCTCTCTCAAAACAAATAAACTTAAAAAAAATCTCTTGGAAAAAAAAAAAAGCAGCCCAGCCTTATTTACATCACATCATTCCCTGCATTTTAATGTGATTTAATATGTTTATAGACTTTGTAATATTGAACTACTGTGAACATTTAGAATAAACATCTTTGGTCGTGGTGTATTTTCTCCTAGTGAAATGCTGGAATCCATTCGCTGGTATTTTATTAGGATTTCACATCAACAGTTATAAGTGAGGTTAGTCTGTGGTTTCTTGGTCTGGTGTTAGATCAGTATCATACTGGCCTAATAAAATAACTGGGATGTTTCCTTCTTTCTCTGTGTAGAGGCTGGTTAAAGTAACATCAGATTCCTCTTTCCTAGAGAGGTTTATCAGATACCTTTCCGACAAGTTAAACAGATCTTCTGACACAAGATGCAGACCCGGGTCACCCCTGCCCCCCCCACAGGCCTTCCTTCATTTCCGGCCCTCATTTTATTTCCTTCGATCGCCTCACCCCTCCCTTCTGCTCCTCCCAGAGTCTCCACAAGAGCCTGCTTCAAACATGCCTTTTTGGTACTCTCCCCATTTCACCTGGAAAATGCCAGCTCTAGCGTATTTCACTTTCTCACTTGCACACGTCACATTACCAAGTTCATTTGAAATTACAAAACTTTTCACCAAGTTCGTTATTTCAAAACAATATTTCATAGTGGGAGAGATGTGGCCGTGGTATACGAAAGCTGACAAAGTGCTTCCTGGCACGCCACATCCGCCCTAATTCCGCTCTCTGGTTTTGGTTTGTTTCATGTTACAAAGAGAGGAATTTGGGGAGCAAATATAAGATGATGAAGACTGCATTCAATGGCAGTTATGTTCAGAGAAGCAACAGTGAATAGAGAACAGAAATAATTCTGTGACTGTAAGTACCGGGATGGTGGATGCAGGAAATTTCATGGTGTGAAATGTCCGTTAACTGTGTTTTTATAGATCTGGCCTCAGAGTGAAGTCATTTAGCGGCTTTTACAATCTCAGGACCTTTTTCAGATAACGGTATGCTACAAAATATTTCACTTTTGATAATTCCATAAACTGTTATTTTTGATGACTCAGCCTAATTGTGTTTGTTTTTACCTTGAAAAGTAAAGTCTGAAGGGGCCCCTTTAACATTTTTTTTTTTTTACAATTCTTCTCCAGGGTAATAAGCACTAAAACATGTATCTAAACAAGTTTTAAATGTGAATCTATTTTAGTTGCTTATAAGACCACGCACAGATTTTTTGTTTATACTCCTCTTATATTAAATGACTACAGTGTCACCCAATCAGAGAAGTAAGTTTGAAAAATGATATATGGAACCACAAGTCACTTTAGAAACTGGTCCACCATAGGGTTTGCTGGACTCTGGAGCCCTGTGGCCACTGTGCCCAGGACAGCGGGGATGACAGCCTCTTCGAGATGCTGGCCGAGCTCTGCAATTCATTTGTTGACTCCTGCTCCCTCTGCTGGCTCCACAGCTCAGGGACCATCCCCAAGTAACGCTGTGTCAGGCCCAGAATGGGCCTCAGGAGGCAGCAAAGACCAGTACGAACGGGGAAGCTGATCTCGTTCAAATTCACAAAGTCAGTGTCGTGGCCGGTGCTGTGACCCCAGGCTACCCACCAGGCCACATAGCTCGCACAACCGCAGAATAGACATAGCTGCTCAAATACTCCAGCACTTAGTGATTTTCCTAACCTATGAGCTGGCCTATGTTAAAAAAAAATTAAAATTGGGGCGCCTGGGTGGCTCAGTCGGTTAAGCAGCCGACTTTGGCTCAGGTCACGATCTCGCGGTCTGTGGGTTCGAGCCCCGCGTCGGGCTCTGTGCTGACAGCTCAGAGCCTGGAGCCTGTTTCAGATTCTGTGTCTCCCTCTCTCTGCCCCTCCCCTGTTCATGCTCTGTCTCTCTCTGTCTCAAAAATAAACGTTAAAAAAAAAATTTTTTAAAAAATTAAAATCTACTTCAAAGTACACGTATTACTCATTTAAAATGTATGCATAATTGTTGATACTTTAGCAGAGTTAACTGAAAGGTTGTTTTTTTTTTTTTAAAAAGGGGGGGGGTCCTGCTACTGAGAGTAGTGATACACATACACATAACAAAAATAATGACTCAGAAACATGATGTTGAGCAAAACAAGCCAGACAGAAAATACCTTATTCGTACGATTCGATTCACCTGAAGTTTCTATTTCCAGAACAGGGGCATCTATGATGACAGAAATAGGTTTGGCCACCTGGGGCAGGAGAAACCTCAAATGGACAGAAGCAAACCTTTTGGGGGTGATGGAAATGTTCTATGCCTTGATTGTAGCATTGGTTCATTGGACAAACAGCCACACATATTTGTCCAAACTTGTCGATTACACATTTTAAAAGAACGCGTTTTTTATTGTCAACTGCATGTCAACAAAGTTGAGTTAGAAAAATTTCTGCACCAGTCAAATCGTAACATTTAACACGTTCAATCCGAATATACTCGGGCCCACTCATTAAAAGAGAAAAAAAGAAAAGAAATGGCTATCCTCTTCAGTATGCAGCGACAAGCTTTGATTTCCTTAAAAGAACAATCATCTGGATCCAAAAGGCAGGGAGAGAGAGAGGAATCACGGTCTCCACATGTTCTCTCAGAAGAGAATTAAGTGCCAACGACAGCACGCTGACAGGAGAAGGAGAATTATGGCACGAGAGCAGCACTGGATGAGTACGTCTTCCTCATCGCCCCCTCTCCTGTCCCGGCTGCTGCGCTTGTTCACCTGTGAGCTCGAGTCCTGCATGCGCGTGGCAGAGGTCAAAGCAGGACGAAGTGACCGCACCGGAGCGCCTAGGCCTTCGTGGAGGCGTGCGCCCACGGTGGGCACTCAGCTGGTGGACGGAACCGATTCTCAGCTGCTTCTCCACTGCACGCCACCTGGGGGGGCCACTCTCCCTGGTGCAGTAGCACCTATGGGGCACAGTGACCCTGCTTCTATCGGCCACTCTTCGTAAGCACCCTACCACGATTGTGACATTACAGTATGAGGTCATGTGCCTGTGAATTAGGAGCCAAGTGGAAAAACCTGTTCTGAATTCGGTGCTCGAATTAGCTATAAAAGAAGTGAACTAAACAAGTGTCTCCCGTCATATCTATCTCCCCAAGGGAGGGACATTTCATGTTTTGCAGCTTTATACGGCCCCTATGTCATCGGTGGGAGATATTACTCCGGACACAATCCAGAGAATGCCAGGTCGTCGGAGACAGCTAAGAATGCGGCAATAGCAACAGAGAGTGTACCCACAAGTTGGCAAATCAAGTAAGAATAACACAGACTATGCTTTGAGCTCTGTGATAAACTCTTTATGTCATTTAATCTTCATATTAACACTATTGCAGAAGTACTATTATTTCCCCTGTGTTACAGTTGAAGAAACTGAGGAGGAGAGAAGTTCAGCAGCTCGACCAAGGGTGAAGAATTAGTAAAGGTCAAGGCAGTAAACAAACCCAAGCTGTCTGGCCCCAGAGTCCATGCTTTTAATAATCCTGTCACAGTGCCTCTCAGCAGAAGAAGGAAAGAAAGGGTGGGCACTTTCGGCCTTCACTACTCAAAGTGTGGTGCACGGGTCCCCAGCATCACCATCAACTGGGAGCTTGCCAGGAATACACGGCTGCAGGTTCCACTCTGGACCTACTACATTAGAACTGGCATTTTAACAAGATCTTTAGGTGATTCATTACAACTTGATAAGCACTGCTCTAAACAAGAAAGCCTTGCTTTTTTTTTTTTTTAATGTTTATTTATTTTGATGGGGCACATGGGTGGCTCAGTCGGTTAAGCATCCAACTTTGGCTCGGGTCATGATCTCGCAGTCTGTGGGTTCTATGCTGACTGCTTTGGATTCTGTGTCTCCCTTTCTCTCTCTGCCCCTCCCCGGCTCACACTCTGTCTCTCTGTTTCTCTCAAAAATAACTAAACATTAAAATTTTGAGAGAGAAAGAGAGAGGCAGAGAGACGGAGAGAGAGAATCCCAAGCAGGTTCCACACTGTCAGCACAGAACCTGTCACAGGGCTCAGTCCCATGAACCATGAGATCCTGAACTGAACCACAGTCAGGAGTTGGACACTTAAGCAACTGAGTCACCCAGGCAACTCTAAATTTTTCTTGTTTGGGTTTGCTTTTGTTTTAGTCCCAGACTCCTTTGAGAATTTGATTAAAGTCATGGACTCTGAGGATAATGTGCATAGGATTTCAAAGAGCTCATGGATTCATGCTTCCAAACCCTGTTTGATATAGTGGGTTTGAAACAGTGGGCTGGAAACAGTCCTTTATGCCTTCCGTGCACTATTGCCGTTAATCCTTATAAGCCCGCTATTGGTAAAACAGAAACTTGAAGAGGTCAAGTAGCTGGCTTTAGTCAGAGCCAGGAGGTGGTGACATCGGGGTAAAATCTGGACATTCTGCCACAAGGGCCAAGTTATCACACCAACCTGCCTAGGTGTGACTCAGCCACAGTGATTCTGAGGGACATCTCAACAGAACTTTCCCTCTCTGTGACAAGACCATCTTCCCCATCTAGAGGGCAGCACTGAAAGAAGCACTCATGAGGTAAAGAGGAAGGGGACACTGCCTAGAAGAGGGAGGTTGGCCAGATGGATCCCAGTAATCCGTGGATGGCGGACGTCCTCCCAGATCCCCCTGGCGTATCTTCTTGGCACACTTCCGACCTGCAGAGCCTCAGGTGGCGTGCCCATCCATGACTTTCGCCTCCTGCACTATTCTACATTATCAAGCGTGGTTGACAGACAGATTCGGGGTCACAGGCCAACTGATTAACTGGCAGTGGCTGCTTGGTGTTCAACATTGAAAAGGAGCCAGTTGAAGACTGGCTAGATAGGTGATTGATTATAGAAGACTGTGATTGATTAGTAATGTCTACCCCCAACAGCACAGGGTAGCATAGCAAAAGGAATGCTAGCACTCTTATTTGCCACCTGGTACATTTAATCACTGCTTAATCCCACTGGATTTTCACCCCTTTATTTCATCCCTCAATGCCTGCACTAAGTGTGAATTCTGTACACACAGCAGATACACTCTTACCCGTCCTAATGGAATAAGGAACTTAACATATCTGACAGAATGGAGACTTATTTAAAATATATATATACCTTGAACACTTTATTTTCAATTAAAACACTTAAATATATATGTTTTAACCGATTATGGGTGTTAAACCCATACCGATGTTAAACCGATTAGGGCTGTCTTTCTGTCCCAGGGTCCACTCTTTTGGGGCTCCCCATGGATTGTTTTTGCATACTGCACTATCTTTTTTAATTTTAATTTTATTTTTTAATTTATTTATTTTGAGAGAGAGAGAGAGAGAGCACACACACAAGCTGGAGAGGGGCAGAGGGAGAGAGGGAGAGAGGATCCCAAGCGAGCTCTGAACTGCCAGGGCAGAGCCCACTTGAGCTCCTCTCTCTCCCTCTCTCTGCCCCACCCCCTGCTCACTTTCTCTCTCAAAATAAATATTAAACAAACAAACAAACAAACAAAGATTGTCCCAAGGCAATTGGAAGATTTTTGATTGATTTTCTTTCCCCAGTTACAACTGGCTTCCCCATACCTAATCCCAAAGCTAAAATTGTATGGAAAATTCATCTCTCTAGTCTTTCCAAACATTTGACTTAGTTTTCCAAGTAACATCTCTTTTCTTCCCCCCTTAAAAGGTTACCAAACCACATAATATTTCATCAAATTATATATTATTATAACAAGTGCAGTCGGTACAGAGAGATTTGGGAAGAAGCACAACTTATTACTGGACAGGATGCTACCCAATCAATTATAGGGCGCATGCATTGATACATTTTACACAGAACTGGAGAGCATTAGTTACTTGATGAGTTGAACCAGTCAAAACCAGTTAGAAGAGTCTCCGTTATGCCACCCTGGGACCTCCCTAGTGGCGTTCAGTTAAACAGGACTCTCTACGAACCAGAATTGCCAACGTACGATGTCCACAATTACGGCCAGAAGGCATCAAACGTCCTCATGTAACTTTGAGTTATAAAATGAAGGGGGACAGTGGCACCTGGCTGGCTCAGTTGGTTAAGTGTCTGACTCTTGATTTCAGCTCACATCACGATGTCATGGTTGTGAGCTTGAGCCCCAGCTTGGGCTCCTTGCTGGGTGTAGAGCCCGCTCAGGATTCTGGCTTTCAGCTCAGGTCATGATCTCATGGTCATGAGATTCAAGGCCCACATCAGGCTCTGTGCTGAGCGTGGAGCCTTCTTGGGACTCTCCCTCCCTCTCTCCCTGCCCCTGCCCCACTTGCATGCTCTCTGTCAAAATAGATAAATAAACATTTTTTAAAAGGTTAAAAATGTACATAAAATAAGTTCATTATCTCCATACTGTTTAAATACTTTTATGGCATTCAACACCCTGAAGAAAGAACTCCTCTTGGCCTCTATTAACAGAAACCAAAAATAACAGTGGACAGTCTAGGGTTGAAATGGCAGCTCCATGGTCATCTGGAGCACAGGCTCTTTCTTTTTGCTTCAGTAACTTAATTGTGATTTCCATCCTCTGGTTTGCCTCCTGGACCCCAGGAGGCTGGTGCAACTCCACCTAGCATTCCAGGCACGATGTAGAAAAAAATGAAGGAATTGCACAAAGGCTGTGCTTTCTTACCAACTCTGCCCCTTCAGGAAAATGTTCTTGGAAAGCCCCACCTAGTGGCCTCTGCAGACTTATTATTTGTGCCCTTACCTATTTCTGAACAAAATATCATTTTACAGCTAGGCATATGGCCAGATCCAACAACTGTGAGTTATGTCACTGAGGAAGAAAGAATAGGAAGAAAGAAAGAATAGATACTGAACAATCGACAGTGTTTCCCATAAAATATCGTCCTCACGGGACATTCTAAAAACCTGATTATTTAAGTAAGCTCGTGCCCCACATCCAGTGAGCACAAGCCCCACTTCTGGTAAAACATGAGCCCTGCTGCGGGTGAGCCCTGCCCTCATGTCTCTCTCTCTCTCTGCCCCTTGTGGGATTCACTCTCTCCCTCTCTGACCCTCACTCACTTGCGCCCTCCCTTTCTCTCTCTCAAAATAAAAATAAATAAAAATAAAAACCTGATTACTTGATAATTTATTTCCTGTCCAGAGAAGAGGGAAATGACTGTCTAGTGTTTTCATCTATTGATCTCCTGCTTTAGAAATGTTGCTGCAAGTATGTTTAAGAATCGTGTCGAGGGGCGCCTGGGTGGCGCAGTCGGTTAAGCGTCCGACTTCAGCCAGGTCACGATCTCGCGGTCCGGGAGTTCGAGCCCCGCGTCGGGCTCTGGGCTGATGGCTCAGAGCCTGGAGCCTGTTTCCGATTCTGTGTCTCCCTCTCTCTCTGCCCCTCCCCCGTTCATGCTCTGTCTCTCTCTGTCCCAAAAATAAATAAACGTTGAAAAAAAAAATTTAAAAAAAAAGAATCGTGTCGAATATTTGTTTCAGTCACTCTTTACATCCATTTCTACCCGAACACCATGCAGGACATTAGTTCCCGGTGCCATCTCCAGGTCACATGGATGCTGCCGCCATGAGCAGAATTCCACTTCTACAAAGTTCATATTGTGCTGCTTAATTCTGTGCTTGTGAGCTTTTCGAAGCTTTTCGAAGTCAAGCCCACCTCACCAATTTTTGCCAATCAGTTGCATCTGAGAGCACTGGATGCTCTAGGCAGGCAACAAAAAGTAGCCGACTGATTACCCAGAACACTCTGCCCCCACTTTCTCTTTTCCAATCTTCCAGGAAGCCAATACTTACTCTTTGCTACAGCCTATCTTAGATTCATTTGGAGACAGAATTCACCAAACATTCTGTAAGTCCTGACTTTGTTAGGGAACAGGCCTGCCCTAAAGGAGGTCACACCTAGCAAGGGAGATGAGATGTACGACACCGATCAAGGTGTAAAAGAAAGGCCTGGAGAAATTTTAGAGAAAAGTCAACGGCTTCCTTAATTCTGCTGTGTTAATGCTTGAACAAGCCCCAACATGGCCCGTTTCTTCCCTGTATCTGGCCCAGGCACTCCGTTTCGTTTTGCCTTCATGAGGAAAACAATGGATCGTCTCAATCTCTCTTTTCCGGCATCAAAGAGCAATTCACCAGGCATCTCCAACCATAATCCTTTAGACTCGGTTTAATTAATTCCTTCCTCTACTTTCCTCATTCCTAATGCTCGCTTTTCTCGGATGCCCAGCTGCCTGGCACTGTCACTGACCACAAGACCTCAGTAGGACCCGTTGAGATAATTTTGGTTTCCCCAGTTGGGCCACGGCCATGGTCACCCACCACCAAGCCCAACCACTTAGCAACCACTGACACCCTTTTGCACCATGGCTCAGGCTCCCAGGTTTATAGCTTCATGGATGCAGAAATTCACATGAGTCCCAGTCTAGAACTACTCCTTCACAGGTACCACTTCTGCATTAAGTGGGATGCCTATATCTCCCCAACTCCACACCCCAGAGTTCAAACCCCGACTGGTGGGGAAATGCCCTTCCTTCTACATTCCTGGTTACAGGAATTCTACCTTCCCAATGGATAAGCAGATGTCTGAGTTCATGCAGTCTTAATTCCCAGGGAACATGGTAGCTTGAGAATTCTGGGTTACTGATACACAAATAAATAAAAATGCAGTATAAACTAACTAACAACAGAGGTGTATGAGGAAGACAACTCAATGGGTACGTTCTGGCATTAAGAATGCCCAGCAAGGGAAAACATACATAGTCTGGTTTTCCATCTAAAATACATTCTTTCTATACAGCAGCCTGTTTGAATTTCTCACCTGCCCTGGGATGTACACAACTAATGCAAAATATTTTTGTCCCCCTTTTAAACATCAGAATACAGGGGTGCCTGGGTGGCTCAGTTGGTTAAGAGTCCAACATTGGCTCAGGTCATGAGTTCAAGCCCCGTGTCAGGCTCTGTTCTGACCCCTTGGAGCCTGGAGCCTGCTTCGGATTCTATGTCTGTCTGTCTGTCTGTCTGTCTGTCTCTCTCTCTCTCTCTCTCTCAAAAATAAATAAACTTTAAAAAAATAAAATAGCAATCCCTATCAAAATAACACCAGCATTCTTCACAGAGCTAGGACAAACAATCCTAAAATCTGTATGGAACCAGAAAACACCCCAAATAGCAAAAGCAATCTTGAAAAAGAAAACCAAAGCAGCAGGCATCACAATCCCAGACTTCAAGCTACACTACAAAGCTGTAATCGTCAAGACAGTATGGTACTGGCACAAGAACAGACACTCAGATCAATGGAACAGAATAGAGAACCCAGAAATAGACGCACAAACGTATGGCCAACTAATCTTTGACAAAGCAGGAAAGAATATCCAATGGAATAAAGACAGTCTCTTCAGCAAGTGATGCTGGGAAAACTGGACAGCAACATGCAGAAGAATGACCCTGGACCACTTTCTTACACCAGACACAAAAATAAACTCAAAATGGATGAAAGACCTAAATGTAAGACAGGAAGCCATCAAAATCCTTGAGGAAAAAGCAGGCAAAAACCTCTTAAATTTTGGCCGCACAACTTCTTACTCAACATGTCTCTGGAGGCAAGGAAAACAAAAGCAAACATGAACTATTGGGACCTCATCAAAATAAAAAGCTTCTGCACAGTGAAACAATCAGCAAAACTAAAAGGCAATTGATGGAATGGGAGAAGATACTTGCAAATGATGTATCAAATAAAGGATTAGTGAAATGCTCAACATCGGGGTGCCTGAGTGGCTCAGTCAGTTGCGCATCCGACTTAGGCTCAGGTCATGATCTCACAGCCCGTGAGTTGGAGCCCCACGTCGGGCTCTGTGATGACAGCTCAGAGCCTGGAGCCTGCCTCCGATTCTGTGTCTCCCTTTCTCTCTGCCCCTCCCCCACTCGTGCTTTGTTTCTCTCTCTCTCAAAATAAATAAATAAATAAATCTCAAAAATAAACAAACATTAAAAAAATTTTTTAAAGTGCTCAACATCACTCATCATCAGGGAAATACAAATCAAAACCACAATGAGATACCACCTCACACCTCTCAGAATGGCTAACATTAACAACTCAGGTAACAACAGATTTTGGCGAGAATGCAGAGAAAGAGGATCTCTATTGCACTGCTGCTGGGAATGCAAACTGGTGCAGCCACCCTGGAAAACAGTATGGAGGCTCCTCAAAAAACTAAAAATAGAACCACCCTACGACCCAGCAATTGCACTACTGGGTATTTATCCACGGGACACAGGGGTGCTGTTTCGAAGGGACACATGCACCCCCATGTGTATAGCAGCACTCTCAACAACAGCCAAAGTATGGAAAGAGCCCAAATGTCCATGGATGGATGAATGGATAAAGAAGATGTGGTGTATATATATATACAATGGAGTATTACTCGGCAATCAAAAAGAGTGAAATCTTGCCATTTGCCATTACGTGGATGGAACTGGAGGGTTTTATGCTAAGTGAAATTAGTCAGAGAAAGACTTCACTCATATGAAGACTTTAAGAGACAAAGCAGATGAACAGAAGGGAAGGGAAGCAAAAATAATATAAAAACAGGGAGGGGGGCAAAACATGAGAGACTCTTAAATATGGAGAACAAACTGAGGGTTACGGGAGGGATTGTGGGGGGGGGGGATGGGCTAAACGGGGAAGGGGCACTAAGGAATCTACTCCTGAAATCACCGTTGCCCCATATGCTAACTTGGATGTAAATTAAAAAAATAAATAAATGACAAAAATAAATAAACATCAGAAAACAGTCTTAGAAAGATTAAATAACTCTCTCAAAATCTCTCAGATCGAACAACAGAACCTTAACTAAAACCCAGATTTTCTGTCCAGAACTACTGTTTCCTCTATGACATCATCCGCTCATGGTATGGTTCAGCTCATTGTAGGGTAGCCCTCACTGAGGAAAAACTTTATCTTATTTTTTTTTTGAGATGAAAACAGAATTTTTCGAGTATGTATTTAAATTCCAGTTAGTCGACATACAGTGTAATATTAATTTCAGCTGTACAATATAGTGACTCAACACTTCCATCCATCGCCTGGTGCTCATCACAAGTGCACTCCTTATTCCCATCACCTATTTCACCATCCTGCCACCCACCTCCCCTAAAGTTCTTTTTTTTAAGTAGGCTCCGCGCCCAACGTGGGGCTTAAACTTACAACCCCAAGATCAAGAGTCCTACCAACTGAGCCAGTCAGACACCCCTGAAAAACTTTACACCTCCACTTCTCTCAGTATCTGGAAGCTACCATGGGAGTTTACACGTCCCCCTTAAGTGACTGAACTGAATTACTCCTTTCTATCTTCGGTACTTTTCCCAGTGAAAGATGGCATTATCCCTTTCTCCTTGAATCGGAGTTGCTTGGGTGACCTGCCTGACCAACATAATACCACAGACGTGACGTTCTGAGATTTCTGAGGCTAGTTCATAAGAAAATTTCTGCTTCTGTGGAAACCTCTTAGAACCCGCTCCTGAAAGCCCGTCACCATGATGTGATTAAGCCCAAACAACCCTGTGGGGAGAGACCCATGAAGAGAGGAACAAGACTCCAGCTTGGCAGCCATGTGAATGAGCCATCTTGGAAATGGGCCATTCAGTCGCCAGCAGGATGGATGAGCTGTCCCCACGCAGCTCTGCCCAATTCGCAACAATCATACAAATGATTGTTATTATGTTGAGCCACCACGTTCTGGGGTGGTTTGTTTTACAACATATATTTGGAGTCTACCTTTTCTGAAAGCTTCACACCTAAAAATTGTACCAGACAGAAATGTGGTGGGGGCACAGGGCTGGCTCAGTTGGCAGAGGATGGGACCCTTAATCTTGGGTCGTGAGTTCAAGCCCCATGTAGGCCAGAGAGCTTACTTAAGAAAAAAAAAATGTGGTGGTATAGATCACACTGTATGCACTGTATTTTCGTCTTTATTTCACTTATTCTATTTTGTAGAAGAAAAAGCAAATGAAGAGAGTATCTTCTGATTCGCAAAAGAAAAAAAAGGCAATTAGACAAATTGTTTTAAAATGCCTTCAACCCTAAGTAATAAAAATCTTATTATAAATATGTTAGTATTTGGTTCAAAACTCTGTGGAAAGAATTAGGCCCTCAAGCTTTTACAGTTCCGTGAAGGCCTTCTAAATATAGGAAAGTAAAACTGAAATTTGTATCAGTTTGTTAATGGCATCACTTAAAACTTTAACAGTTAATTAACTAATTAACAACTTAATTAACTCAGCACTTAATTTACTTACTTGAGTACACTTACATTCCCTAGATGTGATTTAATGAACTTTCAGTGTAATTCCTGACTAACCATGTAAATGGTGTGATGTATACTTCTTAAATTTAAAAGATATTTCTTGAAATTAAATGAGTTAAGGCAGAACACTAAGCCTAGAAGAGAGTTTTCATCTTTGCTTCAATAGGGAATATCTCTGAAGTTCTGGCATGTAGCAATTTTTCCATTCCACCTTTATCCTTTCAAAAAGAAAATCATGGGGCCCTTGGCTGGTTCAGTCAGTAGAGCATGTGACTCTTTATCTCAGGGTCATGAGTTTGAGCCCCACATTAGGTATGGAGATTACTTAAAAATATATATGTGTGTAAAAGAAAACAATACCATACCTGGATTTTCTTGTTTAAATGCATCAAGATTCAGAAATCATCAAGTCAATGTGGGCAAATTTCATCACAGTTTATCAATAATGAATTATCCTAGGGACACCTGGGTGGCTCAGTCAGTTAAGCATCCGACTTGGGCTCAGGGCATGATCTCACCGCTCGTGGGTTTGAGCCCCGCATCAGGCTCTGTGCTGACAGCTCAGAGCCTGGAGCCTGTTTCTAATTCTGTGTCTCCCTCTCTCTCTGCCCCTCCCCTGCTCGAGCGCTCTCTCTCTCTCTCTCTCTCTCTCTCTCTCTCTCTCTCTCTCTCAAAAATAAACATTAAAAAAATTAAAAAGAAAAAGAAAAAATAATAACGAACTATCCTATATTAAAGCATGGACACTGAGAGCAACAATAGTTGAAAAGCACAGGAGAAAGTGTGTTATAAAACGTTCCCCTAAATCCTATACCATGGATTCACTTCCTTAATGAATGTGGTTACACAGCACTTACACACAGTCATACTACTCAGTGTGTGCCCTGTGGACTTGTGCCAGCCTAAGCTGGAAAAACTCAGCTTTTCTTCCGTGTGTCTCCTTCACTCTGACATGACTACCACACTCACAATACTTGTGACACCACAAGTGTGTGCATTTCCCCCCACCAAGGAATGCTCTGTGATACTGGGTACATGTCCTACAATTTAACTCGCTTCTGACACTCAGAGTTAGCATCAGATCCCACAGGATAAGGGCTCAGTCCCACAAGATAAGGGCAGTGGACTGCCCTCCACTTCCTGTCCAGGTTGTAACCTGTGCTCCCACAACCCCCACCCTGGGTTTGGTTAATTTGCTAGATTGGCTTGCGGAACTCAGGGAAACACCTATGTTTACCAGTTTATCTTTTTTAAAAGAATATAATAAAAGATACAGATGGACATCCAGGTGAAGAAAATGTCCCAGTACAAGGTCTGGGAGGGTCCTGGGTGCAGAAGCTTCTATCCTGGTGGAGCTGGAATATGTTACCCTCCCAGCAGGTGGATGTGTTCCCTCCCCAAACCCCATACGTTGGGGATTTTTATGGAGGCTTCGTCCTGTAGGTATGACTGATCATGAACTCCACCTTCCAGCTCCTCTTCCCTCTCCGGAGGATGGCGAGGGAGGGGATGAATAATTCCAAACTTGTAATCAAGGCTTGGACTTTTGGTAACCAGGCCCCACCCAGGAGGTGTCCAGGTGCCCACCCAGAGTCACCTCATTAAAACAAAAGACATTCCTATCTCCCAGGAAATTACAAGAGTTTTAGGAGCCCTGTGTCAAGAACCAAGATCAAAGGCCAAATATTAGAACAAAAGATGCTCCTAGTGCTCTTATTAGGGAAATTACAAGTGTTTTAGGAGTTCTGTGCCAGAAACTGGGCAGAGACCAATATATATATATATATTTTATTTGTCATAATATATATATATATTTTATTTGTCATACAGTCAATGTACTTATTCATTGGGAGATGAGAAAAGTACAGACTGAGTGTTTAAATACATGTATAACACTTTGAGGGGATAATTCTACACCTATTGACTATAATAGTGATATATCTGGGCTTGTATTTTGTGGGGTTTTTGTTTTTAGTTTATTTATTTATTTTGAGAGGGGGGGAGGGGCAGACAGAGGGGGAGAGAGAGAATCCCAAGAACGCTCTGTGCTGACAGTGTTGGGCCTGACATGGGGCTCACGACCTGAGCCGGAATCAAGAGTCAGACACTTAACTGACTGAATCACGCAGGTGTCCCTAGGCTTGTATTTTGTAAGTCTGGTTTTTACTTCGCTTCTCTAGTAATTCGTTTTTATGATATTTTACAAACACCCTAGTCTGCCACAGATTGCAATTTTTTAAAGGCTGGTTCTTCTTCACGGATAGCTTGGGAAGCACTGATTTGACAGGGCTAAGTACTACAGCAAATAAAAATACAGGTGAGAAATGGCTCCTGCTTCCATAAAGACTGCATATTAATAGGAAAAATAAGATGTGACTGTTGTGCAACTGAAGCATAAACAGCATGTTCTAGACGTTTCGAGAAGAGATGATTCCAAGCAAGAGAGATAAGAGAAACTTCTTCAGAGGGAACTGTTGAGCCAGACCTTCACTAAAAGGTGGGTAGGTTTGTTAGAAGGAAAGGGCTATGTCCACTTCAGACAGAGTGAACCATATGAGTAAAGTAAAAAACAAAAAAACAAAAAAACAAAAAACCAACACAGTTAAGTATTAAGAAAAGCATGCAACTGGGTTTGGTGACAACAAAGGGAACATGAAAAATCTAGAAGGGTAGGCCAGGGGCCCAAGTGGGGAAGGCCTCTTGAATGCAAAGTGGACCAGTCTGCACTTGAATGCAGTCAGTTCCAAGCCGCCACGGAAAGTTTTTGAGCAGAGAGGTGGTTATTCTCCAAGTTGTGCTTCTGACTGATGAGTTCAATGAGAAAGATTGGGGATTCAATGAGGATGGAACATCCCAGACTCTTCAGGTGGGACATGACAGACCAAGTCATCTCAAGAGCGTGCAGATCAAGATTTGAAAAGGTGCTTTTTCCCCTTTCCTAAGCAGTGATCAATAAGTCAGGGTACCGCAGCAACACCCCAAAAAACACCCGAGTAAGCCACGGGCAGCTACCATGTGTTAAGCATTCACCGGGTGCATTTTAGGGCCAGTATCTTATACAATCCTTAAAACAACTCTAAGCGTGAGGTTCTGTTATTAGCCTCATTTTTCAGATGAGAAATTTGAGGCTATAAAGGTTAAGTACCATGCCCAAGGTAGGCAAGTAAACACGAAGAGCTTGAAATGAAATTACATCAGTCTGGTATCATGGTCCGGTTCGGCAGTCATGGATGAACCCCAAAAGCAAACACGCAGACCTGCTAAGATCTTCCTGCCTGGGAGAACGAGGACATGGAAGAACTAAAATCCGTACCAGCTATCCACCTGGGCATTAAGAAGCCCATTCTTTGTGAAGGTCTGGGATTTTTTCTTTTTTTTCACCTGAAAGAGGAGTTTAATTCAGACTAATAGGAAGATGACTTTTCTTTGGTAAAAAGCTGGTATTTTTATGTCTATGAACACTTGTACATTATTCTTGCTTTGCAGAATGGACCAGCACACGCTGCAAAAACAAACATGTTCTGGGGCGCCTGGGTGGCGCAGTCGGTTAAGCGTCCGACTTCAGCCAGGTCACGATCTCGCGGTCCGTGAGTTTGAGCCCCGCGTCAGGCTCTGGGCTGATGGCTCAGAGCCTGGAGCCTGTTTCCCATTCTGTGTCTCCCTCTCGCTCTGCCCCTCCCCCGTTCATGCTCTGTCTCTCTCTGTCCCAAAAATAAATAAACGTTGAAAAAAAAAAAAAAAAAAAAACATGTTCTTGTCAGTACCATGAGCCCGATTGAGAACTGTCCATCCAAAGGTGGACAATGAATATAGTGACAAGTCTATGTTTGAAGATCTGTGAAAGGTGAAAAGCCAACATTACAAAGTGTTGTCTATTTGTCTAGTTGGAAAGGAGAAGCTAAGGGCAGAATCACACCACAATGTAGCACTGGTCCTTTAGAAAGCGGGGCAATCTTGAGGGCACTACTCTTATCTTGGAAAGGATGCCTTTTTTTTTTTAAGTTTATTTATTGAGTTTGAGAGAGAAAGAGGAAGCACGAGTGGAGGAGGGGCAGAGAGACAGGAGAGACCGAGAATCCCAAGCAGGCTCCACATTGTCAGCGTAGAGCCCAATGCAGGGCTCAAACTTACCAACCGTGAGATCATGACCTGAGCCAAAGTCGGCCGTTTAACCGAGCCATCCAGGCGCCCCATCTTGGAAAGGATTCTAATTTAATTGTCCTCCCAGCAAAATACAACTATATAGTTGTGGTACGAAGGGGGGAGGGGGGGGTGGGGAACTTTCACTGAAATACTTCATATAATTGAGGTAGAAATTCTTTTTTTTTTAATGTTTATTTTGAGTGAGAGAGAGAGCGAGCATGAGCAGGGGAGGGGCAGAGAGAGAGGGAGATACAGAATCCGAAGCAGGCTCCAGGCTCTGAGCCGTCCGCACAGAGCCCAACACGGGGCTGGAACCCACGAACTGTGAGACCACGACCTGAGCCAAAGTCAGACGCTTAACCGACTGAACCACCCAGGCACCCCGATTAAGGTAGAAATTCTAGCAGAGGTACTCCTCCTCCTTGAACTCCGATTTAGCAACTTCCTGACACAGTGCTGTCCCTCAATGCCAGTGCCCAAGAAGCTAAAGGGAGAGCAGTATCCATTCCCTCATCTGTTTTCCAGGCTGGCCTAAATAAAGATATCTGATTATATTCAAGTGCCATACACCTTTCTTTGCCAGTCACTGAGGAACATCATCCTAACAGCAATGTCCTGACTCATGTTCAGGTTCCCAGGCTAGGTACCAACAATAGCTATTCTGGTTATTAATTTCTGTGTCGCAAATCATCCCAGAATGCAATGCCTTAAAAACAATGGATTATCACTCCGATGTCTGCGGGCTGACTGAGCTCGGCCGGAGGTTCTCGAGGAAGGGCTCCGTGCGGTTGAAGTTAGTTGGGGCTGAGGGTGGCGATATCTGAAAGCTTCACATCGTGGACCTGTTGTCCAGGACAATTTCTTCACTCATCGTG